>NC_067415.1:35560787-36193166 GCF_009764475.1 Pristis pectinata | reverse complement strand
AAGATCGGTGGTGTTGTGGATAGTGTGGAGGGCTGTCGAAGCTTACAGAGGGATATTGATAGGATGCAGAGCTGGGCTGACAAGTGGCAGATGGAATTCAATCCGGATAAGTGTGAAGTGGTACACTTTGGAAGGACAAACTCCAAGGCAGAGTACAAGGTTAATGGCAGGATTCTGGGCAGTGTGGAGGAGCAGAGGGATCTGGGGGTTTATATCCACAGATCACTGAAAGTTGCCTCACAGGTGGATAGGGTAGTTAAGAAAGCTTTTGGGATGTTAGCTTTCATAAGTCGTGGGATCGAGTTTAAGAGCTGTGAAGTAATGATGCAGCTTTACAAAACTCTGGTTAGACCACACTTAGAGTACTGTGTCCAATTCTGGTCGCCTCATTATAAGAAGGATGTGGAAGCGTTGGAAAGGGTGCAGAGGAGATTTACCAGGATGCTGCCTGGATTAGAGAGTATGGATTATGAGGAGAGACTAAAGGAGCCTGGGCTTTACCACTGGAGAGAAGGAGGATGAAGGGAGACATGATAGAGGTATACAAGATATTAAGAGGAATAGATAGAGTGGACAGCCAGCGCCTCTTTCCCAGGGCACCAATGCTCAATACAAGAGGACATAGCTTTAAGGTAATGGGTGGGAAGTTCAAGGGAGATGTCAGAGGGAGGTTTTTCACCCAGAGAGTGGTTGGTGCATGGAATGCGCTGCCTGGGGTGGTGGTGGAGGCTGACACGTTGGTCAAGTTCAAGAGATTGTTAGATAAGCATATGGAGGAATTTAAGATAGAGGGATATGTGGGAGGAAGTGGTTAGATAGTCTTAGGAGTGGTTTGAAGTTAGGCACAACATGGTGGGCCGAAGGGCCTGTATTGTGTTGTATTTTTCTATGTACTTTTAATGTGCAACAGTCTTTGAGAAACAAACACATATTTGTCACTGCTCTTAATCCAGTGGAATTGAGTTACTAATTCAGGGTAGCTAATTTGATTGACAGCTGACAGAGATAAACCTTAAAACAGAGAACCATCAGGGGAGGGGTTGAGGTCAGAGGTCAGTCTTTGAATCTCTCTCTCTCTCTCTATTTTTTATATATGGCATTCTGTTCTTGGGACAGCTGGCAAGAGAGAGATGTTCTATTTGCTGGTTGAGGTGGTGAGAAACTCCAGCTGAGATATGAATGCCTGCAGCCTTTTCCAGCAATGAACAGAACTAGTCAGTCTGCACTGGCCATTTGTAAACTGAGTAAAGCCTCCATTCATTCACTTGTTTCACAGAAAATTAGATGATTTGTTGTGCGGAATGATTCAGTTGGTTTCACATCTTAAACAAGACAACAATTGATCCGAGGCATTTTTTCCACTGAAATGGAGGGCCCTCCACAGCAGTGGTTGTCATACTGGGGACTGTCACCCTTGGGTGAGTTGTAGGATGTAAAAAAAAAGGGCTATCTTTGCTCCTTTAAATAATTGCCAGCCTGCAAGCCAAAGAACTTGTTATTATCATTGTCTTGTGTGGATGAACCATTTGGTTAAAGTGGGTCACTTGAAAAATAGTTTGAAAACTATTGCTCTAGACAACCTAAGGAATATCAGACGAGTCAGTAAACAAAAATAAGGGCATGCAAAGTAAGTTTTGGGATTTTATTGGGAAATGTACTCCAGATATTAGAGCCTCTAAGGATGGATGGAGAACTCCTTGTGAGGTGGGGTTTCGCTGTCTATTTCCAAAGAGGAGAAATAAAGGACTGTATTATATTGCTGACTTAAGAGGAGGAGAATCATTGTGCTCTAGCCTCCATTTGTTTAAAAATACTGAAAAATGTATCCCTAAGATTAGAACATGTTGTTCAGGATTGTAAATTAACACAGTTCCCTCACTGACAGGCTTCTAAGCACCAAATAAAGGTGAAACAAGGAGCAACAGGGTATCTGACTTGTCATTGTAAGTGCAATCCAAATGAAAAAAAAATTATTAATCCTCAATTATTGTGGAAGCACCAATGGATCCAATCATGTTCATGTTACACCTCCCCATTTATCATACACAAGAACCCTTTGGAAAATTCAGAGATACAGCAGCATTAGCATATGTTTCAGTTTACCTTTTATCATGATTGAGTTAGAAACTTGCAAAGTCAAATGTGGAGTGGCAGATCTGCTGTGCAGTTTCCGACTGAGAGTCTAAAGCCAAGGAAAGTCACCATATGTCTGCCATTGTCTAACAACGGCCGATTTTCTCTGCTGATCAAAGTTTAGTTATTCAAGGTGTTCTTGGATAGTTGTCCAATAATACCACAATATTGCTCTTGAGTACGACAGAAGGTGCTGTGTGAAGCTAATTGTGCTAGCACGAGTCAAGCCATGTTCACAGTTGGTAACTTCCAAGTCTTCAGAAGTGGAAATGTTAACCTTATTCCCCTGAATACATCATTTCCTTTAAAAAAAGGTAATGATATTGTGATCAAAACCTTTAGCTGCAAGGTTAATTTCTTCCCTTCTTTTTGAAAGGTTTATTGCAGTGGACTAGGAAAGTAATAAGCATCACTGGTCCACTGTAGTGATGCTTGTGGACACCACTGCAGTGTGCCAGCATTGAACTGATCAGTGTACTGGCCTACTATTGCAATATTCACTGTACTAGTCCACTGCAGCAATCTCCACAAGCATTGCTGCAGTTGACACTACTGTGCATTTATTTTCTGGGAGACAACATAAAGTCAAGAAAACTGACAAAGGGTTGCTACTCACCCTTAATAGAGGTAAGTTCTGCACCCCACAACTTTTACTGTCAAGGACTGCTATTCTTGCAGACAGCAAATTTTAAAATGGGAATGATTACAGAATTTCTTTGAAGATGCTTTACATCAAAATATTCATCTTTGAAGGAATGTTCCTGTGAAAATTATTAGTTTGGGAAAGGAAGGCTAGTCCAGATGGCCTTCAGACTGTGGAATCTGGGAACATATATGAAAAAAATAAGCTGTTAGGAGTTGCACTTACCTTTGTCCATGTTGTTGTTACTAGCAAATAATGTGTACAGCAAGTAGTGATTGATGCAGCCAGAGAGACAACTTGTAAAGCAAGAAGTCAACATTTAAAGTTTTGCACATATGCTATAAAAGCAGCAAGGGCCACACATGTTAGGAGGTGTGCTTAGAAGTAACAGCTTCACTAAAAAGCACATACAGGTTGTCATAATATGAATTTGCACAAGGAAGACTATAAACTGTCCGTGGGGTGGGATGGTTGAGGGTTGGCTGGAAAGCAGCAGGGTGACTACAAAAATCTAACTTGTACAAAGCCACTGCATTTGTTTAGATAGTGCATTAGGTGAGGATGCAGGAGGTCACCTTATAAAACTTTATATTGGTTTTCTCTCTTCCCCAGTTCTGAAGAAAGGTCTTCAACATATTAGCTCTTGTTTTCCTTGCCACAGATGCCGCCTGGCCTACTGACCATTTCCAGCATTTTCTGTTTCTTTTTCAGATCTGCAGTAATTTTTAAATTTTCCATCCTTTACGTCCTGTTGTTTCTTCAGTCTTTTTTTGGACAGGGGAAAGGATGATATGGAATGACCACTCCGAAGAAGCAGTAAACGACAGGACAGCATAACATGGCAGTTAAGGTACAAAAGTACAAATGTATAGATTGACATTTTTGAGGACAATGTGCAGTGGTTAATAATGCAGCAACATCTGAGCCTGCAATGGATCTGGAAATTGCTCAAGCAGCTAATCTTTTAATATTGATGACAATAATTATCCTTTTTCTTTCATTTCTTCCTTCCTTTCCCATTCCTCTCCTAGTGTCACACCATAAACATTTCCTTCAATCTGGTGTAAACTTACTCCTCTTTGGTTTGTGACGTGTTATAATTTACAGCTAGACATGATCCATTTGGACACTTTTCTGTGCTATACAGGCATGAGTGGTCCACATGGTGGGATCTTTGCTACAGCATACCAAAAGGTAAAGTGTTACGAGCCAGGTTGCTACTTGGTGAATGTCCCTTTAAGACACCTGGATAGTAGTGTAGTAGTGTAGTAGTGTGTGTGTGGTGTTATCTGACGACTGCAAGACTATATCTGGAGCGTACTGGCTATTGCAGAAAGAGACAGAGAGACACTGACTGCTGGTCTCTGTATCTATGGATGAAGAACAATAGCTGTCACTATACGATCCATATATGAATTTTTGGAGCAATCTGTCGAGTCCACTGTGTCCTTAACCTTTACTGGAAAGCAGGTATATCTGTGGGCGGCCACGAACCGAGTGCCCTTGGTGTGACAGATACTTCGGAACAAAGCAATGGAGATCATCGGTGAGTGAGGTGTTGTATGGGTTCCATCGTGGAACATGTGGATTTCATAAATTTTCTAAACGTTCTCTCTACGTTCTCTCTACAATCTACTGTGGTGTGCAAAAGCCTTTGCTCATCATCCTACCTTATGACTTGCTGAACTGAACTTTGAGAATTATTCCTAGACTTGGCGTTTGGAAATTTGCCACACACACACACACACACACTTTGAGTTTATTTTTGGGGTCAATGTTTAATATCCAACGTTTTTATTTCCCTTATTATTGCAATTAGTTATTAATAAATAGATTCTAACACTTATACATGGCTCTTTGTGTTTCTATTGTTGCTGGTATGTAACAAAAGTCTATCGTAATTCAAGCTGTATCATGTGCATTGCTCCATTACACTCTGGGGATTCCTTAGAGGAGTTGTGTGACATGGATTTCAATGTGTGTCAATGTCTTCAATAAGCCTGAAGCTGGATCCCAACAGCTTTCTACTTCTGTATCATAAAGCTGGAAAAACAATAGATAATTCAAAAGAAATTTGCACACAATTTTGTTACTATGCTTCATGGTTCCTTGCCCAAGTTTCCACTTCTGTGTACCATTTTCTCCATTAGTAATCCAGATATAGTGAAACTTTGAAGTCCCACTATCCAATTGTTCAGCATCTGGCTCACCAGGTACTGATGCCCATGCTCCCTTCAAAGCACTGGGTCCAGAGCATTATTTTAAGCTCCTTTCAACACTCTAGGGTCCCAGTTCCCATATTCCATTTAAACACACTGGGGCCCCAGTTCCTGTGCTCCCTTTAAGATCATCAGGTTCTGTTTCCCTCGCTTCCTAGAAACTCACCAGACACTTGTTTCCACACTCCACTGAAACTCACTGGATTACATTTTCTGCGCTCCCTTTATTCAAATGCTGGGAAAAAAAATTATACCACAATATCGAAACATGAAAGAAATAAATTATGTTGGAGTATTAATTGAAATAGACATCCAGCAGTCTGGAAAATCTGCTTTTCTGGCATCACCAAAGTGCTGAACGTTCCAAATTAATGGAGTTTTAGCCATAATTTAGTTCTACAGTATGGTCAATTTTTTGTTGTCTTAAAACAGTATGTCTTGACCTAGGCTAATCAATTCACAAACAAGAATAGGAGAGAAATTGTCTGTATTTCAATCAAAGGCAAAGCAGAAGGAATTGTTAAATAAAGCAACTAAACTTCCTGCTTCCTTCAAGAGGTGTCTCCACTTTTTTGCTGCCAGCTAAGCCACCTACATAGGTAAAACTGTCAAAGTGCCTGTGAGAAGTAACAAGGTAACTTAATAAACTTGCCCTGCTGGGATCAGGTGGAACAGGGATGCACCTCCAGGCCCCTCAAGACTCTACTGTCCCAGCCTGTTCTCTGCCCAGCCACGGAGTTCTTGCGACACACACATGTATTTATTGATTGATTCTGAAACCTCCCACAGGTGCTACCTGGTAGCCTCCAGAAAAGGTGGCCAGCTGATCAGAGCATTATATTGAGCTCCAGCAACTGAAATCGGCCAGAGACCAATGAAGACTTCATGCAAATTGCTGTTGGAAATTAATTTGGCTCTAAGGATTTAACTGACGAACAAGGAACAAGTTGAATCAGATCAGTCACTTATTTTAAACACACCTTATTTTTTTACTTCCATTGAGGATAAATAGAAGTTCAATCAGTTTAGGGTGTGAAACCTAATGACTGTTGACAGGGGTTTCATTCAATGTCAGTGTAAGTCAGCTTACAGGTTCCATTTACTTACTGTACACACCAATAAACATACTGGGAGCAAGCCTAAATCATAACAAAGCATATTTTATAATTGCAGTATTATTTAGGTATATTTTAATAAAATCATAATTTTAATTAAATAATAAAAAAGGCAGAGCTAAAGTAATTAAGTGACTATTGTTTTCCATAAGAATTAGAATAAAAAACTGGTAAGAGCTTTTGTCAACTGGCTTTCGAACAAATGAGCAATCAAATAATAGAATAGAAATGTTGCAAAATCTGTTCACCTTTCAAAGATTTTTTTTCCCCCACTGTTATTTACTAAACATAACAGGTAGAAATGGAGACATCCTATTTGAAACTATAATGGTCTCATTCATCATTCACACATCAGGTTTCAGATTTTGAATTCAAAAATGCAAGAAGTAGGAATTTTCATTTTCCGAGTTTGAATTTTTCCATACATCATTCCCCCAATATCTGCATTCAGCAAATAAAACCTGATCTAGAGCAGGTTTATGTAGTACTTGCAGCATTAGAAATAGAAGACTTTTGTTATCTTCCAACATGGCTTCAGGGAAGGTTAGGTAGGAAGGTTGCAGAAATCAAATAGAAGATAGGCTAAAATCAATCAGACCACAGTTTGTCATAATTTAACATAATCCAAGGTATGTTACCAAAGAAAAAGAATGGAAAAACTTGTGTTTTTTTAAGATGGAACATTCACAAGGCAGAATTGGATGCATTCCATAACTCCAATATGTCTACCTATGTGCAGTGCCAACTTGTTTAGAAAATGCCAATAATATATTCAACAATACCAGTATCTTGTTATTCACAATTTTCTCAACATTACCGGAGAAAGATAGTGCCTTGAATTAAATTAGCTCTCATGTTGATTCCCAGCCTGAATTGTGAAGAGCTAATGCTATCCAAACTGATGACAGCATCACAACAGGCATCAAGGTCTTTGAATGAGAGCATCAGAGAGAGACAGATAGTTCCCACTCTTCTTCCTGCTCCTTCCCTCTTTTTCTGAAGCTGTTCAAAATATTTCTCATTTGGTTTCTTATTTTTGTTTTTGACATATGTATAGATCAGTAATTTCTTCCAGAACAAAATAAGCAGAAATTTATTACAATTAAATAACGAGACAACAAGAGCTATTGTCTCCATTCTCCGTCTTAGTCTCTGTTGCCTAGCCACCGACTTTGCTTTACTTAAAATAGCAATAATTAGACATAATTAATGTCCTTTTCATAAATTGAAAAAGCAAATTGTACCTGAATATAAGAAACAGCAATCTATAACAGTATAATGTCCTATTGGTTTTGACATGATAGAAACAACACACTCATCCCAGTTCAAATCCCAGCATGCTAAATTGTGAAATTAAATTCAATAAATTTGTTGCAACAAACAATCTGCTGGAGAAACTCAGCAGGTCGAGCTGCATCTGTGGGGTGGGGGTGGGGGGGAGGGGAGGAATTATTAGGAGTGATGCAGGGTTTTGACCCGAAAGGCCAACAATTCCTTCCCCTCCTCCCATAGATGCTGTTCGACCCGCCGAGTTCCTCCAGCAGATTGTTTGTTGCTCCAGATTCCAGCATCTGCAGTCTCTTGTGTCTCAATAAATTTGGTGGTTTGTGGACATGAATATTATGAATATTGCCATCTTCATTCTGGAGTATAACCTGTTGTATATATTTCAATCAATCAAGAAATTCAATTTGAAAGAATTAGTCCAAAAAAAAATACAATGGCAGAAATTTTGGACAGTCCTGTCAGCAACAGCCCACACATACGACAGAATAAGATGCATGCCAACCTGATTTGTTTGACTTTGCAAAGTCCTTCTCATCACTACCAACAACAGATTGTAGTCCAATAATACGATCAATCTTCTGAAGCCAGGCTGGCAGTTACACCTGAAACTGCTAGCACTTGTCAGCCATTCCATTTGGAAGTTCAGGACTCCAGCTTAGGTGCACAACCAAGGTAAAGTGCTACCCTCCTGAATCACTAATGATAGAGACCTTGTGCTTCAATGTTGAGAGTTCAGTTTGCTTCCTTTGCACTCTCTCTGTGCCTCCACCAGCATCAAATCAGGCTGTACGGTTTGAGTTAACATACCTGGAGAGTAGGGAGACTGGGAAGGTGGCCAAGGGCCTCAGCTCCTGCAGTATTTAAATTTGCATACTGATTATTGATATAGATCAGGGCATGAGAATTAGCGCTGTTTTGCTGTTTTTCGTTTCTGACCACTTTCCATCACTCATCTAACCAAGCTCAGACTTAACCTAATTTGACATCCAAACGAACAGTCTGGGCTACCATCTACAGCTGAGGAACTGATATGCTCAGTGGCCTAAACCATTGCAAACTGGAGACTGAACCTAGCTTCTGACTCTTTGCTGACCTACCTACTTGGTAAACTCATAGGACCAATAGTGGAGTAAATCAATCACTACTACATTCATTATATTTGCCTTTACACCTACCATCTTTCTTTGTTTTCTACCTTCTCATTTATTTTACCTGTAGAATCATTTATGCTTCATTTGCAGGATGTGAACTGCAGGAATGGGTTCACTTACCTGCTGTGTGCTGAGGTATCAAGTTTCATAGGGTTACAGCCAGGACCAATATCCTAGACCCACAGCAAGCCGTGTAACCCCACTGATAGATTGTGGTATGACCAATATCTTTCTTCTACTGAGCTTATTTAAAACTATCTCAATTTTTATGGGATGTTTATATAAGCAAGGCAAGACTCATTAAATGGCCACAAAAGCTAACATTTTATAAAGAAAGTCAAATAACTATTTGGAATTATCCATTGAATGTTTTCATGATATTTCACCACAAATAATTCAGAATGCTTTAAAAGACAATCAAAAAGCTACTTTAAAGAACTTAATCTGGCTATAAAAGTTGGCTCAAAATACTTCCGCAACATTCTTTAATACTGCCGATTGTTTAAGAACTTCAACAACTAGTGAGGCTAGGGCAGGGCTTCACTGGCTGTCAAGGCAGTTTGGTGTGCAGCCTAGTCACTTGCCTTTAGACAGGCCCTGGTACTGATCTGGGAAAGTAATTGAGTACATTTTTGATCTGTGTGCTGTTCTGCATATTTTCTATGCTACATTGCTAAAGATTTCCTGGGGGAAAATGAGAAGCATATAGTAGGATTTAACAGTCACCCTTAAACTCAGCTTTCAACTAATATGTTTTATGAACTTCAAAAGAACAGTTAATGCACAAACGTAGAGCACAGCCTAAGCAACCTATTGGCATACCTACAGAGAAACCATCCTTTACAAGTTGCAGTCCTTAATTTTATAATTTATGGAAGTTTCACTCCTCACCATGTTATTTTTCCTTTCTGATGGCAGCAATTAATTGCTTTACAACATCTCTGCTTGGATTTTAAAAGGTCTGCTGATAAGAATTTTGAAACAATCTGAAGTTTTACTATTCTGCCTGAAACAATTAACTTTAAAATTCACTGAACCAGCCATGCTGCACTAGATGCAGTGTTTCCTGTGTCACGTACTTCTTGCAATGTAATCTTTTTAGTATAATTCACAACTAAATTAAAATACCATTATTTTTTGATAACAGTTCAATATGTTAGGACACACCATCCTTTGACCAATAAAGATGGTTAGATAAACAATGCCCCTGACTCAACAGCGTCATCTAACTTATCTATTGTCTATTCATCAGCTGTGTTTTGGTGTCCGCCTTTTATCTTCTGAACACCTTACAGCTCAGCAGGTTTACTTGCAGACCAAGAAAGTTCCAGGTTTGGGTCTGCCATCCGATGAGTATGTTACATTATGGAGACATGTAGCAAAAAGTTAAAAAGTTGGCCTGGAAGTCAATCAATTTAATGAAATGGTACTTGGTTATTTTTCTTACATTTGAATATTATCAAGGAAAGGCTGGTGAACATGTATGTGCATAGATGGAGTTGGATTAGACTGTGACATTTCTATAAATAAATAACCTTTTGGTCATTTAATCTCAAAGCTCAGATGTGACTGCAGGAGACTGTGATAACTTACTTGAGGAAGACATGGTACTTCAAATAGATAAGGAGGGAATTCAAGGATAAAGGACTGAACATGTGCTTGGAAGCGGAGGATGTGGGTGATGTCCTTAATGAGTACTTTGCATCAGTATTTACTAAGGAGGACAGGGAGATCAGTGTGGAGCATACAGGTATGCTAGGGCATTTTGAGATAAAGGAGGAGGTAGTATTGGGTCCATTAAAGAGCATTAAGGTGGATAAGTCCCCAGGGCCTGATGGAATATACACCAGGTTATTGAGAGAGGCAAGAGATGAGATTTCTGAGGCCTTGACCAATACCTTCATGTCCTCTCTAGCCACAAGCGAGGTCCCAGAGGATTGGCAAGTAGCTAATGTTGTTCCATTATTCACGAAGGGAAAGAGGGATAATCCTGGTAACTATAGACCAGTGAGTCTCATGTCAGTGGTAGGGAAGCTACTGGAGAGGATTCTTAGGGATAAGATTTATAAGCATTTGGAAAACCATAGCCTAATTAGGGACAGTCAGCATGGCTCTGTGCAGTTATGCCTTTCTAACTTGATTGAGTTTTTTGACGAGGTGACGAGGGTGATTGATGAAGGTACAGCTTTGGATGTTGTTTATGTGGATTTTAGTAAGGCATTTGGCAAGGTCCCTCGTGGGAGGCTCACCCAGAAGATTAAAATGCATGGGATCCACAGTGAATCGGCCATTTGGATTCAGAACTGGCTTGCCTGTAGAAGACAGAGGGTAGTGGTCGATGGGACTTATTCTAGCTGGAGGTCTGTGACTAGTGGTGTTCCTCAGTGATTAATACTGGAACCTCTGCTGTTTGTGATGTATATAAATGACCTGGATGAAAATGTACATGGGTGGGTTAGTAAATTTTCAGATGATACAAAGATTGGTGGTGTTGTAGATAGTGTAGAAGACTGGCAAAGGATACAGCGGGATATAGACCTGTAGCAGATATGGGCAGAAAAATAGCAGATGGAGTTCAACCCGGCCAAATGTGAAGTGATGCACCTTGGGAGATCAAATGTAAAGAGACAGTACATCGTTAATGGCAAGACACTTAACAGTGTTGATGAGTAGAGGGATCTTGGGGTCCAAGTTCATAGCTCCCTGAAAGTGGCTACACAGGTTGATAAGGCAGTAAAGAAGGCATGTGGCATGCTTGCATTCATTAGTCGAGGCACTGAGTTCAAGAGTCAGAAAGTTATGCTGCAGCTTTATAAAACTTTAGCTAGGCCGCATCTAGAGTATTGCATTCAGTTCTGGTCGTCCCATTATGGGAAGGATGTCGAGGCTTTGGAGAGGGTGCAGAAGAGGTTTATCACGATGCTGCCTGGATTAGAGGGCATGTGCTATAAAGGAGAGGTTGGACAAACTAGGGTTGTTCTCTCTGGAGCGGCGGAGGCTGAGGGGAAATCTGATAGAGGTTTATAACATTGAGAGGCATAGATAGAGTAGACAGCCAGTATCTTTTCCCCAGGGTTTAAATGTCTAATACCAGAGGGCATGCATTTAACGTGATAGGCAAATTCAAAGGAGATGTGTGGGGCAAGTTTTTTTTTTACACATAGAGAGTGGTGGGTGCCTGGAATGCGCTGCCTAGGGTGGTGGTGGAGGCAAATACAATAGGGGCATTCAAGAGGCTCTTAGATAGGCCTGTGAATGTGAGGGAAATGGTAGGATATGGACATTGTGTAGGCAGAAGGGATTAGTTTAGTTGGGCATTTGATTACTAATGTAATTGGTTTGACACAACATTGTAGGCCAAAGGGCCTATTCCTGTGCTGTACTGTTCTATGTTCATGGGACTCCAACAAGTAATAAAAATTGTCTGGGGGGGGGGGGGGGGCAGAATGGAAAGAAGGGAAGCAATTTCAACCTCTACCCAGCATCATGGGTAGGAGAGGATCTAAGAGAAGCTGTTGAACTAGTAACAATGTAAAACCTAACTGCAAACCATTACAAACGCACACACTTTTGGTTTTACCGAGACAGGTTTGAGAGATCTGAGTGATTGATCTGGAAAGGCAGATTAGTGCCAATAATGTTTAAGTAAAGCTCCAGTCCTCAAGAGTTTGGCAACCATCCAAAGTGGCCACCCACTTCAATTCCACATCCCACTCCCATACTGACATGTCTATCCATGGCCTCCTCTACTGCCACGTTGAGGCCAGATGTAGGCTGGAGGAACAACACCTCATATTCTGCCTCGGCAGTCTCCAACCTGATGGCCTCAACATCGATTTCTCTAACTTCCAGTAACCCCACCCCTTCTTTTTCTTCTCCCCCCCCCCCGACTCCTTTGTCTTCCCTTATTCCTGTGGCTCCCTTCCCCCACCTTGATGACCTGCCCATCTCCTCCCCTCCCCTCCCCTCCTCCATCCTTTATTCCATGGTCCACTGCCCTCTCCTACCGTATTCCTTCTTCTTCAGCCCTTGGCCTCTTCTACCTATCACCTCTCAGCTTATTACATCTTCTCCCCCTACCACCCACCCACCACCCCCCTCTCACGTGGACTCGCCTATCACCTGAACTCCCCTATCCCCTGCCTGCATGTTCTCCTCCCCCTCCCCCCACTTTCTTATTCTGGCTTCTGCCCTCTTCCTTTCCAGTCCTGATGAAGTGTCTCAGCCCGAAACATTGACTGTTTATTTCCCTCCATAGATGCTGCCTGACCTGCTGATTTCCTCCAGCACTTTTTGTGTATTGATCCAAATTTAACCTGTGGGTTAGATCTTCCAGGGATGGGAAAACTCACAGACAAAAGGGCATTGGCAGCTGCCAGATCCAGAGGATGAGTACTTCTTCCAGAATAGAAACACAAAATGCTGGGAATATTCAGCACATCAGCCAGGATGAAAAATCTTTTCAGGTCATCTAGCTTTCACCTTAACTGAAGAAAGAAGTATAAGGCTTTAAATAAGTAGTGCTAGAGGAATATTAATTGGGGTTGAATTGAAAGAACGAAAGGGAAGATCCATGACTTGATCATGACAGGAGAGATTAATCCACAGGAGGGATGGTGCTTGGCTAAAATCAAAATGATCAGGGCCTTGAACATATACAAAGAAATGGTGTTAAGTACTTTCAGATGTAAAGAGCTGAATCATTAAGAATAGCTGGTGTCTGAAAAGATGCGTGCAGTGATTATTGCCTGAACTTGTTTCGTTAATTGTTGAGTTCAAAAGGATGTGAGGTGCCTCATCCAAAGATGGGACACCCCTCCTGCCATCTATAACCCTCTTCCCTTAATTTTTTTCTCTCTTGCAATTTTCAACCCTTCCCCATTTCAATAAACTCCCATGATTTCTGTCTTTCCTTTATCTTCATACTCTCTCCCACAATCTTTATCAATCCCCCACTCCACAAAATGCAAATTATACCAACCTGCCAACTTCCTCAATTGCTACAATCAGTGTATTTCCTTGATGTAATTTTCTACTTGTGATCACCATTTCTTTTTATGTATGCTGTATCTATCAAGAAGAATGTAGAAACATACAAGCCTGTTCTATCATTCATTGAAATCATTGGTGATCTGAAATGCTTGTAATCAGTAAGGTAAACTGTAAAACATGTCAATAATTGGTGTGAGAAAGGTTCTTATGAGTAATAGGCCAAGGATAGACTTCAGTGCCAGAAAGGGTGTAATGAGGAAGACAACAGTAACCCTCTTTTGATTAGTTGCTTTGGAATCCTTGTTATTTTCCCCAACCAACTTCAACTTGTAAAATCCTATGATTTGTATAATTGATGTTTCATTGAACAGCATGCAAATATTTACTTATGCAAACAAAACTTTACAAGAGTACTCAGTGCCTGTAGATTTGACCCTGAAATTTCCCAGAAAAACTTGATTGTCAGATTATTTAATTATTGCAGAAGACCAGCTTTTTCTTGAATTCCAGTTACATTGTTGATGGCCCTTGGGTTCACAGAAATTTAGACCAAAGTCATTCAATAGCTTTATAAACAAAATATTTGAATATAGCTTAAAATTGCTGGGCCCAAATTGGAACACAACCTTTCCAAAAACTGGCTCACAAAATATTTTAAGTTGTTGAATCACAGTTTACATTGCATGCTTTACATTGGAAGGTTTTATTGTGAAATTAATTTATTTACTCTTGAAAATGCTTTACCAATTTTAGAAGTACAAAATTAATGTTTTTTTTCTAAGAACAGTGATTTGGAAGTTATAGTTCTTAACTGCAAGGCAGACAAGATGAAAACGTGATTAGAAATAACATGCAAAATGTAGTTTTCAGTGTCTAAGTGAGTAGGTGATATAATTGTTGCAGAGATCATGTTGTAAAATGGAAATAGCTAGTGCTGATCTGTTAAAGTAAATGTTTCACAAAATAATAAGAGGAGCTTTATCACATTGGTACAAGAAGAAGAAAGAGGGCAGTGGGAGCACAGAAAGAGGTAACATTCTTTTCATTTTACAATCGCATTTTATGATACAGCACAGAGACAGGTCCTTCAGCGCACCATGTCCGTGCCACCCATTTATACCAATCTTACATTAATCCCATTCTCCCTACATCCCCCCCCCCCCCACCCACCCCCAGATACTACCATTCACTTACACAGTAGGGACAATTCACAGTTAACTTACAATTAACTTACCTACCCACCCATCTTTGGGATGTAGGAAGAAACCAAGGAACTCAGAAGAAATCCTTGTCACAGGGAGAATATGCAAACTCCACACAAGGTCAGGAGTGAACCCGGGTCTCTGGTGTTGTGAGGCAGGGGTTGCACTAGCTGTACCAATGTGCCATCCAGATGGCTGCCTTGCCCCTGCTGTTTTCTATTTTTCTGCTCCAAATGCCATACCCAGCAACTTACTTATTTCAGACCATATCCCAGTGCTCAAAACACTTGTTCCATAAGATGTGCGTGTACTTAGTGATATAGTTATTATACTGAAAGACTTTTTCTTGATTTTTGTATTCATTTTGTGGTGTGGGTGGAAGTCAGACTTTACATTCAAATGGTTAGTTATGTACTGGCTTTAATGAGATATTCCAGGTGAGTGTCCACTGAGTAAGGTTGAGAGCCAGTATCAGCACTAGCGCTGATACAGAGAGTGGGGAAGAAAGGAGCAAATAGATATACTCCTATGTAGTCCTGATGCAGGGTCTCGACCCGCAACATTGAATCAGAATCATATTTATTATCACTGATTTAGATGACATGAAGTTTGTTGTTTTGCGGCAGTTTACACCTTTTGCCTCCACAGATGCTGCTTAATCTGTTGAGTTCTTTCAGCATTCTATTTTCACTCCTCTGTGGAGGTCTGGCCACATTTGGTGGCAAAATTCATGTTATCTTTTAAAAGACTATAAATGTTATTAATGCTTAATTGAATATTTTCAAACTATATTTATTTCTCCCATAAGCTTTTTAGCGCTAAAGACTAAAGATAATTTCATTCCATTATAGATTTAAAAAATGAAATAAGGCATTTCCAAACATTTTGTTTCCAATAGGTTACTTTTAGAATGCAGTGATTACTAAACTGAGGAGAGGAGAAGTTTTCAGGGCAGTGGAGAAAGAGCAAGGACATGGGAACATAATTTGATATCTTCTTTTAGGTGCTGGCATAGGCCGGACATAGACCTTGCTTCTTCTGTGTATGACTCGTTTGCACAGCAGCATCCCACAAGAGCACCCGCGATCAATAACAAATTAATCTATTTTTGATCAAGACAGGATTGTTGACCATGAGCAGCAGAATTACTTTACGTTTTGTTTGACATTTCATTCAAAATACAGCACCTCCAACAATGCAGCATTCCCTTAGTAATGAAGTGACTAATTGGCAACATGTGTTTCACCAAGATCATGTTCCACTTTGAGTCAGATCCATTTTCTAGACCAGCATATTTTTGTGTGGGAGTCTGTTTATGGTAGAATGGAATAAGAAACAGATGTAATCAGAAGAAGGAAATGCTGCGGGCAGCTGCCTTCTACATTCTTCTGATTTGCTGAAAATGCTAGATTTTGTTGCTATGGTAACTTGCACCATTGGTGCATGATGGAGATTACTATAAATTCTCATGCCAGCAGAAATTTTCATTCATTGCATTTGCAGGAAATAAACATAAATGCCACATGAAAGGAAAACTTAGCTTTTGACTTAGTTTTATTTGTACATCTGACTCTGAGATCTACCTTCTGACTTCTGGGGCCCTTGTGCCCTCCAGATTTTAGTTTCCTCACAGAAGGACATTGGGTATTAAACTGTCCTTTCATTTCAGATTTGAACAGACCCACTGTTTATTTCTCACATTTTCTGTTTTTGTTTCAAATTTCCTTTATTCAATTTTTCCCATTTTTTCTTATGATTATTAACTGCATGATCACTGAAAGAAAGAAAAGCAGCGTTAATTAATATACTCTCTTTCGTGCCCTTTGGATATCCTAAAGGGCTTCAAGGCTAACTAGTACTGAGGAGTACTATAATGCAGATAAACACAGCAGGCAACCAGTGCAAAGCAACATAGCATATAAAATAAATGAAATTAAAGACCAGTTGGTAGTTAATCTGTTTGCTATAATGCTGGCTGAGACTAAATATTAGACAGAACAATGGAAAAATTAAGGCATATTAACATGGATAAATCCCTGGGCCCTGATCAAGTGAATACCAGGACATTATGGAAAGCTAGGGAAGAAGTTGCAGGGGCACTAGCAGAGATATTTGCATCATCTTTAGCCACGGGTGAGGTACCTGTGCCTTTATTTAAGAAGGGCTGCAAGGACAAGCCAGGGAACTACAGGCCAGTGAGCCTAACAGCAGTGATGGTAAAGGTACTGGAGGGAATTCTAAGAGACAGGATCTACCAGCATTTGAAAAGGCATTGACTGATTAGGAATAGTCAACATGACATTTTTGTGTGTGAAATCATGTCTCACAAATTTGATTGAGTTTTTTTGAAAAGGTGACCAAGAAGATTGATGAAGGCAGGGCAGTAGACATTGTCTACATGAACTTTAGCAATGCATTTGACAAGGTCTGGAAGGTGAGATCACATGGGATCAAGGGTGAGCTAGCCAAACTGGATACAAAATTGGCTTGGTCAAAGGAGTCAGAGGATGGTAGTGGATGGTTGTTATTCAGATTGAAGGCCTGTGACCAGTGTTGTGGCAAAGGGATTGGTGCTGGGTCCACTGTTGTTTGTCACCAGTGCCTCTACATCTTTGGGAAGCTAAAGAAATTTGGCATGTCCCCTTTGACCCTCACCAATTTTTTACAGATGCACCGTAGAAAGCCTCTTATCTGGATGCATCGTGGCTTGATATGGCAACTGCTCTGCCCGAGACCACAACAAACTGCAGAGTGTTGTGGACACAGCCCAGCACATCATGGAAACCAGTCTTCCCTACATGGACTCTGTCTATAGTTCTCACTGCCTTGATAAAGCAGCCAACATAATCAAAGATCCTTCCCACCCCGGATATTCTCTCTTATCCCCCCTCCTATCAGGCAGAAGATACAAAAGCCTGAAAGCACATAACACCAAGCTCAAAGACAGCTCCTATCCCGCTGTTATAAGACTATTGAACAGTCCCCTAGTACAATAAGGTGGACTCTTGACCTCACAATCTACCTCGTTATGGCCTTGCACCTTATTGTCTGCCTGCACTGCACTTTCTCTGTAACTGTAACACTTTATTCTGCATTCTGTTATTGTTTTCCCTGTACTACCTCAATGCACTGATGTGATGAAATAATCTGTATGGATGGCATGCAAAACAGTTTTTCACTGTACCTCGGTACATAATAAACCAATTTACCAATTTTGTCCATATTAATGATTTGGATGTCAATATTGTTAACATAGTTAAATGTTAAATGTGCAGATGACACCAAAATTGGTAATGTAGTGGGTAGTGAAGAAGGTTATCTAAGATTAAAACAGGATTTAGGAGGAACTGAGCCTGGGAACAGCAGGTGGAATTCAACTCGGACAAATACGAGGTGTTGCATTTTGGCAAGTTAAACCAGGACAGGCCCTTACACAGTAAATCGTAGGGCCCTGGAGAGTGTTGAAGAACAGAGAGACCTAGGAGTACAGGTACATGTACTCTTGAGGTCCCGAGAGGCAAGAGGCAGAGCAGCAGTGGGAAGCTTAAAGAGGAGCCACTAGTGTGCTCATTTTGCGGTCCTGAGAGGCAGGAGCCGGAGCAGCAGAGAATCTTTAAAAAAAAGCATTTCTTATGGCTAATTGTGGGACACATCATCCAATAAAAGGAAAGCAGGCTCTAGCAGAGTGGACATTGTGAGAGTGGGCCAGTGTTTGAGTGGTAAGTTAAAAGGCTTGGCTGATGAGGCTTCGGCGATCAGAGGTGCGGGTACATTTCCTTGAATTTCCTTTTAAGTCTTAGAGCATTGTTAGGGCAGTGGTATGCTCCTCCTGCAGGATATGGAAGATCAGAGAGACTTCCAGTGTCCCTGGGGACTTCACCCGTGAGAAGTGTGTCCAGCTGCAGCTCCTGACTGACCATGTGAAGGAGCTGGACTGGGAGCTGGACGCAGTCAGGATCATCCGAGATGCTGAGAGTATCATAGATATGAGTTTTAGTGAGGTGGTCAAACTGAAGGTACAAGCAGAATGTAGTTGGGTGATCACCGGGAAAGGAAAAGGAAATGGGCAGGTAGTTCAGGATTCCCCTGTGGTCATTCCCCTCGAAAACAAGTGTACAGTTTTGGATGGGGGGAATAACTGTTGAGGAGAAGGCAGCAGTAGCCAGGTCTGTGGCATCAGGACTAGCTCTGAAGCTCAGGGGGGAAGGGTGAAGGCAGAAAATACTATAATGATAGGGGACTTGATAGCTTGGGGGGGGGGGGGGGGGGGGGGGGGCTGCAGACAGGAGGTTCTGTGGCCGCAAAAGAGACTCTACAGTGGTGTGTTGCCTCCCTGGTACAGCGTCCAGGATGTCATGGAGCGGCTACAGGATACTCTCAAGAGGGAGGGTGAGCAGCCAGAAATTGTTGTGCCCGTTGGCACAAATGACATGGGTTGAGAAATGGATGAGGTCATGCAGAGTGAATATAGGGAGCTAGGGAAGTTAAAAAGCAGGACCTCTAGAGCAGTAATATATGGATTACTTCCAGTGCCACACGTTAGTGAGGATAAGAATAGGAGGATATGCCAAATGAATGAGTGGCTGAAAAGTTGGTGTAGGGGGCAGGGATTCAGATTTTTGGACCATTGGGATCTTTTCTGGGGCAGAGGTGACCTGTACAAGATGGACAGGTTACACCTGAACTGGAGGGGGATCAATATCCTGGCAGGCAGATTTGCTAGTGCTAGTAGGGTGCGTTTAAACTAGATTGGTAGGGGGGCGGGATCCCAAGTGTCAGGGAGGCAAATGAGAAGCTGGAAAGTGATGCAGAAGTCAGTGACAGCAAGTTGAATAGGATGACAGTCAGGAGAATGGCCAGAGTGAGGAAAGCCTGTTGTATTAAATTGCATTTATTTCAATGCAAGGGGTCTGGCATGTAAGGTGGATGAACCTAGGGCTTGGAAAGCTATGTGGGACTGGTATATTATAGCCATATGGAAACTTGGTTAAGGGAGGGACAGGGCTGGCAGCTTCATGTTCTGGGGTACAGGTGCTTTAGGCAGGATAGAGGCAAAGGAAAGAGAGGAGGGGGAGTTGCATTTTTGATTAAGGGGAATGTCACAGCAGTAGTCAGAGATGAAGTTACTGAAGGATCATAAAGTGAGGCTTTATGGTGGAGCTGAGAAATAAGAAGGGGATGATCACATTGTTGGGGTTGTACTATAGGCCCCGAAATAGTCAAGGGGAATTAAAAGAACAAACATGCAGCGAGATTGTGCAAAGTTGTAAGAATAATAGGGTTGTCATAGTAGGGGATTTTAACTTTCCTAACATCGACTGGGACTGCCATACTGTTAAGGGCTTAGATGAGGTGGAATTTGTTTAGTGCATTCAGGAAAGTTTCCTTGGGCAATATGTAGAGGGCCCTACTAGGGAGGGCAAAGCTCGACCTACTCTTGAGTAATAGGGTGGGGCAGGTGACTGAGGTGACAGTGGAGGAACACCTTGGGACCAGTGACCATAGTTCTATTAGTTTTAAAATAGTTATAGAAAGGGACAGAACTAGTACTCGGGTTCAAGTTCTAAATTGGGACAAGGCGAACTTTCATGGTATAAGACATTAAGGTTGATTGAAGTAGGTTGTTTGCAGGCAAAGGGACTACAGGAAAGTAGGAGGTTGTTATAGGTGAGATAGTAAGGGCTCAAGATCTGCATGTTCCTGTTAGTGAAGGATAAGGCTGATAGGAGCAGGGACCCTTGTTAACAAGGGACATTGAGGCCTTGGCCAGGAAAAGGAAGGAGGCCAGGGTCAGGTACAGGCAGCTGGGATCAAGCGAATCCCTGGAGTATAAGGGATGCAGGAGTGTACTCAAGAAGGAAATCAGTAGGGCAAAAAGGGGGCATGAGATAACTTTGACAGAGGAGATTAAGGAAAATCAAAAAAGATTTTATAGGTATATTAAGGGAGAAAAGAGTAACTAGAGAGAGAATAGGGCCACTCAAAGACCAAAAGGGACATCTTTGTGTGGAGCTGCAGGAGATGGGAAAGGTCCTTAATGAATATTTCTCCTCCGATTTTACCATGGAGAAAGACATGGACTTTGGAACTAGGAAAAGTAAATGGGGTAGGCTTGGAGATAGTCCACATTACAGTAGAGGAGGTGCTGGATGTCTTAAAAGGTATGAAGGTAGACAAATCTCCAGGGCCTGACCAGGTTTATCCAAGGACACCGTGGGAGGCTAGAGAAGAAATTGTGGGAACCCTGGCTGAGATATTTGCATCATCATTAGCTACGGGTGAAGTGCCGATAGACTGGAGCGTAGCGAATGTTGTGCCATTCTTTAAGAAGGGTGGCAAAGAAAAACATGGGAACCATAGGCCAGTAAGTTGAACATCTGTGGTAGACAAGTTACTTGAGAGGATTCTGAGGGATAAGATCTACGTACATCTGGAAAGATGGGTTGATTCGGGGTAGTCAGCATGGCTTTGTGCATGGGAGATCACGTCTTACAAACTTGATTGAGTTTTTTGATGAGGTGACGAAGAAAGTTGATGAGGGAAGGGCAGTAGATGTGGTTTATATGGACTTCAGTAAGGCCTTTGATAAAGTTCCACATGGTAGGCTGTTCTGGAAGGTTAGATCGCATGGAATCCAGGGAGAGCTGGCTAATTGGATTCATAATTGGCTTGATGGTAGAAAGCAGAGGGTGATGGTGGAAGGTTGCTCCTCGGACTGGAGGCAGTGACTCGTGCTGTGCCTTAGGGGTCGGTGCTGAACCCATTGTTGTTTTTCATCTATATCAACGATTTGGATAAGAATGTACAAGGCACGGTTAGTAAGTTTGCAGATGACGTTGAAGTAGGTGGTACAGCGGACAATGAAAGAGGTTATCAAAAATTACAAATGGGATCTTGATCAGGTGAGTAAGTGGCGCGAGGAATTGCAAATGGAGTTTAGTTCGTTTAAGTGCAAGGGGTTGCATTTTGGAAAGTCAAATCCAGCTAGGACTTTCACAGTGAACGGCAGGGCCCTGGGGAGTGTTGTAGAACAGAGGGACCTTGGAGTACAAGTGCATGGTTCACTGAAAGTGGAGTCACAGGTAGACAGGGTAGTGAAGGCAGCTTTTGGCAAGCTGGCCTTCATAAGTCAGAGCATTGAATATAAAAGTTGGGAAGTCATGGTGCGGTTGTACAGGACGCTAATGAGGTTGCATTTGGAGTATTGTGTTCAGATTTGGTCGCCCTGCTATAGGAAGGATGTTATTAAACTAGAAAGAGTGCAGAAAACATTTACAAGGATGCTACCAGGACTCAAGGGACTGAATTATAAGGAGAGGTTGGACAGGTTCAGACTTTATTCCTTAGAGCGTAGGAGATTGAGTGGTGATCTTGTAGAGGTGTATAATATCATGAGAGGCATAGTTAGGATGAATGCACTGTCTCACCACCCCCCCCCCGAGTTTGGGAATCAAAAACTAGAGGGCATAGGTTTAAGATGAGAGGGGAAAGATTTAAGAGGAACCTGAGGGGCAACTTTTTTTTTCATATACACAAAGGGTGGTATCTGTGTGGAATCAGCTGCCAGAGGAAGTGGTTGAGGCAGGTACAATAACAACTTCAAAAGGACAGTTGGACGGATACGTCGATTGGAAAGGTTTAGAAGATTATGGGCCAAACATTGGCAAATGGGACTAGCTTGGATGGGGCATCTTGGTTGGCATTGACTAGGTGGGCCAAAGGGCCTGTTTTCATGCTGTACGCCATACTTCCCTGAAAGTGGCAACACAGGTAGACAGGGTAGTGAAGAAAGGGTTTTGCATGCTTGCCTTCATTGGTCAGAGCATTGAGTACAGGAGTTGTGATGTCATGTTGCAACTGTACAAGTCATTGGTGAGACCACACTTGGCATATTGAATGCAGTTCTGGTCATTCAGCTATAGGAAGGATGTCATTAGGCTGGAAAGGGTGCAGAAAAGATTCACAAGGATGGTACCCGAACTGTAGGGCTTGAGATATAAGGAGAAGCTGGATAGCCTTGGACTTCTTTTCCTGGAGCGTAGGAGGATGAGGGATGACTTTATAGGAGGTATATAAAATCATGAGGGATGTATATAAGATGGATTATCAGTCTTTTTCCCCAGGTTAGGGGAGTCTAAAACTAGAGGACATAGATTTAAAGTGAGAGGGGAAAGATTTAAAAGGGAACATAGAACAGTACAGCACAGAAACAGGCCTCTTGGCCCACAATATCTGCCCTGAACATGATGCCGAATTGAACCAAATCTCTTCTGCCTGTACATGATCCATATCCCTCCATTTCCTGCCATTCATGTGTCCATCTAACAGCCTCTTAAACACCAGTATTATCTTATCAATGTCCTATCTGCTTCAACCACTCCCCCTGGCAGCCCATTCTAGGCATCTGTGTAACAAACTTGCCCCGCACATCTCCTTTAAACTTTCCCCCTTTCACCTTAAATGCATGTCCTCTAGCACTTCACATTTCTACCCTGGGCAAAAGATTCTGTCTTCTCTATCTATGCCTCTTATAATGTTATAAACTTCTATCAGGTCTCCTCTCAGCCTCTGATGCTCTAGAGAAAATAACCCAAGTTTGTCTAACCTCTCCTTATAGCTCATATCCTCTAATCCAGGCAGCATCCTGGCAAACCTCTTCTGCACCCTCTCCAAAGCATCCACATCCTTCCTGTAATAGGGAGATCAGAATTGCACACAATACTCCAAGTGTGCCCTAACCAAAGTTTTATATAGGTGCAGTGTGCCTTCCTGACTCTTATACTCAATGCTACGACCAATGAAGGCAAACATGCCACATGTTGCCTCTACTACCCCATCTACTATCATGACCACTTTCAGGGAGCTATAGACTCAGACCCTAAGATCACTCTGCACATAAGTGCTGTTAAGGGTCCTCCCATTAACTGTATACCTTCCCCTTACATTAGACCTCCCAAAATGTATCACCTCATATTTGCTTGGATTAAGTTCCATCTACCATTTCTCCACGCATATCTGTAACTAATCTATACTCTGTGGCATCCTTTGACAACCTTCTACATTATCCACAACCCCACCAATCTTTGTATTATTTGCAAACTTACTAACCCACCCATCTGTATTTTCATCAGTCATTTCTATACATCACAGAGGCCCCAGCACCAATCCCTGCAGAACACCACTGGTCACGGACTTCCACTCAGAATCACACCCTCTGTTTTCTATGGGCAATCCAACTCTGAACCCAAACCCACACATCTTAACCTTCTGGATCAGCCTACCATGAGGGACCTTGTCAAATGCCTTACTAAAGTCCATGTAGACAACATCCACTGCCCTACCCTCATCAACCACCTTCGTCACCTCCTCAAAAAAACTCAATCAAGGAACTGAAGGGTAACTTTCCCCACAAAGAGTGGTGAGTGTATGGAACAAGCTGCCACAGAGGAAATGTAAGAGGTGGGCATAATTACAATGTTTTAAAGGTATTTGGACAGGTATATGGATAGAAAAGGATTAGGGGACATGGACCAAACACAGACAAACGGGACTAGTTCAGATAACTATTTTGGTTGGCGTGGACAAGTTGGGCTCAAGGGCCTGTTTCCATGCTGCACAACTCAATGACTCTTAAAGTCTACAATCCTTATCTGAATGGCAAAATGAATAGGTGGCTGGAAACTCAGTTTAATATCTCAAATCTGCGCTCAAGGGTAAAGTCATAGAGCCATACAGCACAGAAACAGGCCCTTCTGCCCAACTCATCCATGCCGACCAAGTTGCCTACCTGAGCTAGTCCCATTTGCTTGCATTTAGCCCATATCCCTCTAAACCTTTTCTATCCACGTATCTGTCCAAATGTCCTTCAAACATTCCGATTGTACCCACCTCCTACCACTTCCTCTGGCAGCACATTCTCCACACCCACCACCCTCTGAGGAAAGTTTGAGCCCAAAATATCGACTCAGAGATAAGACTTACTGCCATCGAAAGAAACTCGTATTTTGGAATTTTGATTATTGCTCGAAAGATCACCCCATTGCGCTAAGCTGTTTACACAGCCAGCAGGAAGGACTTTGGGGTCTTCCAGCTCGGAAAATAGGATACAAGAAAAAGACAACCCCATTCCTGCCATCTATGAGATCATGGCAATCTTCCTATGAACTCACTTTTACTTGCTTCCAACCATACTGTGTCAGACAAAGACCAAAAGGCTTCTTATTTAGCACCTCAATGCCCTTTTCTGTTAAAGGATTTGAGGAACAGTTAAGCTTTCCTCGTGTACCGGTGCCAGCGGCTAAGCCTCCTGCTGTTTCAGGGGAAGTGAACACTATAAAAACCTGGAGAATCAACTGGTTTCCCCGGCACAGGGCTTGGGAATTAGAAAAAAACCTCAGCACCATCTCTCAATAGCAGATCTGCTGACCTTGCTGAAAGTCTCAAACCAACTCAAACCTTTGCGTTCCTCTGACTGCCATCCATTACTAAGAAAAATAAAAGGAGCTGCAAGGGAACTCTTCTCTAAGATTTTAGTTGTCATCAGCCTGTGATTCCTGCCACCCCCCCACGCCCAACACCAATTTAGTGGAAAAGAAAATCATGAGCCGCAAAAACTTTGGCCCATATATTATTCTTGACACTTTGCATTTATCTTTGTTTGCCCTTTTTCAATTGTCTCATCTTTTACAGCTCAAGGAAGAAGCCTGCATCTTTTGTATGGAGTATAACTCTGAAGAGTACTTCAGAATTGAATACTCTTCACATTGTTGAAAGGTTCAGGAGAGCCTTATCCTGGTTCACCTTGAAGGACACTGTTTCTTTTCCCTCTCTTTTCCCTCTACCCTACAACAGCCCAAACTGAGGAACAACTTTTGCAGCATCCGTACTGTTGTTCTGCTTCCAGGAAAATCAGAACACACCAAGTATCAAACACAACACCTTCTGGTCTCTGGGGGAGATCATTTTAATACCAAAAATCAGTGGGTTTGGATAAGATGGGAAGTTATTGGCACTTGATAGCATTGACAACAAAGTATCTGTTACTTGCTGATGATTGAGAGTTGTCTGATTATATGGTAATTAAGTGGATTAGACATCCCACTTTTTGTGAGCTGGACACACCTGGACAATTTTCCACATTGTCTTAACTCTACTGAAACAGCTTGGCTAGAGGCATAGCTAGTTCTGGAGTGCAGGTCTTCAATACTGCAGTTGGCATATTGTCTGGTCCCATTGCCTTTACTGTATCAAGTGTTTTCTTTGTATCACCTGGAGTATATCATATTGGCTGAATTACAGCTTTTGTGATGGTGGGGATCATCTATGTGGCACGTCTGGCTGAACATGGTTGTGAATGCTTCATTCTTGGTCTCCACCCTCATTGAAGATGGCAATGTTCTTTTCCTCCTGTTAGCTGTTTAATTCTTCACCACCAATCACAACCAAATATGGTAGAACTGCAAAGCTTCACTCTGCTCCATTGGTTGCAAAATCTCTGAGCTCTGTCTAGCAAGCATTGATGTCATCCCATACTGCAGCTTCACACACCTCCTTATTGGATTCCATTTGCCAATTTTCTGCCCACCTGAGAAGTTCATTTATATATTCCTGTAGTTTCCAACCTTATCCCTCACTATCAACCCTTGGGATTTTTCTACCATCTGTAAATTTCTTAACCATGCTCCTATACTTAAGTCCAGGTCTTGATATTTACAACAAGCAGCAATACTCATCCCTGCAGACCCCACTGTAAACAGCCTTCCAGTTAAAATAACTCCTGCTAATATTGTCCTTTTCACCAAGTAGCTACTGTATATTGGTGAATCTGTAACTGTGACCAACTTTCTTAACTTCCTGCAATGGATCCAAGTACAGAGCTGTATACCCTTAATGTGATGCCAATATCATCATCCACAGCCAACCAGCTGTTTAGTACAGCAGCAGGTTTCTTCTTGCCTCTCTCTTTTCTGGTGCTGATCAGCAGCACTTCAGATGACACCTCATGGAAGCCTTTGACCATCATAACTCCCCATGAACATTTCTTCACAATAAATGGTCTCAACTCTCAATTTTGCATCAGCATTTTATCCTGCCAAGGTGATTTGGAAACATGAAACCCAGAGAAAAAATAATCAAGTTCAAGTTTACTGTCATGGGCATACATATCCAGGGTATAAACGCCATGAAAATTAGCTTTTTGCAGCAGCAGCACAGTATGTTATAAACAGACAAACATAAATTACATAAACTTAAATTAACATAAATCATACATAATTTACACAGTATGATAAACAAAAAGAACATAACAACAATAGTGCAAGTTGAGGGAAATATAGTCCGAAGTAGAATTGGGGGATTTTCAGGTTGGTTCAAGAACCTGATAGCAGTGGGGAAGAAACTGTCGTTGAACCTTGAGGTGTGGGTCTTCAGGCTCCTGTACCTCCTGCCTGATAGCAGCAGTGAGAAGAAGGCATGACCTAGATGGTGAGGGTCCTTAATATGCCTTCCTTAGACATCCCCTCTTATAGATGTCCTTGATGGTGAGGAGAGCTGTACCTGTGATAGAAGTGGCTGAGCACTCTCTGTAGCCTCTTGTATTGGAATTCCCATACCAGGCCCTGATGCAAACAGGATGCTTTCATATTTTGTTTCAATAGTGAAACATCCATGAGACATTCACATGTATCCTGAAATCTGGATGTTGCATCCTGGTTCAATCATTGACTGAGTTATTATCAATTCCATTTGTCTACTCCCATCCAAGATCAATATATTGCTATTTTAAAAAAAGTTAACAAGTCTGCCAGAACTTACAATGAATTTAGAAGCACAGATTTTCCCAACAAGAGTTAAAAAAGCGAGAGCTTCTGAGAAAACGATTGGAGTCCAAGTAGGGATAAAGTAACCTATTTTCTCACCAACTCAGATCTAAAAATATTAATGTTAGCAGTAAATGTATTGCTTTATATTCCATTTTACTTTTATTTAAACTAAAAGAGTTGTTGTTCTGTTAAACCTTCCAGTCATAGAATATTATAACAGAGATTTGACCTGAAAGAGCCATCCAGTTAATCCTTGCCATTGTTCTTTCATCACAGCCCTCTGACTTTTTACAGACGTGGCAGGTTATGAAACATCAATACGTTTGCTCAGCATTTCATCAAAACTAAAGCACACTCTTTTGATTCCAGTACCACTTGCCTCTGCATTCAGTTCTACCATCCATCCTCTCTGCTCACTTACAGTCAACCAGTGACGTAACTTTCCACAATCTGAGCCAAACTCTTTACCTCACATCAGGAGGTATTTCTCTTCCCCACAATTTTGTTTGCATTTTTCCCTAACTCCCTGTCTTTTTGATCCTAATCCAAAACAGTACAGTGGTGCAGTAGAGCTGTTGTCTCACAGCACCAGAGATCTGGGATCAATCCTGACCTTGGGTGCTGTCTTCCAGGAGTTTGCACATTTTCCCTGTGACGGTGTGGGTTTCATCCAGTTGTTCTGATTTCCTCTTACATCCCAAAGACGTGCTGGTTGGTAGGTTAACTGGCCGCTGTAAATTGCCCATTGTGTGTAGGTGTGTGGTAGAATCTGGGGAGAGTTGATGAGATGTAGGGAGAATTTTAAAAAATGGGATTATTGTAGGATTAGTGCAAACAGGTTAGTATTTCTGTGTTGTACCTTTCATTGACACTATGACTTACATCCTAATTGTTCTTCTTACCAACTTTCTCTCCTACAGAATTTACTAACTTCAGTTAATCCTGAAAGGTGTATTGTGACACTCAAAAAGTCACAAGAAATTATTTAATTCAAATGATATCAAATGTGAAATTTAGTGAGGCAAGAGCCAGGAATATGGCAGTAGATTAAATCACTGACAGAAATGTGTAACATGATATTGAATTATGAATAGGAATATAGCCTGACATTGAGCAGTTTATAATAGGGCTGTTAAAGAAAGAAAATCTTTACTATTGCTTTTTGGAAGGCAGCCTCCAGCAATTCATATAACTCACTTGGCTGTAGGAGTCTGGATAAAACAGACTGCATCACACAGAGCACATGTTTTAACAAAGCAAGCGAGTCTTTGGTTACAGTGGCTACTCTCCAGGCAACAATTCTAGTGATGCACATACTTTGACGATATATCATTGATCTAGGGTAAAACCATTAGTGCAAAAATCTTTATTTGAGAGGGGTCCTGAAGAAAACTTAAAGCCCCTCACTTGAATCTTGCTGGAGCAGGACATTGCAAATCTTTGGAACAGGTTCTGCATGTCCAGCTTTAAATATATTGTGTGCTTTGCTGCAAGTGCAAACTGATAACAGCATGACCAAGGAATCAGAGACCTCAGTAACTGATAGGATTAAGATTACTACTGCAATTTAAACATTGAAAATAAACACAAGGAGGTTGAATTAGAGTCAATGATTAATATCAAACCAGGTACTGGAAGAAAAATAAAGCAAAGATTGAACTGCCTCTGAGAGGCAGATGCAGGAAAAAAATGTAGTTGTTAACTATGACAATTTTAAAATCTCCAACAACTGACCTCATAGAAATGAGACTAAACCATTTAAATTGTCCTTTTTCTAAGACAATGAAGTAGATGACGAGTCGGAGTACAGGAAGGAGATAGAGAGCTTAGCGGAATGGGTGTCATGACAACAACCTTTCCCTCAATGTCAACAAAACTAAAGAGCTGGTCATTGACTTCAGGAAAGGGGACGGTTTACATGTACCTGTCTACATCAATGGTGCTGAGGTTGAGAGGGTTGAGAGCTTCAAGTTCCTGGGAGTGAACATCACCAACAGCCTGTCCTGGTCAAATCACATAGATACCACGGCCAAGAAAGCTCACCAGCACCTCTACTTCCTCAGGAGGCTAAAGAAATTTGGTTTGTCCCCTTTGACTGTTACCAACTTTTACCGATGCACCATAGAAAGCATCTTATCTGGATGTATCATGACTTGGTACAGCAACTGCTCTGCCCAAGACCGCAAGAAGCTGCAGAGAGTTGTGGACAGAGCCCAGCGTGTCACGGACACCAGCCTCCCCTCCTTGGACTCTGTCTTTACCTCTCGTTGTCTTGGTGTAGCAGCCAGCATAATCAAAGACCCCACCCACCCGGGGCATTCTCTCTTCTCTCCTCTTCCATCAGGTAGAAGATACAGGAGCCTGAGGGCACGTACCACTAGACTTAAGGACAGCTTTTACCCCACTGTGATAAGACTATTGAATGGTTCCCTTATACAGTGAGATGGACTATGATCTCACGATCTACCTTGTTGACCTTGCACCTTATTGCACTGCACTTTCTCTGTAGCTGTGACACTTTACTCTGTACTGTTATTGTTTTTACCTGTACTACATCAATGCACTCTGTACTAACTCAATGTAACTGCACTGTGTAATGAATTGACCTGTATAATCGGTTTGTAAGACAAGCTTTTCACTGTACCTCGGTACAAGTGACAATAATAAACCAATAAACATTTACGATTAGTACTGCATCAAAAAGCATCCTTTTGTTAGAAGGTTATTACTGCAGAAAACTGAGATCCAATTTTTTGCATCAAATTTAATAGACAAAAATATGTGCAAGGCCAACAAGTTTTAAATAATTGGGAAGATAATGTTATTTGCTCTGAATTTCTGAGCTCATGGTGCATCTCTTAATTCCCTGAATTTGGTGGGTGACTTGCACATTTATAAAGATACAATATCTGTATCAGGACATGGCCTTGATATTAGGCAACAGATCACATTCACATCAAAGTGTTGAACTGCAGATCCCTGCTGGGGATCTCCAGGTACCTCAATGACTAAGACTATTTTAGGCTTGTGCTATTATGTCCCTGGCAGCAGACCAGAGGTGAGTCCTAAAATTTCCTAATGCAGTTATATCAAATTCTGTCTGAAACTGTACAGCTGGTATTGGGCATCTTTAATGTTCCATTACTTTTACAGTAAAATCTAGCTGACAATTTTCTCTTTTATGCTACAGATTACTCTCATTTGTATTTCAGCTGATAATGGGGAAAAATAGCAAATTTCACATAAGTACAGTTAATTGTATTTGGAATACAGTTTGCTTTCCATGGTTATCATCAGCAGCAGCCTAGTTATTGGCTGAATGAAACAGAACCACCTTGAGTTGACCCTGCTCATTCCTGCAAATAGTTTTGCCTAATTTTATAAGCTTTTGGCTTTCTTTAAAACAAAAGGAAACTTCCAAAACCTTGTAAAATTAGGTAAGAACACCTTGCTATTTCTAGAATATTAGTCATTTTATGACATATACAAATATCCTTTATATAAAATGACATATTCTAGAAATAGCATGGTGTTTCCAGAATTATAATTTGATAGCCTGCAGTCATGTCAATTTACATAGAACGTTTTTGACCTTCTGCTATTTAGTCTTTATCTCAGTAAAATTTAGCTAAAGAATAACCTTGTAAAGCGGTCATTTTAAATCCACCTGCCTTGTGGAACTTAGGTGGGTGGGTATTGAAAATAAGCCAGGAGGCTTAGCTGACAGTATCCCAACTACATCATGCCATCTTCAACTTCAAACTGCTCCTAGAAGGAGTCAGCAAAGGCAGCAACTGCAGCTCACAAGATCCTTACTTAAGTGTGCAAATTGTGGTGTGATGAAGTAATTAAGTTCTGACTGCAATGTTAACTGTGGCTTGAGCAGAGGAACTATTGATTGAGCATTACCAAGCAGAATCTGATATAAACCACCATTAGCACCCAACTGGAGGTTGCTGTTGGCTTTACATCAGCACCCAATTAAAATAGAGCTGGTGAGATGCTTAGAGATATCCAACAGGCATGTGCAGCTCAGTGCTTTGAAATACATGAGGGCTAATAATATCAGGAGGGTGGCCCTCGATCAGGTAATGTTCCCTTTGGCCAGTTTGGGCCAATATGCCCGTACAAACCAATTTCTATCCCATGTTCTTTAGGAGAGCTCTTTGAACAATAATTGGGTATAACACCATACATCGATTACATTTTTCATGAGCTTAGATGCTTCATTTAACAAGGAGATCAAAGGAGAAGGCTGGGTATAATACCTTGAAAAGTCATCAATATGTAAGGTTAACTCTTTCTCTTTGTGAAATTGGCAACAATGCTTTCTGGTGTTATTTGGGAATAATGGGTTTGGCATAGCAATATTCCGAGCTGTGAAAAATCAAAAACTGTAGGTGCTAGAAATCCAAAATATAAACAGCAAAAGCTGGAAATACTCAGCAGGTCAGGCCACATCTGTGGGAAGAGAAACAGAGTTAACGTTTCAGGTTGAAGATCCTTCGTCAGAACTGGAAGGAGAGAAGAGATGCCTGTTAAGTTGTAGGGAAGGTGGGGAAGGGAGGGGTGGGGGAAAGTGTCTCTGGTGGGTAAAACTGGGGTGACCATGGGGATAAGCCGTGAACAAGATTATCTGTTCAATGAGTGAATGGGAGCAGTTAGAGTGAGAACATAGATAAAAGAAGATTGAAGTTATGAAATGCAAAGGAGGAAAGCATTCCTGACAGGTCAGGAAGGAGGGGAAAGAAATTTGTTGAGCTGAAGGGATGATAGAATATAGGGCATGTCTTTCTGCTCTGAATTTTGCAACTCCTGCATTCTTTTTTTTATGCTCTTGCCCTCAAACTCTTCTTGTTCACTCAGATAACCTTGTTTACAACTTATCCCCATGGTCACCCCAGTTTTACCCATCAGAGACATTTCCCCTCCATGCAGCTCAACAAGCTTCTTTTGTCTTCTTTCCAGCTCTGTCAAAGGGTCTTCCACCCGAAACATCAACTCTCCTTCTCTTCCCACTCAATGTGGGAAGACCCGACCTGCTGAGTATTGCCAGCAATTTCTCTTTTTCAAGATTCTGAGCTGTGATATTCAAATATTGTCAATCCAAAGTGAGAAGTCAGGCACATTACTAAATAGATAGGGTTTAGTCATTTGGTTGTATTGAGTCAGCAGGAGCTTGGCTTCTTTAGCCACGCTTCTCAAGTATTGACTTCACCTCTGTGTAGAAAGTCATATGTGAGAATCATGATCATTGAGCTTACCTAACACTACATAAAAAATATCCTGGCTAAACAGGCAGGGATATTACCCCTATTCAACATTAGTGAATGAGCATACAAAACAAAGTTCATTATCCTCTTCTTGTGAATTATTTCCAATGGCCATATCAAAATGTGCATGTACAGTAAATCATGAATTTGGACCAAAGGTGTGTTTACTATGGTACTACAACTCACAGTATTATTTTGTAATTTTTTTCCAAAGTATTTATAATTGTTCAAAATATTCGGTGTTGCCTCGGGTACATTGATACTATTTAACCTTGTAAATAGAGTTCCACTGAGTATACACATCCTACCAAATATTTAACCTTTTGATAATGTAATCCAGGAGTATAATAGTGGTTATCCTCTTAAGATTTTCACCCGATCATAAACGTTCGCTTCTGTTCTCATTGCCACTGACTCCTTGTTCTGCGACTTAAAGCTTGTTTCATTTCGATCTTATCCCATTTCTAGTGAAGGATCATCATCCCAAAGCATTAGTTCTGTTTCTCTCTCCACAGATGCTGCCTGACCTACTGAATATTTTCAGCATTTTCTGTTGTTATTATGAAAAAGAGTAGAAGGGGCTTTAAATCAGGCACTGGAAATTAAAGGAAAATGAAAAGATGTGAAGCAGTTAAGCCAGGACAGAGTAGAACAACTGTGTATAAAACATGAGAACAGGAAGACAGATTTGGATGTGTGATGCAAATAAGTTTTCTATGATGGTACATGGACTATTAGGAACAAATTTAATGAATTGCAGATGCAAATTCAATTTGGAGAGTATGAATGGGAGCCTTTTCAGAAACAGGACTGGGAGCCAAATGTTCAAGAGTTATAAAGTCTATGGAAAATACAGGGGGAAATGGTAGCAGGGGAAAGAGTAGCTTTAATGATTAAGGGTAAAATCGTAAAATTGATTTGAGAGGATACAGCAAGAGAGGTACAGGCAGTGGAGATTGTATATGCAGAATTAAGAATTACAAAAAGACCTAGGACTCCAGTGGAGGTTGTTTATGGGACATCGGCTGCACCTGTGATGTGGCAGAATGTATAAATGCAGTAATTAAACAAAGCACCTGGACTTCTACTGGCATGGGTGTGAATAACTAATAACTATTGGCAATCATTTATATATGTTTTCTGCATAAATTATTTCCATTACAACACATAGATTCTTGATAAGAAATTGAATGAAAGGTTATTGCAGGTAGACAGGAATGTGAAGTTGAGGCTGTAATCAGATCAGCTATGGTCTTATCAAATGACAGAGCAGGTTGAGGGCTGAGTAGATGATTACTGCTTCTATCATATGTTCATACATTCTAACATAATAAAACCATGATAAGAGCAGTAATCATCCACTCAGTTCTTACATGCAGTTCCCTCTTAGTACTCTGATTAAAACTCAAAATAATTTCTTATTACTATAAATAAGGTTATTTAGAATTTGACTAATGTCCTTGATGAAGTTTCAGAGAATTATTTTTGACATTTGAAAAATATAAAAAAAAACTGCAATTAGCATATTTTTTAAATTTGCCCTCTTTATATTAAACACTACAAATCAGTATCCATTTAGATACATGAAAGATGGACAATACATTGTGCAAAAAATTCATCTTGAAGTCAATTGGAATGAAAATGGGACAAAGCTACACTGCTGATGCCTATCTCCCACTTTATTCTACAGTCCAAGATTAATTTATTCCATAATGGCATTAAATTTTACAAGGTTCAGTTGAAGTTCAATACTCACAGTACTTCAACAACACTGCACAGATCCTTTTTTTTCCTGGAAAGACCTTTAAAAGCATCAGTGAAAATTGTGAGTGGTAGGTGATGGTGTGGGTGGAGGAAGTTGGGTGCAGGAGGGCAAGAAATTCTTGGTATCTTGGATAGCAACACTATGAATCACACTTGGAGATCATCTCTGGTTGCCATGTCTAGTAAAATAATAATTTGTTATTAGGAATGACTATAAAGGTGAACATTTTTATTTTAAAAGAGTATTCATACAAGGTAGCAAATCAACACACAACCTTACTTTACTTGCCCAGAAGGTACAAGGTACATCTCCCATATTACAACAGTGATAGATTTGAAAAATAATTTCCCGGTTGTCAAATGCTTTGGGATTTCTTGCAAGCGTAGTCAAAGGCTTTTGTAGTATATGTAAATGCATTTTAAGAACAGAGTGTACCATGCTGTATGACTGACATATTGTTGGAATGAGCATTCATTAGTTGGGAATTTACCACCTTCAATAAAGGATGCTCTGTTGCTAGGTCTCACATTTACTGTGATGAAGTGCTTCGAGAGATTGGTTATGACTAGAATTAATTCCCGCCTGAGCAAGGACCTGGAGCCACTGCAATTCACCTACTGCCACAACAGGTCTATGGCAGACACAATTTCACTGGCTGTTCACTCGGCGTTGGAGCACCTAGACAACCACAAGACATACGCAAGGCTTCTATTTATCGATTTACAGCTCGACATTCAACACAATCATTCCCTCAGTACTAATAACCAAGCTTCAAAACCTGGGCCTCTGTACCTCCCTCTGCAACTGGATCCTCGACTTCCTTATAGGGAGACCACAGTCAGTGCGGATCTATAATAACATCTTCTCCTCACTGAATCAACACAGGCACACCTCAAAGATGCGTGCTTAGCACACTGCTCTACTCTCTCTATACTCATTATTGCGTGGCTAAGCACAGCTCAAATGCCATCTATAAACTTGCCGATGACACCACTGTTGTTGTTAGAATCTCAGATGGTGATGAGGAGACATACAACAACCACGCACTCAACATCAGCAAGACCAAGGAACTAACTGCAGACTTCAGGAAAGGGAAGTCAGGAGAACACACACCAGTACTCATTGTGGGGTCAGTGATGTAAAGGGTGAGCAGCTTCAAGTTCCTGGGCGTCAACATCTCAGAGGCTCTATCTGGGCCCAACACACTGATGCCATCATGAAGAAGGCACGCCAGCGGCTCTACTTTGTTGGGAGTGTGAGGAGATTTGGTATGTCACCAAAGACTCTTACAAATTTCTACAGATGTATGGTGGAGAGCATTCTAACTGGTTGCATCAGAGCCTGGTATGGAGCCTCCAACGGACAGGATCGTAAGAGGCTGCAGAGGGTTGTAGACTCAGTCAGCTCCATCACAGGCACAACCTTCCCCACCATAAAGGACATCTTCAACAGGCACTGCCTCAAGAAGGCTGCATCTATCATTAAGGACCCTCAGCATCCAGGACATGCCCTCTTCTTGTTACTACATTCAATGAAATCAGTAAGAGCAAATAAATGCACTGATTTGTATGAAAAATATAATGTTAGTATCCCACCCTTTGAAAGGGATTTGCAGAGTTTTGAAAAACTGAGAAGGTTGGTCAGATCTCTGCTTGTACCTCAAAATCTCGTAGAATTTGAATCTTATCATCTGGGAGGAGGTACAGGAGCCTGAAGACCCAAACTCAATGATTCAGGAACAGCTTCTTCTCCTCCGCCATCAGATTACTGAATGATCCATGAACCCATGAAAACTACCTCATTATTCCTCTTCTTTGCACTACTTAGTTATTTCTGTAATTTATAAATCTTTATATCGTTGCACTGTACTGCTGCTGTAAAACAACTAACTTCACGGCATATATCAGCGATAATAAATCTGTTTCTGATATTTCTGTTGTTTGCCTGAGTGAACAGTAAAGAGCCTACAGACACCAGAGCCTGGGGCAGCAAAATGCTTCAGCTTATCATTCACGTACCCATTAAGTCCACATCAGAAACAGATCCAATGGCAACCTGTTCCAGATGCTGGCTCAGACCAGATCAGGAGATGAGGTGTGCTCTTCACATTTCCACAAAATATACATAGGTTCTGATTCCCCCCAAGTCCAACTGCCCTCCCCACTGTTACACAGGTTCTTAGTGTGGACCAGTGATTCAGAGAGAGTTGTATCATATCCCACATCCCATTTTCCACTGGGTGAATTCAAATGAGCCCTGAACCTGAAGTTGGGCCACAGCACCTACATTGTGTCCTACTTAAGGGGAAGTCAAAAATTGCCTTAATTGATTTATTTAACATGTGCAAATTGTATATTAAGGAGTTGGCGAACTAATGGTCCTGCTGCTGGGAGATTTCATTTGTGTAGTATACACTTGGTGAACATTCACCATATTCAAGTTTACTGTTGTCATAGACATACATACGCTGGGTATAAGTGCATGAAAATTAGCTTTTTGCAGCAGCAGCACAGTACATAACAAGACATGGACTAACACGTTAACATAAACCTAAATTAACATAAACTATATATAACTTACAAATGTACAAAATAAACACCAAAATTAACATAACGACACTAGTGCAAGATTGGAACTTTATTGACCATATAAAGACCATATTAGCAGATCCCCAGCAATGCCAGGTGCTCTGGCAATAAGTACCTTGTCAAAGTCAATGTCAAGTTTATTATCATATGCACAGGGGCAATGAAAAACTTATAGGCACATAGCATCAATCACAAGAAAAACAGAAATTAAACATAAATTATACAAAATTTTTACCAAAAAAAACCACAATTAGAACAAAAAAAAAACAAAGTCCACTTTAGTCCAAAGTGATTAGAGTGGTCATAGTGTTGCTAAACTGTAATGGTGATTAGGGTTTTGCTGGTTGGTTCAAGAACTGAATGGTTGAAGGGAAGTAGCTGTTCTTTAATGTGGGACTTCAGGCTTCTGTATCTCCTGCCCAATAGTAGCTGTGAAAAGATGACATGGCCGAGATGATGGGGATCTTTGACGATGGATGTTGCCTTCTTGAGGCAGCGTCTCCTGTAGATACTACTGATGGTAGGGAGGGATGTGCCCGTGATGTATTGGGCAGAGTCCACTACTCTCTGCAGCTGCTTACATTCCAGCACGTTCTTATTGCTGTACCAGACCATGATGTAACCAGTCATGTTACATCAACACTACATCTGTATAAGCTTGTTAGAGTGTTCGGTAACAAACACAACCTCCTAATAAAGACGCTAGCGCGCCTTCCTCCTGCTACATAATCTGCATTCTCCTTGTGTGTAATTGAGCCTTTTCATCCTCCTCCACCTGGAGGTCTCTCCACTTTGCAAAGTTGTGCAGGACCCAACTCACCACTAGGATTCTGGACACTGCCACTGGATGCTGAAAGCTTACTCCAGACCCATGCAAGCACCTGAAGCATGACTTCAAAACCCCAACAACTTGGTTTACGACAGTGATCACATGGCTCTGGTGTAAGTGCTCCTGTGAGTCACTGGAGGGGTTCCTTACAAAGTGTCATGAACCATGTTTAAAGGGGGTATTGCTTGATTCTGATGAGCCAGTTAATAAGCTGCCTCCTGGAATAAAAAGTCTGGAGTCCTGGAGGGCCTGAAGGCATCATGACAATTCCCAAAGTATTCATTAATGTCCAAAGACGTACGGGTTAGGAAGTTGTGGGCATGCTATGTTGGTGCCAGAAGCGTGGCAATACTTGCAGGCTGCCCCCAGAACACTATGTATTTCACTGTGTGTTTCAATATACATGTGACTAATAAAGATACCTTATCCTATAATGTTCAGCATGGGCCTCTTCCTCTGGATGCTTATCAGCTATGCACTGATTGGAGTTGCATCCCTTGAGATTTATAAAACCCTTGGCTGCTGTGAAACTGCTCCAGTTGCCATGTGTGTTCATCTGATAATACCCTGTACCCAGGGGAATGCAACTAGAGAAGAGAACCCGAGTGCATGCTCATTCCAGTTTTTTGTATCCACAGGGGAAATTTACATAACTCCCAGCTCTAGCAAACAATCTATCAATTCCCTAATGCATTTACATGCAATTGGCTTCGAAATCCCACTCGAGAAATCCTTTCACCAAAAAGGCCCTAGAAGGATCCAGAAGTGAAAATGTTGAAGGAGGTGTTCTCGTCCACAGCCACTGACAATGCATAGCAACTACATCCAGCAAGCAGTGGGCCCTTCTGTAGGATGCTCCAGATGTCTACAATTAAATGTGATAACTTCAGCTTGTGGAAGTACCGCTATTCCATGAAATCAAGACAGCTGTAACCACAGTTCACTCCCCCAAACCATGGAAATCACATGCACCTTAAGCTGTTAACAATTTAATAGTATCTCATTACTGCCTCCAAAGAACAGCAATTGTTAGTGTAACACTGTTACAGCACCAGCGACCCGGGTTCAATTCCAGCCACTGTAAGGAGTTTGTACATTCTCCCAGTGTCTGTGTGGGTTTCCTCCGGGTGCTCAGGTTTCCTCCCACATTCCAAAGACGTACGAGTTAGGAAGTTGTGGGCATGCCATATTGGCGCTGGAAGTGTGGCGACACTTGCGGGCTGCCCCCAGAACACTCGACGCAAAAGATGCATTTCACTGTGTGCTTCAATGTTCATGTGACTAATAAAGAAATCTTATCTTATCTTAATTGTACCAACATCCTCTAGGAAAGACCAGATTTCATTTTCCCATCCCAACATGCCTATTAAGATTTTGGAGACAGGTGGTACCCCTGTTTTAAGGAACACCAAAATAAAACTTAACTCCTCACACCTGTCCTTGAGAGAAAATATCTCTATGCTTATTCTTGCTATACGACCCCATTATGCCTGTCCCTCAAAAGAAAAATAGGATCACAGGTTATGTGCTCTTAGAAGGACTCGCCTATCCTTGAGTCAGATTACCATTTGTCACTTAAATTGAAAGAACCAACTGGTAGTACATTTCCAAGCAACTCTGGATCAGATCTCAACCCAGCTAGAAGTTGCAAGTCATCCTTTTTCTTCCTTAGTGATCACAGGCCAGCCAGGAAGGTACCATTAGTGATGCCACTAAAGTTGAGGAGGCATCAAACCATCTTGTCTCCACATCAGTAAGAACATTTTATAAAAAGTCTTACAAGTTCTGCACTAAATTTCAAAAGTTTTTGGAAGAGAGTATTCCCCAAGTCTTTCCTTTAGTAAATGATATGCTTTCTTCCCTATTGTTCTTAATTAGGGCTTATGTATGCATTTTCTACTTCCATGTTAACATAACTTTCTGGAGATTCAATACTTGTTCAATTATTGTTCCATAGGGCTAATGAACAAACTATCCGAGTTTCTTTTAAACCAGTTAAATCTTATGTACATAAACTATTATCTATAGAACATATATTTAGGGGAGAAGGATTGAAATCAACAGGGCTAACAGATCTGAGTTTATCGTAAACTAGGAAGAAATTATAAAGAGAAATTAATTTTGAAGTTCAATCAGGATTTCCAATTGGAAATTAGAAAATGGTTTGTTAACACCGTTAACTGTAAAAAATTAACAGTATTTTAGAGTAACAGTATTTTGTATGGTAAGAAGGTATCTTTAATGTACATCTGTATTGTTGACTTAAGTAAACTAAAACAATTACCGTCCTGCCAGAATAAACATGTTTCCTCCACCTTTAGTCATCATTACAAAAGGTAAAAATCTTGGTAGGTTTAAATGCATTTTAAAAAAAAGCTCTAACTTTTTGGGCAACAGACCTAGCATGTACCATTTGGTGTCCTGTCCAAATAAGGACTAACAGTAAGCTTTAGCAGACAATTCCACCATGGGAACCATCACAACCAAGCTAATTCTGTCCTCACTCAACCTTGGTTGTGAATTTTCCAGCATTGGATAATGGTTGGCAGTGGGAGGCCAGCTTCATTCTCCTCTCAAAAGGGAACAACAACCTTCCCTGCAGTGCCACATCAGTACACCAAACGAGATCATTTAACCCAATTTAGAACAGGAACCTGTAACCATTTGGGGTTCACTGGATAAATTTGCTGTTAACTGGTTTTCTTGAGACAACCATTCTTGCCTTTTCTGTTTGTCTTGTGCTGTGAATGACAACATTGCTAAGGGGTAGGCTTATTCACAGATGTACATCAGGCTCTAACTGTTCTACACACTGGGATGATCAGATTAAGAGGTTGAGAAATAAATTCTCAAAATTTATAAACAAATCCTCAGTAAAATAGAATCTTTATATGAAGAAAATGCCTTTTTAAAACCATAAAGATTCCCAGGCCTAAGCGAATAGTTCTGAAGCACTAGAGCCAGGCTACACAAGTTTGTACACAGAGTATCCCAAGAGTATCACTCACATACAGTGTTGGGTTCCAATGTATCTCACTCACACACAGTCAAGCCCCAGTATAATCACATTGTCACACAGACACACCAAGGAGTGTGTTTCCCTAATGAGCTGCTGAACTTAATCGCAGGGCCTTTTATGCACATTAAGGGATGCTCCTACTCACAGGCAGCTTGAATGAGGGGCTGAACCCCCTTGAGTGGTAGCCAAGGGCTCCCAATTGCAAGAGGCATTCTGTTGCTGACAGGGAATCCAGATCGCAAGAGAGGGAGCTGTAGATGTCCCGATAAGCCCCAACTACAGTCAAGAATTGGCATTACAATTTGGAGGGAGTTGGTGGGGGAGGGAGGTGGCTGGGGTTAAGAGTGACGACAGGTTTTTCTAATGAGCTTTGTTGGGTTTGGAAGAGACACTCATGATTCCTGATGCTCTTGGATCACAAGCAGTGCTGTGAAGGTACACACCTCATGGATCCAGCCCTTAATTGCCAGCTTTATCCATGAGTAAAAATAGACATAACATTTTTGTCAAGTTGTCCCAGGTAGAATATTTAAATGAAACACCACTTTGTGTCAGTGGATTTGTCTGCCATGCCTGATAAAAGTAGAAATGGAAGGATTCAGAGCAAGTTCATTTCCTGTTCTAAGCACTTTGTTATTTAACCTTTGGCAAGGCATCAACCTATACACTTTGGGGAGTTTAGTTCAAATATGGTTCTGGGCTGAAACATAGAGACAGTCAGTGATCAGCACTATTTATTTATTTTGTAATTTATATTAATTTTATGCCTTTGCACTGTACTGCTGCCACAAAACGACACAATTCATAACATACAAGTCAGCGATAATAAACCTGATTCTGATACCTTGGTGTAACTATAGACATAGCATTTTAAACTATCTTCAGAGCAGCATAAATTTTCATTTTTATAATCAAAATATCCAAAATGTAGAATCTGGATTGGCAAAATCTGTTATCTGTGTATTGCAAGGTATATAGTGCATGGTAAGTTGTGATGTGAATTGGGTCAGGCACCATAATTCTAAGTTTATTAACCTCTGTATGGTGAAAAGGAAGATCATAACTTCAGTCATAATGAAGAATGATGTGGAAGGGGATACGAGGAAGCAAGGATACAATCTGCAGTCCCTTTCTCCCTAGGCTGTCTGTGAAGGTCCAGTGACCCACCACAATTAGCCATTCACCATCAGACCTGCACCTTACCCTCTGTCGGGTGCTGACCAACACAGCATCCACTTGGCCTCAATACAAAAGTGAAAGCCACTGCAGACATATATATAATAAATAAATCATGTCTTACCAGATTCCACAAAACTACAATTAGCCTCACCCATTCGAATGCTCCTACAGTCAGCTGCCTGAGTGGCAGTAGCATGGCTGGTGGAATCCTGCCGAATCTCAGAAGGCCTTGTGGGATGAGCTGACAAGCTCTGGTCCCAGAGGACTGGCTCGAGTACTGTCCCTACCTGGCATGGGCAACAGCAGCTCCTGCCAGCTGGCTGGCTAATAGATTGAGACGGTCTCGACCCGAAACGTCGACTGTCCACCGATGCTGCCCAACCCACTGGGTTCCTTCAGCAGCTCGTTTTTTTTTGCTTGGGTGACGTGGCTGTTCTGGTTGAACAGCTGGCAGTGTGTGAACTGAGCTGACAGTCAGGTGTAAGCTTTGTGTCGGTTCTGATCGATAGAAGTTGGGGATGTGCGAGTGATGGGGAGTGGTGAATTGTGTGGTGCCCAACCTCACGAGCGTGGACCGCTGACAGGACTACCTGCTTCCACAACCTTAGTGAGTGTCTGGATGCCCTCTTGCCCTCTGCTGTTATATTGTTTCTCCTTTTCACCTCCTCCACCAAAATCCCCATTAAAAAATCACAGAGCCATCACTCCCCCTTGCTGTGCCATTCTTCAATTTCCCAGATTAATTTCAGTTATAAGTCTCCTGCCAGTATTTAGGCTAATCACAATGCACCGTCCCTTTAAGAGGTGCAGCTAGTTTAAGCCGGTGTTTGCCATTCATGATAATTGCCCAATGAAACTTCCAACCAATGAAAAGCATGCTGAGCTGACAGAACTCGACGATCACTATAATTGCCATGCAGCATAAAATTTGCACCCCGGCTGCATTGCAATCAATGGTTGAAGATTAATTACACATTATTTCTCATTTCCAGTGATATCAAAGTTTGCCCCCTCTCTCCTGATATCGCGAGTACTTATGATCAGATATTTTACAGGGATTTTAATAAGGGTATCTTAATTCCTCTTTATTCCAAATTCCCATTGGATCTTTTAATTAAAAACCTGAGTTAATTTGTTGCCATCATCAACAAAACTATTTTTTTAAAGTTACAAAGCAGTGCATTTTCCAAAATATTTCTCTGGAACGTTCGTTGGTGGGAGCACTTATAAATTTGGGCAAATTTGATATCGGAATGAAACAAGCGTACGCCAGAAGATGTTTGTCTTCAAACCTGATTTACAGCCAAGGCTCCCGCGGTTTTCTCACGCTAAATAAATGGGTCTGTTCCTCAAAGCCCAGCAGGAAATCTAACAAACAAAAAAAGCATTTCTATTGACCTTGAGAGCCCCAAAAAAAGAAGCTATTCATACCTTTCGTCACCCTGTGCCCTAACGCCTGCCTGCTGAAAGTTGACTCGGTCCCGCAGGCTATGCAAGAGCTAAGGGAGGTGGGGTCACAGGATAAATAGCTATTGTTTCATGTGCAGATCCTGATAGGTCAAAACACAAAGTAAAAGATTAAGCAGGATTTAGAGCATTCCTGAATTGTCTGCAATCCATATCCCTAAAAGGATCAAGCGATAATATTTAGAAATCCTTCTTTACACTGTTCCTAATCCTTATCAAATAGAGTTTCTTTGAAACAGCAGCTCATTGAAGATTGGTTTACTGGGTTTAAAAAAGGACTTTGGCAAATTAGGTTTAAATATTTTATACACTTTGTTGATGGAGAAGTCATGGTGCTTTGGTATCAGACTCATGCTGCTGACTGGCACATTCCAGAGTGCAGGAGTATGTGCTCAGGGACGCACTGAAGCACCGTACAGACACTGCAAAGGCTTTGTGGGCGAGAACCACAATCTAAGGTTCTGCCGCTACTGGACATTGAGCGTCCTGTGTAACTGCCTCAATTATTTAATGGTTGAATTGTTCAAAGGGGGAAATATGAATGGCATTGCTGCTTTGTAAGTGTATGTATGGGTTTGATCGCACAACGAATGCAAAGACAGATGTGTACTGATTGTTTTGTATTTCCTCTATATATTTTTTATGGATAAAGTATATACTTGAAATTTTTAAAAAATCACAAAAAAGCATTCCCAAACTTGTGTTTTCTACACATTCTAAAAGGATCAGTGAACTTAAATCTCTTTAATTATTTCTCCCAATGAAATATTCACTCCTCTGAGAAAAGTGACTGTGAATGGATGAGGTGGGTAATGCAATTGCTCTATTATTTAATAAATCATTTGTGTTTGTTGTTATTGTTATGTTTTTGGTCCACAGATATTGATTATTGTGTAATACTGTTAGATGGAGAAACATATTTGGCATGTTAATATTGTTTTCTTCAACCCATCTGAACCACAATTGCCATTAATCTACATAACAAACAACTCATTTAATGTATTTTTTAAATTAAAACAAATACTTCAATCCTCAGTTGTCTTCCTCTATATTCTCTTCCCACCTTATCCTCATCCAGTTCCTCCCTTCATCATTTTAACCATTTAACACCACTTGGAAAAATTGGTTGGATGGTTTGAGAGAAAGTGAATCAGCTGCTAAATTCAGTTAAAGGTAAAGTTTTGAGAAACATGCAATTTTATGAGGCACAATCCATTTGAAGAAATTATTTTCCTACAAATGGTTCTCAAGAAATATTTATAATCTGATTTTCAAGTTGCAGCTGTGGACATTTTTTATCGAAGATTATAAAAACAAGAATGCAGAACAATCAATTCTACTTTGATACTTTACAACACTTTCCTTATACCATCTGAATATAATAAAGATACTAAATTAATTGTCATTAGTTTAAAAAAATCCATCAATTTCTGTAGGAATGCATTGATCTGGGGTCAATAATATATAGCATCTTCAGTGGATTGATAGTTTACTATAACTGGTGAACTGTGTGAAAGGTGAATGTGATGACATAAGAAACCGCAATTGCTGGAATCTGTAGAAAAAAAAACAAACTTTTGGAAGAACTCAGTAGGTCAGGCAGCATCTGTGGATGCAAAGGGATAGTCAACATTTTGGGTCGAGACCCTGCATCAGGATGCAGTTTAAAACGGGGGGGGGGGGGGGGGGCGGGGTGAGGCAGAAGCTGGCAGGTGATAGATGGATCCAGGTGAGGAGGGGTTGATGGGCAGATGAAGCCAGGTGGAGATAGCAACAGAGGCTGGGAGGTGATTAGTGGCAACAACAAAGGGCTGCAGATTTGGAATTTGATATGAAAGGAAAGACCATAAGATCATAAGACATAGGAGCAGACAGGCGATTCAGCCCTTCGAGTCTGCTCCACCATTCGATCATGACTGATTTATTTTTCTCTCTCAACCCCATTCTCCTGCCTTCTCCCCGTAACCTTTGACGCCCTTGCTAATCAAGAACCTATCAACCTCTGCTTTAAATATACCCAATGACTTGGTCTCCACAGCCATCTGTGGCAATGAATTCCACAGATTCACCACCCTCTGGCTAAAGAAATTCCTCCTCATCTCTGTTCTAAAGGGTTACCCTTCTTATTCTGAGGCTGTGCCCTCTGGTCCAAGACTCTCCTACTACTGGAAACACCCTCTTCACGTCCACTCTATCCAGGCCTTTCAATATTCGGTAGGTTTCAATGAGATCCCCTCTCATCCTTCTTAACTCCAGCGAGTACAGGCCCAGAGCTATCAAATGGTCCTCACAAGTTAACTCTTTATTTCCTGTGATAATTCTGGTAAACCTCCTCTGGATCCTCTCCAATGCCAAGTGATGAATGGAGCAATGAGCGGGTTTACAGGAGCGAGATAGATCAGCTGGTTGAGTGGTGTTGCAATGACAACCTCGCACGCAATGTCAGCAAGACCAAGGAACTGATTGTTCACTTCAGGAAGGGGAAGGCAGAAGAACACACATCAGTCCTCATTGAGGAGTCAGTGGTGGAAAGGGTGAGCAGCTTCAAGTTCCTGGGCGTCAACATCTCAGAGGATCTACCCTAGGCCCGACACATTGATGTAATCATGAAGAAGGCACGCCAGCGGTTCTAATTCATTAGGAGTTTGAGGAGATTTGGTATGTCACCAAAGACTTTTACAAATTTCTATAGAAGTACGATGGAGAGCATTCTGACTGGTTGCATCACAGCCTGGTATGGAGGCTCCAATGGACAGGATTGCAAGAGGCTGCAGAGGCTAGTAGACTCAGCCAGCTCCGTCACGGGCACAACCGTCTCCACCATCAAGGACGTCTTCAAGAGGTGGTGCCTCAAGAAGGTGGTATCCATCATTAGGGACCCTCACCACCCAGGACATGCCCTCTTCTCGTTATTACCATCAGGGAGGAGGTACAGGAGCCAAACTCAATGATTCAGGAACAGCTTCTTCCCCTCTGCTATCAAGTTTCTGAATGATCCATGAATCCATGAACACCACCTCAGTATCCTTTTTTTGGCACTACTTATTTAATTTTGTAATTCATAGATTCTTATATCTTTGCACTGTACTGCTGCCATATAGCAACAAATTTCATGTCATATGTCAGTGATAATAAACCTGATTCTGAACCAGATAAGGGAGAGATGACTGGCAGATAGGAACAGTGCAGGGAGGGGAAGGGATAGGAGACCGAGTAGGTTGACCGTGTGGGTGATAGGGAGATGGAGACACAAGAGATTTTGCGGATGCTGGAATCTGGAGCAACACACACAAAATGGCAGAGGAACTCAGCAGGTCAGACAGCATTTATGGAGGGAAATAAACAGTCAACGTTTTGAGTCAAGACCCGTCATCAGGACTGGAAAGGAAAAGGACAGAAGCCAGAATAAGAAGGGAGGGCAGGGGGAGGAGCACATGCAGGCAGGTGATAGGTGAGTCCAGGTGAGAGGGGAAAGGTAGGAGGGTGGGAGTGGGGGAGGGGGGAGAAGTAAGAAGCTGAGAGGTGATAGGTAGAAGAGACAAAGGGCTGAAGAAGAAGGAATCCAGTAGGAGACGGCAGTGGACCATGGAAAAAAGGGAAAGAGGTGGGGAATAGATGGGCAGGTCATGAGGGCAGGGGAAGGGGAAAGAGAAAGGCGAGGGGGCCACAGGAATGAGGGAAAACAAAGGAGAAAATAAAATGATGGGGGGTGGGGAAGAGGGGAGGGGTTACTGGAAGTTAGAGAAATCGATGTTGAGGCCATCAGGTTGGAGGCTACCAAGGCAAAATATGAGGTGTTGTTCCTCCAACCTATGTCTGGCCTCAACGTGGCAGTAGAGGAGTCCTTGGATAGACATGTCGGTATGGGACTGGGAAATGGAATTGAACTGGATGGCCACCGGCAGATGGAACCAGGTGGCGGAGGGGAGAAACTGGGTAACAGGGGGCTGGGGCAGAGGGTAGGGGGTCATTGGAAAGAAGTGGGTGTGCGGGAGGACCTGGGTGGATCAGAAAGAGAGAATGGAACATGGGGGTGCGGGTTACCTGAAATTGAAGAATTCAATGTTCATGCCATTGGGATATAGACGACCCAGATGGAATATGAGACGCTGTTCCATTAGTTTGTGTTTGGCTTCGCCCTGGTTGTGGAGGACGCTGAGTACTAATAGGTGGTTGTGGGAATGGGGAGGGAATTGAGATAGCAGGCAACCAGGAGCTCAAGGTGGCCATTGTGGACAGAGAATGTGATGCTTGATTTCTTCCTTAGGCTTCCAATAGAAACATTGGGTTCAGGCTAATGAATGGCTCCACATGAACCAGCATCCACAAGAACACAAGAAAGTACGAGCAGGAGTAGGTTAAATGGCCCCTCAAGCAATCCCTATTATTCAATATGATCATGGCTGATTTACCCCAAACCTCATCTCCTGCACAAAGTCTTGTTTGCTGATTTGCTATTGCTACTATTGGGGAGGTTGTGCCATGGAAGTCTTGCATCAATTAATCTGCCCTAAGAAATCCAGAAAAAATTACTCTGGAGTTGTCATAAAACATGAGATCCAAATGTCAGGAAGCATTAGCTCTAAAATCCTATTGTAAAATATAAACGCATTTGTCTATTTTTATGTCAATTATTTGTCCTGGCTATAGAGCAGATCACAGCCTGGACCAAGCCTGTCTTCAAGTAATGCCTGTGCTAAAATAATCCATTGAGTTATATAATGTTTATACCTAAACTGAAATCTGGATAGTATATTATTCCATTTTTGAGATCCATGTTTTAATTTGATAATTGAAGTCTCCACTCTGACATCAATGTCTTGCACACAGATCTATCAGCTTCAGTTTTCAATATCAGAATAATGGAAAATTCGCTGATTGCTCCCTCGTATTCATAGCCTTCTTAAACAATCCCATTGGATCTGTGTGCAGTGATCTCTGCCTCTTTGATCTCTGCAATGGCATGGGATGCTTGTGGCATAAGATTTGATCAGAGAAGGTGATTGCATGGGGTGATCCATGCACAGGAGATTACTGTGTCCCCCTACCTCTGCACTCCCTTACCTTCATGGCAACATGTTCTGTGACAGCCATGGGAAAGTTCCTTTAGGACTTGATGTCCTTCCCAGTGATCACAGCAATTGTCAGCTTTTCATGCAGTTTCTGGTGGGCACTGCACACTTTCCCCGAGAATTCACAAACTTTGGTTGGGCAATAAGACAGGAACAAACACTGAATTGTTTGACATTTTTGTTGGTGAAGTGGAAAGGATATAAACAATGTCTAAAATATAGATGAAAATGTATATGGTGAGGTCTTCCAGATAGTTATGATATTATTGGTTAGACTTATTGAATCACATTTGAATGCTAGTACTTGAAATATGCTCAAATCTGGGCTTGACTTTAATATAGAAGCAGGAAATGACAGAAATACTCAGAGTCAGGCAGTATTTGCAGACAAGTTGTCACTTTTGAGGGAGACAAAGGTACATAAAATTGCAGCATATCATAATCAGCAGATGTGGAGCTAGTGCAGGGAAGTATCTCTGAGGTAAAAGAGCAGCTGTAATCTCATTGAATAGCAGTGCAGTACAGGGGTTGATTGGCCTATTCCTGTTTCTATTTCTTCTGTTCTTACAGAAAATGTTGATGATACTGTTACAGTCCACAGCAGTGACATCCTCCTACTCTGTTCAGATGTTTAAAATTGTCAGAGCTGAAGAGTTTATGGTGGTTCTTAAGTCTGTGATGTTTCTCTCCTCTCAGAAGCATTCACCCTGCAAAAAACATTTCATGTTTATAGAAGAAGCATGGATTACATGCCCCTATTAGTCAGTGAGGAGGGAATGAGCATGCACGGGAGCTGATGTTTAATGATCAGAATAGCAAAGCAAATAAAAACAGAAAGCAATAATGTTGGGGAAAAATATCAAACCAATTATTTATAATTCTAGTTCACAGGATGAGAAGAAGGACTGTCAATATTCTCATTCATCTGCCTTCATGATGAATCATATCCCCTGACTAATTGGTTCATTGGTCGACATATAGGAAATACATTAGAAATTCCCTCAGGGTTCTCCCAAACAACTATCATACCTTCAGTAGAAATATCATCAGCAACTCTATTTATCCATGGCTTCCCTAGTCACAGTAGTGCATCAGGAAACCACAGCAGCAGCTTACTTTTTCTCATTTTTGGGATGACATTCTTTTATTCAGTCTATCTCAGATTTGAAGTGTTAGGATTCCCCCTTTCAGACTAAAAGGAACAAACCAAAGTCAGAGGAAGTATAAATTAAACAACCAGTAGAATGCAGTTTTTGTTTTGTTGGCCCTTAAGAAAGGATTTCATCACTCTATGGAATGCCAATTTTCAGTGATAGACTAAACACTATCTCTGTATCAAATATCTGCCTTAAAATCAAGAATTTTGCCTTGTTAAGAATTTTGGCTCTCTTCAGTGTTCTGCACTATGCCCAGAACTTCCCTCATTTTTGATTCTATTACATCTTTATACAAGAAATGCCTAAGTAAAAAGCAGAGTAGCTAACTCTACAAATCTCTTAATATTTTTTAGTAGCTAGCTTTCTCATCTAAATTGCTAGTAGTTTTCATTGTGTAGGAATAAATTGCTTTATGCTTTTCAGATCTGCAATACCACCCTGGCACCAGCATTACTGCCACCACTATAGTCACTAATCGCTACAGTTCTCAAAGTCATGAAGTTTTGACAAGAACAGTTTTACGAGATTGAACAGAGATTGCTTATAGATTTTAACCAACTGTCCATTTGTAATTCCCTGCCATTGTTGGAAGTTCCTTTAATTCAACACAGAGCTCGGAGCAACCACTATTAATAATTACCTTCCCATCTCCCATTTGAATGCCTTCCAAAGTCACTTTAAACAAATGGTAACTATCACCAATAAAAACATACAGCACTTTTCAGTTAATAAATCATCTCGGGATTATTCATCTACACTTAAATTAGAAATAATCTTGCCTGAAAATCTTGTTAATTATTTGAAAGACTAATATATCACTAATAATATATCAGAGGGTAACCATTCCCCCTGTTCCCTTTTTATTGCTTATCCCACCAGCCCCATCACCCTTTCCCTTTCCTCTCCCCCGCCCTCTCAATCTGCCCATCACCCACACATTCCTCCCTCCAGATCCCTCCTCACCTCCTTCCCTTTATTCCATGGTCCACCATCCTCTCCTATCGGATTCCATCTTCTTCAGCCCTTTGTCATGTCCATCTATCACCTCCTAGCTTCTTACATCATTCCCAATCTCCCCCTCCCTCACCTGCCTATCATCCCCCTCTCCCCTGGCTTCACCTATCACCTGACAGCTCTTGCTGCACCCCTTTCCCCCACCTTTTTATATTAGCTATCTCCCCTCTTTCTTTCCAGTCCTGATGGAAGGTCTTGACCCGAAACATCTACTGTCTATTTCCCTCCACAGATGCTGCCTGACTTGTTGAGTTCCTCCAGCATTTTGTGTTTTGCTCCTAATAACATATCATTGCCACTTTCACAAAAGCTTCATGATGCATATAGATTATTTTCATCATATTATTTTAATAATGCTATACTTGGCTTGATTCAGACTTGGACACTATAACACTTTTAATTAAAGCTGGGTTAGATTGTTCCTTTAATCAATTTGAAATGCCTCCCTAAACCATAAATGTGGGTAATTGAATATTGATCCACTCAATTCTTGGGGTCTCGGATCTGGTCGTGATTTCAAGTGTCTGATTACTTTCAGCAATCTGCTCAAAAAATATTGAATTTTGTGATGTTTGGTCCGGCCTAAAACATATATTGCTGACTATGAAAATCAGAGGGAGAATCTTCACTGGCTAAAGTCATTCCTAACCCAAAAGTGGTTGCCATTGTTGTAGGCCTAGGACACTCTCCTACCTTCTGTGTAATGCCTAAAGGCTGAGAATTTTAGGCATCACACAGAAGGTAGGGCAGTGTCCTAGGTCCATCCATCTTTAGCTGCTCGATGATGATTACACCTCAGTTCCACTTGCAATACCTCAGATAATGGAACAGTCCATGCCTGCATGTATCTAAACTGTGTTGGCCAGAAAGAATTAAAATCTGCTGCAAAACAGCTAACTGGAATAAGTCAAAGAGAGTGGAAGCAAACACAATGTGGTCCCTGCCGATGATCTGCTAAACGTAGACCAATCAAGGGCAATTAACTCAACCATTCAGATTTCTCTGCAAGATGCAATGATATTGCTGAGAACTGAGTTTCCAGGCAGCAGAAAATGCCTGCATCCCTAGAGCAGCTAGAAAATCCATCCTGCCGATCTCCCAGATGCTCAATCCTATGTACAGGCTGTACATAAGTTGGGCAGTCGTAACCTGAGGAGGACCTGTTGAGGGAAATTGTTTCCAGGGACTTACATTGTAACCTGAAGAGAGGGGAAGGGAGTGTTTTCATAAGGAATGTAAACAGTTTTATTGAGAGGTTTATGAGTGAATCCTCAAATTAAAAAAAATAATAGATTAAGTCTCAAATTCCAATGAATATAGGGAAAAATAAATTGGGGTAATAGATACTTTCTTAAATTATTCATTTACAGGAGCAGCATTTATTACTTTACACTAATGACCCTTGAAAAGATGGTGGTGAGTTGCCTTTTGCACTGCTGCAGTTGGCTTGGCAAAGATATTTCCACAATGCTGTTTTGCTGTGGGAATTTCCAGGATTTAGACCGAGAGATAAGGAGGAAACAGTGATAATTTTCTCAGTCAAAATAGTGTGCAACTTAAGGGAAGCTTGCAAGAAGCATGAGTGTGCATCTGTTTAACTTGCCTTCAAGTAGTTCATGGGTTTGGCAAGTGCTGTTGAAGAGGTTTTTGGTAAGGAACAGTCAGCATGTTGTAGACAGTACATAAAGTGGCCACAATACACTAGCAGCGGAGAGACTCATTGTTCTCAGATATAGATAGGATGCCAACCAAGTGGATTGCTACATCCTGAATGATGCTACATGTCTTGAGCGTTATTGCAGGTGTATTCACTCAGGAAAATGGAGAGATTTCCATCACAATTCTGACTTGGGCTTTCCAGATGGTGGAAAGACTTTGAGGAGTCAGGAAGTGAGTGATTTACCACAAATACCCAGTCTCTGACCTTCCCTTATATCCACAACATTTATGTGGCTGGGGCAGTTAACCTTTTGATCTACAGTGACCCCAGGATGAGAGAATTGGCAATGATAATGCAACTGTACATGAAGATAAGATATCTTTATTAGTCACATGTACATCAAAACACACGGTGAAATGCACCTTTTGTGTAGAGTGTTCTGGGGGTAGCCCGCAGGTGTCGCCACACTTCTGGCGCCAACATAGCATGCCCACAATTTCCTAATCTGTACGTCTTTGGAATGTGGGAGGAAACTGGAGCACCCAGAGGAAACCCACACAGTCACGGGGAGAACATACAAACTCCTTACAGACTTGAACCAAGTAGCCAGATTTGAACCCAGGTCGCTGGTGCTGTAACAGCGTTACACTAACCACTACACTACCGTGCCTGCCCTTGGTCATTACCCGACACTGGTGTGGCTTGAACGTTAATTGCCACATGTTAACCCTTGCCAAGTTTTCTAAGCTTTGCTGCATGCAGGCACGGCCAGCTTCATTTTCTGAGGAAGACAACAGGGCTGGCTGGATGGTATCAATTGTTGGGAGATTGCAGATTTGGATATGAATTATCAGTGAGAATGTCCAACTTCAGGAGGTATTTTTGGAAAAATAGCACGACACTTAAACTTAGAAAAGGACTACCCAATTCAAAATTATAATTCAGTATTTCTCTATGTATTTTTATTCCAAATTGTATGTTTAAGGGTTACATGAATGGATGGGGAAACCAGACAAAGCGACATGTTTGATTGGCACCGCATCAACCATCCTATTGCTCCCCTCCCACTTTCAGTCTACAGGGTGCACCTCTGCAGTGATTTGCCAAGGCTACCCAAACCTACATCTTAACACCCAGAAGGCATAAGGAAACTCAGTCAGCTGCAGGTTCTCCTCCAAGTCATGTACCGCCTTGACTGCTTCTTCAATGTTGCTAAGTCAATGTGGGGGAAGCAAAACATGTCATCACCCTTCCCCCAAAAGACATTTTACAAAAAAAATGGGTGTAAGGTGAGGTTATTGGATGCATGGAAACACATTCTCTTCATTACCATAAGACCATAAGATATAGGAGCAGAACTAGGCCATTCGGCCCTTCGAGTCTGCTCTGCCATTCGATCATGGCTGATTTATTTTTCCATCTCAACCCCATTCTCCTGCCTTCTCCCCATAAACATTGACATCATTAGTAATCAAGAACCTATCAACCTTCACTTTAAATAATACCCAGTGACTTTTTCTCCACAGCCATCTGTGGCAATGAATTCCACAGATTCACCACCCCCTGGCTAAAAAAATTCTTCCTCATTTCTGTTCTAAAGGGACGTCCTTCTATTCTGAGGCTGTGCCCTCTGGTCCCAGACTCTCCCACCATTGGAAACATCCTCTCCACGTCCACTCTATCCAGGCCTTTCAATATTCGGTAGGTTTCAATGAGATCCCCCCTCATCCTTCTAAACTCCAGCAAGTACAGATTCAGAACCATCAAATGCTCCTCATGTGTTAACTCTTTCATTCCCAAGATCATTCTCGTAAACCTCCTCTGGACCCTCTCCAACGCCAGCACATCCTTCCTTAGATATGGGGCCCAAAACTGCTCACAATACTCCAAATGTGGTCTGACTAATGCCTTATAAAGCCTCAGCATTACATTGTTTTTATATTCTAGTTCTCTTGAAATGAATGCTAACATTGCATTTGCCTTCCTTGCTACCAACTCAACCTACAAGTTAACCTTTAGGGAATCCTGCACAAGGATTCCCAAGTCCCTTTGCACCTCTGATTTCTGAATTCGCTCCCTGTTTAGAAAATAGCCTACGCCTTTATTCCTTCTACCAAAGTGTATGACCATACACTTCCCTATGCTGTATTCCATCTGCTACCTCTTTGCCCATTCTCCCAACCTGTCCAAGTCCTTCTGCAGACTCCCTGCTTCCTCAATATTATCTGCCCCTTCACCTTTCTTTGTATCACCTGCAACTTGGACACAAAGCCCTCAATAGGGTTATCCAGATCATTAACATGTAACGTGAAAAGTAGTGGACCCAACACTGACCCCTGTGGAACACCACTAGTCACCGGCAGCCAACAGAAAAGGCCCCCTTTATTCCCACTCTTTGCCTTCTCCTAGTCAGCCAATCTTCTATCCATGCTAGTACCTTTCCTGTAATACCATGGGCTCCTACATTGTTTAGTAGCCTCATGTGTGGCACCTTGTCAAAGGCCTTCAAAAAATCCAAGTAAACAACATTCACTGACTCTCCTTTGTCTATCCTGCCTATTACTTCCTCAAAGAATTCCAACAGATTTGTCAGGCAAGGTCGCTCCTTAAGGAAACTATGCTGACTGGCCTATTTTATCGTGAGCCAAAACCTTATCCTTAATAACGGACTCTAACATCTTACCAACCACTGGCATCAGGCTAACTGGCCTATAATTTTCTGTATTTTGCTTCCCTCCCTTCTTAAAGAGTGGAGTGATATTTGCGATTTTCCAGTCCTCTGGAACCATTCCTGACTCTAGTGATTCTTGGAAGATCACAACTAATGCCTCCACAATCTTTTCAGCTACCTCTTTCAGATCCCTGGGGTGTAGTCCATCCAGTCCAGGTGACTTATCTACCTTCAGAACCTTTCTGTTTCCCAAGCACCTTCTCCTTAGTAATAGCGATAACACTCACTTCTGCTTCCTGACTCTCTCGAATTTCTGGCATGTTGCTGGTGTCTTCCACAATGAAGGCCGATATATTTATTCAGTTCATCCGCCATTTCTTTGTTCCCCTTACTACCTCTCCAGCGTCACTTTCCAGTGGTCCAATATCCACTCTTGCTTCTTTTTTACTCTTTATATATCTGAAGAACCTTTTGGTATCCTCTTCTATATTATTGGATAGCTTACCTTCATATTTCATATTTTCTCCCCTTATTGCTTTTTTAGTTGCCTTCTGTTGGTTTTAAAAAGCTTCCCAATCCTCTAGCTTCCCACTAATTTTTGCAATGAGATTTTGCAATTACATTGAGGATGCATGTGCGTGCCCCCCTGCAAAAGCCAGGATATTTAATTTTAATGCATGTTCTTTAGTAGAAAGACTCTCTGCTCACTGTCAGCTTCTTTCAGACAATTAGATATAAGTAGTAATTGCAAGTGATAGCTATATTTTATCAATATAAGTAAAAATGTCATATTAGCTATTCCCTGGAGAACTATGTAGAAGTGATACTTTAAGATGAGAGAAATGGAGGAGGCAGCTCCCTCACCCAAACAACAATTCTTCATGTGCAGGAATGGATAGTGAAGGGTGGCAGGGCAGTTTAACCATGGAATATAAGTACCCAGCCTGATCTGATAGTCACTCATGTAAATTTTCCTTGATTAAGATTGAAAACAGGTGAGATATGAGGAGTCTTCTGAGAAGACCGTGAGGAAACTGATAGTTACACTGATATATTTAACCGTTTAAACATATATCAGAAATATAAACCAAGCATTGAATCTCTCCAATTGCAACATTATCTTGTTACCATTCATTAAACTCACCTAATATTTTTACTCTATCTGGAAAATCAAATGTAAAATATAATTCTTGTTTTATTCTATGTCAGCAATGCTATTTGCAGTTCACAAACTAGGCCAGCAATGATTTAGAAGTAATTTGAAGGTACGTAAATGCCACTGAGATTTTCTTTCTCAGCTGTTTTCCTCAATGTAAAAATAAATTATTAGTGAGTCTTTCTGTCAGCCCACTCATACCAGTAATGTGATCAGCTTAATCTGTCATGTGCTGTTAGTACAGCCAGCTGAAAAGTCACATTGATTGCAATTTTTAAATTGATTTCCATGATGGGACATGGGTGCAGTAAAACCTGCAACTTCATTGTGTTATGGTACACAAGGAAATGAGTTTACCAGATCAAAATTGAGGCAGGAGCCAAAACCTCAGTTTACAGTGAAAATTATTGCACACTTTAAAGTGTTACTTTTGATTTTATACAAACTAAACCAAAATTGAGTTGTTAACTCTACCATTAATTACCCCCCCCCCCCCCAAAAATCATCACACTGGGCAGGTATGAATAGAACAAGATTACTCTGTCCTGTGCCCTCCAGCTTTGAATCATTTACTGGATCAGAAGGAGAACACCTATTTTGCATGGAGGAGCCCTGTCACCACTGAACTAACTCCAGTGCTCTGGCACTTGATGTAGATGGAAAGTCCAGCACCTGTCATCTTTGAGAAAGAGGAGATTTGAAGGACTCCTCTCATTGCATTGAGTACTTGTCTTCCTGTCTAATGTGATTCCACATCATGAGGTCAACTGTGCCCAAAACTACAGGCCGTATGGATGATGGAAGTATGCATTTGAGTCTGTTGTATTTTGCATGTGGTAATATGGCATTCATTGAATGTATTTTGTCCATGTATTTGTGGTTATGCACCAGAGTTAAAAGCCATGTTATTAACCATTAGCCTGTGTCACCCACTTACGTTGTCCTGTTCCAAATATGGATAGTTCAGCCACAGTGTAAAGCCATCATGATGGCAGCCAGCATAAGGTGCACTGCCTATAATGACACACCAGCTGAACATTGATGGTTTCAGATCATCTCTACGGTCAACACGTAGCGCCTGCAAATTGACAAGTGCAATCAGTGTTACCTTGTATTTTGCATGAATCCGCGTGCTTGCTCTTCCTGCTGCTCTCTGACAAGAGAGAAGAAAGTTATTCAGCTGACTAGGAAAACAAAAGATCTGTGACAGCACCCACCCACCACCTCCTCTTCCTCTCCCATTCTCATCTTTATGCAACATTGGAGAGCAAGCTGTTGCTAATGTCCCCACCCTGGATTTAATTCATTGAACAAAAGTTCATCGCCAAGGTCATTTCTAAACCAACCCTCTAGAAATAAAGGCTAGGAATAAATCAAAGGATTTTTGTTTGTATGTATCCATAATACTGTTCATAACATTTAAATTATCTATATACTTCTGAGTCTCTTGGCTCTCCACTACTTCTAACTCACACCACCAGGAAAATATCTGTTCTGTTTGATTTGAAGCTCACATTTTCCTGAGTTCAAATAAAGTTCTCACAGTTTTACTCATTCACTCAATCTATTGATGTCTCCCTTTAAGTTAATAGCTCCATCTACACAGTTTACAATGCAGTCTATTGTTAGGTCATTGGCAAATTTGGATAAATGACACTTCTATCCCACCATGAAAATCATTTGAAAAAATGGTGAAATGTTGCAGCCCCAATCCAGAGCTTTCCAGAACAGCTCCACTAGCATTAACAAACTGAGTAGCAGTGTAGCGGTTAGCATAATGCTTTTATAGTGCCAGCGATCCGGGTTCAATTCCGGCCGTTGTCTGTAAGGAGTTTGTACATTCTCCCCGTGACTGCGTGGGTTTCCTCCGGGTGCTCTGGTTTCCTCCCACATTCCAAAGACGTACAGGTTAGGAAGTTGTGGGCATGCTATGTTGGCGCCGGAAATGTGGCGACACTTGCGGGCTGCCCCCAGAACACTCTACGCAAAAGATGCATTTCACTGTGTGTTTTGATATACATGTGACTAATAAAGATATCTGATCTTATCTTGTCTCTGCCTCTTCCACTCAGACAAGAGCCTTTCCAGATGAAGAATTTACCCGCAATTCCACAAACAATTCTTTTTGTGGTGCTTACATTTTGGGTCAAAAAAGAGTCTTGTACAAAGGAACAAAATTTCAGAGTGCACAGTGGTGGAGTCATTTTTCAATGGTGGTGAATCCAAGTCATAGAGCAAAGAAATGTATTTCATGGACACAAGTGCCATTTGCCAAAATACTGTTTACTTTTTTAGTTGATCTCATACTGCCTAATCTCTGTCTTCTCTAATCCCCTATTGGTGTGGAAAACCTTTTATACATTTTGTTTCAATGTATAACTTATTCCAAGGGATATTTCTATCAATGTTGTGAAATTCATAAAAAAGATTGCAACTAGAAATTTTAGTCCACATTGCTTGGATAACACAACTTTGTTAACAGCAGGCTCATCAATTAAGCACGTCTGTATCATGAGTTAAGCATGCTGATGAACAGAATCCACTTACTGGCATAATCCTTTCCTGGTAAATCTGACACAGGAAAGGGATTCAATTCTTCAGCAGTGCGACTCTGTTTTATTTAAGTTTCATTTCAGGGGTAGATCAGTGAATTGTCATCGACTGCACACACACCAACTTAAATAATCAGAGTGGTGCACAGAGATTATTCTTCTATTGCCAAGTCAAATGGGTAAATATTAATGCCTTATTCTCCTGCAGCTGGTAAGGATGACAAAGAAAAGGAATTTCTTGAACGTCCTCTAATTACTACTCACCTAGCTGCTAAGCTCACTCTTCCCGTGAGCAAGTCCCCAGCATGAACATTCACATGAAGCTCAGCTTTGACCTGATCATGAGGTCTTGTGCAGCACAACACTGTCTGTTCATAAATCACTTTGACAACCAGCGAACCATGCCCCATGGCTGACCCAGCTGTCAAAGCCATCAAAGCTTAAATGTTTCTGAATATCTCAAAGGCAAAAGGACCATTTCTTTCTAAGCGCCGACTCACCAATTCATCTCTACTGTGGTCATTGGAACAAAGTAAGAAAATGAAGATCTAGGTTTCAAGCTGGGAACTTTACAATGCAAATGGAGGCCTTTCAGCCCATTGTGTCCATGCAGTCAAACAAGTGCTACCTATCCTGATCCCACCTTCCAGCATTAGGCCCATAGCCCACATGTCACGGTCCTTCAAGATCATATCCATCCACTGTTTACATGTAAGAAATGGTTCTGCCTCTACCATCCATTCAAGCAATGATTCCAGACACCCACAACCCTCTTTTTTTTCTTCTTCACTGATCTGTGCTTCAATTACAGAAACCATGCTGCTAAGGAAAATGTGTCCTTCCTAATTACTCTGCCTTGGCTCCTCAAATAATTGTCCCCTCATCCTCCTCTATTCCAAAGAACAACACTCGAGACTCTCCAACCTTTCTTCACAGTGACAGTTTTCCAACCCTGGCAACATCCCCATAAATTTTTTTTACGCTCTCTTCAGTGCAATCACCTCTAGCCTGTAATGTGGTGACTGGAACTGTACACATCACTCAACCTATGATCTAACTAGTGTTGTCTAACTAGCATAATATCCCCGCTTTTATACTCTATGCCTTGCCTAATATAGGAAACATCACAAGAAGACAAGTAGCATCAGGAATAGACCATTCAGCTACTCATGGCTGCTCTGCCATTCAATAAGATTATGACTGACCTTTTACCACAGCACCACTCATCGCATATCCCTTAATTCCCTTTATATCTAAAAATCTATTGATATCTGTCTTGAATGTACCTCCATAGCCCTCTAGGGTAATGACTTCCTAAGATTCACTATCCACAGAGGGAAGAAATTTCTTCCTATCTCTGTTCTCAGAGTATTCAACTGAGTAAGTTAGACACAAATTTCTCTCAACAAACTCATGCTGATTGTTCCCAGTTAATCTGCACCTTTGTAAACAAAGGTTTATACTGACCCTTGAAATGGATTCCAATAATTTGCCTAATTTGTCTACCACGAAGCTGTCCTGTAATTAATTGGTATATTCCCTCCTCCCTTTTCAAACAACAGGGTCCTCGAGTCCCTGGACCCACTCCTCCAGTCAAGGAAAGATGGAAAATTTGCAGACAGACGCTTTGCAATCTCCTCCCTTGTGTCTTTTAACAACCTGGGATATACTTCATACAGATCTGATGATTAATCCACTTTCAGAATTGCTTAACCCCTTAATATTTCCTCTCTCACTTAGTATATCCCATCCAGTATTTCTCATTCTCGTTAACTCTACATCAGCATCATTCTCCTCTTTTGGCATTGTGAATCTCTGCCTTCACAAATACGTCACCTTTTTGATCTCTAATAGGCCTTCCTCTTTCCTTGGTTATTCATTTGCTCTTTACAAATTCACGAAAAAACCCTTAGATTTTCTTTGATTTTAGTCACCAGCATCTTTTCATACCCTGTTTCTATTCAGTGAAAATAATATTGTTTCTGCTTCCATGGTATAATTTGTTTATAGGCATCTGTTGCTACATGTTTGGTGAATGTTAAATGGAGTATTATCCACACATCCTATTTAATTTCCTCAAAAATTGCTTTCATTTCATAGCTCCAGTTATTTGTGTGGTAAATACAGTTCACTGCTTGTTCCAAATCTAAATTGTAAAGAAGAGCCTACATCTGCACTCATGCATAATTTCAAGGTCTCAAACCAGGCAGGAGGATGATAGAGTTTCTGTTGTGGCTACAGGCAGCAATGAGGGCACAATCTGATTGAAATTAGGCTGGTTTATCAAAGTAAAATTGTGGTTCCACTTTCTGCTTGAATGACCTGGCATAAGCACAAACATAAAATCTTTCACAGATCAGCCCAATTAAATAATAGATCACAATTGTTTATTTATTTCTCCTTGGACCTTAGATTTAGAAAAAATCCTCAATGTGTTCAGGAGTACTAACTTTTTATCAATAGAGCTGGAAATGAGTTTATAAGCATTTCTAATAAGATTCATCAACTCAAGCCCTCTGCCTGTTAGTAATCTGATTTCAAATCTCTTCAAAAATATGATGCAACATTTATCAGTTCCACTGGCATTCACTAATCAATTCCTCATCTTATAAGGACATAAGAACACAAGAAATAGGAGCAGGAGTAGGCCAACTGGCCTGTCAAGCCTGCTCTACCATTCATTAAGATCAGGTGGACTCAGCTCCACCACCTGCCGTTTCCCCATAACCCTTAACTCCCCTACTAAGCAAAAATCTATTTAACTTGTCTTAAGTATATTTGATGAGGTAGCCTCTACTGCTTCTCCGGGCAGAGAATTCCACAGATTCACTTCTCTCAGAGAAAAGCAGTTCCTTCTCATCTCCATCCTAAATCTACTCCCCCAAATCTTGAGGCTATGTCCCCAACTTCTAGTCTCACCTACCAGTGGAAACAACTTTCCTGCCTCTAACCTATCTATCCCTTTCATAATTTTATATGTTTCTATAAGATCCCCTCTCATTCTTCTGAATATCTTATCTTAAACATTTTTTATTGGCTTGCCCCCCTCCCCCCCTTCTGATTCACACCCTTCTATCCCAGCAGCTCTGTTCACAGTCTCTTAGTATCATTCAAGCTGGAGGCCTGCCTGCCAAGGGTGTCTTGCTTCCTGGAATGTCATGAGCACTGACTAGGAAGGCTCAGTCACTGAATATATTAAAGACAGAGATTGCTTGAACTTTGGATATTAAAGGAATTTATTTGACCATTCTTTGAATATCTCTGATAAAAAGGGAAATTTGAAACCAGTTTAAATAGATTTAAATAATTAAAGGTAATTTCACTTTAAAACATTAAAAAGCAATAAAAATTAATTAAACCATAAATATAAAGAAAAATTGATAAATGACTTATCTGCAGTTACCTTTTCAATCAAGTCTGCCGTCAGCTAGTCTCCGAGCTCCATATCACAATGCCAAGGCACGGAAGTCAGAGCCAAGCTGACCCATGAGAAGGACATTACTGATGTAGTGTCAGCAACAGCTAAACACAATTAGACCCAGTATCTAATAATTTTTAAAACATGCCCATGTTCTCAATATAATATTCGAATGAGAATGTGGCTGTGAATGGGGGCTATCAATGAAAAATTGCTCTGCTCATTATTTCTATTTAGGTGAGTGGGGCGAGGTTCCAGTGCAAGATCATTGGAAGTTAATTTATACTTGACGTAAATGGTGCTTAAAGTCCACTAATTTTCTATGTTGTTTTGTTCAATTTCAGCTGAATTGTGAGAGTGTGTAAAAAGTGTTGGTTTGCAAAATCGTGCTTATTTTCTCTGCATGTATTTCTGCATTCTAACGAGAGTTCTCTCAAATGCTGAATTAGCTCTTATCACTACATATACTCCCCACTCCTCCAGTCTTAGACCTGAGCCAAAACTAAAGAGTGGTCAACTGGATTAAAAACGAGAATACTGGAAAGACTCAGCAGGTAAAACAGCATCTATGAGAAACAGCTGATGCTTCAAGTTGGCCTCTTTCTCTCTCCACAGATGCTGCCTGACCTGCTCAGTATTTCCAGCATTCTCTATTCTGCAGAAACAAATATCGAAGACCTTCAATTGGCCTTACTCCTCTTTCCTTCCAGAACAACAATCCTGCTGTTCTTTATCATTTAGCTAGTTCTAAATGAATTCTGTATCACCTTGTCAAAAAATCACAGTTGTTATGATCCTTCGTGAAAATAAATAGATGTTGCTATATCAGAATAGAAATCCATCCTCAGCTGCCTACACTAAACATGAAATATTGTAGCAAATGCATGCCATATTCTGTCTCTGAAATATTGTTTCATTGAGATCGATGGGACCAAATTTTGGAATCAGAATACAGCATCCATTCTAGACATGCTTTCATAATGTTGAACCTTTTCCCTCATCCCGCTGCAATAATATAATTAATGGTAAAGTTTTATAACTATGCAATGTCTGATTTTTAACTTGGAGACACAAGAGAATGCAGATGCTGTAATCTAGAGCAACAAACTCAGCTCGATTGCTGATTTTTAACTTCTTATGTTCAGGTTAATGTGTTGAATTGGTAAGCTTCAGGATGCAAACAGGTTGTAATCCTACTGCAGAAAATGGAGTAATCTAATTTGGGCAAATCATATTTCTTGGAGGATCCATCTAACATTGACCTAACCAACCTGGGACAATAAGGTTCATGGTGAACAATCATCCGCGCATAAGTTTCATTTTACAATCTTTCAATTTGATTATTATAATTATACATGTTGTGATGGGAGAACAGATCGATGCACTGAAGAATAAATAAAACAGCAGGCTTAGTGGCCCACTAAATCTACCCACTAAATATTTAGGCCTCTTATACTAAAGCAAGCCCAAGCTTTAATCTCTTCCCAGGGCTTCCTGGGACAAGTCAGCTGGGATGGAGCTGGAGCACAGCAATTGCTCATGAAGCCTCCAGGCTCACAAATGAAAAACTGACTTGGATTCTATTCCATGATTTTTTTCTGGAATAGCTTGAATCCAATATCTCCTGCAATCATAGAGTCCGTTAACACCATCTGGAGACGTGTAAGAATAGTTATCAAGCAAAGAAGAAATTACATCTAGAGAACCATGTACCTGGAAGAAATAAATGGCTTCATCAAAGGAGAAGAGAATGAGGGAATAGTGGTGGACAAATGGAAGAAAAGACAAAAAAATGCAAATACAAAATCTGAATTAAAAACAAACAACACTAATTTTGTACATTAAGTCAACATTATGAACTTTATGTCTGTACAGATGTTGTCTCATGTTATATATCAATTAAGGTTATAAATTACTTCATATATGGAAAAATAACTTCCAAAATTATTTCTATTTCAAAATGCTCATGGATTGTGTCCAAATCAGTTTATAATCCAGGAAAATTCCAGGAACTATTTGGCTGTAATATTCCAGTATCCAACCCCAGTATTGGCTCAGTATTGGTATCAGTATCCAATCCCAGTATTGGCTCAGTATCCAATTTGATGCCAAATATCAGCAGATTTTCTTGTGTCTCAAATAGATAGAAGCCAAAAATATAATGCCAAGCAATTTACCTTAAGTGCTTCACAGGAGCTAATCAGATGTCTTTGCAGATACTCTGGCTAATTGCCAAATACATTAGTTCGATCATTTCCTTTCCCCTAAATAGTAAGCGAAGGAGTCAGAACAATGCCCTGAATTTCATATTCTATTTTAATAGATTACACCAAGATATCAACGTTTCACTTGAACAAAGGAAGCTCCTGTAGCTTGACCATTATGTGCCCATATTTTTTATTTGATTATTTAACTTGTAGCTGATTGTAGGGCACATACAACCGAAGAGTAACTTGGGATCGCTTTTATGTACCTGACATTGTAGGTAGGCTTTCAGTTTAACATCTCATCTGAAAATTGGCCTCTGTGATGGTGCAACCCTCTCTCGCTGAAGACTCAGCCTAAATTGTTGCATACATCTCCAGATCAGGGGCTTGAAAACTTCTTCCTGACAGAGACAAGGGTCCCGTAACTCAGCCAAGACCAACATGTAATTTCCCTTTACATATTTGGAATAAGAAAGTATGAAGTACACAGAAGCCTGAATGAGGCTAGAATTACTGAAAGCACAGTTTTACTTTCTAGGGGATGATTCACCAGAAAGGTTTGGGTAAAATTTTTCAAGTCCTGCTCCACCAATGTAATGTCACATGTAGAATCTTGTCAGAAAATCATTGGTACATATACATTATTTTCTCCCAAAGGTCTTACAGCAGACATCTATCTACAGTTTTTGACTTAGTCTACCTGTTAGATTCTGATTTTTAGTTGAGTTGTTGGACTATTGTGTGTATTTTTCAATACTTTCAGTATTCTAAAGCCTATAATTAACAATTGGTACTGCAATGTTTCTGTTGAATATTAATAATTATTTTTCATTTGGGAATTACCCAGTTTTCTTCCCTCAGATGCAGCAAATAATGGATTGAAAAAATAACTGAATTTACAATAAAAAGTACATAATACAAAAAAGAGGATTTGTGCTTAGACTGATGAACAATGGCATTCATAATGTTAATAAGAATCCAGTACAGAGAAGCAAAAAGATGAGCTAGGAACATACTTGTGATATGAAAGATCTGCATGCCAAGTGCACCCAGAGTCATTAAGAACGCATACATATTCTTAATAGCCTGGGCTCATTTGAAATCTAAACCATAACATAAAGCAGGTGCTGTGTAATTAATGGGCCTAATCATATTATCCACCCCTGGTCAAACCCGCGTCCCACTTGTTGGTAATAACTTAGGTAACTGTAACTGAGTCTGCCCAGCTGAGCTTGTGAATGTCTCACTGACTGTACCTCTGATTGTGGAGGATTGAGAAGAAAATCAGAAGAGTCAAGCAATAGAGATCAGTCTAGGTAACTGAGCTGATTGGGAGTTAATGAAGCCTACACAATCTTACTATACAAGTGGTTTGTTCTGTGGAAATAGAAATTGATTTAGCCCTGCCAAAGCATTGCTGTCAGTTTCTCTAACTGATGGTCTTATTGACTTATAAAATTACTTCTATTTTGCATGCTTTCCTTCAAGTGGAAAAATATTTTATGCATTGATCTAAATAAATACACAGAAACCAAACTGTAGAAGACTAAAGGAAAGCACATCCAGGAAAATCTTTAGAAATACATGAAAGTCTACCTCAGTATAGATGGATGCTTTGTGCTATTGACATTACTCTCAGGTGCTTTAAGGGGAGAAATTGAGCTTCGTTGAATTTGTTTTTTTTGACGCTATGAGGCATCCTAAAGTTTGTGTCCATGGTGTATGCACACACACAATATGAAGTGAGCCAGACATTGTACTTATAAAGCAGTTTTTACACATGACCTATTGAGTGTCAAAGCCTTGCAGAGCAGGCAGATCATAACATCAAACAATGTGCAATTATGGTGTCAGGTTCCAAGTTGCAGCTCTTAACTCTTCTTCCCACCTAACCCCTCAAAAATGCCATTCAGAGAGATTATGAAGGATTTTAAAGAGTCGAACATCATGTTATTTTTCTGGCAGTTGGTCCAATTCTATGCAAATTGGTAATTGCAACATACTTGTCAACCATCTAGAAATATTTTTGTTAATGTTAAATGGTGAGGAATTGAGAAATGTTCATGTCTGAAGAGACCTCTGCGTCCTTGTTCACCAATCACTGAAAACTAACATAAAAGCACAACAAGCAATTTGGAATTTAAATGGTGTGTTGGTCATTATTTGAGGATTTGAGTACAAAAATAAAGATGCCTTGTAACAATTATAGAGGGTCTTGTGAGCAGAATGCTTAAGAGCAAGCTGCCCTCTTTAGCACTGTTGACTAAAGAGGAATTTCTCGGTTTGTTTCTTCCATAACCTGGATTCTGGCTTGATGAGGATAATTTTCAAATGTCTCACATTTGTGTATTTTAAGCATGTGCAGTATATTTAATTTCCTTGGTGCACTCTGAGTGAGTCAGAAAACACTAATGATGCACAAATCTAATACAAATCCAAAATTATTTCACCGATGCAATTAAGGGTACTTGCTTAACTGCATGGAATCCATTGCTGTTATGTGGGGATAATTATAATGGGATATGATTTGGATAAATAGAATGAGTAACAGAAGATAATTACATCTGGCAAGTTCCTATTGGAATCAAAGGTAAGATTAGAAGAGCTGAATACTGCAATGACTTCACAAAGGCATCAGCGCACAGCATACATACATCAAAGGAGATAGTGGTTTATTTCCAAGGCAGAACAATTAACCTATGTACATGTTGAGTCATCAAACTCCTGTTACATTCTGTCTGTTGAAATCAGTTTCATTGTTACAAAGTTAAAAGTATGCAGCCCACATGACTCTCCTATCCAACAGGATTACCACATAAACAATATTTCCTTGCATAGATGCACTATATAGCACCCTTTCTTTAAAAAAAGAACAATAGTTATAACTCTAGTCTAGTAATCAGCTTTGAGAGTCTTCCTGGTCTCCTCATGGATTTTGGTGTTAAACCAAAATTACTGGATGTGTTTTTACACCAGACTTGTTTGGAGTTTTTTACTTCACTTCCTGATGTTGGCTCTGGATCCAATTTGGACACAACTTCAAGTGATTCACCATTCAAACTTAGTTCATCTCTAGTAAAGATCATTTGATCTACATGAACACTTGGACCTTTGTCACCAATTTCAACCAAGTGTCTCTTTGTTCTGCAGTCATCTACAGTGGTTCCCACCTTCTACTTGTATAAGCTAAACATGCTGGAAGGTTTATGAATATGAATACATTTGCTGTGCTTGAAGATGTTTGCCTTCTGATTGGTGTCATAATGGTTGAACAGCTCTCAAGGGCATTCTCAATCTATTCTGGACCAAGAGTTCTCCAGGAATGTACCTCACAGCAGTGTGTGGACTCATACTGTACTTTAGCAAGAAATTGCCAGTCCATTTTCATGCTGGGTTTTGAATATCTCTGCAACTCTTGCTTCTTAAGAGCTTCTCTAACTGTTCTGACCAAACTCTGGACTACTCCATATTAAGACGAATGATATGAAGGAACAGCGATATGTTTCATGCCATTCAATTTGCAAACAGAGTAGACAGAGTCCAAGGATCATTGTCAGAAACAAATTCTACAGGTATTGTACATATAGACCTTAACTCATCTGTAATAGTGATACAGAAATCCAAATGTTGCACTTCAATCCAGATTGAGTGACTATTAATCAGTACCAAGAAACCGTCATTTTCTTCTTCACATAACTCTACACATACACCCTGAAATGCCCAAGTAAGTTATGGCTTGACTGTTAAGGTGGTTTTGGTGGCTTGATCTCATAACTTTAGAAAAGGCTGCAGTTGCTTGCCAATGATTCAACTTAATATCTAAACCAGTAAACAAAGCCTCTTGTAATCGCTTTCATACTAACTATTCCTGTGTATTCAACATGAAGTTTGACCAAAACCATTTCCCTCAAAGTAGTAGGTATAATTCCACTTGTTGTAACCCTACTCAAAGGATGACTCATTAAGATGATAATGGAATGATTTTAGTTCCTTGCCTGTACACTCATCAAACTCTGTCCATCCTTCTTCACTCTTCTGCATTGATTCTTTGTTCTTGTCTGTGTTTCATATGCAGTTACTGGGAAGTCCTCATCAATGCATCTAAAATGTAAATCTTATTTTAACTTCCAACATCAGGCTTTTCATGCAGTTGACCACAAGACTGTATCTGCAGTGGTGTTCTGCTTGGAACTCCTGTACCCAATTGCTTAGTTGTACTGAAAAAGAAAGATTGCCCACTTTTGTATCCTTCATGCCACCAAAGGCTTCATTGATTTGGGACCTAATATCACGAGTAGTGGCTTATGATCTGTTACCACAGTAAAGGATCTGCCAAGTAAAAATTGATGAAAATTCTTGATTCAAAGTCCTAAATTAAGCACTTCCTACTTGATTTGTGCATTATTGCACTCACTCAATCCTTGTGAGAGTGTGAGAAGCAAAATCAATGAATTTTGTTTTGCCTATCATTCATCATCTGACTTATTGTTTCTGCATCATAATTTGATGCATCACATGCCATTTTCAACTCATTTGTAGGAATGTAATGTTCAAGGAAAGCTTCACTTGATAAGCCTTTCCTGCATTCATCCAAGCACTCTGTGGCTCTTTGCTTTATATTCACTTCACAACCTTTATCAATAAGTGATGCAATAGCATCAGCACTATCCTGAGATTGGAAATAGTTCCATGTAATCCTGCACACTCCTCACAATAACTTTGACTCTGCAAAATTTTCAGGTTTAGGTGCATTGGTGATGGGCTATGTTTTTCCTTTACTGGTTGTAAGCCATTGATGTCAACCCTCAAACAAAGGTACAAGATTTCTCATAGCAAAAACATACATTGGATTCGCTTTAATTTCACACTGTCCCCACATAATCTCCTGAGCACTTCCTCCAAAATCAGATCAGTTTCTTCTGTGCTCGTGACAATCAATAGTAATCCACACCTTGTAAAGTTTTCTCCATCATGGCCTGGACAATCTTGGGCATAGGCTTGATTGTTTAGGATAATCATGTCTGATAATTGATGGTCAGGTACCTCTCATTTGTTGGTATTCAATTATGGATAGGCTTGAGAGAGGTTAAATTTTGTGAACAGCTTTATATAGTTTGCAAAGTGGATAATGGATGTTGCTCGTCATGTACAATTTGATTCAGTCTTCACACAGTCTCACTGTTTAGGCTGACCTAGGCATAAATAACTACTACACTCATGGCCCCATTGACTCTAATCACATTTCACAAACATAGCACTTTGCTCTGGCCTCCCCACTTCCTTTTCAACTTGGCTCTTTTGAACATACAAAACTGGCCTGGACTTACAGCAGGCTTGCTTTTCATCTATCCTGATAAGTCAATGTAGCTATCTTTGAACAGATTGCTATACATTTCCAATGATGTGCCAACACATTGATTCTGCAGTCTTTCTTCCAAATTAGCTTTAGTTTTCTCATCCAGTCCTTCTGTATTAAAGTTGGCCTGTTTAGATAGTTTGCTACAATAATCAGTAGCTGCACTTGCTGTCTGTTGTATTGCCCTGAACACTCCATTTGTCCTAATGTTTCTAAAAACTTAGGAACATGTAAATACTTGCAGGGAACCACTGCAAAATACCAGTTTTGGTGCTACTAATTCACATAAAACCCCCAAGCAATAGTCATCAATGTCCTTCAACTACCACAAAAGAAAATATCTGTCTTCACTAAAGCATTAAGACAAAGCTTACATACATCAAAAGAAATTGTAGTTTATTTACAAGCCAGAACACATAAACTGTATAAAATTATTTGTTAAAGCTCCTGTCACTAATTCCGAGGTTCAAGTCAGTAACGTTGTTATACAGTTACAAAGCAGGCATATCACTTGTCTCTCCTGCCAAACAGGATCACAACAGTTTGATGCACATAGCCTGTCTCTGCTTTTAGATGCACTCTAAATGTACACATCAGAGCTCCAATTTCTATCCAAAATATAACTAGATACAATTGCAGTATTCCTCTTCTTTCTTTTATGGAAAGCGAGGCAGGGCATTACTGGAAGAAGGTGTGATTCATCTTCCGCAATTATTTACAGAGCTCACAGGCACATTCAGAGATAAAGAACATGGGTCAAACATGAGGTCTTTTAAAGTAGATTTATGCTCATACTTGATTGCTTCTGTCCTGTTCTATGTCATGCTCATCCTCCCCCTCAACGCCTGTCAACATTTAAAATGGCTGTTTCAGCCTAGCTTTCAAATGTTAAAAACTTAAAGGGGAAAATAAACGACTCAAATATCTCCTGAAGTGCAGCTCATTTCATGAGCATTTCCAAGTTGCAAAGGCTCCATTGTTGGTGGAAGTGAAAACTACTGAGGTAAATGGGCTGCATGTAGGAGTACATTTGGATCAGAGCCTGTCTTTTGGCTTACTTATGAGTAATAACAGCTGGCTTCAGAATTGTGTTGATGGGCTGCATCTGGTGTGCCTGCCAAAGACAACCTAAGTAATCCACACGCAGTAGCTTCATAAAAATAGGTGGGTGCAGTAAAGAAAAGGATTAGAAATTCAAGCGTATGCTAAAGTGTGGGCTAAAATGGTGAAGGAGGAGTGAGACAAAATTGTGCCTTTTCCCACTCGGAAATGTGCCAACTGGTCCCCCTCTTCTGAAGCTGAGCGTGGGAGATTGGTCATAGGTCTAAACAAGTCTGTCACCAGAGAAGGGTGTGCAATGAATGAATGGGGACTTTCCAGCAGTCTGTGGGATGTACATGTGGTGGGGAGGATCAGGGACTTTGGCATTCTTCTTTGTAGTGTAGGAGGAAGGGATCCTGAATGCTGAGGCACTGATGTGGGGTTATGGGGTTTGGATCAGAGGTCAAGAAATGGGATTGGGTGGGAAATTACAGGGTTCAGAAGGATGCAGATTTGGAGCCGGGCATCCTAGAGAATGGAAGAGAGATACCTGTGGGAGTTGATTTAATTCAGGGAAGGCACAGATTTAGCTAACTATCTCACATCCCTGTGCAAGTGTCCCAATTTTTTTGCTGGGGCAGTAACACCACGTTGTCCAAGGGTACCCTATATCGTACATCTTAAAGACAACGTGGTGTAAGATTCCATGCAATGATCCTAAAGGAGCGTGCAAGAGAAATGACATCTATTGTGTTATTATACCAAATCATTGTTATACTAAAACACATTCTAATCTCAAATGCAGCAATAAGGAGCCATTGTTTAAATCATACTTACCAGTCAGCTTGTATAATTGAGTACTAACAAGACGCCTGAGGTGTTACGATTTACATTGACAATAAGGATAAAAAGAACCCATTTGCCATCACTTTGAAGATATTATATATGTGAACACCACCCAAATGAACTTTTGTTGTCAATTCTTGATTCAGTTTGTAGGATTCCTTGCAGCCATGTCTGCAACTGAGCCAGATGTCAGCTAACCTGCAACTGCTGAGGAGACAACGAATTACTAAAACTAATCTAATTAACCCAAATCTATGCAGACCAACCAACATCAAAAATATATGCTTAAATAAACAGTAATACTCAATGTGTACTTATGGCGAATTGACGTACAATAAAGATGGTGTTGTCGATATCATTCAGTATCTATTCCAGGCTATCCTTGGTATTGTCCCGCTGGATAAAGTGTTTTCATAGGTTTAAAAGGCAATGATAGAAATTGGATTCACAGATGACATGGGGAATATCAAGCACTCCTGTTACACTGTGGTAATGAAGGATTCCAGAGTATATATTAAGCATTGTCATCCATGACTAATGACTAAATAACTAAAACTTTACTGACTAGATATTTACTCTGTAACAGAATGTGGTAAATGAGGCAATTGTGACCTGTCTCACAAAGCAAGTACTAAAAGAAACAATTGATCAATATTACATGCATCCAAGACAGCTCTCTGCAAAAATTTAAATTCTCCGATTTTGAATGACAGATCATGAAAGAATGTATATCAAAGCAACTTCAGTGTAAAGTCCTTGAAAAGAATATCAAGCTGTCTGAGCCACTTGAGTTAACCAGATCATTGTCACTTTCAAATAGAGCAGTTTATGTAGAAAGATCACAAGAAACTGCTGCAAACAGAGACAGTGGAGAAAGGAAACACTAGGACAGAATTTTCACTTGAAAACATTGACAGAGGACAATTTCCAAAATCAGTGAGTGAGATAAGCAGGGTTGCTATTATTGTGGTGATAGCTGCTCCTACGTTGCAGAATGTCCTGCTGAGGAAGAGTAAAGTAAGTCATGTAAAAAATTTAACTATTTTGTGAAAGTTTCTCATTTAGGAACCCCAGCGCATCCGAATTTGTCAAAGCATGTAGTGAGTGTTGAAGCCAATGCAGAGATCAACAACAATTCTGATTATCCTAAATGTATGTATGTTTTTGACCACATTCGTCAGTACACTCAGTCACAGGTTCAAGTGAACATTTATAAATCAATACACCATTTGATTTAGTCACATCTGTGTTGAGTGAAGGAGCCTTTAACAATATCTATTGCTGCCTGACTCTAAATCAGCAAGTGAATGCAGAAGACTTCTTCGTAATCGTACTACACCTTTGCAGGCACACACGGTAGTGTAGCGGTTAGCGTAATGTTATTACAGTGCTAGCAACCTGGGTTCAATTCCGGCCACTGTCTGTAAGGAGTTTGCACATTCTCCCCATGTCTGCGTGGGTTTCCTCCAGGTGCTCCAGTCTCCTCCGACATTCCAAAGACGTACGGGTTAGGAAGTTGTGGGCATGCTATGTTGGTGCCGAAAGCGTGGCGACACTTACGGGCTGCCCCCAGAGCACTCTACGCAAAAATGCATTTCACCGTGTGTTTCGATGTACATGTGACGAATAAAGAAATCTTATCTTCTCTTATAATCTTGACTGTTCTGGGAACATTTTTGCCACAAGGAAACAAAAAGCCAAATGCAGATTCGCACCTACGTGGATATGCATCCATCCAATATTAAACATGGGCATCATGTGACACCAACAATTGTTCAGAAAGATTAATGATTCTAAGCATTTCACGCAGCTATGCCTCAGTGTTCGATTTCATCACATTCAGCTTGCGGAAGAACCTTCTTGTCCACAAGCTTGTTCTACATACTTTGGTCTTTTCTGATACAAGAGGCACACCTTCAGAGTGCGCTCAGCAGCTGAAGTGTTTCAGAACACTCTGCTCTCCTAGGATCAGTGGCATATTGATATATAACCTTATAATGAGTATGGAACATGAATCTGAAGCATGTTTGCATCAACTTTAAGATTGCAGCCTCACACTGAATGTTTGCTTAATAGCATCAAATCTTTCGGTCATGTCTTATGAGCAGATGGTATCTTGGCAGATTCAAAGGAAAACTAAGTGATTGCCATTGCTGCAGAGCCTACCATTTTGCATGAAGTTCATAGTTTGCTTCAACTCATTGCATATTGCAGACAATTCATTCCTGATTTGGCTGTGCTGTTAGTTCCACCGTGCCATCTAACCAAATGAGAATGGTCTGCAACTCTCAAATCTGCAGAAAATGCTGGAAACTCCCAACAGGTCAAGCAGCATCCTTGGAAGGAGAAACAGAGTTAACACTGAAAAGTTAATTCTGTTTTTCTTTCCACAGGTGTTGCCTAACCTGCTGAGCTTTTCCAGAATTCTCTGTTTTTATTTCAGATTTCCAGCATCTGCAGTTTTTAAAATTTTCTCTCAAAGCTGCATTTCACTTGATTAAGCTGCGTTTAACTGCCAGCTGCACCACTGTGACCAAGAGAACATTACACTGATGATTCTGGATCCAGTTGGTCTTGGCGTTATTCTTGTACAGGAAGACAAGACTGATCAAGTATTCATTATGATGATGGGAGGTAAATTGTTAACCCCTGTGAAGTCACACTTTCCACAGGTAAAGTGAGAAACACTGTCTATCACCTGGCCATTTTACACTAAGTATGTAACTGAATGGTAACAACTTTATGGTTGTAACTGACCATGAGCCACAAGTTAGTCTGCTTAGCAACCTTGTTTAATACTTAAACTCCAAGAGTACAATTATAATCAAAAGAAAAAAACCTGCAGATGCAGGAAGTCTGAAATGAAAATAGAAAACGCCAAAGATACTCAACAGGTCAGGCAGCATTTGTGGAGAGAGAAACAAAGTAAATGTTTCAGGTCAAAACAGGAAAAATGAGGAAACATGTGTGCTTTAGGTTACATTCTGGGGAAGGGGTTGGAGAAACAAATGTCTGTCATTGGATGGAGACAAAGAGAATCCAGTTGACCCAAATGTAGTTGGACCCATGTGAGAGAGAATGCTGAATGCTTAGTCCTGAGGAAGCCTATTAATGTGCACACAACTTTCTTCACAAAGCCTCAAGATCCTCTAGGGGTGAATGGCAGACAAAGGTACTTATCTTATTTGTTTTTTAAACCTTTTAGAATTGTTTGAAGAGTTGCCCGCCATTCTTGGAATCAATGAAAGTGGCATGAGCTGCTAAATTATGGTAAGGCCCCAACTGGCCCTGTAACAATCTATAAGGAAAGAAAGTTGCTTTCCTTCCTGGTCTGACCTGTGTATGACTCTAGGATCATATCCATGTTGTGAACTATTAACTGTCTTCTGAAGTGTCCCAGTGAGAAGTCATCCATTTCTAATCACTAGTAGCAATTCAGGCAATTGTCCACTGCTGCCTTCTTAGGGAAACTAATAGGCAAAAAGTCATAGCCTCACACAGCACAGAAACAGGCACTTCAGCCCACTGACTATCAAGCATTCATTTACACCAATCCTACACTGGTCCCACTTTATTCTCCCCACATTCCCATCAACTCACCCCAGACTCTACCACTGAATCTTTGTCTTTGGGTTGTGGGAGGAAACTGGAGCACTTCGAGGAAACCCCTACACTCACAGGAAGAAAATGCAAACTCCACACATCCCGCACCAGAAGTCAGCATTGAACTCGGATCACTGAAGTTGAGGCAGAAACTCTACTAGCCACATGACAGTGCCACCAATTCTCATAAATGCATGGTGTTTCCACCATGCCCAACCTGTTCACATATATATAAAGCCATTGTCAGAAGGCAATATTGAAATGAGATGTTGTTCACCTCCTGAAAAATATAATGAAAAGTTAAGCAATGGTCAACAACAAAAACTTTAATATATATAGCACATTTAATGAGGCAAAATGTTCCAAAATACTCAATCGGAGCATTATCAAACAAAATTTAACACTCAGCAACAAGGTTTCTAGAAAGGTGACCAAAAGTTCAGTCAAAGAGTTAGGAGCATCTCAAAGGAGGAGAAAGGCAGTGGAGTTTACCTGGGGGATCCCAGAACACAGGGCTTTGGTAGCTAAAGGCATACCTGGTCATGGTGAGGTCATTACATTTGGAAATGGTCAGGAGCAAAAATTTAGAGACACGCAGATACCTTGAAGGCTTTAAGGCAAAAATAGGTTTGAAATACAAGGAAGAGGTCCAAGTCCAAGGAAGGGTTTAAAAAGAAGGGGAAGAGTGTAACAACTGAGGTGTTAGTTAAATGGAATCAAGTGCAGGAGTGATGGTTGAATGGGATAAACTGAGAGTTAGGACTTGGGATTACCCAAGCCTTGACTTTCCAAGTTTATTTGGGCAGAACAAGGGAATCTAACCAGGAGTCCATGGGAGGAGCCAAAACCTGAGGTAACAATGGTATAGGTAAATGTTTCATCAACAGATGAGTGAAGGAAGGGATGAAGTTTGGCAACACTATGAAGATGGAAGTAGAGTGTCTTGTTGATTGCATGGTGATGTGATACACAGTTCATCCCAAAAAGAATACCTTTGTGAAGAGCCTGCAAGAAAGAAGGATGGAATTGGTGGCCAGGCAATGGAGCTTGTGGCAAGGTGCAAAGGCAATGGATATTGTCTTACCGATATTCAGCCGAAGGAAATTCATCCTCATCAATGAAAGATATCAAAAACAGGTGTTCTGGTGATATTGGTTGTTAAGCAGAAAGAGGGCTTTGTCTTGTGTCACCAGCCTTAAAAAAGGTGCAAGACCGACAGGCACTGGCCGTGTTTGACTCCTGATAACTGATTTCAGTGGAACCCAAATGTCCAGTGTTTAGTTCAACAGTGGGGGAAAATGCTCTTGCATGTGTTTGGTGCTAACAATCACAAATTTTGACAAATGTCTTCAGCATAATAGAAATTTAAGCACTCGGTTGAGGAAGTATCGTTGGTAATAATCTGGCAGTATATTACTCCACCTGCTGGAGCTGACCTGCATTCCACGTTATAGGTACTGCTAATGCAGTTCACTAATCTGATTGAAGCTCGTTTAAGTTCTGCTACAGTAAATTGTTCATACAGCAATTAAACATTGAAGGTGATATCTTTTAACTTGCATAAAAACTAAATTATAATCTCAAGTAACCAGTAAAATCATATTTCTCATAGGCAAAGCAAACTGAGAATTCAATAAAATCACTTTCCTTCATAATGTTCACTCCAAAAGCCTACTGATGGCATCTATCGGGAGATTGTGGTACTGTCAACACTGTAACATCATTTGCTGAATTTGTAAGTTCAACTTGAAGTGGCTGCTTCCTGAGAATACCAGCAACTGGCTCATTTTCTTTCTGATGCTTGTTTGTGCTGAGATGTGGAAATTGCAAGGATCCCTCACACAAATGGACTAACAAATACGTACATTTGCCTTCCATCACAAATCCGTTGCAACTGACCCCAATTCAATCCACTTCCTGTTAAAGGAATGGCTGGACTCCAACTAAGCTAAGTACATTTATGACACTGGCATTAATCCGATAAAGTGGAAAATTGCCCAGTGTCCACTCCAGGAAAAGTAGGACAAACCTAATTCAGCCAAATACCAACCTTTTTACTTTCTCTCAATCAGTAAAGTGGTGGAAGAAGCTGCCAGAAATGCCATCAAATGGAGCTTGCCCACTAATAAACTACACACCGATCCTCAGCATGGGTTCCGCGGAACCACCTCAACCCTGATTTCAACCCTCGTCAAAAACATGGAGTGAAGAGCTAAATTCCAGAGGTAAAATGAAAGTGACATGCAAATGAAGGGTGCATTTGACCAAGAGTGACATCAATAATTCTTACTGGCATTGAAGCCAATGGGACTCAGCATTCCATTTACACATTCTCAGAAAATGAAGCTCATATATGCAGCAGAATGTGAACAACATACATGCTTGGACTGATAAGTGTAACATCACGAGATAGGCGATTTGATATTTTTTAAGATATTTATTTAAGATATTTATTTATTAGTCACATGTACATCGAAACACACAGTGAAATGCGTCTTTTTTTGCGTTACTGAGAATGTGCTGGGGGCAGTCCGCAAGTGTCGCCACGCTTCTGGCGCCAACATAGCGTGCCCACAGCTCCTAACCTGGACGTCTTTGGAATGTGGAAGGAAACCGGAGCACCTGGAGGAAACCCATGCAGACACGGGCAGAACATACAAACTCCTTACAGACAGCGGCGGTAATTGAACCCAGGTCACTGGTGCTGTAATAGCTTTACGCTAACCGCTACACTACCATGAATCTCCAACAAGAGAGTTCATTCATCTCCCCTTGATATTACCCTGGTCTCCCTACAATTCCTCTACTTTCATCTTACTGGGGCTCACCGCTGCCAGAAACTTCACTGAGCCAGCTGCGCAAAAATACCTGCCTGCAGGAACAGCTCAGGTGCTGAGTGTCCTACAGCAAGTGATTCACCTCCTGATCCCCAAAGCCTTTATATCCTCTACAGGACATGTGAAGAATATTCTCCATGTGTCCAGATGAGTGCAGATCCAACAATATTCCAGAAAATCAGCCATACCCAGGACAAAACAGCTTACTTGATTGTCACAGAACTGTTTACTTGATTGATGCAGCAAGCAATTAAACAACTAAACACTGGGCCTGCAGTGTGTATCATCTTAGAGATGTACTGCAGCAACTCATCAAGAGTCCTTCAACAGCATCCTCAAATCTGTGAGGATAAAACGTCAATAATCAGGAGTTATGGGGTAGCAGACAGTAATACAAGTGAGAACCAGTTTTCAAACTATTCAAATGTAACCCCTACAAGCAGTAATGAGTTTTGAAATTACAAGGACAGCTGAATGAACAAACACTACTCTCTGTGAAGAGAGCTGACTACTGACTCACAGCAGGAGGCCATGTATGGAATATAATTTGGTAACCGACATGATCATGAGACAATAGAGCGATATTAATTGCCCTACATGGAATCAGCCATCAGACATCATCAGCTGACATATTTTGCGCCATTGTCTCAGAGATCAAGGAAGGTTCCAGACTGATTATTTTGCCACTTACACATCAAATTGTGTCATATTTATATTTGTTCTTGGCTTTTATCTTAAGAAGCTGTTAGATCATCCATGTGAATTACCTGGTCCTTACAAAGTATTTGAATATTCAAAGTTGGTCAAGGTGTGCTCTCATTGTAAATATGTAAGTCCATAGGACCATTTGTCTACACCCAAATTATTGAAGCAAACTCTGTAATTTTAACAAATTGTATTCAATCACTTACTGTTATCTTTGCACTTAAAGAGTATAAAAACTCAATGTACTTTAAGTTCAGGGAGATTCTACCAAGAGGTTCCAACATAAGATTCTCCCACCTGGGCTCCACTCTCCATCTGCTTGTGCTGAATAAAGACCTGTTACATATATAGTACTGGTCTCCACGTGGCTCATTCAAAGTCACAAAACTTTCACTTCCTAGAGAAGCAAATGCATTAGAGTACCATCTCTTCATATTCTCCTCCAATTTCACACCTTCCTGACTTGAACAAATATTGCTGTTCATTCACTGTAGCTGAGTCAAAATCCTGGTAAACCTTCTGAGAGTTCTTGCATCATAAAGAGAATAACTATTCAAGATGGCAGATGAACACCCCTTTTCAAAATAGGCAATAAGTATTGCCCTTGTCAACAATGCCCAATTTCCAGGCATCCCTACTTATCCATTAGCAAGACCACTTAGGTCTGTCATCTTTTATAACTCAACCCCTTTGCTGCTCACCTGCTACCTCCTGTATTGAGTTTCTTTTATCTCTTTCTTTCAAATTTTACATCCTCCATTCGCTACAGATTTCAATCTGAATTACATTGCGTTCTAGATAAAACCCTCTTCACTCTTCGTCTCCATTCCCAGTGACCTACGTTGGCTCCTGTCACTTACCTTCAGCTTTTCCACTATATTACATTTGAATGACAATGAGAATTTGCATTTTAACACATCGTGTGATATATATACTTAGTGGCTAAGTGTAAACCTTCTCAATTTTTCTCAACCATGCAAAATCTATGCTGCTGAAGCCAAGCTTTTGCATAGCTCCGTTGTATAAATACAGAGATTTTTTAATGTTTATATCACTTCGGTTAAGTTTATATCCCGATACAAATTATGGAAAGGTTCACTTTGGATCAGTGTGAGGAGTTACTGTATATCCTCTCCTTCACTAGCTGCCTGTAACACCTTTGTAAGATTGCCCATCTTTGCCAATGCCTCAGCCCATTTGCTGCTGAAACCTGTATCTTCGTAATGCCCATATTTAACTGTTCCAACACTCCCTTGGATGATCTTTCACCTTCCACCTGAGGTAAACATCAACTCATCTGAACCTCCGTTTTTTGTTTTCTGACTGACATCAAATCTCAATCTTTTGTCACCCCTTTGCTCAATGACGCATTGTGGCAATAAATGATTTTATGATCCTTATTTTATTGTTCCAATCTTTTCATGGCCTTGCTCCTTCACTTCTAAAATACTCTAAAAATTCTACAGTTCTGTCCTCTTTTACATTCCTGACTCAATGTTGCTCAACAAAGGCATTTGTACCTTTAGCTGTCCAAAGCCCCCAGCTCTGGAACTCACTCCCTAAAAGGGCATCAAAACAGTTCTAAGAAACACTTTCATCACACTAATCTCACTTGCCTGCATTAGGTCTGTCTCCTTCCATGTCGTGCCTATTTAATTGTCTGTCCAAATGTCTCTTAAACATCGTGATTGTATCTGATTCCACCACCTCCCCTGGCAGCGAGTTCCAGATATCAACCACTCTCTGTGTAAAAACAACTTACCCCTCAGATCCCACTTAAATCTCCTTCCTCTCATTTTAAACCCATGCCCTCTTTAATACCCCAACTATGGGAAAAAGATTCTTACTATTTACCCTATCTATGCCTCTAATTTTATATACCTCTATCAGGTCACCCCTCGGCCTCTTTAGTTTCAGGGAAAGCCAACTCAACCTATCTAATCTCTCTCCATAACTAGTCCAGGCAACATTCTGGTGAATCTCCTCTGCAGTCTCTCCAGCACAACCACACCCTTCCTATAGTGTGGCGATCAGAACTGCGCACAATACTGCAAGTGTACTCAAACCAGTGTTCTGTAAAGTTGTAACATAACATTCTAACTTTTATATTTTATGCCCCGACTTATGAAGGCAAGCGTGTTATCTGCCTTCTTCACCACCCTATTGACCTGGGTTGCCACTTACAGGGAACTATAGTCTTGAACTCCAAGGTCCCTCTGTTCAGAAACATTCCTTAACATCCTACCATTTATTGTATATGTCCTCCTTTTATTTGACTTCCCCAAATGCATCACCTTACATTTGTCAAGATTAAATTCCATAAGTAAATGCTCTGTCCAATGTTACATCTGATCTATCCTGCTGCACCCTTAGACATCCTTCCTCAATATCCACACCACCAAACGTAGTCAAAGTCAAAATCCAGTTTATTGTCATATGCACAAGTACAATGAGGTACAGGTGCAATGAAAAACATAATTGCAGCAGCAGCACAGGCACATAGCATCTGATATGCAACGTTCATAATCTAATCATACCTCCTAAATTTTTGTTTATATTTCAAGTTTTTATCTTTTAGACTCCAGTTTTCCATCCCCTATTCTCTTATCCATCTTCCTCCGCTTGACTTTTCCTGATTTTTGGTGACTGTATGTGTATTTCCATTTCTCTTGTATGAAAATATGGGATTTTTTACTCTTCTAGTACTTCGCAATAACCATTTTAGTCTATTCACGTTCAGAAACCTTGCCTAATTTTTGACCGAAGCAAGATGACAACAATGTTTGTGGATGGGCAACACCAAAATTATTTATGTCAGCTGTTATTCAGGAGAATATTTTAAGTTGTTGAGACGTCCTTGGTGATGGAACCTAGTTTGGAACAATCTAATAAATGTTGCCATGGAAATGGAATGTGTGAAAGAATGACACCAAACAGAAATATTTTAAATGATACAAAGAAACAAAAAAGCAGCAAGAAATGAGAGGTATATAAAAGTAAGTGAAAATTAATTGAAAGGGATATTACAAAGGGCAAGAGAGAATGGAAACAGATTGTAAATGGTGGTTAGAATTTAAAGAAACTTTTTAGTTGTATTATTAAATTTTGGCCTCAAATCTCCTTGAGTTTTCAGGGACTTTCCTGTTCAATCCTCTGGGTGTCCAACAAAGGCCAGGAATTTAAATTGGAATCCAGACATTGCAAGGCACAGATTTTTCTGATTGGTAGCTCATTCTGCCCCAAACAGATTACATGTACCATAGCCCAGAGAGGAGACTCTCAGACAGGCAGTTTCTTTTATCCTTGATCTGACAAAAAAGTAGCAGACAGTGTGCCCAACCAGATGCAAAGAGGCAAGTAGTTGTAATAGGGGCATGAATTAAAGCCACCTGGGGTTGGGGGAGGTGGGGGGGAGGTGTTCATTCTTCCATTACGAAAAGAAAATATGAGAAATTTTTGAAAGTGTGGCAGAGGCATTACAGGCCTTTGTATTTTGGTGGGCTTTGGGGGAAGCATTAATCACAGACATGTCAGCAGAGAGAGTTTGGGTGGCTATCCATGACTTATTTGAACAATGGTACAAGTTCAATGGTAAATAGCCCACTCTTGTGGCACTCTAAGTTTGTTTGCCTCTAAGTACACATGGGTGATGATATCAATGCTATTGACACCACTGTCACTAAATGTGATTTTAAATAAGTTTGGATGATTTTGGAAATGTCCCCTGAATTTTAGTCTAAAATTCAGATTTACTCTGGTAATAAGAATGAATAGAATGAAATAAAAACAAATTTAACACTTCTGTGGTGAAATGATATCTCTGCTGCTTTCTCAATCTTCAAATCTTTCTTATGCTTTGGACTTAGTCCCATTGTTTTTCTTTTTTTCTTAAGTATTACACAACCTTTCACTGTAACAGTGGAATCTCTCTGTTCGTCCACAACTCATTTCTTTATACTTTATGAATCCTTCTCCAAAGATCCTATTTTCACCTTTCCCCTCTACACTTCATGTACCTTTTTCAGTTGCTACAGCACTCATTCCCGATCATTTGTTAATTTCGACTTTCACCACTGGCAGGTTTTAAAGCCCAGATTTATATTACTTTTATCGGCATTTTTTGTATAAAACTGTATAATCACAGTGCTGCAGGTGGGAGGAAGGAAACTTAGGGAGCAACAGATCCACCAGCTTGTCACCTGTTCTTGTCAAAATACTGGAATCCATCTTCAAAGAATAGTAAAAAGACACCTAGAAAATCATATTATCTTTAGGCAGTATTATTTTAATAAGGGAAAGTAATATTTGACAAATCCAACAGATATCTTTAAGGATGTGACTAAATGAGTCTAGTGTCAGCCTACCGTGCATACCTGCCAAACAAACCACATACTCCAAAACCATATTGTACAATATTAACGTTGGTCTCATGACCTGGAAATTCTTTAGTATTAAATAAAAACATATTAAAGTGGTCCTGTGCAGGGGTTCCCTGCCAGTTCTGTATGAGACCTCCCCCTGGCAACAGCATTCTATCATGCTTAATGCCAAATGCATTTCCTCTATTTGATCCATTATTCCGAGCCTCAAATGCAGACCATTTGATATTACCATTCATCCTTTGCTGCATATGCTGGACATACATATTGAGGATTCAGAACAAATTTGATTTCTAGAAAAGACAACTGCAAAACACGAATATATATTAAATTTGGCACACAAAAGCTTTATTCTGCATGAAAAATATTCTATCTACCATGTCTATGATTCCTTCTTTTATTTTAACACAAATGTTTTAACACATTTAAGAAATGTTGAAGTGCACAAAGGAATTACACTTTAATGAAATGTGAACTTTGGTAAATAATTGTTATTCTAATTTTACTCCAAGATTCTGGCATCAGGAATGGGGTGGTTAATAACTATAGTAAAACGCCACTAGGGGGCTGCATATGTCAAAGATTCTCAGCATTGTGGTTACAGTTATTGTAGATGCTGGAATGTGTCAATTATTCCTCCTCCTTGGTAACCAACGCTAAAGAGAATTCCTTGTCTCAATGTTTTTTGTAACATGTTTACTTACAATTAGGTCACCCCCCACCCCTCCCCCAGAATAGGATAGTAAAATTTACAGATACCTGTTTTATTCCTTCGTTCCTGCAACTAAATTATCACGGCATAGTTAGAATCTTGGACATACGTTGATATCTTAACCAAAGCTCCATAATCAGAAGTTTAATTTTGAACTCCAGTCATTGATAGTCTTGAGGAATGAATATTGTTACGAACTCTTAGCACATGTGCTAAAGCGATGATTCAGTCTTAAGTATTCCAACTATGAGATAAAATGTTAAGTGGGAATGAAAGTAACATGTTCCATCACTCTATTTAAAGAATAGGAAGGACATCTCCTGATGTCCCATTACTCCTCTGTGAAGCTTTTCCCAACTTAACTTCTGACCAATGAACTTCCTCTCTTTCTCTAGCCAGTGCTCGTGGTTACTGGAACTGGTTGCCTTACATTAGCTTTTGTTACCCAATCACCCACTCCCAACAAAAAGTTGCTTTAAGATCTGCTGTGGAGGTTAAAAGTAACGAGCACAGTGGAGCAGTTGGTAATAATAAAATGAAGAGGAAGAGAGGTAAAAAAATAACCATTTCAAACTAGAAGTCAAACATTTCAGTCTTAGATGTAAACATGCGCCTTGTTTGGCCAACTGATATGATGCATCTAAGAGTAAAACAATAATTCTTGTAGCCAATCAGATAAAATAACAGGTTTGAAAAATAGCTGGTCATTTTTGGGCTTTTTATTTCCCTTCTTATCATATGATGGATATATAAAGTTGGTTAGAACTTTACTTTGTGGTTTATTTTAAAATGATGAAAAGTAATGAATATGTCTATTTTATCTAGCTATAAGTGACAACTGCCTGCACAAAGTGCATTTTTAATTGAAAATGGCTGCCGATGTTGGAGGGATTGTTACTATCATCCTATTCTATTTATTAATCCTGGCTATTGGAATATGGGCTGCCTGGAAAACTCAAATGAGATCACGTAGAGCTGAAATGCTTCAAAATGAAGTTATAATGATAGGAAGACGAGACATTGGTCTTTTGCTTGGAATTTTTACAATGACTGGTGAGCCTTTAGTTTAAACTTACTTTTATCTTTCAGTATTTAAAAATAAGCTTTTATTGTCAAGTTAATGAGAACTGCATTAGTATGGAAAATGTTTTAAAGACTTTTTCATACCAATGTTTCTTATCAAGCTAAGGTTTATCCTTGTTAGGGAATGAAACAGCTTCAATTCCATAGTCCCAGTGTCCATATTAAACACTCGCATATCCCAAAGAATGAAGCCAAATGTCTAAGCTAGTTAAATTATATATATAGATTAAAATACACACACACACACACACACACACACACACACACACACACACACACACACAAACACATAGATAGATAGATAGATAGATAGATAGATAGATAGATAGATAGATAGATAGATAGATAGATAGATAGATAGATAGATAGATAGATAGATAGATAGATAGATAGATAGATAGATATGTCTGCACCAGGCCCTTACGCTTCCCACAAGTACAAAATGACCATCGTCCTTGCCTTTGGTGGTGCCACTTCTCAACTTCTCCAACAACTCATACTCCCAACTCTTGAATTGTCCAGACCCCAATATCTTTGTACTGCTGGGCTTCAGGCATATTCCCTAGTGCTAAAACTCATCCCAAAATCTGTGCTACCATTCTGTTCATTCTGTTGCAATATTACAGCAACTTGACCAGCATAAAACATTAAGTGTGAGACGAATAACGCATACTCAGAGCATCCTGTTGATTCTGGATTTCACTGTGATGTGTGATGTTGACTGAAGGATTGTTGTGCAGCTGGTGCAGTCTACCTCAGCTGGCAAGGCACCGAGGAAGCCTGCAACAGTAGACTTTTGCTACCAATCTAAAAGATGACGGATATTCAGCATCATCTTTCTCCTATCAATTTTCTGTGCTTTTTCTTGAAGCAGTGACATGAATGTTGGTCCCAAGCAACAAATTATATCCTTATTATTTATTATGTGCCTTGTTACATATAGCACAATGAAATAAAATGAAATACATTGCACCTCTGTCCTACAGCCACTTGGGTTGGTGGTGCTTACATTAATGGCACAGCAGAAGCAATCTATCTTGATGGGCATGGTCTTGCATGGACACAGGCTCCTATAGGATTTGCACTAAGTCTTACCATCGGTAAGGAGAATTTCTTTCTTATATTCTTTGTAGTTTGTTGTAGAATCCAATATTTTAATTTAGGGCAAATATGTGAATGCTTTGGTTAAACAAATAGGTTCCATTTCTGTTATTATGCCCTCTGTTAGCCCTTCCATTCTACTTTTCTTTGTAAGCTGCAGTAATATATATTTACTTCATTATCTAAGGATATAAAATTACTAAGACAAAGGTTTTTCTAAATAATGTTTTAAGTTATGCATCTCTTCCCCTTATTTAAAACATTTGATTTCATTTTTAGTCAGACAGATGTAATTTTTGATAGGTATCTTTCTTTACAATAATGTTTACTAGCACAGTTTTCCAGCTTTTAATGTGGAAAACTCCTTGCACTGACACTCTCCCATCAATTTTCTTTTCCAGCTACTTCAAAGGCAATATTATTTATCAAACAGAATGCAGTGCCATCAATGGTTAAAAATAAACATTAGTATATAGCAAATAATAAACTCAGAAAAAGACTTTGGATTCTTAACTGGACCTTCTATCAGGATGTAGACACTTATCTTTGCATAATGTCTATGACACTAATTTGAAAATCTTTATATTAGATAAACCAAGAAAAAACTCCTAAGCTGATATTGAATAAAGGATAAGTGCAAATAATAAAGGTAAACAAACATCACCAATCTTTATTGCTGTAATATTAAGATTTGATTCTAAAATGAATATCTAACATAATTTACATTAAAGTTTAAACATTTGAATGTGTTACATATGTTCATATTTCATCTTTATTATGTTTTTGGCATTAGTACTCCTAACATTTAATTTAAATCATCCATCTCTTTCCTATTTTTTAAAACTTTCACATCTATTACATGCTGCTTATATTTGGCCTTCCTTCACTTGCCATCCACTTGAGGGGGAAACAACTGTTCATTAACTGAAAACCAGATTTTAGAGCTATTTTCCAGGCCACAGAAAAATTCACAAGATGACATTAAATTTATTGCCTAGGTTAGATGATTTTTATTAGAATTATTAACATTTATTAAAATAAAATGATTTTTATTAGAATTAACTTTTCAGCCCCATTTTGTGCAGCATGCTAATGTAAGAGTTAGCACTGCTGCCTCACAGCTCCAGGGACCTGGGTGCATTCCTGATCTTGAGTGCTCTCTGTGCCGAGTTTGAATGTTCTCCCCGTGATTTTTTGTGGGTTTCTGCTGAATGCTTCGCTTTTCTTCTCCAATTCATGAATTAGTGTAAATTTTCTATTATGTTTCATAGATGGCAAATGAATCTAATGGGAATTCATGGGATGTGAGAGAGAAAAAGTTGTAGGCTGCAGGAAAATAAAGGAGGGGTGTGGGATTGATGGGACTACTCTGCTGGGAGCTGGTATGGACTATTGTGCTGAATGGTCCACTTTTGTGTGTAAAAAATAAGTAAGCCCCAACAGTAAAGCCTTACTCCTTGAATGGCAAATGGTGACATGACAAGCATAGAATTTCAGACACTCCCTACATGGTCATACCATTGTAGACTGATGCTGTGCAAGAGCTTCCTCATAACATCAACCATTGTGAGGGCCTGTGACAGCGGGGTTAGCACAAGAATTCAGGCAGCAGTGCTTCAGTGGCAGAAAAGAAATAAACAACCTGGAAGGCTCTAAACTGTCCCATACCCAAGTCAGCTGGTCAAGAGCTGATATGGTGAAATAGGGTACACTATGATACCAGAGACCTGAGGTTGCAGCAACAGGCAGACCATGCAATAATGCATTTTCTCCTGCTCCCTGCACATGAACAGGACATGCATGATTCTGGATCTTCCTAAGGTCAGCTCATGAGTTTTGCATTGTACCCATAAAAGGGACAACGTATGATAAAAACAGAAAATGTTGGAAATATTCAATGTCAGGCCGCATCTGTGGGAAGAGAAACAGAGTTAATGTTTCAGGCGAAAGACCCTTAGTTCAAGTTAGGAAAGAAAGAAAAGAAGCTTGTTAAACTGCAGGAAGGGGAGGGGAGGGTGGATGACTCTGATAGGGTAAAATCAGGGTGACCCTGGAGGTAAATTTGCTAACTGCTCCCATTCATTCATTGACCAGATAACCTTGTTTTCAGTCTGGTCAATGAATGAATGGGAGCAGAACGGAGACAAAGGAATGCTGGAGTTGCAAAATGCAGAACAGAAAGATATACCTGGCAGACCAGGCTGGGCATGTGCTCCACTCCCAGAGTAAAGAAAAAAAAGGGTGATAAAAAAAGACAGGCTGAGCCAATATTACAGATGGATGACTGATATAGCTGGAGATATTAAGTTACCTGAAGTTTTACAGTTCAATGTTGAGTCCAGAAGGCCGCAACATGCCCAGGCAGAAGATGAGTTGCTGTTCCTCAAGCTTGCATTGAGCTTCATTGTAACAGTAACAAGCGATGACTCTGGGGGATGGACATGCAGAGAAGAAGAAATACAGCTAAATATCTTAGCCCAAGGCTTTTCTTATTTTTTTGGAAATACTAACTTGCTTACTAACTGGAGCAGCTGACAAATATGTATGTATATGATATCTCAATAATTTTTCACTCATCAACCTTCACATATGAGTAGGAATTTCCTCCACCAATAAGGTTGATATTTGCTAATTTAACATGCACTTGCCATTTTTCTTGCCTGTATAGTTCAGCCACTCACTGCATTTCCTTGCTCAAGCATCTTGGTAATTTTGTTTGTTTTAAGAAAATAGCATTCTCACCTGAGTGTCTGAACAGTTGAACAAGTATAAACTGATCAAAGAGACCTTAAATTTGTACAGGTCTGACAAATCTAATCAATTTTTTGAACATGTCACTAGCACGTTGGATTGATAAGTATATGATTGTTAACTGTATGGACTTCCAAGACATTTGATAAGATACTATAAAAGAGATTATTAAGAAAAAGGAGACAGCATGGAATTAAATGCAACTTTGTGACATGGGTTAGTAAGCACATGCACTTACCAATCAGCGTCATAAAAATAAAAAGAATGGATTCTGACAAGTAGTATCTGATAAGTTACGTTACAACATAGAATATAGAACAGTGCAGCACAGGGACAGGCCTTTCGGCACACTATATTGTGCCGAACTAATTAAACTAATTAAGTTAATGATGCCCATAATAGTGTGCCTTGAGCTTCTTCACCATGTTTATAAAAGACTTGGATGAATGACTATATCTAAGGCTGCAAATGACACTAACCTGTTAATTGAGTAGATGAGAGCAGGATATTAGATAGCAAAACTAAATAATAGGACAAAACAATAGTGGAAGCAGTTCATTGTGGAGAAGTTTTAGGTCATCCACCAGGATCCAAGAAAAATAAACTTAAGTATTTTCAAAACGGTGAGATATGGAAGAGTAAATGAATTTCAAGGTCTATGTCTGCAGGCTTCTAATAGCCAGTGCAATTTAACAAAAAGTAAACAAAAAGGACTATGGAATATCTTCTTTGCTCAAGGGAATAGAAATAAACACCTTGGTTGTACAGAACGCTATTCAACCAGAACTTCCAATGCATTTTGCAGTAATACCAGAATGTGACACCAAACTAAATAAGGGGACAATAGAACAGATAACTAATACCTTGGTCAAATAGGTAGGTTTTAAGGAGTGTCTTAAAAGTAGAAAGAAAGATCAAGGTCAGGGGCATCCAGTATAAAATTTCAGAGTTTTGAGTCTTAACCTGCTTCTCTGACATCCATTACTGGATGAGATGTGGAAATTACTAAATATTAGGAAATGAAAATGTTATGCAGTTAAAAATACGTGGTTTTAGTGACGGTGCGAATGTGTGGTCAGAACTTGGGGTTAAGTATAAGAATGTATGAACATGATAAACAGGAGCAGGGAGCAGGAGTAGGCAATATAAGCCTCCAACCTTGCTCCACCATTCAATAAGATTAAGGTGAAGCTGATTTTGGTCTCAACACTTTTCTGCCTGTTACCATAACTCTTGACTCTGATGTAGTACAAAAATCTTTTTTCTACCTTGAATGTGTTCATTGACTCAACCTCCACAGCTCTCTATGGTAGAGAATTCCATAGATTCACAACCTTCTGAGAGCAGAAGTTCCTCTTCACCCTCATGCCTTTAGATCTAGATTCCCTCATGAGGGGAAACATTCTCAACATCTCCCTTCCAAAAATCCCTCAGAATATTGTGCATCTCAGTAAGATCACCTCTCATTCATAGAATCATAGACAACTTGTGGCACAGAAAGGGGCCACATGGCCCATCATTCCATTCTTGTGGAAAATGGTTACACAACAGTATACCACCAAGTTTTCAGGCAATGAGGTTCACTTTTGAGGGATAAAAATTTTCCTCATTTTCCCTCTAAGCCTTCTACTAAGTACTTAAAATCAGTACCCATTTGTTTTGGACCTCTGTTTTTCTTCTACTCTCCAATAATTACAAGCTCAATCTGCTCAATCTTTCCTTAACACAATCCATTCATCTCAGAACTGTTCTCTGAATTGGCATCAATGCAAGTATATCCTTCCTGAAAAGAGGAGACCTAAAATGCACACAAAACTCCACATGTGGATCACATCATAGAACACAGAACATGGAACATTACAGCACAGTCACTTTGGCCCACGATGTTGTGCTGACATTTTATCCTGCTTTAAGATCTATCTTAACCCTTCCCTCCCACATAGCCCTCCATTTCTCTATCATTCATGTGCCTATCTAAGAGCCTCTTAAATGTCCATAATGTATCTGCCCCCATAACCTCTGCTAGCAGTGCGTTCCATGCACCCACCACTCTCTGTGTAAAAAAATTTACCTCTGACGTCCCCCCATATCTTCCTCCTTAAAATTATGCCCCCTTGTGTTAGCCATTTTTGCCCTGGGAAAAAGTCTCTGACTGCCCACCCGATCTATGACTCTTATCATCTTGTACACCTCTATCAAGTCACCTTTCATCCTCCTTCGCTCCAAAGAGAAAGGCCCTAGCTCACTCAACCTATCCTCATAAGACATGCTCTCCAATCCAGGCAGAATCCTGGTAAATCTCCTCTGCATCCTCTCTAAAGCTTCCACATCCTTCCTATAATGAGGTGACCAGAACTGAACACAATACTCCAAGTGTGGTCTCACCAGAGTTCTATAGAGCTGCAACATTACCTCACAGCTCTTGAACTCAATACCTCGACTAATGAAGGCCAACGCACCATACGCTTTCTTAACAACTCTATCAACTTGCGCGGCAACCTTGAGAGATCCATGGATGTGGACCCCAAGATCCCTCTGCTCCTCCACATTGCCAAGACTCCTGCCATTAATCTTGTATTCTGCCTTCAAACTCGATCTTCCAAAGTGTATCACTTCACACTTTTCCAGCTTGAACTCCATCTGCCACTTCTCAGCCCAGCTCTGCATCCTATTAATGTCCTATTGTTACCTACTTCAACCTTCTACACTATCCACAACACCACCAACCTTCCACATCCTCATCCAAGTCATTTATAAAAATCACAAAGAGCAGGGGTCCCAGAACAGATCCCTGCAGAACACCACTGGTCACCGATCTCCAGTCAGAATACACTCTATCTACAACCACCCTCTTGTCTTCTATGGGTGAGCCAAGTCTGAATCCACACAGCCAAGTTTCCCTGTATCCCATGCTTCCTGACTTTCTGAATGAGCCTTCCATGAGGAACCTTATCAAACATCTTACTCAAATCCAAGTACACCACATCCACTGTTCTACTTTCATCAATGTGCTTTGTCACATCCTCAATCAGGCTCATGAGGCATGACCTGCCCCTCACAAAGCCATGCTGACTCTCTCTAATCAGCCTATGCTTCTCTAAATGCCCATAAATCCTGTCTCTAAGAATCTTCTCCAGTAATTTTCCCACCACTGAAGTAAGATTCACTGGCCTGTAATTCCCAAGGTTGTCCCTACTCCCTTTCTTGAACAAAGGAACAACATCTGCCACCCTCCAATTATCTGGCACTACTCCTGTGGCCAGTGAAGATGCAAAGATCATCGCCAAAGGCATAGCAATCCCTTCCCTCACTTCCTACAATAACCTTGGATATATCCCATCTGGCCCCGGTGACTTATCTATCCTAATGTTTTTCAGAAGTTCCAGCACATCCTCTTTCCTCATGTCAACATGCCCTAGCATATCAGCCTGTTGTACACCATCCTCGCAAACATCAAGGTCTGTCTCACTGGTGAATACGGAAGCAAAGTATTCATTAAGGACCTCCCCTACCTCTTCGGACTCCAGGCACACGTTTCCTCTTATATCCCTGATTGGTCCTACCCTCACTCTGGTCATCATCCTATTCTGCACATACATGTAGAACACCTTGGGGTGTTCCTTAATCCTACTCGCCAAGGCCTTCTCATGCCCCCTTCTAACTCTCCTAATTCCATTCTTAAGTTCCCTCCTGGCTACCTTGTAACTCTCCAGAGCCCTGTTTGATCCTTTCTTCCTAAATCTTAGGTAAGCTTTTTTCTTCCTCTTGACAAGGCATTCTACATCTCTTGTCAACCATTGTTCCTTCACCATCCTTACCCTGCCTTAATGGGACAAACCTATCCAGAACCCCATGCAAGTACTCCCTAAACAATGTCCACATTTCCATTGTGCACTTCCCTCAGAACAACTTACCCTCCAAAGTTCTTGCCTAATAGCATCATAATTCCCCTTCCCCCAATTAAGTATTTTCCCATATCATCAGCTCCTATCCTTCTCCAAGGCTATGGTAAAGGTCAAGGAGTTACAGTCACTTTCTCCAAAATGCTTTCCCACAAAGAGATCTGAAATCTGATCAGGGTCATTGCCTAGTACCAGGTCCAGTATGGCCTCTCCTCCAGTCGGCCTGTCCACATATTGTGTCAAAAATCCTAACAAACTCTGCCCCATCCAAACCTTTTGCACTAAGGAGGTGCCAATCAATATTAAGGAAGTTGAAATCACCCATGACAACAACCCTGTTATTTTTGCACCTCTCCAAAATCTTCCTCCCAATCTGCTCCTCAGTGTCTCTGCTGCTCTTGGGGGTCTGTAGAATGCTCCCAGTAGAGTGATCACTCCTTTCCTGTTTCTGACTTACACCCACACTGACTCAATGGACGATCCCTCCAGGATATCCTCCCTTTCTACAGCTGTGATACTGTCCCTGATCAGCAAAGCCACTCCCCCACCTCTTTTACCTCCGTCCCTGTTCCTTTTGAAACATCTAAACCCCAGAGTATCCAGCAGCCATTCCTGCCCTTGTGACAGCCAAGTCTCTGTAATGGCCACAACATCGTAGTTTCATGTACTGACCCACACTCTAAGTCCATCACTCTTGTTCCTGATACTTCTCGCATTAAAGTAGACATACTTCAGCCCATCCAACTGACTGCAATTTTGCCCGTTCAACTGCCTATCCTTCCTCACAGTCTTTCTACACACTGCATCTACTAGTACACTAAATGCACCAATATCTTACCTATCACATGGGTTCCCATCCTCCTGCCAAACTAGTTTAAACCCCCCACAACAGCTCTAGCAAATCTTCCTACAAGAATATTGGTTCCCCCTCCAGTTCAGGTGTAACCAGTCCCTTTTGTACAGGTCGTACGTTCCCCAGAAGAGATCCCAATGGTCAATAAATCTGAAACCCTGCCTCCTGCACCAACTCCTCAGTCATGCTTTCATCTGCCAAATCAACCTATTCTTACCCTCACTGGTGCATGGCACAGGCAGCAATCCAGAGATTACTACCCTTGAGGTCCTGTTTGTCAGCTTCCTACCTAGCTCCCTATATATATCTCAATTAATAAATCAAGGACTCTAGTTGCATTTTAACTGCATGTGCATCCTAAAGTCTCACTCTTCCTTGACGATACCTTCCTTAATTCATCTCAGCAAAACATATTAGTTTGGAATTCTCGGCATTATATTGCATTTGCCCATTTCAAGTTCAATCTGCCCATTTCACTAGTCTGTCTATATTCTCATGAAGCCTATCCTCTTCATTGTTAATTACACTGAAGGATATTTATGAAAGTTTAGGATCTACAAGAACTTAACAACAACCAATAGCACGTAAAGCATGCCAATAATAATGTCAGTGTGCCTTGTTGATTTAACATCAATGTTGACACTTTGGAGCTCAACACTGCATTCTACACGCTAAACCTTTCACACCTGATCACAACATTAACCAGCCCAAAGAATGGCCACCCCACCCTACCATCATTTTAGTTAATGGTTCATCTACTACCAGTAGGTTATTTCTTCTGGATGGTGATGCATTTCTACACATTTTGAGGTGATTTTACATCTTTTCTAATGTTCTTGTAGCCTACTATGGGAATTGATGGTACTGCAGATAAATTACTTGGCTTGTATTCCAGATTCCTGGACTAATGATCCAGAGACCAGAGTTCAAATCCCTCTATGGCAGCTGGAATTTAAATTCAGATAATAATGTGTATTGTTTTAAACTAGTCATTAATAATGATGACCACAAGAACAAATGCATTGTTGCAAAAACCCAAATGACTCACTTCAGAGAAAACCATCTGCCATCCTTAACTGTTATTGACTCCAGATTCACCAACGAGGTCAACTCCTACTCCTAAATGCCCTCAAGTGACCTGGCCAGCATCTTAGTTGAAGGACAATAGGGGAAGGGCAGTAAGTGACAGCCTTACTGGTGACGCCCAGATTCCAAAAAAAATTGAATTTTTTTTTTGAAAAAGGAATTGCGGTACGTCTTTCATAATTTAAAAGGCTTATGCATGAACCAGCTCTTTCCAGACAGGATTGATCCATTGTGATTTAGCATTGATTAACACTGGAGAAAGACATCATGAAGAGGGGGCAAACTACCCTGGCTCATGTTGTGTCACTAGCACCTCTGAGTAAGAAGGTTGTGTGTTCACATAGAAAATATATGCTGGCAGTGCTAAGAATGTGTTACAGTGTCAGAAATAACATCTTTCTATGAGATGTTCAGACAGATATTGTCTGTTCCTTTAAGTGGATGTAAAAGATTCCATTGCACTGTTTCAAAGAGGAGGGGAGTTATCCCTAGTTCCCTGCCCAGTACTAATAGCATGTTTTGCCATCTCTAGTTGCCCTTAAGAATGAGCAGTCTTCCTGGACTACTGCACACTTTCTGGTGAAGATACCCCCACAGTACTACTGGGGAGAGTGTTCCTAGATTTGGACCCAGCAATAATGGAGGAAGAGCAAAATATTTTCAAGAAAGATGTGTGACTTGGAGGGGAAATTGCAGGGTCGGTGTTGCTATCTAACCCCTCTCTCTCATCTACACAATTAACAGTTTAGTGTCATGTTGCAGTTGTGAAGATGAGTAACTGCAGTGCATTTTGTAGGTGGTACACATACTGTACACCACTGACGAAAGGGGTGAATGTGTGTGGTGTTGGATGGTATACTGATGAAGTGAGCTGCTTTGTTCTGATTAAGCTTCTAGACAGCTGTTGACACTGCATTTATCCAGACAGTTTCTGGTCATTGGTGACCCATGAAATGTGTGGTGGGAAATTTGGTAACGGTAATACAAATGAATGCCAAGGGTAGATTGTTAGACTCTATTGTTGGAAATGGTCTTGTCCAGCAATTCTGTGTCAAGAATGTGACATACCACTTATCAGCCCATGGTTACTTGGGTCATAATTACTGCAGGTGTCAACTGGTTCATCTACTGAGGAGTTGCCAGTGAAATTGAACATTGTGCAATTATCATAAACATCCCACTTCTGACCATCTAATGTCCATTTTTAATACCATTACCACTCAAACCTTCATTCCCTAAACTTCCAGCAGTGTTCTAATTAAACTCAATGTAATCTTGAGGAATAACATCTCAATTTTTGACTATAAAGGTTGCAGAGTTATGAACTCTATATTGAATTTAACATTTTCTGATAATAATTTTGCTATTCAAATTTACAGTGCTTCTAGATCCAGCTCTGTTTCTTTACTTACCCATTACCACCTCCTTTTCCTCTTGGCTTTGTCATCTTTGATATTTAATCTTCCTTGCTTTCAACCCTTTTCACAGATGTTCCCTTTTCTTCTATATCCCCTTTGCCTTTTCTCTGCATCATCGGACTGGCTATGTCTTTTATATTTTACAAGTCCAATAAAAGGCCACTGGCCAAGATCGTTAACTCTGTTTTTCTGTTTCATGATCTGTTTAGTAGTTACAGCATTTTATGCTTTTATTTTGTTATTGATAATTTTAGCAATTTGATGGTTGCATCTCACCCTAGATAATGTGATTGCACGGCATACTTTATTACAAAATTGTTTGCAACATAAACACTCGCAAAATTCATTAATACATGTAATTATCCTGGTAAAATAATGTAACATAACAAAGTAGTTCAATTATATTTTTGCAGGTGGTTTGTTTTTCGCTAAGCCAATGCGTTCAAAGAAATATGTGACCATGTTGGACCCGATTCAGGAAACCTATGGTAATCGGATAGGTGGCCTGTTCTTCATTCCTGCTGCCATGGGAGAGCTCTTTTGGACAGGAGCTGTTTTATCTGCCCTTGGTGAGAAAATATGGTGTTAATTATAAAAAATGACTTATGCGTTTAAGTAAAGAAGGAAGAAATAGCACTCCATCACACTCCTGACTTGTGCCTTGTAAATGGAGTAAAGACTTCCGCATGTCAGAAGTTGCCACACGATACCCAGCTTCCAACCTGCTTTTATAGCCACAGTACTTATGTGGCTAATCCAGTTGAGCTTTTGGTCAATGGTGTTGAAACTAAATGTCAAGGGATCATCACTCAACATCCCACTTCTGGCATTCAGTAAGGCTTCATATGACAACCATTAAAATGTTAGAGCATACGGAAACATAAGGCTATAGACCAGATCACTTTGATGACTAGCCAGTAGTTCTGTAGAGAATTTCCAACAAGCTGCATTGCACATGTCAATGCATCCAAGATATCTGTGCCTGAACACTGCAGCACAGAAGTACAGATTGCATGGGAGGTAAGATGGTGGCGCACAATCTGACCTCCCACCCCACTATTGGACTCCAGTGCTGAGTCCAGCAACAGTTGAGCAACAGATTGAAATGAGGAACAAGATACACAATGTAAATGACCCCTTGGTGCCCCTTGCAGTTTGCCGCGAGGCTGGCAGGACATTGGCACCTCAGAGCCACAAAAGGTACTGCAACTCATCCCAGGAGAAGCAAACACGAGACATGGGCTGCATCCAATATGATCTGCTCAGGGACACCTAAGGTACCTCAGATAATGGAACTTGGAAATTAAGACTGGAAGTGCTGGAAATTATCAGCAAGCCAGGCAGCATCTAAAATTAACATTTGAGATTCATGGCATGGATAGGAAATTGGTTGGGAGGTAGGAAAAAAGGAGTAGTGGTAATGGATATGTATGTACTCAGACTAGTAGGTTGTGGTTGATGATAACCCCAGTGGTTTTCACTGCAACCTCAGGTTTTCATCTAGGTTTAGACCAAGGAACAGAGAGCAATATATCCATGTTGGCACAGCCTCAGAATAAAGGGAAGTCCCTTTAAATCTGAGGTGAGGAGGAATTTCTTCAGCCAGAGGGTGGTGAATCTGTGGAATTCATTGCCACAAAGGACTGTGGAGGCCAAGTCATTGTGTATATTTAAGGCAGAGATTGACAGGTTCTTGACTGGTAAAGGGGTTAAGGGTTACAGGGAGAAGGAAGGAGAATGAAGTTGAAAAAGAAATCAGCCATGATTGAATGGTGGAGCAGACTTGATGGGCCGAATGGCCTAATTCTGCTTCTATATGGTCTTATGGTCAAGGTAAGTGATGCAAGTAAATGATATGATTAATAAGGTCTAGACAGGAGCAAAAATTTGTAAAGGGACGTTAGTAATGCATAGCCAAAACTGTGGCACATAGAGTCTAACATGGAGAGCTGTGGGACCATCCATAGTGAAAGCCAGATCAAAATATTTTTCCAATGGTGGGAATAACAGAGATTTGGGGGAACCTATGTAAACATATAATTGAAAGCTGGTGATCAGTGACAAAAGTAATTAAAATAAACAAATATAAAGTTGGCCTTTATCTCAAAGGGGCTGAAATACAAAGGATGGAAGTTCTGCCACAAATATGTATATCTCCAGTTAGAACTCATATGGAGTATTGCATTCGGTTTAGATTATATTGGCCTTGGAGTAGGGGAGCACAGATCCACCAGCATAGTGCCAGTACTAAAAGGATTAAATAACATGTGCAAGATGTATAAACACGTTTGTATTCCCTTGACTATAGAAAATTTAGCAATAACTTGACCGAGTTATTTAGGGTGATAGGGCAAATGGATAGGGACTACTTTCTCTTGTGGGGAGCACAGCAAGGTGGTTATAACCTTAACATTAGAGCTAATGTCCTCTTGCAGGAATTGTAAGACATGTCACATGCTTGGTGCATGGAGTGATGCCCTTGATAGTCCAAAGCCCATTTGGAGCATTGGCAGGTGAAACTGAGGCATATCTTTGTCCTTTCAAAAATTTGTTGGCCATTAACAGATAACTGTGTTTTCATGTTTACCTCAGTTTAACTTGTGGTAGTACACAATTTTACCACAGCTGTCGCTGGCCTATAGGCCAAGTTTGGATTGCTAAACCTTTCCTTTGCATATTCCTTCATTAAGTGACTAACCAAATTGCTGTTAACTGAAGCTACTGTACTCTTGAAGTTTTACCTTGCATGAAAAAGTTTCTTGGATGTCAATTGATATTTTATCCCATAGATACTTAAAGTTGAGTTAACTAATATAGATACTCTAATTGCCACACATCACATCCAAGTTGATTATTAATAAATATTTTATCCTTTAGGTTCATCGCTAAGTGTGATTTTTCAGATGAATGTTAATTTATCCATTATTATTTCTGCCTTGATATCAATCATTTATACTCTGATTGGAGGATTATACTCTGTTGCTTACACAGACATGGCTCAGCTTTTCTGTATCTTTGTGGGAATGGTGAGTTTTTGAAGTTTTAAGTTATTAGTAGAGTTAAATTTCAAATACATGGATATAAAGAGAGCACTTAGTGGTAGATTGAAACTTGTTTTTTTTTATTCTTCATTCAGTACATAAGCTTGCCTTTTGCCTCTTCACATCCTGCTGTTACAAGTATCAGTACCACCTATACACAGTATGTTTACCATGAACCCTGGAGCGGAACCATACCGGCTAAAAAGGCCTGGATTTGGATTGACAACTACTGTCTGATGGTATGTATACAATATCAATTGTTATATCAATGCAAAGTAAATGAAATGATGCTACTTTCTCCAAGGATCAATGTAAAAAATGGTTTCCCTGAAGGAACTAGCAGTTCAGCTGTTTTGCAAACAGTTTCCAGAAATGATTCAGATGGATTTTGTTTAGCACAAGCCAGTTGATACCATTAGCCTGGATTAGGGTGTCTGAAACATAAATTTGAGGATCCAGTGATGCATTTTGGAAATTGAGCTCCAATTTATTAAGATTTTGGTGTGTGGCCAACAATGTGGGACACATTTAAACACAGACAATGTGAGCACATTCTTCACGTCTCCCAAAGGGGAAAGGCACTAAGAATAGTTTGCCAAAATTCGGCTTCTAAGTTAAAAGTTAGGTTAAAGATTGAAAAGGATAAAGATCCAATCATAATATATATGGCATGCTGCAAACTCATCCCTGAACATCCTTTCAGATGCAAAACTCCGGGACATAAAGACACACATATGAATACTGGACTTCAAATGCAAAAAGTAATTTCATTGTAGAACAGATTTACTATTGCATTTTTCCCACTGAACTGTTATTTGTCCTTTGTGAGCACAAAGTGTACCAGTGGCACCTGGTGGACTCTACTCTCAGCTTTCACCTTTGACTGCTCCAGAACCTTGTGAATGCTATCTTGCTGAAGTGAAAAAACCTCACCAGAATTATCAAATGGTTTTGTCTATTTTAATGAATGGGAGTGCAAGAGTAAATGATGGAAGCCAAGGGAAATATTGATTGCCAATGGTGAAAATCTCCTCATATCTTCCATCCTCCTGCTCCTGTTCCATGTCAATTTGGTTTTGGTTATGTAGAACAAAAGAAAGAGCAATAGTAACTGCTATAACAATTCCTCGGTAGAGTTAATTCATAGGAAGTGGTGATCAAGAGGACTACGAAGGCAGGGCGGTGGACATTGTCTACATGGACTTTAGCATGGCCTTTGGCAAGGTTCTGCATTGTAGATTGGTCTAGAAGGTTAGAATACATGGGATCCAGGGTGAGCTAGCAAATTGGATACAAAATTGGTTTGCTAGTAAGAGAAAAAGGTGGTGGTGGAGGGTTGCTTTTCAGATCGGAGACCTATAACCAGTGGTGTGCCGCAGGGATCGATGCCGGGTCCTTTATTGTTCATCATATATATTAATGATTCGGAAGAGAATATAGGTGGCATGATTAGTAAGTTTGCAGATGATACCAAAATTGGTGGTGCAGTGGACAGTGAAGGTGGTTGTCAAAGGTTACAACAGGATCTAGATGAACTGGGAAACTGGGCAACAGAATGCAGATGGAATTTCACTTGGATAAATGTGAAGTGATGCATTTTAGGAAGTTATTCCAGGCCAGGACATGCACAGTGAATGGCAGGACCTTCGGGAGTTTTTACCGAAAGACGTACATAATTCTCTGAAAATGACGACGCAGGTACACAGAATGTGAAGAAGCCTATGGTATGTTTGCCTTCATTGGCCAAGGCATTGAGTATGGGAGTTGGGAATTCATGTCACCGTTGTACAAGTCTTCGGTTATGTTGCGCTTGGAGTACTGCATGCGGTTCTGGTCGCCATACGATTGGAAAGATGTGATTAAGCTGAAAAGATTCACGGGATTGTTGCCTGGACTGAAGGGCTTCAGTTATAAGGAAAGATTGGATAGGCTGGGACTGTTTTCCTGGAGTGGAGGAGGCTGAGAGGTAACTTCATAGAAGTTTATAAAATTGAGGGGTGCAGATAAACTGGAGGGCATAGGTTTAAGATGAGAGGGGAAAGATTTAAAGGGAATCTGAGGGACAAGTTTTTCTCACAACAGGCAATGCACAATATGGAAGAAGCTACTAGAGGAAGTGTTAGAGGTGGGTACAAGTACAACATTTAAAAGACATTTTGGCAGGTACATGGATAGGAAAGATTTAGAGAGCCAAGGGCCAAATACAGGCAAATTGGATGAACGTAGATAGGTGTCCTGGTTGGCATGGATGAGCTGGGCCGAAGGGCCTGTTTCTGTGTTGTATAACTCCACAAATCTTTGAATCGAGGCAGCACCAAGCCCACCCCATGCTCCAGCGCTATCCACTGCAACTGAAGGAGGTGTAAAACCTGTCCCTTTTCCTTCCTCCTCACCACCATCCAGGAACTTAAACAGCCCTTCCAGGTGAGGCAGAGGCTCCTCTGCATCTCTTCCAACCTGGTCTACTGCATTTGATGCTCATGATGTGGCCTCCTCTACATTTGGTGAAACCAAACAAAGACCAGGCAATGCTACCCACGACAGCCATCTTGAGCTCCCAGTTGTATGTCATTTCAACTCCCCCTTCCATTCTCACACAGACCTGTTTGTCCCTGGCCTTTTCCATTGCTACAGTGAGGCCAAACACAAATTGGAAGAACAACATCTCATATTCTGCTTTGGTAGCTTACAAGTCAATGCTACCAACAATGAATTTTCCAATTTCTGGTACCCATACCCCATACTCCCACATACTGTCCACCCAGTTTTCCTCCCCCTTTGATCATCTCTCCAATCTCCTCTCCATCCTGGTTCTATCTGCCTACCAGGCCCTCCCCATTTGGTTCTACCCAACACCTACCACCCTCTATCACAGATCCTTTGTACTGCTATATACTGGCAATAGGTCCCATTCCCTCTCAGTCCTAATGCAGGATCTTGACTCAAAACATCGACTTACACTTTTTGCCTTTACAAATGCTGTTTGACCCGCTGAGTTCTTCCAGTGTTCTATTTTCTGGATTAAATCCAACTTGTTCCCCAGTCTATTTGCATTCCCAAATCTTTTTACAAACTACAAATGGTGCAGGCAAATCTGTAACTGCAACTGACCCTCCTACATATTTGCCTCCAGGTCAGAATCTTGCGGGTTCAGGTCCCAGAGTCTTGAATATAAAACCCATTCTCAGCAGCTCAGTGCAGTGTGAAGGGAATGCTGCATAGTTGAAGGGAATTATCTAAGGCTTTTAATCAAGGATTGTCAGCCCTTTCAATTGGAAATAATAAATCACCTGGCATTATCCTGAAAAGTCTAGATAGTGTCTTGATGTCCTTTATGACATTTTCACTCAACCACTTTAAACTAATTATTTGATCACTATCTATTCCTTTTTGTCTGACCTTGTATGCTTCCTAGAAAAAAGTTATTACCCAAGAAAATAAGAGCATGAGTAGGCCACTTGGCCCCTCAAGCCTGCTCCACCATTCAATATGATCATGGCTGATATTCGCTGAACTCAGCTCCTCTAGGGCCAGTTCCCCATAGCCCTCAATTCCACAATCTTTCAAAAATTTATCTACCTCCACCTTAAATACTTAAGTAATTCTAAAGGCGTAGAGAATCCAGGGATTCAACACCCTCTGTGAAAAGAAATTTCTATGCACCTCTGTTTTAAATGACCAGCCCCTTATCTTGTAACAACGTCTCTTTGTTTGAGACTCTCCCACAAGCGAAAACATTTCAAGATTTACACTGTTATGCCCTCTCAGGATCTTATACGTCTCATCAAGGTCACTCTTCATTCTTCTAAACTCCAAAGAATATAGGCCCAACCTGTTTAGTGTCTCCTGATAGGACAACTCTCTCATCCCGAAAATTAGCCTTGTGAATCTCTTTTGGACTGCCTCCAATGGTTCTATATACCCTCCTCAGTAAGTGGACCAAAACTGTGCATAGTACTCCAGGGAGGTCTCTCCAACACCTGTACAACTGTAACCAAACTTCATTTTCTCTAAACTCCTACCCCTTTGCAATAAATAATTTAGATTTAAATTAAATCGACAGTTTAAAAAAGTCAGTAAAATGCAAATCTGTTGGACAAGTGCAGGGACTAATGTCAGGTTCTTGATCTGACCTGCACAACCCTAATCCTACTTCAGCAATAGAACACTACGGCCCACCTCTTGCACTACCATGGACTTGTCTCTGATTGTGTCTCTTTTTTTGTGCGAATGCCTTGTTTCTGCATGGTCTTTTTTCTCTGCCTTGTATAATTTATGTGTAACTTATATTTTGTGTGTTGTCTGTATATACATACTTGTGATGCTGCTGCAAGCAAGTTTTCATGGTACCTGTACCCCACCATACTTGTGCAAAAGACAATAAACTCGGTTTGACTTGACTCGCAGTCACAATCTCCTGTCCTTGACCACATTTCAACTCTCAAATATTTAAGCTAAAGGGTGTGGTTGCCTCCTGGATCAAAAGGTCCAACTAATATTCTCTGTCTCTGATGGGTTACAACGTGTGGAACTTGAACCCCAGCTCCTCCATGCAGACGTGAATCTCCCCAAGCTACAGTTTGAATACTGGTGGGGTTGTTGACAGTGAAAAGGGTAGTCTTTCTCTCATGAACAATTTTCATGAGTTGGTACGATGGGCAGGTGGAATATAATCTGTAAAATATGGCTGATGCATTTTGGGAAAACTGATAATATGAAGCTTTTGCTTTGCAAAATTTTCAGCCTAAAATTGTAAAAACCAATACAGATGTAAATGAAAAGGAACATAAGCACTGCAGGTCAGTCAGAATCTATAAGATGAGTTAATGGTTCATATTTAAACTCTTTGCCAGATTGATGACAGCTCCATCCAAAATGTTAACCTATCTTTCTCTTACAGATATTGACTGGTCTGTGGTGCATTACCCACATTTTCTGAATGACATAATAAGGTAGATTTTGTGTACAGATAAACAATTGCAGAGCTGCAAAATGGGTGTATATGTGTTGAAAAACTGAACAATGTTTTGCACTAAATTCCTCCTGCCCTGATTTTCCTGTCAGCTACATATCGTGCACCAGGCTGTCATGTTGGTACTCTATTTCCCACCTTCACAAATCCATTTTGAATGGATAGAGCAGCATTATGGAGCTGATCCTCACTTGAGAACGTTTGTTTTTGTAGGAAAGTAAGGCAGCAAAGACAGAATTGGTAACCTTACTGTCAAAACTAATCATGATAATCTCTGTAATTTCTGCAGAGGAAACAGCTGCCTACAACAAGCTGTAGGCCTTATACCCATGAAAACTGGGGTACTAATGTTATCTGGAGTCATAGAGCCATACAGCATACAAACAGGCCCAGTGAGTCAAGTACCTATTTACATTAATCCTACATTAATCCCATTTTTAACTCCCTCAGATTTTACCACTCACCAACACATCAGGGGGTAATTTACAGCAGAAAATTAACCTACAAGCCTGCATATTTTTGGGATTTGGGAGGAAACTACAGCACCCGGAGGAAACCGGCAGGCAGGCACGGTAGTGTAGCGGTTTGCGTAATGCTATTACAGCACCAGAGACCCAGGTTCAATTCCGGTTACTGTCTGTAAGGAGTTCGTACATTCTCCCTGGGTGCTCCGGTTTCCTCCCACATTCCAAAGACGTATGGGTTAGGAAGTTGTGGGCATGCTATGTTGGCGCCGGAAGCGTGGCGACACTCGCCTGCTGCCCCCAGAACACTACGCAAAAGATGCATTTCACTGTGTGTTTCAATGTACATGTGACTAATAAAGATCTTATCTTAAAAACCTCATGTGATCACAGGGATAACACGCAAATCCACATAGACAGCACCGGAGGTCAGGATTGAACCGAAGTCCCTGGAGCTTGAGGCAGCAACTCTGTTAGCATAATGTTGCAGCTGGGACTCTGATTCTAATTCAGTTGGTAAATGCATGGTGTTACCACAGTGTCCAACCTGTTCAATATATACAGCCACTCCAGTCAGAAAATTCACAGCTTCTTACCACTGATATAATATCAAATGGGATAAAAGGTGAGGGGTTTTGAATAAAAGGTGTTTAAGGCACAAAGGGTCATGGTGGTTAAAAAAAAAGTTAATCACACCATAATGAAGAGATAAAGTGGAAGTAAGCATTCAGATTTGCAGCATTATCTTCACTACTATTAGCCATGCTTTCAGCTGCTAAGGCCCAAAGCTCTGGTGTTTCATCCCTAAACCCCTTTGCCCTAATTTTGACTTTTGTGACATGATGAATGTTAAGGATTTTTTTTGTTATCATTCCTAGAAGCATCTTGTAACATTTTGCTTCATGAAAGATGCATATAAATGAAAGTTGCCATTGTGTTAACGCACAACGATTTTTTTTGGAAAGGGATGTTTAACTGGAGTTTGGAGAAAAGGAGAAGAGAGAATTCTCTCATTCTGGCATAACCATTTTGATGATTATTATTGACATGCATAAATTGGGTCCTATTATACGGTTTTAGGATATGTTTGAAAGTATGTATCCATATTGAATGGTTGGACAGTACAGGTGTGATAGGAAGTAAGGGCACTGGTAGCAAAGCTAAACAGTAAAAGGGAATCTTTAGTGTTCTGATAGTCCTTAAAACAGTCACTGAATTTAGAATGACTGTATCCTAAAGCTGCTGTTTGTATTATTCTGCTTCAAAAGCCTGGAAGACTGTGTTTCCAGGTATCTCCATTTCCAGGCCATTTTGGTTGATAAGGTCTAGATAGGCCACAAACGTAGAAATTGGTACGCACACTGTGCCTGTTTTCGAAGTTTACATAGTGTCAATACATATCATTGTTAAGTTCACGGAGCCATGTTTTTAATGTTGGGTCCCTTGAATATGTTAATTAAGCTAATACTTCTTGGGATACCCTTAGAGAAAATTATAAGTAGGCCTAGAATTTTTACAGTTGGGATTGCCCACATGGCTTGCTCTAATCCTTCCCAGGCCATGCCTGGGAAGGCACGGTAGTGTAGCAGTTAGCATAATGCTATTACAGTGCCAGGGACCCGGGTTCAATTCCAGACGCTGTCTGTAAGGAGTTTGTACGTTCTCCCCGTGTCTGTGTGGGTTTCCCATGCTCTGGTTTCCTCCCATATTCCAAAGATGTACGGGTTAGGAAGTTGTGGGCATGCTAAGTTGGCACCGGAAGCGTGGCGACACTTTATACAGCTCTGCCTTCAATACAATAATTCCATGCAAGCTTGTCACCAAACTCCGAGACCTAGGACTCAACACCTCCCTCTGTAACTGGATCCTTGACTTTCTAACAAACAGACCACAATCAGTGAGGATAGGCAGCAATACCTCCGGCACGATTATTCTCAACACTGGTGCCCCACAAGGCTGCATCCTCAGCTCTCCACTCTACTCCCTATACACTCATGACTGTGTGGCCAGATTCTGCTCTAATTCCATCTACAAGTTTGCAGATGATACCACCGTTGTAGGCTGTATCTCAAACAGCGATGAGTCGGAGTACAGGAAGGAGACAGAGAGTTTAGTGGAATGGTGTCATGACAACAACCTTTCCTTCAATGTCAACAAAACTAAAGAGCTGGTCATTGACTTCAGGAAAGGGGGCGGTGTACATCCACCTGTCTACATCAATGGTGCTGAGGTAACGAGGGTTGAAAGCTTCAAGTTCCTGGGAGTGAACATCACCAACAACCTGTCCTGGTCAAATCACGTAAATGCCACGACCAAGAAAGCTCACCAGTGCCTCTACTTCCTCAGGAGGCTAAAGAAATTTGGTTTGTCCCCTTTGACTCTCACCAACTTTTACCGACGCACTATAGAAAGCATCCTATCTGGATGTATCACAGTTTGGTACGGCAACTGCTCTGCCCAAGACCGCAAGAAGCTGCAGAGTTGTGGACACAACCCAGTGCATCACGGACACCGGCCTCCCCTCCTTGGACTCTGTCTTTACCTCTCATTGTCTTGGTGTAGCAGCCAGCATAATCAAAGACCCCACCCACCCGGGACATTCTCTCTTGTCTCCTCTTCCATCAGGTAGAAGATACAGGAGCCTGAGGGCGCATACCACCAGACTTAAGGACAGCTTCTACCCTACTGTGATAAGACTATTGAACGGTTCCCTTATACAATGAGATGGACTATGACCTCACGATCTACCTTGTTGTGACCTTGCACCTTATTGCACTGCACTTTCTCTGTAGCTGTGACACTACTCTGTACTGTTATTGTTTTTTCCTGTACTACATCAATGCACTCTGTACTAACTCAATGTAACTGCACTGTGTAATGAATTGACCTGTACAATCGGTTTGTAAGACAAGCTTTTCACTGTACCTCGGTACAAGTGACAGTAATAAACCAATACCAATACCAGAACACACTACGCAAAAGGTGCATTTCACTGTGTGTTTCGATGTACATGTGACTAATAAATAAATATCCTGTATCTTATCTTATCTGAAGTCACCTGTTGGAGACCTCACACAGCAGTAGTGACCAGCACTGGCTGCTCTTGTGTTTGCAGATAAGGCTTGAAAATCAATTCCAGGATTTAGATCCATCAACAAAGAAGGAACAGTGATATTTTTCTCCACTATTTCCCTTTGTGTCTATCTTACAGTTACGATCCTAGTTTTGATTTTCTTCACAAGAGGATGTGTCTTCTCTATCTCTATCCACTCCAGTCCTCTCTCATGTATTGCTGGGAAGGACGTCAGTAATTGTCCTGTCTGGAGCAGTCAAGATTCCTATTACTTGCTTGAAACAATCCTGTGCCATAACAATTGAGTACAGTCACAATCCCGATCACTGGAGGTGAAGTTCTCTGGGCAGATGACCTTGGCCACATATCTTTGGGCAGTGGTGAATGAAATTCTTCCAACTACCTCTTTAGTGAAGCATTATCTCCAAACACAGAGTTGCTCACTAAAGTCCAAAAAAGACCAAGAACCCAGGTGCACCCAATTCAAGTCAAAAAATTGCCAGGTGACTCCCAAATTATATTATATTTCAATAGGTTTGAGATGGTGCAAACAGCAAAATAAATGGCCTCTGTTTACCATACATGAAATAGTGTTCTAGTCACAATATTACAAGGAGGATATCAAGGCATTGGAAAAGATGAATAAAACTATTCACCATGAGAAGTTACTAAAACAGTAAATAGGCTTGGGCCTTCTTCTATAGAAAAGAGAAGATTCAAATGAGACCAAATGGAGTTCTTTATAGTGATCAAAAGATTGGTAAGGATAGAGATAGGAGATGGAGAAGCTTCCTTTTGTGGAAGGAAACTAAAACTTGGGCTCATAAGTGTAAGATAATGGAAATATTGGAAATATTTACTGTTCCTTCAATCAGCACTAGATTTAAATTCTGCAACTACCTGTCTAACAGCATGGTAGGAGTACCTGCACCAGAAGGATTAAAGATGTTTAAGGGAATGAGGGATAGGCAATAAATGTTGCCTTTCCAGCATCACCCAAATGCTAAAAATGACTAAATAAAACAAAGTCTACCTCAGAGAATGGTAAGAGCATGGAATTCTCCACATTAGTAGTGATGAACAACAAAAATGCATTTAAGAGGTAGCAAGATAGGATCACAAGGGAGAAAGGAATAGGTTTTGTTGATCGAGTTATAGGTTTTGACCCAGTTAGTCTGAATGAGCGATTTCTGTGTTGTAAGCATCTATGTAGTCTATAACTTGCAAGCCTAGATTTCCACTGAGATGGTAGCATATGTACATTGTTAATTAGCTACTGTTCATTTAGGGACATTGTACACCATACAATAAAGCTATAAGTATAAATATAACCAAAAGCAAACTGATTTAAATTGTTAAACATTGGAACTTAATATTATATAAATATCATGTTCTTTTTCAAAATCATTTGTCCGAGTAAACATATTCACACAATATATTTATGTACTAAGAATCCACAGAATATAATACAAAGCAGAATATTAAATTAATCCTAAACTTGGTATTTCTTTTTACATCTAGATTTTAGGAGGAATCCCTTGGCAGGCATATTTTCAGAGGGTACTTTCTGCCTCCACAGCTGCTCGAGCACAAATAATGTCCATCGTGGCTTCTATATGCACTCTGATACTAGCTATTCCATCTGTAATCTTTGGTGCAATAGGAGTATCAACTGGTAATATGATTTTTTAAAGTAGTGGCTATTTTGTCTAGAATATTTATATATATAGTTATACATCTACAGACTGAAAAATTCCTTTCCTTTTCAATCTTTTTATTAGTTTCCAAATTAATACAGATTAATATAGAACATCGATGATTGTACATGTAATACAAAGAGATCAAGAGAACAATCATGGCATAGATAATCATAAAGAATAATAAAATATAAAAAAAATCTTTAGATCTCACGATCCCTTAGTAGAGGAGTATAATATAAAAGAAAGGAAAGAAAAAGATTTATTGTCCATATAAAAGAAAAGAAAAAAAATCCCCAAATCAATAAAAAATTGTAAATAATATAACAACCCAAACTAAAAAGAAAATTTCAAAAAAAAGACCAAAAAAAAGAAAAAAAAACAGACTGAAATTTCCCAATAAAAATAGAGCAATATTATGTCATCAACTCCGTTCCTCTGAATTGAAAAGTTATTGAAAAGGGATCTATATCGTGTGAAAGTATTGAGTAAATGGACTCCAAATATCTTCAAATTTAAGCAAAGGATCAACAGTACCACTCCTAATTTTTTCCAAGTTTAAACAAGATATAGTTTGAGAGAACCATTGAAAAGTAGTAGGGGGTATTGGATCCTTCCATTTAAGCAAAATGGATCGTTTGGCCATTAATGTGACAAAGGCAATCATACGGTAAGCAGAAGCAGATAAATGGCCAGAATCTATCCTTGGTAATCCAAAAATTGCAGTGATAGGGTGAGGTTGTAAATCAATATTCAATACAGTTGAGATAATGTTAAAAATGTCTTTCCAATATTTTTCCAAAAGAGGACAGGACCAAAACGTATGTGTCAGAGAAGCCACATTCGATTTACATCTGTCACATATAAGATTTATATGGTGATAAAAATGGGCTAGCTTATCTTTTGACATATGGGTCCTGTGAACTACCTTAAACTGTATCAGTGTCTGGCACACATTGAAAATGTATTAACTAAGTGAAGAATTTTTTTCCATGTCTCTGTAGGTAAAGATGTCTGGAGTTCACTTTCCCATTCATTCTTAATTTTGTCCAGTGATTCTGGATGTATTTTCATAATTAAATCATAGATTATTGCTGTCAAGCCCTTCTGATAAGGATTAAGACCTAAAATTTTTTCCGTGATTTCAGTTTTATATGGTGTCGGAAAAAAGGGTATAGTAGCTTTTAAAAAATATCTAATCTGCAAATATCGAGAAAAGTGTGATCTAGACAAATTGCATTTGTTAGACAATTGTTCAAAAGATGAAAAACAGTTATCAATGAATAAATCACGAAAACATATTATTCCCTTCCTTTTCCATATAAAAAAAGCTGAGTCAACTCTGGATGGTTGAAAGAAAAAATTAGATTGAATGGGACTTGACAAGTTAAATTTATTCAATCCAAAAAATTTACGAAATTGAAACCATATTCGTATTGTATGCTTAACTATTAGGTTAATCGTATGTTTACTTAATTTGGTAAGTGCAAAAGGGAGTGAAGTTCCTAAAATAGAAACTAATGAAAATCCGTGTACTGATTAATGCTCAAGGTGTACCCATTTGGGACATTGAATTACATGTAAATTTTGTATCCAAAAAATTAAATATTTGATATTAATTGCCCAATAGTATAATCTAAAGTTAGGCGGGGCCATACCGCCATCCTTTTTTAGTTTTTGTAAATATTTCTTACTTAACCTTGGGTTTTTATTCTGCCAAATATATGAAAGAACTTTAGAATCAATAGTGTCAAAAAAAGATTTCGGGACGAAAGTTGGAATCACTTGAAATAAATATAAAAATTTTGGTAAAATATTCATCTTAACCGCATTAATTCAGCCTACCAATGATAAAGACAGTGGAGACCATTTAGTAAATAATTGTTTAACATGGTCAATTAAAGGCAGTAAATTAACTTAAAGTAAGTTCTTATGTTTCTTGGTAATTTTAACACCTAAATACATAAAATAGTCAGTTACTAATCTAAAAGGTAATTGCCTGTAAATTGGGGTTTGCATATTTAATGGAAAAAGTTCACTCTTATTAAGATTTAATCTATAGCCAGAAAAAACACTAAACTGATCTAGTAGTGATAGTACTGCGGGGATAGATTCCTCCAGATTAGAAATATAAAGTAACAGATCATCTGCGTAAAGAGATATCTTATGAATCTTCTATCCGCGAGTAATACCACATATGTTTGAAGAATCCCCGAGTGCAATAGCCAAGGGTTCCAAAGCAATATTAAATAATAAAGGACTTAAGGGGCAACCTTGTCTAGTACCTCGAAAAAGCCTAAACAAGTGGGATCTTTATTAGTAAGTATTGAAGCCATAGGTGTATAATAAATCAGTTTGATCGCAGATATAAATTTAGGGCTAAAGTTAAATTTTTGAAGTGTAATGAATAGATATTCCCATTTGACTCTGTCAAACGCCTTTTCAGCATCTAGTGAGACAACACATTCTGGAATTTGGGATGAAGGGGTATATATAATATTCATTAATCTCCTAATATTAAAATGTAAATAATGATTCTGAATAAATCCTGTCTGGACTTCAGAGATAATTTGTGGAAGAACCTTTTCCAATCTAAAGGCCAATACTTTGGAAAATATTTTTGAATCTACATTTAATAAAGAAATAGGTCTATAATATGCACATTCAGTGGGATCTTTATCCTTTTTAAGAATTAAAGAAATAGTTGCTTCTGGCATTTATCAATTTTAAGTTACTTACCGGTAAACAATGAGCCAAGTGGCCAGCAGCTCTATTGAGGAACACCAACTATTTTTCCCCCATGCAGTCAGCTCATTCCTGACTGCTAGGCTTATGCATTGAAAAGAGGAAGTTGAAGACAGGTTGACAGTCAGATGCCATTCTCCTGCTCCACCACTGGACTCCCAGCAGTCGAGCATCAATGTTCTGAGCTGGAGAGCTCAGTGCACTTCACATCTGTTCAGTAGCTCGATCCATTTGAATGCAATTACTGACCCTGAGGAAAATGTGGAAGTGAATGGTTTACTTATTTTTCTTTATTTTATCATAAAGTTTTTAAAAATTATTTTCTACAAAATTCAGTTTTTTTTTAAATTCAGGGCCTTTAACAACAGCTACCTGTCAGGGCATTCTAAGGGAGTGGCCTTAGGATTTGATGCTGCCCACTCCACTTGGCATGATGGAGGGTCAGCAGGCCCTCTGTATTCACATCAGATTAGTGCAGGTAAGTTTGTGCCATGGGTCAAATCCAGTAAGAACTGGCCTACTATTTTTGTCTTCAGATATTAAAGCCAACTAATTATATAATGCAAGTTTGAAATTGTAATATTTTGAACATCAGACACTTGCTCTATTACTAAATGGAAGATTATACTTGTTAGCAATTTAAGTGTTACATCTGATTTTTTAAAAATATCTTAATGTAGATTGGAATCAGACTGCCTATGGTCTTCCAGATCCAGCAAGCAGGAATCAGACTCAGATGATATTGCCCATAATGCTACGGTACCTTTGTCCAAGTTACATTGGATATTTTGGCCTTGGAGCTGTCTCAGCAGCAGTGATGTCATCAGCTGACTCTTCCATCCTATCAGCAAGTTCCATGTTTACTCGGAATATTTATCACTGTGCATTTAGGCATGAAGTGAGCATGCCTTAACCTACAAGTGTTCAAATTTATGTATTGCACATAATTATTTTCTTTTGTGATGTTACATATATTTTACCCAGTAATGTATTTTCATTAAGTTGAACAAATGACAGCAATTGTTCAGTTCAGAATACGGGTAATTAATTCAGTTTATTTAATCATATCAACTTTCAAATTATATTGACAATAGTTGTTGAGGGAGGTTGTTGATCTACATCAATATAGATTTTTAAAATGTTAAAGTAAATGCTCAATGGATCAGCATCCTGAGACTGAGCACCAGCATGACTTGGCACACCGTCAATATGTTCCCAGAAACCCAAGGTTGAATTTGAGTAAACAGGCAAAAAATGGTTAAAGTTAAAGACCACCTATTCAGATAAGTCACAAGTGCTGGGAACAGGTAGTGTCAATTCTTCAGGACTGTCTCCTGGTACAATTGCCATCACCCCAGGAGAAACATCATTCAGAGTGAAAGTATTTTATTCATTTACTTTGAATACTTTCATTCATCAGTTGATTTGACTTTCCAAAATGCATCATCTCACACTTACCTGTATTGAAATTGATTTGCCACTCCTCTGCCCATCTCCCTAAGTGATCTAGATCCCCCTGTAATTTACAGTAACCTTATTCACTGTCAACAACACCTCCTAATTTAGTGTCATCCACAAACTTCCTGGTCAAGCCTTGTGCATTCGCATCCCAATGATTTATATAAATGACGAATAACAAGGGTCCCCACACCAACCCCTGCCGCACAGTACTAGTCACCAGCCTCGATTCCAAGAAACAACCACCAGTCTCTACTTCCTACCTCCGAGCCAATTTTGAATCCACCTAACTAGCTTTCACAAGATCAGCCTACCATTCAGGACCTTGTTGAAGGCCTTGCTAAAGTCCAAATTGACAATATCCACTGCCCTACCCTCAGCTTTTTTTTTTAGTTACCTCTTCAAAAAACTCTTAACAGATTCATCAAGCATGATTTTCCATGCAAAAGCCATGCTCACTCCTCCTAATCAGACTCTGTTTATCCAAAAAAATTATTTTTCTTCTGAGATGTGAATAGCAGAATACTCTGCTTACAAAGTGTTTACACTGAGATCTGTAGTTTGGAGCTGAAGCTACCAATTGTTGAAGTCCGCAGCTGGATCTAGAGATGACATCAATATCCCACCTACTGAGTAAAATTGCTGTGTAACAGCCCACTATATCCACACCCACAATCTTAGATGGGATAACAAATAAATGATGAGAGTTAGAAATATTTTTCATCATGTTTTGGCATTGGAAATAATGTTACTATACAAAGAGAGATGAATCCTGTTTCTACACCAGATACAACAACATTCATTGTTGACAAATGAGCAGGGAGTTTTAACTCAGTGCTTTCAATAGAAACTGGAGAGAACCAGTAAAATTGAGCAGGACCACTTACCACCTGCAGTAGACTTAATCCTTCTGCTTTTGTCGGTGGCTGAAGCATTTGCCTGATGTAGACAGGAGTTTCAACAGTACATCCTAATCCTGATGTTGAGCGAGGTGCTGAGTAAAACCTCCGGGGCAGTAACAGAAGTCATGAGGGCTGCTCCAGGGCCCATGTGACAAGTCTGGTCACCACTGCCTGAGGCTTCCTTGATCCACCTGTGAGACCTTGCCAAAGCCCCTGCCATGACATACATGGGTGTCACAGTCTCGCTGTGGACTCCTGAGATTGTCAATGGACCTGTCCAAATGCCACAGTTTGTGCAGACAGCCGCTTGGCAGGTTGTAGACAAAGACTGGCGTGGAATATTTGCTGACGAGCTCTGGGTAGCAAATGCCCATGATATTCCTAAACACTTCCTCCAAATAATGTTAAGGCCACTTTGTTTTAATGCTATGTCTATCTTAAGTTAATTGAGATCACTTAGGATAAATGCCCAGGATCTGCAGCAGACCTGAGTTGTCTTGGAGAGGGATAAAACATCAGATACTGTTCTCCTGCTTATTTGATGCCAATGTGCACAGGTGAATATTAGGTAAGAACAGGATTGGTCTCAGCTGTGATTAGTAACTCCATGTGGACAGTCACTGCTCTGGATCACACATGATCAATGGCCATTTCTAAGGGTGCTTACCCAGGACTGGTTCCATTGCAATACCAATGAAATGGTAATGTTCTGCATAATAATCAAAACCATTCTAATATAACCCAAAGTTACATTTTTATAAGTTTTTAGAGTTGACCATATTGTTTATTTTGAAACAAGTTCCTTAGTGTCTACTTCAATATCAAACAAAATTATCAAATACTAGTCATTTGAAAAGTTAACTATAGAACCCTGTTCTATGAACCTATAGGTCTATTGTCCTTCCATGGGGAGATTTGATTCATGCTGGAAGAATTAGTGCTACAATTAGTTTAATGACACTTGCCAGGAATTGCATGTATTTTGATAATGGTTAAGTACAACTTGGCTCTGACACTCTGTAGTTAAAATCTATTGGCAACTGCTGTCTGTGTTCACAAATGAAGAATATCCATTTGAGCAAGGTAATATGGATCTGACCAATATGCTTAACACAATGGGATTCAACACTCTCATAAGTTGGAGGAAATCAGAAGTTGACCTTTTTCAAAAAGATTCTTTTTAAAATAATCTTTTCAATATGCACAATAAGATCTGTCAATTAGTGTTTTTTTTTCCTAATTATGTGTGTTACAGGCCACGGATAATGAACTGGTATGGGTCATGAGAGCAGCCATTATTATGTTTGGATTAGCAGCAGCAGGAATGACATGGTTGTCCAATTCTGTCTACGGATTGTGGTATCTGAGCTCAGATCTTATCTTTGTTCTTCTTTTTCCGCAACTGCTCTCTGTACTCTTCATCAAGGGATGTAATTCCTATGGCTGCATCACTGGTTACATTTTTGGTCTCTTCCTGCGTGTTGGTGGTGGAGAACCTTATCTACGCCTAAAACCATTTATCTGTTATGCTGAGTGCTACTTGGATATTAAGTTTCCAAGTGGGCCAATTTATGTTCAAAGATTTCCATTCAAAACATTATCAATGTTATCATCCTTGTTGATGAATTTAAGCGTTTCGCATCTGACCAAATATCTTTTCAATAATGGAATGTTGCCTCGAAAACTGGACTTCCTTGAAAACTTTGTTACAGAGCCTGTAAAAGAAAAAACAAATAAAGTAGAACCACTGAGCAATGATGGCAGTGATATACGTGAAGCAAAACCTTCAGATAAAGAAGCAGAGGATCATCTTGATACTAGTCGTCCAAGCAAAGAACCAGTCACCAATGAAGTTTTGGATCCAGTGATTTCAAAAACAGATAACTGACGGTTCGCTCAACTGTAGATAACTTCAAACATGGATGTTGTTACAAAAATGTATTGCACCTGATGCAAATGCCTAGTGGTTTTGGTTAGCAGGATTATAATAATAAATAAAACAAACTCTCTGTAAAACATTTAAAACTAGTGGACTAAAAATCCCAATTGTGTCAATTATTAGCTGTTGGTTATTGTCAGCCAGTTAATGTTCTGTTTAGTTTACAAAAACAATTTGTATTTATATTAGCACCTTTAACTTCAGAAAATCCCCTAAGATGCCTTCCAGAAGTGCAATTAGAAAAAAAACAGAATTAATGAGCTGAAGAAAGACACATTAGGGCGGTTGGCCAAAAGCTTGATCCAAGTATTTTAGTTACGATCTTTATGATGGAAAGGCTTCTGAAAGGATTGAGCTGTTCAGAGTAGAAATTCAACAAACTTGAAGGAAGTAGAGGTACATGAGACCAAGGTTGGAGGAATGCAGAAAACTGTAGGATACAGTGATAAAACATAGTCAGCGGTAAGGCTACGGAGGAATTTCACATGAGCATGACATTTTTAAGAGCAATGTATTGCTGGACCAAGAGCCAAAGCAGGTCAGGGAACACATGTTGCTGAGTGAATAAAACAATGCAAGATGCATGATACAATGTGGACAGCACCTGTGTTTAAACTTATGTGGAGAGGAGGCTGACCAGAAGATTACTGAAATAATCAGGTCTACAAGTTACATAAATGAGATGTTATGTGATGTTACAGAAAAGGAAGTGCGCAATATTTGCAATAAAAAGCAAATAGGGTCAAAATTCCACATCAGCATTGTAGCAAGCAGCAAGGTTTCAAAGTGCTCATTCAGCTTGAATCACTCAAAGATTGATGTGTTTGGGTGCTTAGTTATGACTTATTTTGCCACACCCATTTTCACTCAATAAAGCTGACATTCCTTGATTTTTTAAAAAATTATGTTAATTTTCCTATTTGATATCAGGTTATTTGTGGTAGTCAAACGTTTAATATCCATATTAGCTCCTGATTATTATTGCTCACCAATAATTGAATGGGTTAATATTTGCTAGAAGTAAATCAAAGGTGGTAAACAACTGGCTGATTCAGAATGTATGCAGCTATATTGCAATCTTTACTATGGTGTTTAGTGCAAGACCCACAAAAATACAACCTTTGATGTCTGCCCTTTCTCCTATATAATGCATCCTGTATTTTAGGACTGTCACAAATTTGCAAATATCATATTCTTCATAAAACTGTTGAATGTCACTTAATTTGTGAAAAAATAGAGGTAAAATAGGTACTAATCCTTTCCAGAGTTCTGTCCTTGAATAGTACTGCTCCCAAATTCCTCAAGCGCATGTGCCTGACTTCACCAATAGAGGGTGCATTAACATAAACTGCATGCAAATAAAATACAAATAAGTCTGCACTGGGCTTCACCAATGCTTATCAATGTGAAGTGTGGATCATTTTATCTCTCAGGCATTTTGACATGAAAATAGGTGGAAGGGCATGTTGTGATGTTAGGACTGGAACAAGACATAGATGTTTTGAGTGAGTTGGTGAAATCTAGGCAAGTGGAGTTTAATCTAGGAAAATGTGAGATGCACCAATTAGCGGAATCTAAAGGCAGAAAGATTGCAGGTGACTAAAATACAGAGGGATGTAGGTGTTCTTGTGCACCTGTTACAAATATTAGCAGGCAGGTGCAGCAAGTGGTTAGGATGCCCTTTATTATAAATGGTTTGGAGTTTAGAAATAGGGAAATATTGTCACATTTTGAGTACTGTACACAATTTTGGCTCCCTTATTTAGGAAATGAAATTTTAGCATTGGAGCCAGTCCAACAGAGATTCACTAGGCTAATTCCTGGGATGTGAGGATTATCCTATCACAAGGACCTAAAGAAATTAGATCTATATTCTTTAGAGTTTACAAGTTTGAGGGGTGATTTTATTGAGATCTACAAGATCTTGAGGAGACGTTACAAGGTAGATGTTGAGATGTTTCTCTAGTGGGAGAATCTCAAACAAGGAAACAAAGTTTCAAGATTAGGGGGTAGTTATTTAAAACTGAAGTGTGTAGGAACTCTTTTTTGGCAAAGGGTGGTGAATCTCTGGAATTCTCTATCCCAGTGAGCTGTGGAGGATAAAACACTAGGGGATTTAAAGAGGTAAACGAGTTTTTGAAAGATCAGGATACTGAGGGCTATGGTCAATTGGCACATAGGAGGAGATGAGACCTGGGGCAGATCAACTATTATGATATCGAATGACAGGGCAGGCTTGAGGATCCAAGTAGCTTATTCTTGCTATTTTCTTATTATTCTAAGTTCTTGTATATCTTACTCAGTCCTAAATGCTCCAAAATCAGTCACTAGATGAGAGTCTGGCTAGCATGACAGCAAGCTGAGCTGTGGGATACAAGTCATTTATAGGTTGGAATAGGTGGTGATGATTGAGAGCGCAAAAAGCTCCTTGTGTGGTATTGAAGATCATTTCTCACCACAAGGAAACAACCCAAAACAAAAAATGTTACCTCTGCAGCATGTTTTGGACCAGCATTCTCCTTGAGACCAGCATTCCTGGTGAAGTCAGCACCCCAGGTGATAATCATGGCTAACCTGGGTTAAGGTGTAGTCAGAGTCTCGATGCCATCGACATCCTCTGAAGTGAATTTCAGCTAGCTGCTGTAGATGGCCAGAATGTACCTATTAAGGTGGCACAAGGCATGGTGAGTGTAGCGCAGGTAGATCGTTGCAAGATTTTTAACTCTCCTGCTTATCCTGTTCCTGTAGGGCACAGACAATTGCATGTGCAGGTATTTGTAATAAACTTGAGGATAATTGAAGCAATTAGGGTATTCCTGGGAATGGATAAGAAATTGATTGAAGGGTGGGAAACAATTGCTATGTAGCAGAGGAATTATGTTAAAATGGTGGGAGTACTGTTAACTTTTATTTTTATCTTTTATATCAGTATTACGTTCAATGCCTTGGGGTCAATATTACATAGACTCAAATCTCACAGTAAAGTCTAAAAATATGCAGGTTGACAAGACAGGATGGATGAGAGGGAAGAGCACATGTGTTGAAAAACAAGAGCAAACTATATTAGCACATTAATATACTGTAGACGTGAAGTTCCACAGATAGTAGTAAGAAACACATGTAAAAAGATTTGCACGGATATAGCATTTTGCAGTATCACAAAGCAATTTACAGCTAAAGTACTCTGATAGCATAAGCTCTGTGGCAATGCAGGCAATGGCAGCAGCCAATTTGTGCACAGCAAGCTACTCACCAAGGCAACAAGTTGTAATTATAAACCACCTTTAATGTACAAGATTGTCCCAAGGAGCAACATCAAACAGATTGACAGCAAGCCACATATAGAGCTATGGCAAAAGGTTTGATTGAAACATAGATTTTAAGAATGCCTGAAGGAGGAAATTTCAAGTCTTTGGATTTAAGTAGCTGAAGCAATGGCCACCACTGGTAGATCAATTAAACTTGGGGAAGATGAAAGGCCAGAATTGGAGGCATTTAGATATCTTTACGTGCAAGGATGCTCAGGATCAAAAGGGTATGGAGGAGTGAGGCAATGGAACGACTTGTGCATTTTAAAGGAGGAAACCAAAAATGACAGTGCGTATTTAAGGATCAGGGGTTGTTTAGAAAATGAGTCAGCAGGTACGATGAAAGAGGGACGAGGGGCAGGGGGTTAGTTGGGGATGAATGAATTAGACAGTGTACATATTGAAACTGGGATTAAGGAATGAAAAGCTGAGATCCAGGTATGCAAATCATGCTGAATTAGGAGGTACAGCAAATTGTGAAGCAAGAGGTTACACAATAACCATAAGACATAGGAGCAGAATTAGGCCATTCAGCCCTTTGAGTTTGCTCTGCCATTCGATCATGGCTGATTTATTTTTCCCTCTCAACCCCATCCTCCCGTGACCTTTGACACCCTTACTAATCAAGAATCTATCAACCTCCACTTTAAATATACCCAATGACTTGGCCTCCACAGCCGTCTGTAGCAATGAATTCCAGAGATTCACCACCCACTGGCTAAAGAAATTCCTCCTCATCTCTGTTCTAAAGGGATATCCTTCTATTCTGAGGCTGTGCCCTCTGGTCCTGGACTCTCCCACTACTGGAAACATCCTCTCCACATCCACTCTGTCCAGGCCTTTCAATATTCAGCAGGTTTCAATGAGATCCCACCACTCATCCTTCTAAGCTCCAGCGGGTACAGGCCCAGAGCCATCAAATGCTCCTCACACGTTAACCCTTTCATTCCCTGTATCATTCTTGTAAACCTCCTCTGGACCCTCTCCAATGCCAGCACATCCTTCCTTAGATATGGGGCCTAAAACTGCTCACAATACTCCAAATGTGGTCTGACCAAAGCCTTATAAAGCCTCAGCATTACATCCTTGCATTTATATTCTAGTCCTCTTGAAATGAATGCTAACATTGCATTTGCCTTCCTTGCTACCGACTCAACCTGCAGGTTAACCTTTAGAGAATCCTGCACCAGGATTCCCAAATCTCTTTGCACCTCTGATTTCTGAATTTGCTCCCTGTTTAGGAAATAGACTACGGCTTTATTCCTTCTCCCAAAGTGCACGACCATACACTTCCCTGCGCTGTCTTCCATCTGCCACTTCTTTGCCCATTCTTCCAGCCTGTCCAAATCCTTCTGCTGACTCCCTGCTTCCTCAACACTACCTGTCCCGCCACCCATCTTTGTATCATCTGCAAACTTGGCCACAAAGCCCTCAATGCCTTCATCCAGATCATTAACATAAAATGTGCAAAGTAGCAGACCCAACACTGACCCTTGCGGAACACCATTAGTCACCGGCAGCCAACCCCTTTATTCCCACTCTGCCTTCTGCCATGCAGCCAATCTTCTATCCATGCTAGTACCCTTCCTGTAATACCATGGGCTCCTATCTTGTTTAGCAGCCTCATGTTCGGCTCCTTGTCAAAGGCCTTCTGAAAATCCAAGTAAACAACATCCACTGACTCGCCTTTGTCTTTCCTGCCTGTTACTTCCTCAAAAGATTCCAACAGATATGTCAGGCAAGATCTCCCCTCAAGGGAACTATGCTGACTTCGACCTATTTTATCATCAACTAGTACCCAAAACCTCATCTTAATAGTACCCAAAACTTCATCTTAATAATGGACTCCAACATCTTACCAACCACTGACGTCAGGCTAACTGGCCTATAATTTCCTGTCTTTTGCTTCCCTCCCTTAAAGAGGATAGTGACATTTGTGATTTTTCAGTCCTCCAGAAGCATTCCTGACTTTGGTGATTCTTGAAAGCTCACTACTAATGCTACACAATCTCTTCAGCTACTTCTTTCAGATCCCTGGGGTGTAGTCCATCCAGTCCAGGTGATTCATCTGCCTTCAGACCCTTCAGTTTCCCAAGCACCTTCTCCTTAGTAATAGCGACAACACTCACCTCCACCGCCTGACTCTTTTGAATTTCTGGCATGTTGCTGGTGTCTTCCACAGTGAAGACTGATACAGAATATTTATTCAGTACGTCCACCATTTCTTTGTTCCCCATTACTATCTCTCCAGCATCATTTTCCAGCAATCCAATGTCTACTCTTGCCTCTCTTTATATATTATAAAAAACTTTTGGAATCCTCTTTTATATTATTGGCTAGCTTACCTTCATATTTCACCTTTTCTCCCCTTATTGCTTTTTTAGTTGCCTTCTGTTGGTTTTTAAAAGCTTCATTCCTCTAGCTTCCCATTAATTTTTGCAATATCTTATGTCCAAAGATATACAGGTTAGGAAGTTGTGGGCATGCTATGTTGGCACTGGAAGCGTGGCGACACTTGCGGGCTGCCCCCCAAAACACTGCACAAAAAGATGCATTTCACTGTGTATTTCAATGTACATGTGACTAATAAAGATACCTTATCTTATCTTATGTTTTTATATTGTCTTTGACTTCCCTTGTCAGTCACAGTTGCTTCATCCTCCCTTTAGGATGCTTCTTCTTCTTTGGGATGAACTGATCCTGCGTCTTCTGAATTACTCCTAGAAACTACTGCCATTGCTGGAGTCAGCCCTGCGCGGGTCCCCTTCCAATCAACTTCGGTCAGCTCCTCTCTCATGCCTTTGTAGTTACCTTTACTCAACTGCAGTACCAATACATCTGATTTTAGCTTCTCCCTCTCAAACTGCATGGTGAATTCTATTATATTATGGTCACTGCCTCCTAAGGGTTCCTTTAGCTTACACTCCCTAATCAAATCTGGTTCATTGCACAACACCAAATCCAGAATTGCCTTTTCTGTAGAGGGCTTGAACACAAGCTGCTCTAAAAAGCCATCTCATAGGGATTCTACAAACTCCTTGTCTTGGAATGCAGTACCAACCTAATTTTCCCAACCTACCTGCATATTGGAATCCCCCATGACCACCGTAACATTGCCCTTTTCACATGCCTTTTCTATCTCCTGTTGTAATTTGTACCCCACATTCTGGCTACTATTCAGAGGCCTGTATACAATTCCCATCAGGGTCTTTTTACCCTTGCAGTTTCTTAACTCTACCCACAAGGATTCTACATCTTCTGATCCCCTGTCACTTCTTGCTAAGGATTTGGTTTCATTTTTAACCAACAGAGCCACCCCACCCTCTCTGCCCACCTGCCTGCCTTTTCAATAGGATGTGTATCCTTGAATGTTTAACAATGGGGTCCACCAGCTCCCACATCATTCAGCTACAACACTTCACCTGATCCTGCATCCCTACTTTATTTAATTAGTTATAATTTGATGTCTGTTTATTTAGCTACCAATAAAAAACCTTACCTGTTCTTATCTGCCATTCACCTGTACCTCCTCACCAAAGCCTTAGAAATTCCACTCACACAATAGCCACTCCAAAATGGCCACTCTGCTTTACCCTACCTTCCTTTTATTGGTAGAGTTGCCACACACTTAGCCAATCACATAACTTTAAAAAAAACTGCGCACTCCTCCACTCTGCTGCTCTGGCTGCTGCAACTGGAGAAAAATGAGCTCCCAACTGAAAAGACAACTTTTTAAAAACTGCTAGCTCCACCTCTCTGTTGCTCTGGCAGCTGCAATTGGAGAAAAACTTAGAATAACTGTTCAAATCCTTGGATATGCAAAGCAATGGAGAAAATTAGTAAACAGTTCATCACATGGCTTATGGGCAGCAGAGTTTGGATGGTCTCAGGTTCACAGGGGACAAAAGATGGACAGTTGTAGATCCAGTGTCTCCAATCCTAAATCCAGTCATTGATGGATACAATGGAAAGCTGTGACCATTTGCCACATTCTGGGAAAGCCACTTACCATTTCACTACAATATTTTTTTCCTTATTCCTAATTTCCAAAAAATATGAACCTTGGCTTTGAAAAAGTGCTAAACTTGTTCAACTGATCCAGAGCCTTGAATTATGAAGTCAAAGCAATAGATTACAATCCTGAACAGGCAACCATTGTACCTTAATCATCTTGTCAGACCCTGTCTGAACACTGCATACAACTTTGGTTGCCATAATCCAGGAATGGTGTTTGATGCAGAGATGACCCCTCTTGCAGTGCTAAGGGAAGAGGGTTGAAAGTTGAGTTCTTCAGATGGGAAGTTTCAGTGGGCAGTTTCCAATAAAGGTTTAAGAGGTGGAAATTTGCTCTGTGGCAGGAGCCAAACATGCCCATAATTGCAATTGTGCTTTGAAATTGTCTTCCAAACTTTGGTTGCATTTGGTGTTATTGATCCTCTACCAAAAAGTGCCTGGCAGCAAATCTGACAAGAAAGGAAATAAAACTTACCACAGACCGGGATTCTTTGAAGTCAGTGTCAAGTGCCATCCTTTTGTTGCTGACCAGAAAATTCAAGCCATTCACCTAGCAACAATGCAGGAATGTGAGTACATATTCAAGTCAGAATGGCACTCATTTAGAGAGAACCATGCAAATCATGACATTCCCGTGTCTTTGCTGCATTTTTCCTTCTTGGTGGAGGAGGTGGTCAGGTTAGGAGTTCTGATGTACCCTTCACAAGTTGCTGCAACACATTCTATATAACTCTGAATATTCCAAATGTAAAACGTTGATAAGCAGAAATGTTTTCTTCCTGATGTAACTGTGGATTCTGCAAATATTCACTTGCATGCTTATCCACAATGGTTAAAATGGAAAAGCATTTGGAAGCAATCCAGATGACCTAAATAGGTTTGAATGGATGAATATTGAACAGGTAAGAAATATAGTAATTACTTGGAAAAGAGCAAGGGTAATGTAATAAAAAGAATTGCTTTTCCTCTTATAGTTGTGCTTCCCATTTGAGAAATATGGCTAAGCAAAACAAAGTAATAGATGAGTCATAGGTTATAACATCACTTGATCAAGCAGGAAGGAACTCAGTGCCTTTCCCTCGTATGAAAGTCAAATACAACTTTGAAATTCGTATGAATTAGAGCTAATGGAACTGTGAGAAAAGAGATACAGCACATCATGTCACCTTACAAATCAGCAAGCAATAAAGTATTTTCAATGTGACTGACATTACATTAAAGCACAAAGTTCATACCTGAAGTTTTAAAAGATGCTCTAAATGTAAGTTAATTTCATTACAGTACCTAATGTATCATTATTTACTTTCATTTTAATGTTATGATAGTAATTTAAGTATGTTTAATGTATAAGATGAAGAGTGACAGTCATCCAAACATTAGCTCACAACTGAAGGACTGCAGCTTAGCCTATATATCTATTAAGCATCACATCCAACATTGCTCTTGAGAATACATCATTAATTCATTCTTCTCCATTAACTATTCCCATTGCATTAGAGTGTCAGCCTTGATCTTGTGCCCAAGTTCAAACCCACAGCTGACTCTTGTGAGTGCTACCAGATAAGCAAAGCCAGTGTTTAAGCTGAAAACAAAAATATCGGAAATAGAAGTGTGAGTAGGCCACATGGCCCCTTGTACCTGCTCCATCATTTGATAAGATCATGGTGATTTTTTTTACTTCAGTGTGACTTTCCTGCACTAACCTCATATTCTCTTGATTCTCTCAAGATACAACATATAAAAGACTCTTGTTCAAGTACATGGATAGGAAAGATTTAGAGGGATATAGGTCAAGTGCAGGCAAGTGGGACTAGCTTAGATGAGTATCTTGGTCGGCATGGACAAGTTGGGTGGAAGGGCCTGTTTCCATGCTGTATGATTCTGCAGCTCTATCTAAAAATCTGTCAATCTCCATTTTGAATACACTCAGCAACTGAGTTTCTTGGATGAAGTATTCCAAATATTCTTCCCATCATGCCTAAAAGGCCAACCTTTATTTGAGATTGGGACCCCTGGTTCTAGACACTTTAGGGGAAACACTGCCTGGCAACAACCCTGTTATTTAAAAAAACATCTCTAATTCCTCTAAACTCAAGAGTGTACAGACCCAACCTGTCTAATGTCTGTTCATACAAGGAACCCACCATCGCAGGGATCAACCTGGTGAAACTTCACTCTCTTTATCATAAATAAGACATAATATTCCAGATGCAGTATCACTATGACCCTATATAATTGAAAATAAACTTCTTATGGACTCAGATCTTCTTGCAATAAAGGGCAACATACCATTTGCCTTTCAAATTGCTTGCTTTACTGACACATTGGCATTTAGTGATTCATGTACAGATACCAACATCCCTGTGAATGCCAGCACCTTTCTATCTCTCACATTTAAAAAATATAACTTTCTGTATTTTTCAACTAAAGTGGATGAGCTCTCATTTTTCTACGTTGCATTCTATCTTTCATGTTCTTGTCCATTCATTTAACCAATCTAAATCTGCCTTAAGTTTCTTTGCATCCTATTCACAACCCACATAATCACTTAGCTTTGTATCATCAAAAAAGTTGGATATACTACATGAACTCCTCCTCCAAATCATGATAGTGAGCAACAGGAGACCCAGTACTGATTTCTGCAACACCTTACTAGTCATAAGCCACTTCCCCAAGCTAAAAATAATCCATACTCTGAAATCTGAATATTATTTTCTAAGTGCCATCTTAATGATGGATTCCAGCATTTTTCCAACTATTGGTATCCTGCAAATTGGGCCACAGTTCCCTGCTTTCTCCCTGCTTTCTCTGTCCCCTTTCCTTCAATAATGGGGTTATATTTGCTACATTCCAATCTGTGGGAACTATTCTCAAATCTATGGAGTTTTGGTAGATGACAATTGGTGCATCCATCAGCTCCATAGTCCTACCTTCAAAACTCTAGGACAAAAGTTATCACATCCTAGGAACTGATTGCTTTTCAATCCCATTATTTTCTCCATGACTAATTATTTACTAATGAGCTCCTCATTCACCGTCAAGACCGAAACAAAAAAAATTGAATTTCTCTGTCATTTCCTCCCTCTCCAAAATATTTTCTCCTATCCTATTCAGTAAAAGACCCACATTCACTTTAACTGATCTCTTCCTTTTGGCATGTCTGTAGAAGCTCTTACAATCTGTTTTTATGTTTCTCAATAGCCACACTTACATTTTACTTCCCCTTTCCTTATCAATGCCTCAGTTCTCCTTTGCTCAGTTTTGAAATTTTCCCAATCATCATGTTTAATTCTGCGTTTGGCAACATTTTACACCTTTTCCTTTAATCTAATAATATCTTTAACTTCTTGACAGCCATAGCTGGGCAGTGTTTCCTGTAGTGTTATTTTTGCCTTAAAGGGATATTTAAACAATGTGTGAATCCTAAAAATATTAGCCATTGCTTGTTTACTGCCATTACTTTTCATATAGTTTCCCGGTCTACTATGGCCATTTCATGGTGAAGCCTTCTTAATTTGCTTTTCTTTCCTGATGTAAGACATCGGTTTCATATTGACCTAAATCACTTTCAATTTCCATATAAAATTCTATCTTATTATGATCACATTTTCCAAAGGACCCCTTAACTACTATCATTAATTAACCTTTCTCATTACACATTACTAGATCTAAAATAGTGTATTATGTTCCATAGTATACTGATCTAGACAAGCATCTCTAATGTATTCCATTAATTCATATTCCACACAATTACTGCTCATTTGGTTTACCCAATCTATATGTAGACTGAAATTCCCCATGATTATTGCATTACCCTTGTAGCATATAACTCTAAGTTATTGATTAATATTATGGGTTACATAACATGACTGTCTAGGTCCTATATACAACACTCACCAATGTTTTCTGCCCCTTGTTGTGTATTATCTCCACACAAACTGATTCATATTAACTTGTTGAGCTAAGACTCTTCCTTTTACTGTCTTTATGTCATTCTTTAATGTCAGAGCTTTTCACCTCATTTTGTATTTTGCCCATCTCTTCTACAAGTTAAGCATCTGGAAGTATTTAATTCCTACCCTTGGTCATTTTATAACCACTTCCCTGTAATGAATATCCTGATATGAATATCTAGTTATTTCATATAAGTGGGATGATTGCTCAGGTATCAGCCTTGTCTCAGTGGTCACACAGGTGCCTCGGAACTGGAATATTATTGACTCAGGTTCCTCTCCAGAGATGTATTACACAATCCCAGGTAGGCACAATTTTCAGTAATGCACTGCATATGTGCTATGTTTCAGGTAGGGTATTAAACCAGAGTTCTCTTTGACATCTCTTTTTTGGAAAGGAAAAGGGTAGTTTTCTCAGAGTTCTGGCCAATATTTGTATACTTATCCCTCAACTAATGGCAATGAAACAAATTATCTGGTCATGGTTCTGATTGCTGTTTGTGGGACCTACCACAAATTGGCTGCTATGTTCCTGACCACAGCTCAAAATTCATTGCAGTAAGCGTGACTTGAGGTTTTTACAAACTGGTACTTTTGGTCCACTTTCTACCACGAGAGTACTTGAATAGTTTCTTATTAATGTGAATATGCTTTTGTTTTACCAAAGTCTGAGAGTTTTGTGGATCAACCTAGTAAATCTCTTTCTGAGGTCAGACCAGGTGAATGGCCTGTCTCCAGTTTAAACATGCCAATGGCTTTCCCAGCTGGAAGGTGAATTATGATAAAATCAAAACATTACTCAAAATACTCAGCAGTTCAAGGAGAATCTGTTGGCAGAGCAAAGAATTAACGTTGGTTTAGTGAAGTTTGTGAAGTAAGATTAGTATAATAGTGGGTTTTTATTTAATGTTTGCATCGGGTGAGCTTTGATTTTGTGATTGATTAGTTTCTTTGCTCTCATTTTCATATTTTGTACTGGAAGAGGCACTGCGATAATCTCCAAAAGGAGGAGGCCAGCAAAAGAAAAAAGTCAATGCGAGGAGATATGTTTGCCTTTATGCATTGGCGGTGATGGCCTGGACCACCACAGGAAGGTTTATCATCCGATGAGTATCATTATTTTTCCTTGACATTGCCACAAAGACCTATTGCAGTATTTATGCTAAAGGAAATCTTGCATCCTCTTTTGTAGAGCTAATGTGAATGATGGGATTGAGCTGGCATTCATGAAACCTGTTACCTTTCTTAGGAAAGATACTATGTGATTTGGAGTCCTTCAAATTCCCAGATGGCAGCTGACATCAGCTGTAAAGGTAGGAAGCTACTTTGCTATTCAATTGTAAATGGATAATGTGGTCAATATATCACTGCAGTGATAGGTCATGAAAGCTCAAGGAGTCTGTGGTCCAGCAGGCATCATCTTTCTGAATAAAGGTACTCATTGTCAGTGTAGTCAGGGCTAATAGATATCTAGCATTCTTTGTGTCAGGACTGCACTTACAGATAGAGGTAGATAGTTTGAATCCTTCTAGCAGAGGTTGCTCTTGAACAGTTAGGTAGATAGTTCATGATCCAGGCCCTTTCAGTGGAATGTGCACACTGCCAGTAATAATTCCACTCTTAATAAACAGCTCATCAATTGAGAGGGTAAGAAACCTTAAAGGGGAACTTAGTTAAAAGCAAATTGTACCACCTTAAATGGATAGGCACTTGCATATAGAAGGCTCCAAAATTTTTGAGTAGTAGACAAATTAATGGCAACAAAGGACCTACATTCTCACATATAGAGAATACAGGGCTGATAACCCAACCTGGCAACAGGAGGAATGTCTTCCTCCCCTTCAGTACCTTGAAAAAAACTCCCAACGGGAGATGGCAGAACATTAAGTGGTACGAGCATTGTCCAAAGGATCTGGCCAAAGAACCATTGTGCCTACTGACTACATAACTCTTAGACTCTTCTGCAGCTAACATGCATTTTCTTTTAGAAGAAGCTGCTACACAAAAGATTCACAAAAATACTGGCATCACTGGTAGAGACAGTCTTCAACATCACTGCCAGAGGAAGGTACTGAGTATTGGAGATGGCCAGGCTGGAGTCCAGCGCAGTGTACTGCTCAGTCATTGTTCCTTCCTTATAATCTTCCATTTAATTCTTTGAGTAAAACAGATTAAGGATAAAAAGGATAGTTAGGCATGGCATAAAGAAGGTTGCAAATTCACTTTAATCCAATTTGATGCTAGTGATTTTAATTAATTTTAGCCCCATTCTCTTGAGCTTTCAAGTTCTGATGGGAGCATTATTTCTGTGATCACGCAGATCAGTGACCATTCTGAACCTGAGAGAAATGAAATTCTGCAACTGAAGTCAACCAATGCAAACTGCTATTTATCAATGGCAACATCCATCAGTCACAAAACCTTTTTTTTTACTGTCAATGAGAGTTACTGGTTTTATACCACTGCATTGGAATCAAAAGTTATTTCAGAGTACTAACCGAAGTTAGCTCAAAAGATAAGATATCTTTATTAGTCACATGTATATCTAAACACACAATGAAATACATCCTTTTGCGTAGAATGTTCTGGGGGCAGCCCGCAAGTATCGCCACACTTCTGGCGCCAACATAGCATGCCCACAACTTCCTAACCCATACATCTTTGGAATGTGGGAGGAAACCGGAGCACCTGGAGAAAACCCGCGCAGACACGGGGAGAAGGTACAAACTCCTTACAGACAGAGGCAGGAATTGAACCTGGGTCGCTGGCACTGTAATAGCATTACGCTAACCGCTACACTAATCTGACAATACTGGTGTGTATTTCAATGTTAACAGATCGCATTCTGGGTAGATATTTGGTAGTCTAATGCAGCAGCTATATTTTCCCACTCACAAAAGTGAAGTGGTTGAGATATTAAACCCTCAGTATCTACTTTCTGTGCACTGCACATTCCCTTGTCTGCTGCTCTGGAATTATTGCCAGCCACTAACCACATCTGGTAATGGAAACTACATGTGGCCTGACACATTTTTCTGAATATTAAATCAGAATGAGTTGAACACATCTCGGTGCTCATATACAACACATGCATATAGATTTAAACCTCTGTGAGTGACTATTGCTAAATGATCAGACAAAAACCTGTTTCTTTATTTCCTTGGTTACTGAATGATGACAGATGTTTGTTGAGTAAAAGCACATGTGAAGAAAATTTACCAGTGTTGCAGCATGCACTGAAGGTGCTTTCTACTAAAATCATTGCATGGAGACAAAATTGTGTTGCCACAGACATGTCTGTAACTGACAATGGTGAGGTTGAGGTAATGATACTTCCGCTCAACTGTCTATAATTTTCACTCACCAATGAGCATTTTCTCCCTACTCAGTCAGAGTTATAACAGCACGGAAGGAGGCCATATGGTCCATTAAGTCCTTGCAGGTTCTCTGTAGAGCAATCCAACCCCTGTAATCCTGCAAATTTATTTCTTTCTAGTGTCTGTTGAGTTTCCTGTTGAAACCATTGATCAGCTCCACTTTCATCACCCTCATAGGCCGTAATTTACTAATTGCTGTGTAAAAGGATTCTTCCTCACATACCCCCTGCATCTCTTGCCCAAACCCTTAAATCTGTGTCCCCTAATCCTCTTACCATCATTTTACCATATTACGAACAGCTTTTCTGTCATTTATATAGACTACTATAATATTATACATCTCTATCAAGTCTCCCCTAATCCTCATTTGTCCTAAAGAGAAAAAGCTGAGCTTCTCCAATCTAAATGTAACTAAAATCCCTCATCCATGGAACTATCCTGGTAAATATCCCTGCACCCTCTCAAAGAATCTTACATCCTTATTTCAGTCTGCTGACCACATATGAATGCAAACTTATTTGTGCCATAAACAAGCCATTTTAAAAGTAAAACTTTCCTGCACTGGCACTGAATGTCTCTATTGAGCCCGAGGCCCCATATGTTTTGCTAACTACTCTTGCAATATGCCCTGTCACCTTCAAAGATTAAGACCTTGGAACCCACTGACCCACTGGTCCCCCTGTTCCTGTATAATATTTAGAACAGTATCATTGTCTATATTGCTTACCTACATCCATTCTGTCAAAATATAACACCTCACATTTTCAGTATTAAATTCCATCTGCTTCTTGTCTGCCAGTTTCATTCTCATCAAGCGTCATTTGCCCATTCTCTATGTGTGTTGCAATTGATTGGCATTATCTTCACAATTTGTCTACTCTCTAATTTTTGTGTCTTCAGCAACTTTCTAAATCTTATTCTTAATTTGAATCTTGGTTCAAAAACCAAGTAATCTGCATATAAAAAAGACTATCACTGTCTACCATTCCCCAGTCTGAGAAGCAACCATTTACTATAATTCACTCTCCATAAGCTATTTCTTCTATCCAAGCCAACATTGAGTTTCCTTTCAATGTACATTGTCTTTTTATATGACATTTCCTTTTTATATGGTACATTATCAGACTCTTTCTTAAAATCCATTTAGACAATATCCACTGCAACTCTCTTCATCGACCATCATCAAAAAAATAATTAAGTTAGCAAAACACAATCCGCCACATACAAATCTATGCTGGTAATCCTTAATTAGCTCAAACCTCTCCAAGTACCCATTTTTTTTATAATTATTTCTAAAAGCTTACCCACCAGTGATGCTAAATTGACAGCCTGTGGTTACTAGCACAGAAGAAGGCTATTTCTTGAACAAGTTTGTTACATTTAGCACCTTCCTTGCATCCAAGAAAAATTGGAAAAAATATGACAAGCCTTTCCATTATCTCCAGCACCACTATAATACAAACCATCTGGGCCAGGTGACTTATCCAAACTATACATGACTGGGCTTTCAAGCACATCATATGTATACTTTACCTCTACCATCACATTTCTACCAATGTTAAGGTAACTGCCACTCTGTTATTATATGGTTCCTTTAATAGTCTTATTTTCTTCTTCATTTCCCTCTCAATTTATTATATTTAGCATGGCCTCACTTGAAAATAATCACCTGACAAGTATCATACACCCTCTTGTTGTTTCACCATATTCTCCACCTCCTTCATCATCCAACATACCCTGGAATTAGTTCCTCTTTTGGGAAGGTACATGGGTCTTTACCCAAAATCTCCTGTTGTCCTATCACAGATTTTGCCATCAATTTTTGGTTCCACAGTAGCTTGGCTAGATATCATCTCATCCCACGGAACATATCACTCTTCCATTTAAAGGCTCTGATTTAGATTGTTCCTCGTGCTTCTCCATTGTTAACATAAACCTTGTGATACAATGATCACTCTTATTCAAGTGTTATTCCACTGATGCTGGTTCATTCTGTAGCATAAGATCCATCAATGTCTTCTTCCAAGTTGGACTAACGACATACTGGTCAAGGATGTTCACTAGAACACATTTCAGAGATTCTTCTTTTCTTTTCCTTTACTTTATCATGGCCCCAATCATTAAATCAATCATTAAAAGTCCTTCACTATCACCACTCCATAGTTCTTGCACATTTCTGTGATTTCCTTGCAGAATTACTCCTCTCTCTTTCTCTCTCTAAAACACAATCAAATGTGCGCGCGCACACACACACACACACACACACACACACACACACACACATTTTATAAAATACTAAGGTTTATAAAATACCAAGTATTGTAATCAAACCATTTTTGCTTCTCAATTGCTAACCAAATGGATTTTGACCTTGTCCCCTCAAGGACACCATCTCTTTCCAATAGTGCATTTGATCCCTAATCAGCATTGATACCTCATCTCTGGTATCGTTTCTGAACACTTGTGTGCCATGGAAATTAAGTACTTCATCATCTTTAGGCCACATTTTCATTGTTGCACTACGTTTCTACATGGCTGTGTGTGATTGTTGCTCATCAACCTTATTCACCACAATTTGTCTATCTGCACACATAGATTTTAAACCTGATTTTGGATTCCTTGAAATCCTTTCTGGTCTACCCTATTAAACATAGTTCTAGTTCCTTATATAGGTCTATGGAACGTTCATACACCTCTAGGCACTTCATTCCTTTTTTTCTACTTTTATATGTTGGTACTCAAAGACGCTGGGAATTTGATTTAAAGCCTCCCTAATCACATTATCGAGCCTCCCCAGGAGGTCGTTGGTTCCTTTCCAATTGAGGTGCCAACTGTCGCTTTTGAAAAGATACCTCCTGCCCCAGAACTGATCCCAACGCCCCAAGAAATGAAGGCCTCCCTCCTGCATTTTATCTCCAGTCACGCATTGATCCCCATCTTCCTATTTCTGCATGGAACTAGGAATAATTCAGAGATTACTAACTTCCAGGCCCTCTTTAATTTACACCCTAATTTCTTGAAGTCTAAGGAACAAACAATAGTGAGGGCCCCGTTGAGAATTCCTTTGATCCATCTGACCAGGAAACACAGTTCAATTCCGATCCTAGACGCAATGCAACGGGACGTAACTACCTTTTTTAAAACATTTTTAAAAAAATATACCACTGCACTTAGTTCCCTTCCTTTAGTCAGGAGCAAGTAATGTTTAGGAATGTTTGCCACGTGAGAGAATCGAAGTCATTACACTTCATTGCAAATTAAATCACATTGCCTTCGGGCCAATGGTCAAAGGTCTCGATGAACATTTCACACAACTGACCTTGTCATTACCCATTCCTTAGAAATTCCGTAAAGTGTTTTTCTTGTATTTGAAAATAACAAAGCTTCGAAGGCTTTAGGAGTTGATGAACTACCAGTTGCCCATGGATAAGCCAATGTCCAACCTTTTATTCTTCTAGGGAGTCATTTTATCTTCCTGAGTTTTCAGGAGGTACGTGTTCAGCATAAATAGACCCAAAGTTATACACAGGCTGTGACCGGTGAAGGACGCCGAGTGATATATTTCATCTTAATTAAATTAGAATGCTCTATATATAGTGCGTCAAGCTATTTCCAACGAAGCCCGCACGCCGCCCTCTAAATTTAACGAATTTCAGGTCAAAAATTAACAAATCCAAATTATTCATAAGGAGCTTTCTTTCCGATCCAGGTGACGTTCGTCTTTTTCCTCATCCGGAGCTGCTGACGAAACCCTCGCCTCTATAAACCAATGTGGAAAGTGGCCGCTAAGGACGATCCAGACAACCAGGGACTCTGCCCGCGTTGGTCCTCATATACCCGCTTCCTGACAGGAGTCACACGTAGCACGTAGCGTCTCCAGTTTTAAGGCAAGGTAGGTCCATGGACTGAACACCACAGTCACAGAAAGAGTTTCATTGCATTACCTTGCTGAGATAATGTATGGATATGTGTGTTATGAATTGATATGTTGTCCCCACTGGCACCGCATCTTTGAAGTACGAATGAAACCCGAGCTGACACAAGAAACCGAGTGTGTGCTTGTGCATGGAGAGCTTATACTGGTTTAATATTGGCTTCCCAACAGAATGCCCCAACGGGAAAGTATCAGCATTACTTCGTCGTGGAGCCTCCGTGCACGGTAGTATAACAATAAGGTCTTTACAGTTCTTTCCCTCTTCACCATTGCTGTCCAACTGAAATATCGTGGACATGAAACTGCGGGTGTAGGACATTTGAAACAAAACTAGCAGATGCTGTCGAGTTAGTAGGCTTTGTGTGTGTGTATTGGGGGCGGGGGTGGGGGGTGGACGGAAACTTCGATTATGGATCCAGTTCTGCGGAAGGGTCCGTACCGCAACGCTTAGCTGTCCAATCCCTGATATGCTCACTCTGTGCAGAAAAAAATGATTAAATATGGTCCGAATGTGCGTGAAAGCAAACTGACCAGCCTAGAGCGTATCTGTATGATTCAACTTTGTAGTTACTGGTAAGGCATTGTTCAGTCGCTGCGCGGCTATTATCGGCGCCGCCGATATGTCGGAGAAATAGACAAGCGTTGGTAAAGAAACGACAATCACGTGGATTGCCAAGACCAAGGTAGATCTTAATTCTCAGAAGCCGAACCAGGGGTTTAGTGATGTGAGCACCTTTCCCAGCAATGAATGATTTACTCCGTGGCCGCAGATGTTCAGCCAGCCAAGCTTCGCAAAGCGCCCGTGCTTCGCTCGCCTGCTCAGCTGGATGGCTGCATCCACACCCCTCTCACCACTGTGGGAGACGTATTAACAACGGCTCTTAGCTGCAGATTCCGAGCATTGCACCCATCGGGGAGATTGGCCACACCCGAACGTTAATGGCCACAGTTTATTTTGAAAGAAACCTTTTGAACCCCGTCTGCGTTGGCAATTCACGAAATCTCAGACCCAGCAACCAGGTTACTTGTCCAACAGAGTGTTTTATGTATTTGTTCTGTATTACTAATTCATGTATTCCGAGTGACCGAGATGTTGTGCGTGTTTCTTCCTATTCCAGGTTTCTGTGGACTAACAGCCGTACTGCTGGCTTCATTTCAAGAGGAAAATGACCGTTCACGTCGATGGGATCGTAGCGATCGTCCTATTTTACTTGTTAATCTTATTTGTTGGATTATGGGCTGCTTGGAAAAGTAAAAACTCGCCCTCGGGAGGAGCAATGGATCAGAGTGAAGCCATAATGATTGGGGGAAGAGATATCGGTTTACTGGTTGGTGGGTTCACCATGACCGGTGAGTGCCAGCTGCCTTGTCGTCCCGTGTTCATGTTAGAGACACAAGAGTTCGCAGAATGCGGGAGTCTGGAGCGAAAAAAAACCATTGGAGGATCTCGGCGCGTCAGGCAGCGTCTGTGGCGGTGGCGAGATGGTCGGCGTTTCCAGTCGAGATCCTGCCTTCATAGATGCTGCTTGACCCGCGGAGCTCCCGCCAGCTTTTCTTACGCTCCGTTTTCAAGTTCGCGGAATAGTTTCGCTATCGCTCAGCCTGACCAAGCGCGTTTAGGTTAAAGGCGGCAGTGCCTGTTCTCCCGTTGTGCTGGAGCTCTCAGTAGTGTTTGGGCTTTGATGTCAACTGCACTTGCACCGTTTAAACCTGCAGATAAAGGAAATGCCACGTGTTGAGCTGCTGTATTTCTTATCACAAAGCTCTACAATCTTCAAAAAGTTTAAATGAAACGAATGGCTTGTTGTTCCATCAAACTCACGTCCGGCCATTAGAGATTGGTCGAAGTGAGAATGGCATGATTCGACATTTGAAAATAAAATGCCGCTTCAAAAAAGGAAGCCGAACCCTAACTATTATCGCCGTACTGGTCTTCCCAAACACATTGCTCCCCATAATTATAGTTTCCTCATTAGGTGTAAGTAAATCACGCTCCCCGTGCAGAATTTAATGATGGGCGAGTTAGAAGTACTCTGCAATGCCTTCCTCTTTGCATAATCCCCCTCATTTGTTTCTGTTGGAACAAAAATTGAAAGCGGTACCCCGGAATACTACAGTCCTTGTGTTATTGAGCCGGACTGTCGTAGTATATTTCATTAACCAAATCCTTCTTTTCCCCTGGCAGCGACCTGGGTTGGTGGTGGTTATATCAATGGCACAGCAGAGGCGGTTTATGTCCCTGGGTACGGCTTGGCCTGGGCACAGGCTCCCTTCGGATACGCACTCAGCCTGGTTGTAGGTATGAACTGACTCTTTGGGGTATTGTACAATTAAAATGAACAGTACAATTCCGGCAATCCACACAGTCAGCGCCCCTTGCTCACGTCTATCCAACAGACTATCCACAATCACTAATTTTAACAGACGCCATCGCAGGGAAGCTATCAACTCCAGAAAGCAATTCATTTAAAACTCAGCACGCAGCCCTTCAATACCAACTAGTACTGAGCCGGTTAGCACACAACAATAACTTAACTATTGGCTTAATTCAATAATTTTCGACAAAGTTTCATATCAAACATGAAAACTTTGATGCAGATTTGATTGATGCTTACTGAAGGATTCTGTGGATTACTAAAATGTAGAAGTTTTGTTAACGCACACTAAAGCTACGTGCTGTGGGGATTTGTGTGTGAACACTTGTCGAGTATACCAGAGATAATACCATCCATCTGCCGTGAAATCAGTCATATTTACACGCATCGTGTACAACGGCTTATAACTTCATGGTACAAAATCTAATTATACTAGAGGGGCGTTTTTACAATAGTGTTTAAATAATAACTGGGCTTAACTCTTATCCATACATTTTTCCTTGTACATTTATCACTTGTGGATTGTGTCACGCGAAGAAATGTCAGGATAGTGCTTTATATTTATCGTAACGGCTCTCGTTATCTAATACATTCAAGGGAGGATGTAATATTCAGAAACCTTTATGACCGGCAAGATAACGATAAAGAACATTCATAGGAATTAGTCTAAGTTGGCAAAACGCAGGTGCAACTAAATGTACGAAGTACGAAGCGGCTTCTAAATAGTATAAATTAAGTAGATATTATATGTGGAGAAATTTCGTCCACATTATAATGTAACGTTTATACTTATAAGACAGCACGCAATTAAATACAAATAGCAAATGCACAGCAGGTCAGATAGAATCTGTGGCCGTTTCATGTCAGTGTTGACCTGACACCAGCCTCGTCTCTCTCTTCAAGCTGCCTACAAACATTTGCAACATTTTATGTTTTATTTCTGAATTCCAGTATCTCAGAATTTTGCTTTTGATTAAGATAGATGCTGGGTTTCGGACTCTAACATGAACAGGAGAGGGACTAACACCACGCCACTAAGCTCCGAGGGGCAGGAAGTTAAATACATTCTTTCATTGTAATAACTGAAGCTGGTGTTTACGTTGTGATTTAAGATTTGAAGATTTCTGTATCTTGCAGGCGGCTTGTTTTTCGCTAAACCCATGCGCACACGGGGTTACGTGACCATGTTGGACCCTTTTCAACAGATCTACGGCAAACGAATGGGAGGATTGCTCTTCATCCCTGCTCTCCTGGGAGAAATCTTCTGGTCTGCAGCCGTACTGTCTGCGCTAGGTAAAGTGAATCTCTCCACAATTAAGGGCCTGTCTCATTGAGTGAAATCACAGTTTAAGTGGCAGCAAGGTCAATGCACGTTTCACTTATATTTCAAAGGAAGGGGTAACATTTAGGTTGCAGTGACAGAAGGGTCGTTTCTAGGAGGAGAGTGCGAGATTCTGTTCTAGGGTGGAGTAAATAAGTGATGGAAAGAATATAGTCTTTAAAAATACAGTGCCATACAGTAAGTACAGTACAGTAAAATACAGTAAGTCATTGAACTTCTGTTTTTTCAGGTGCAACCTTAAGTGTGATTGTGGACATTGATATAAACTTATCGGTGATTATTTCTGCTGTGATCGCTATATTCTACACTCTGGTCGGTGGATTGTACTCGGTCGCATACACAGATGTGGTCCAGTTGTTTTGCATCTTCTTAGGTTTGGTAAGCCTAATGCGAAAGCATGCTGTACGATTTTCAAGCAGAATCAAAACGAATGGGAACTCAGATATAAACGTAAACATGAACCTGAGCTTGAGATAAGTATGTCAGTGCTTCAACATTTCAATTATTGTATTTCAGTGGATCAGCATACCGTTCGCCATGTTAAATCCCGCAGTTACAGATATTACCACGACCGCAAGTCATGACGTTTACCAGGAGCCTTGGGTGGGAACTATAATTTCAAAGGACATTTTAATCTGGATGGACAACTTCCTATTACTGGTATGGCAATTTATAATTGATGCCTTCATTACGGTCACTATACTGGTGAAGGCCATATTCAGTGTATTGAATATTGGCGAGGAAAACAAATGAGAAAGTATGTGTTAAACTAAATATAACAGTTCTCATTATTAATGTATATCAAAATACGCATTTCATTTGAATGCCAGAAATCAGAAATAACGGACGATGCTGGAATTACACAGCACTGTCCCACTGATGCTGCCTGACGTGGTGAATATTTTCAGTATTTCCTGTTTTTATTATATATTTCAATTTTTTCAGATGCTGGGTGGAATCCCGTGGCAGGTATATTTTCAGAGAGTCCTTTCTGCTTCTTCGGCGACCTATGCGCAAGTCCTCTCCTTTCTGGCTGCCTTCGGTTGCATAGTAATGGCCATCCCGTCTGTACTAATCGGTGCAATCGGAGCATCTACTGGTAAAGCAGCTTCATTTGCACTGTATCATTTTGACCCATTACATCTGAACCATTCAATACACTGAATAACTGAGGGCAGTAGATAATTTCAATAAATTTTCTTTCATCCCTTCGTAATATTGCCATTTGGATCATTTGAATGACTGTGTTCTTATTCTGTTTCATTTTCATTGCAATTGTTCTCGTTTCGTTATGTTATTTAAGTTGAATACACATGCTTTATATTAAGAATCGGCCTTCGAATTTAAAATTTTCACTGTTCCCTAAACATTTCAAAACCCCAAGCAACATGTCCATCTTTGTCCAACGCATTTAAAAGTGTTCCATGGCAGCATGCGAGTATGCTTTGGATATACAAATATAAGTCATTGAAGGGTATTTTTGTATTAGGCCTATAAGGAGCCTAAAATGAATTGAACTTGGTCATGATTTATAACCATTATGTCATTGGTTAATGGGTTAAAAAGCAAAAAAAAAGTCTTTTAAAATGTATATCTTTTGAAAACTCAAACATATTCGTGGTACCAAAGGACAACCAAATGGGAAATCGCGAAATATAGTGTCAGGCAAGCTATGCAACTGATTGATTGGAGCATTTACTCCTGCACTGTCTAATTTCCCATACAGTCTAATTGTAATAGATGAATATTTTAAACCATTTGCTAAGCACTATTTTTTACTAGCCTCTATCAGTTATAATAAATAACTGGAATTGGGTGTAGCCAAAAATACATCAGCAAACCAACTTCTGCCGTCATTATTTCCTTACTGATTATAAAACATAAAGGCATATATGAAACAAATTAATGTATCTGCTCGTTGCTGTGGTTCCGGGCCAGATCGTGGTCACCCAATGCCGGCTGCTCCCTGCAGAAAGACTGGCCATTTCCTCTTGGCGAGTTAGCGCGCCTCTCTGACTTCTGCGCCTGCGCTTTGAATCACGGAGGTCAGAAAGCAGCGGGAGGTCGGATGCCGGCACATCTGACTTCTCGCTCTCTGGAGCTCGGACGTACCGAGTTGAGGGCCACCCGAGCTCCACACCCACCAGGGCTGGGTGAGCGACTTCGTTTGAAAAGTTAAGTGCAAGTGAATGGATTTTTCCCTCCCTGTTTTACTTTATCGTCTCTGATTGGGATTAGTACATGCGGATGCCTAGTTTGGGTAATGGGCTCCATTTCAATCCAGTCCAATATATTTATCAACAATTAATTACAATAGAAGAGTTGCAAGTGTATGAATTGTGATGCTACCATTAACTAACTCAAACCTTGTAATGTACAGTGTGCTGGCAAAATCAACACTGGTTTTTAAGGTTATCAACTTTATATTCTGAACACAAATATTTCCATGTTGCAATTAGGTGACAACAAATTAAGGATTTATCTAAACTATAAACCACAAAAAATCTTCTTGAATCAAATATTTGAATAACATTCCTTTTGTCTACAGATTATTATGGGCTGTGTGTGATTTATATTAAGATCTTCCTTTTTTATAGACTGGAATCAGACTTCCTATGGCTTGCCAGACCCTAAAAGCAAGAATGAGACTGATATGATTTTGCCCATAGTGCTGCAGCATCTGTGTCCACCCTACGTTTCCTTTTTTGGCCTTGGCGCCGTCTCTGCTGCAGTGATGTCATCGGCTGATTCTTCTATCTTATCAGCAAGTTCCATGTTTGCTCGGAATATTTACCACCTAGCTTTCAGACAAGAGGTAAGCTTGGATATCAATAAGACAGTTATCCACTTTCTTATAAGCAAGGAAGCACTGATTATTTTGTTCTTTTGTGGTTCATAAAAACATAAATACATTCTTGCATCATATTCATTATATTTAAATAATATTTTCTCCAAAATGAATGGAATGCAGTTGGATTTCTGTAGGAAAAAGGTACAAGATGTTCAAAGTCAGGAATGGTTTTTAAAAGGAAAATACAGTAGATGATCCAGTGCGAAAAAGATCAAATGACATGGATCACAAACTTAATAAAATTAGCAAGAGAATCAGAATGAGTGGTTACATTTTGGAATGCACTACCTGAAAATGGTAGAAGCAATTTCATTAATAACTTACAGAAAGAGATTGGATAAATAGTTGAAGTGGAAAAAATTACAGGGCTTTGTAGTATAAATAATTGGATAATTATTTCAAAGAGCTCCCAAAGGTAGAGTGGCCCAAAAGGGCTGTTGCTTTGCTGCATCATTCTCTGATTCTTTAGTGCATTGTAGCTAAACATGAAGTTGTTCAATAGAATAGGAAATGGTACAATAGTTATTGGTTCTTAGGCTAAATCCTATAAAGATACTCCACAACAGAAGTTAAGGGAGGGAGCTGTAACCTCAGTGATTGTAGGTTGGTAAAGAGATTGCAGCTACATACTCATCTCATTTGTATTGTATGAGAATTGTATCCTTGAGGGAAACACAAATTACTTTAATTTCTCACAGTCGTATCATGGTAATTAATATTCTTTTCTCAAAATAATTATTTATTGCAGGCTACAGACAAAGAAATAGTGTGGGTAATGCGAATCACTATATTTCTGTTTGGAGGAGCTGCAACATCTATGGCACTGCTGGCTCAGTCAATCTATGGCCTCTGGTATCTGAGCTCAGATCTTGTCTACGTTATTATCTTTCCTCAGTTAATATCAGTGCTCTTCGTCAAGGGAACAAACACATATGGGTCCATTGCTGGATATATCATTGGCTTTTTGCTTCGAATTAGTGGTGGTGAACCATATTTACATATGCAGCCATTTATTTGTTACCCTGGATGTTATTTAGAGCATTCCTTTGGAAGTGATCCTGTCTATGTTCAAAGATTTCCCTTTAAAACTATGGCAATGTTATTCTCCTTCTTGGGTAACGTTGGTGTTTCATATCTAGCCAAGCACCTGTTCGAAAGTGGAATATTGCCACAAAAATTAGACTTCCTTGACAGCGTTGTGTCACAACATAGTAAGGAAAACATGGACAAAACATTATTGGTGAATCATGACAATATTACTTTGTCAGAGCTGGTACGTGTTAATCCAAAACACAGTGCTTCAGTTAATGCTGCTTTCACCAATAAGGAAGCATTTGAAGACACTGAGCCAACTCCTGAATTTTCTAAATCAGACAATGATTGATGCTACACCCCTTCATCTGTTCAGTGTTCAGTGCAATTATAGGCAATCAAGGACAGTACATTAACAATATAAATTAAAATAGCATTTTAGCAGGTATCAGTATTTTTAGCAAAGAAAATTGTCTATATCAGTGCTTTACTGATAATTATTCCCTTAAATACTGTTGTACAGTATTGTTTTAATTCATACATGTGAAATCAAGTTGAGCTATAAATTTTGGGTCTCAATAGATTGTGGACTCTAGCTTCTTTATATTGGCAGGGTGCAGATACTTAGTACCATCATTTATGTGGATAGAGTGGTATTGTGTGGCTTTATGTAAGTGTTGTCATGAATTCATTGCTCCTGTACTTTCCCATTGAAGTAATTAGGTTGAGTAAGTAATTATCTCAACCCTTGGAGATGCAATTTTATCTGTCATTTATTATCCCACCTATATGCACCTATACATCTTCATACATGTTCAAGCATACATAAATGTTGATGCATAAATAATGGACCATGAGAAGTCAGTTGTTAATTTGCTGTTTGTAACTGATTGTAACAAAATATTTAATGACATTCCCCATTAGTGCTCTTTTCTTAATTAATCATTGAGTTAATAACTTGGATTTTCTTTCATCACATTTGGGAAAATTAGTTGAAAGAAACTCATGCAAATGTATTTCTCATTAACTATAACCAAAGTGATATATGTGCATGTGAGTTAAGAATCTACATTTTGAAATAAATATAACAATTAAATGTCATTAATCTTTAGGGTCAGAATGGCAATCAAATATGAAACCAGACAGTCTTCAACATTATCTGTACCTTAGAGATCAGCAGTACCAATCAAACAATAATTTAGATTATTACTATTGTTCCAATTATGAAGATTGCTGTTCAATTAGAAAGCAACCCTACAGATATTTAAAAACTGAGGGGCAGGAAATTTCTTCTAAAACATTATTAACATTTTTTTCTGAGGCTAAGAGAATTGAATGCATAAAGTATTTAAATTTGTTTTCTACTTCACACTATATCATGAAATTTAAATAAAATATTTCAGATCAAGTGCTGTAAATGTAATGCAGGATTTGAACTTTCATATATTTTTATAATCTGTTAATGCTTAATGGAAGTAATGTTTTGTCTTTTGGCCACCTGGGGCAGGTAACAGAATGTAGATTTGTTTTTCACCTGGTAGGTGATCATATTTTTTTCCAGTATTGTTTTCTTTCTACCATATGGGGCTAAATTCCTCAGGATCTACAGCAGTCCTCTGTACCTGCTCCAGAGGGAAACTATTGGACACCCTGGAAAACAATTCAGCCTTAGTCAAAATTGGTGTATGCTTTTTTTCCAAAAGTTTACAACTTCTTTGTAAGTGGTAACTTGTCAAGAAGTTGGAGTCTGGATCTGACAGTGGAAGCCTCCACCCTGAATAGAGGCATATTGGGACAAACATGAGTTCTATCCATGGGGTTCATGCCAAGCTATGTAGAAAATTGAGGTATTCCACTGATGTTTCAAAAACAAATCAGATCCGTGCTCTAATCCAAAGGCTGAAGTGCACATAGCAGGGGCTGGCAGGATCTGGACAATATATTTTGAATGGTGGCAGCTATGAGAGTTTCCAGCTGCACGGACAGAAGGGCACAGATCTTTAATCTTGCAAACCCAGATGGACTTCATGCTGTTGGGATTGTATTCTAGGGAATTTAGGTACTCCCTGAATTTGTACTCCGCTGGTTTCAGCATCAAAGTTTTTTGATTGCCAACTCATAACATCTGGACATTAATTCCTCTCGCTTTCTTTCAACATCACCTTGAGTGACATAAATGCCATTCATTAAGTATAAAGCTCAATTCTTTTCCTTTTTTCAGTACCTTAAGATCTCACTGTTTAATTTCTGTTCGTTATGTTCTTCGCTCATTTTTTTAAAACTAAACTGACTGTAAAATTCACCATAGTTTGCAAATTTGCTAAATTGATTTAGGCAAATTATTTGCCCTGCCAAGAGATTAAAAATATGGGAGGAACAAGTTGAAAGTGTAGACTTTAGAAGTATAAGGGAAATCAAATAGAATTTTATTTTTTTAAGAATTAGCATGGATTTGTGGAATATATCATTAGACAAAAACATTTGCATAGGTGATGTAAATGATTAAAGATAAGATTTCTAACAACAGAAGAATTGAAAGATTTAATATGACAGCGGGTAAGGTTGATCTTTCAAAAAAAAACTGCAGGCTTCTATAGCCAAATGACCACCTTCTCGACATACAAATTCACCAATAATGCTATGGTAGTTCATCTATAATATTGAAGTTCGGGGATTATTGCTGAGGCTTTAAGTAAAAATTATAATATTTTTACTGTAACATTATAATTTTACTGTGGACAGAAATTTTAAATGTTATAAAGTGAGGGTTTGAAAGAAGCTAAGCCTTTATTTGTGGAGACATGACATTCTGAGAGAGAAGGAATGTATCCAACCTGTTCCAATCATTCAAGCCTTGTAGGAATTCTATTTATGGTCGAAGACTTAAAAGTGGGATGCCCTTAGATATCCTTTGTTAATTGGATTTGAATGGGGATTAAAAAAGGAGGAAAATCAAAATAGGTTAATGCACCGATGATATTCAAAATACTAATTTTTAAATACCTAACCTACATAAAGTGGTTATAAGCTAAACAAGGTTTCTAAAACTGATAATGCCTGTAGTGTATAAGGAACCTCTTGGTGAATGAATTTTTTTAATAATTTGTCAATATAATTCATTTCTTTGCCTTTAATTTGCAACTATACGTAATCAGATATAGATGATGTGAGTTGACAATATAATGTATAATATGCCTCAGATAATCATATTACTGTTGTGGATGTACAGTATATATATACAATGTATATTTTCATCTGGGCCAAAGTTTTTATCTGAGGATTCAGTCAAACACACCTGTATAAAACTTTATTTGTGTATTCATCCTCTGTGGAATAGCAATGTACTCAAATGTGTTTTTCAGAAAACAGACTGTGAAATATGTTACTTGTCTTCCTTTCTTTCAGAACAGTAGCTATTTACAAACTGTCCATAAACAGCTATTTCTGTTGTTCATAATGCAAAGCTAATAAAATGAATCATATGATTTAAAGATTGCCACACTTTTAATACACAGCATATATTTTGTTTAATTTCAGTGAGAGCCACTTACAGTAAATTTAGTAACAGTTAAACATCAGCATTAAATGTAAAAGATGTGCCAGGCAGCATCTTTCTTGATGTAATTCCAACAGCCACTTGGGTGCATATAGTGCATGTAACACAGTAAAAATGATTCATAGCAACTTACAGAAGGACAGCTGTTGAAAATGATTTAATGAAGGCATCAAAGAGATATCGTTTAATTCACTTCAAATTGGTGAGAGAGGTAGCAAGGAAAGGCTTAGCAAAAGCCCTCCAGGATAAGGAGTTGAGATAATTGATGGTTCTGCCATTCCCAAGGTAAGTGAAGGAACAGGTCAAGAAGGCCATAGATCATAGAGTCACAGAGCCAGGCCCTCCGGCCTACCATGTCCATCCCAACCATTGTACTCACTTATCCTGGTCCCATTTCGTCCTTAGCCTTCTGTGTCTTGGCAATTCAAGTACTTGTCTCAATGCTTGTTAAATGTTGTAAGAAAACCTGCCTCCAACACCCCCTCAGGCAGCGTGTTCCAGATTCCAACCACTTCTTTGTATGAAAACAAAATCCCCCTCAGATCCCCTCAATGTCCAACCTGTCCTTGAAACCCATGTCCTCTGGCTTCAGACACCCCTTAGCCTCCTCTGCTGCCAGGAAACAACCCCAGCCTATCCAGTCATTTCTTATAGCTGAAATGCTTCATTCCAGGCAACATCCTGGGGAATGTCTGCACCCTCCAGCACAATCACATCCTTCCTATAGTGTGGCAACCAGAACTGCACACATACTCTGGCTGTGGCCTAGCCAATGTTTTATTAAGTTGTAACATGATGTCCCTATTCTTGTAGTCTATGCTATGGCCAATGAAGGCAAGCTTCCCATATGCCTTCACCATCCCATCTACCTGTGCTGCCACTTTCAGTGATCTGTGGATTTGTACCCCTAGGTCCCTCTTGTCTATCAGTACTCCCCAGGGCCTATCTTTTCCCCACCGGTGATAGAAGAATTACTGGCCTGTAATTTCCTGGTTTATCCCTGCTGCCCCTCTTGAATACAGGAACAAGATTTGCTATCTTTCTGTCATCCAGGACCTCATCTGTAGCTTGCAAAGATGCAAACATCTCCGTCAGGTCTCAAGCAATCTGCTCTGTTCTCTCCCATAACAGCCTAGCATACATCTCATCAGCCCAGGGGATTTAGCCACCCTTATTTGTGACAGAGTTGAAAGAAAGGAGATATGAGCCGGATAATGAAACCTGAGGAAATTATAGAGTGAGAGAAGGACAAGAGTATGAATCAATATGTAAATCATTATAAAACTTATGAATTCAGTATTTTGGGCCATGGTGATCCAATGAGAGTTTTGGGAGCAGAACAGATCAAGATATGATGTGGATGGCAATATTTTCATTAAGATGGAGTTTGTGTAGCAGAGATCTGATGACTAACAAGAAGATTACAGAAGAAGTTGAGCCTGAAGGTAACAGAATTGGAGAGTAGGGATTCAGGATTGAAATCCTTGACAGCCAAGGATTGGTGGAATTTAGATGGACATCCAATCCCATAAATCACCACAAGTTTCCCCAAGGTTTGAAATGAGTCCAGCACTGGTTGGAGGCAGTGATTAGCTTCACTTTAAAAAGTACAATTTTGGCTTCAATCAGCATCTCTCGATCCAGTTGATGGTATGGACTCACATAATTACTCCCCATGCATATTTGCTAATGTACTAAACAAAGTGATCAATGTTGGTCATGTACTCTAATCATGGTAATGAGATGGGAGCTTGAATATTAGGAGCAACCCGAAGCAAGTCAAAGTGTGGAGTCTTAGTCATGTGTCACAATTCCAGTGCACAGACCCCATTTCAGAAATGCTCAAAGATCCGTTGATTCATCCTCCTCCACAGGAGCACAGACAATAGCTCTGGAGACATCAGGGACATTAGCAAAAATGCTGCTCTTTTTCTTCAGATATTTGTAGCCAGAATACAAGCCACATTTTGCGAGGGCTTCACTGTGTGATTCAACCTTTAGATCTGCCATCCTGCTTCTTATTAGCCCCCAGAGATCTGGTAGAATGCCTCTGGCTGCAGTTAAACAGTGCAGCACACATTTCTCAGTTACTTAAAAATTTTTAGAGCATGAAAATTTGATGTGCAATGTGGCTCTAAACTACTTCACATTGATTAACTGAACAACTAAAGGCACAAAACTGGGTTCCTAGAGCTAGCAGAAATTTCCAAGAAATCTACACTTTCTTCCTCAAGTGTGGGAACTGTAACTGAACAGTACTACAGCTGAGGTCCAGTAATTGACTTTTAAAGGTTTAGCATAACCTCCCTGCTTTTGCAATTTAAAACTTCTATTGATAAAGTCCAGGATTTCACATGCTTTTTAATCAGCCATAACCTTTCACCTTCAAATCCCTCTATAGTCCATCCCCAAATGCCTCTGAAATCTCCTCCAGCCTTACAATTTTTCAGGATGCTCCAATTCTGGACCCTTGTACAACCCTGATTTATTGTTCCAAGGCCATAAGAGGCCATAAACTCCAGAATGGCTCCCTAAACTTTTCTGCGTCTCCTTTTACATTCTCCTTAAAAACAGTGACCAGAATTCATCCTCTGCCCTGTGTGCTAAATGTGTAATTTAGTAATATGTAGATGTTAAACCTTCAGTTCCACCAGCTTCAGAAAGAACAGTGCCAAATACTCCAGGATCCTCTTAATTCATCCTTTGAGTTAGGAAAACAACTGGTCACAAGTCCTTGTTTTCAATTTTTTAGCCAACATCTTATCCAGAGTGATAACAATAATGTTGACAAAGAAACATACTTCAGCAAATTGTATAAAATTCCCATTGCTGAGGTAAACAAATGAGGATGTGATCCTCGACAATTTCCAAATTAAGTTCAAGTCTACCACTCTTTATCATAGAAGTAAAAAGTATTCTTTAAGCCAAAATTCCCAAATTTGGGATTTTCAAAGCTGTTGTCTGCTGACAGGAAAAGTTTCCACCACCATCTACCACGGCTCTGCAGTTGTATAACTTGGGCGTCTGTGCTATTTACATATATTTAAATATTGGGGCTAATCAAAATATTACAACTCACCTTACAATACTGTAGGAGTGTCTTCACCACCAATGACAGCAGTTCAAAAAGGCAGCTCATCACCAGTTTCCTACAGGTGATTGGGGATTACAGGTGCTGTCCATTAATCATAAATGGATGAATAAATATAAGTGGAGAAAACAGAGCCTACTAGGCAGCCTGATAATTACATCTCCATGTAACAGAAAGCCATTGCAAACAGCTTCCACACAATTTGTGTCTCATGAAATGCTGCTGTGCTTTGCTAATACACTAAAAAGCTGCAGTGAGCAAATATGGCATTTATGTTAAGTCAATAGAAACAGAAAGCATTCATCCCATTTGTCTGACTTTAATAAACCAGGTCTTTAACTGACTATGAGCTTTTTGAATCATTGAACTGCCAAGGGATTTTTAATTTCAATAAGGTCCAATTAATAAAGGAAAATAATATTTTCTATAGGTACACAATATGTGTCTTCCTTCCTGAGTACTTTTGATCATAGTTTCAAAATTTATGCAATAATTTGGTAAGCTTCCCAAAATCATAAATAAAACAGCTTATAGCTAGCTAGAGAGGCAGAAAATATTTTGCTACTGAATACTTCCCTGTCCTCTCTGCCTTCACTACATTCCCTTGCTCTGAACTTCCCCTCCTCTGCACTTGCCCTCTGCTGAGCTTTCCCTCCACCATACTTTACCTTCTCTTCAGACCCCCTCCTCTGTCTTCCTCCTCTCTATACTTGTTCTGTTCTGCATTTCCCATCTGTGCATCTCCTGTGCTCCTCACTGCAGTGTTCCTTGGCTCTGATTTTGTGTTACTGCTGTGGTTGATGGTGGTCTTCCTCTTCTGATGAACCATAAACACACACTGAATATCACCTTCTGTTTCCTGAGCTCGGAGAAGCCTCTGCTGGAGATTTGCAATTTAGAGCAAAGTTGAATATAATCTTACAACATTTAATTAATGTCTCATAAGTGCATTATTCCCATCAATAACCCACCCACGTGCATTCATTAAAGCAGTGAGTGGATTTCTTGCCAATATTCAAAGGCACCTCTATTAATCTTGGGAGGCAGAGCATATTTTTTGAAAAAGCCTAAATTCTAATCTACACCTGCCTTCAACCCACCCATACCTTAAATATGCCCAAGACTCTCATTACTTCCCTGCTCCTCCTTCAACATTCAAAAAGAGTACAAATTATCTCCAGCTTCCACATCGATATAATGTGCCAATATGTTATCTAATTCTGTCTTTTGTCTTCTTTCAATCTGAAGCATTTCAATATCTTTCAAATAACTTCATCTACAAGGACCGTTCTCTTTTGCTTTACAGAAATTGAAATTTATGTAGTAAGTCATTCAACTACATTTTCAAAATATTTCTTTCTTTACTACTACTTTTGCCCTAGTCACTGGCATACTTTATTTTACCTGCCTCTCCTGTGTTGTTTCAGAAAATTATTTTAATACAGAATCACAATCTTTGGTACTATTTAATAATAGTGTTTAACCCCATTGCAATAACCTACCATTGTTAGTTGTCTCTGAATTATATGTCCTCCTCTTACAGTTTCTGTCTTATACATCCCTCTTATAAACAATCCTTAATAGGCCATATCGGCTTTTTATCTATTTGCATTCATGCAGCATTACTCCACCTACACTTTGCTCAATTAAACATTACTGATTTGATATCTCATAACTAAATAAACCATTGTTTCTGGTTTCAGTCTGATGAAATAGACTTACCAAAACAGCTTGTAAGAAGATACATTGTGTGAGAGGCAGGACTGCCAAATCAAATCAAGGACTGTTCTTGTTAAAAGAGATAAATGACTTTCACCCAGGAATCTGCCATGCTGCAATTCAGGCAAACAGACAACAGTTTGTTTAGTAAATGTAAGCCAGTGCCTCATCTTTGTCACATGGATTAAAGGCCAGCTAATTCTAAAATGCTTGTATATCCATATCTGCTTGGATGGATGGGCGGGATTGCTGAAAGGCAAAACAATAAATTAAAATATTCATTGCTTAATACAGACCTGGGAAATTATGAGAAGGCCTTAATGTAAATAAGTTATGTGATCTATGCATTTCCATAACAAGATGGTGTTAACAGTTATTGTTAAAGCTGCTTCGATTGGTTCTGAACTCTGTACTTAATTTGAATCCATTGCTATTTAACCACCATGATGAATAAATTTAAGTATTTTTTAAAAATATTTTCATTGACAGAAGTGGCAAATCATTGTAGGATTACAATCTTCCACTACCTTGTCTGTTTTTTTTAAGGAGTAAAGCTCAGCAGTGAGCTTGGTATGTATTTCAAATGTACAAGGGAAAAATTATCATAGTTGTGTCTAATCCTGTCTTCAGGTCATATCCATGTGTGAGAACTTTCGAGCACAGATCACCAAAATAAGAGTAGCCACTTGGCCCATTGAGCATGCTATGTGTCCTCATTCCCATCTACCCACATCTGACATTTCATCTCCTTAATTATCAAGTATCTATCCCTGCCTTGAAAATATTCAGGCTTTGCTTCCACTGTCCACTGAAGAAGAGAATTCCAAAGACTCATTATCCCCAGGGAGAAACAATTTTGAATCTTTGATTTAAATGGGCTACCCCTTGTTTTCAAACTGTGACCCCTTGTTTTACATTCTTCCACAACATGAAGCATCCTCTCCATATGCACTCTGTCAAGACACTTGGGATCTAATATGTTTCAATCAAATAGCCTCTCATTCTTCCAATGTTCCAGCTATCACTTCAATTCTCCATCCAACTCCCACTCCCACTCTGGCATTTCTGCCTTTGACCTCATATACTGTTTCAATGAAGCCCAGCACAGGCTTGAGAAACAGCATTTCATCTTCCATTCTTGGCCTATTTCAAGCCCTCAAAACTTAACATCAAATTCAAAAACTTCAGAAGACCACCCTTTCCAGTATGTGTCAGAACTAGCCAGTTCCAATGTAAGGTCATGAAATCGTAACATTAACTCAGTTTTCCTTTCTCCATAGATGCTGCCTGACCTGCTGGGTATTTCCAGCATTTCCTTTTGTTTTCAGATTTCCAGCAACTGCAGTGCTCTGTATCTCATAGTTCCAGCAGTGGTTTTGCATATCCCACTCTTTTCTGTTCTCTTTCATCCTTTTTACTTACATCTCCAGTGGACACATCACTAGCAATCAACAAGCCTTCACCACTCCCTTTCAGCTGATGGATTAAATTCCATCTGCCACTTGTCAGCCCATATTTCCAACTGGTCTATAACCCGCTGAATCCTTTGACATACCTTCTCACTATCTATAACTCTGCCAATTTTTGTGTCACCTGCAAACTTACTTATCAGCCCACCCACATTTTCATCCAAATCATTTAAATATATCACAAACAACAGAGGTCCTAGTGCTGATCATTGCAGAAAGCACCATTGGATAAACACCTCCAGTCAGAATAAAACTCCTTCACCACTATCATCTGTCTTATATGGCTAAGCCATTGCCATTTTTGAATCTAATCTACCAAGTGTCCAGGGAGCCAATGTGCCTTGACCTTCTGAATCAGCCTACCATGAGGACCTTGTCAAAAGCTTTATTATAGTCCACGTTTACCACATCCACTGCCCTGCCCTCATCAGTCATCTTCATCACCTCCTCAGAAAACTCAATCAAGTTTGTAAGACATGACCTCCCCTGAGGTCCAGCCTTATCTTATCTATAAATATCTGAAAATTTACTGAGTTATGACCACTGTTCCCAAAATGCTCTCCCACTGAAACACCAATCACTTTGCCAGGCTTATTTCCCAATACAAGGTCTAGTACAGCCCCTTCTCTGGTTGGACTATCTACATACTATATCAAGAAATCCTCATGGATACACCTAACAAATTCTGCCCCATCTAAGCCTCTGGCACTTAATGAGTTCCAGTCAATATTGGGGAAATTAAAGTTACCCATTAAAACTACTCTGTTGCTTTTACACCTTTCCATTAACTGCTTACATATCTGTTCCTCTATTTCCCACTGGCTATTGAGAGGCCTTTAGCTTAGCTCTAACTAAATAGTGATTGCACCTTTCTTATTCCTGAGCTCTACCCATTTTGCCTCACTGGATAAACCCTGCAAGATCTCCTCTCTAAGTGCTGCTGGATGGCTACAACATCATAGTTCCATGTACTAATCCAGGGCCTAAGTTTATCTGCCTTACCCGTGATACTCCTCGCATTGAAATACACTTCAGCCCATCAGCCCCACCATGTTCATTTACCTGGCCCTGCCTGTCCTTCCTTTCAGTCTTACTTGTCCAACCCTCTGCCTTCCCCTCAATCCCTCCACTCACTGACCTGCTGCTCTAGTTCCCATCTCCTGCCATACTAGCTTGAACTCTCCAGGGTTGCACTAGCAAACTAGCTTAGCTGTTTCTCTCTCCACAGATGCTGCTTGACCTGCTAATCAGCATTTAGTCTTTCCAATTTGCTTTCAGATGTTCAAGATTTCTCTGGCCCAGTATTAAACCCAATCCTCCATTACAAAGGCACTACAGATGCCACTCTTACTTTTTATTCAAACCTCCTACCACAGTATTTGCCTGAGGATTGCAGTGAGCAGCCACACCCTTCTCTCCACAGCTCAGTACATCATAAAAGCTGTAAGAATAATCATGAACCCTAGTTCCCAGAAAGTTGTTGAGTGCAGAAAAATACTAGACAAGTTATTTAGCTCCTCAAGCCTTTCCTTTTAAAGTTTGTATTATGACATTCTAAGGCTAACACAGCTTCCATACCCTGATAGTCATTCAACCACGATAGGCACATTGTCCGAACACAATTCATAACTTCTCATTGAGTCATAAAGCCATACAGCACAGAAGCAGGCTCTTTGGTCCACTCTCATGCAGGACAAGATGATGAAAATTTGCACCAAATTGCTAGATGTTGGGAGTGGTTTACGCATTGCAAGGTCTTACCAACCTGAAGGAGAGGGTGCAGTCTGTTATTGGAGCACCCATAAAGAATCCACGGTTAACAGCAGCTCAGAGCCCACTGAAGATGCTAGTATTCTGCTGCCCTATCGTCCTTCTCACATTCAACATTCCCATCAGCCCACAATCTCTCCTGAAATATAAGCCAGAGGTAATGCGAACATCCATCTCTTACTTTCACCTCCACCCAAAGCATAGCCTTTGTGCCTTTTTATTTTCAGATACCAGTGTTGTCCAACCTAGCCAGGCACTGGTTGAACAACAAGTAAAAATGAAAATCATAAAACTGCAGATCCTGGAAGTCTGAAATAAAAACAGGAAATGCTGGAAACACTCAGCAGGTCAGGCAGCATCTGGGAAAGCAAAACAGAGTTTTTCAGGTCAAAGACCCTTCACCAGAAAAGGGTTCAATCCTGACCTCAGGTGCTGTCTGTGTGGATTTTGCACATTATCCCCATGGCCCCGTGGGTTTTCTCTTTGTACTCCAGTTTCATCTCACATCCCAACATGTAGGTTGATAGGTTAATTAGCCATTGTAAATTGTCCCTATTGTGCAGCTAAATGGTGGAATCTGGCAGGAGTTGACAAGAATGTAGGGAGGGTAAAAGTGGGATTAATGTAGAATTAGTGTAAATGGGTGACTGATGGTCAGTGTGGACTCAGCAGCTCAAAGGTCATGTTTCTGTGCTGTATCTCTCTACGACTCTGATTGTATGGAATTCCACATCTTAATGCACATTTATAAGATATTTTCTCATAAACCATCTTTAAAATGGTTAAATATTATTTTTCTTTAAAGTCAAATGGTTTAAAGCAGACATGGTATGAAATTTATCTCCATTTTCTCTTTGGAATGCAGAATGAAATAGACAGAATCTGTGTGTCAGAACTGATGAGCACTCAGACTAGTACATTTATTGCAATCCTTGTTATGTTCTGATTGATGCTGCGCTCTCAGTGTCCAATACAAGATTAAAATACTTTCTCAGTCAATCAGTTTGAAGAGTTCAGAAGCAAAAGGAAGCTGAAGAGTGGGATGGAATTCACACTTATCAATTCTGCTTTGAAAAATGGCAGAATCTTCACACAAGGCCATATAACATCCTGCAGTCAAAACAGCATCTACAAATATTATAATGATTTTACTGTACTTTACACACAAAGTATCCTTCATTTATCAAATAGATCACTTTAAAATATATTTTATTCTTTTGTAGTTAAGAAAATTGCAGCATTTCAGAGGTGTAATTTTTTCAGATTTTTGCAGTGCATTAGCAGTATTTTGTTAGTATAAATCCACAGATTTTTGTAAGCGCTAACCTTCCAACATAAATCAGGTGTGAAGTCCCAAACTGACTCCAGAACAAAATGGATTGAAACACTTGGTCACACTATTGCAGCTTTGTCGAGATCATCTATATCCAGAGAACACATTTAAAAAGGATTTAAGAATTTTTGGAAGGTGAGGAACTAGCTGGAGTACAGAACAAAAGAGATCTGAGAATACAGATAAATGCATCACTAAAAGCAAGAATGTAAGCTGAAAAGGTTAAAGGACTATGATCAAAACACAGAGATTAATTTTCTGAGGAATATAATGCTAATAAAGGGGGATAGTGCTAATTGCATATAGAATCTTGGTTGGAGTACACTTGGGGAACCCTACGAAGATCTGGCCTACATACTACAAAAAAAACATACTTAAGTAAAGTAATGGTGAAAATGCGGAAAGGATTTACAAGGATGTTACAACAAGAGGAACAATAGTACTTTGAATTTCTATTGCATCTTTCAATTATTAAGATCTCCCAGTGTGTTTCCTAAGAGTCTTAGCAAATTATGACACTGTCAAGTAGTGCTACTTCAGGGCTAATGACCAAAAGCTCATCAGTGAGGTAGGCTTAAGGAAAAGGGAGGTAGCAAGCCAGAACTGGATGAAATTATGTAGCTCTGATGATTGCAGGGCTGGAGGAGATTACAGAGGAATGGCCATAGAGGAATTTGAAATTAAGCATGAGAATTTTAAAATCTAGGTTGATCTTAAAAGCAAAACCTGAGGCTCAATATATTTCACAATGATCGGTGAAGTAACAAAGGCATGAACGAGTACAGCAATAGGTGAGAAGAGGCAGGATTGAGTCAGGTGATGTGGAGGTAATAGTTGTTGGTCTTGGTAGATAGGTAGACAAGCAGGCATAAACACATCCACATAACCAGTGTTGAACTAATCTGGTTCTTCCTCAGGCAGTTGCCAGAGAGAAGGTTGGAGTTAGTGACTGGGGAGCTGGGTGTGAGGTGGACCAGAGACAACAGCTGTAGGTTGTTCAGTATTTAGTTGGAGGAGGTTTCTGCTCATCTAGTATTGTGTATCAGATATGCAGTATGGTGAATCAGAGATATTTGGGCAGCACAGTGGCACTGCCTCACAACTCCAGCAACCGAGGTTTGATCCTGACTCCATGCAGTCTGTGAGAAGTTTGCATGCTTCTCCCTGAGACATTGTAGTTTCCCTTGGGTGCTCTAGTTTCTTTCCACATCCCAAATATGCTTTGGTTGATAGTTTAGTGCAGTAATGGTCATTGTAAGTTACCCCTGGTGTAGCAGTATCAGGGTGGAGTTGATGGGTATGTGGGAGAGAATAAATTACAGGAAAATAAGGGGGAGAGATAGCTAAATTGGGATTGCTTTGAGATGAAGCATAGACTTGATGGGCCAGATGGCCTCCTACATTCAAAAAAATATAAGAAATTGTTGAGTAGTGGAGCAGCTTGACTATAGGCACATCTGGAGCACTTCAGTACTAGAGCTGGAATGTTGACTGGTCCTGTAGCCTTTGCTGTACCCAGTGCTCTCACCCATTTTCTGATATCACATGAAATTAATTGAATTGACTGAAAATTGTCTTTTGTGATGGTGGTGATCTCAAGAGGAAGTTGAGCTGCATCTTCCATTCAGCATCTCTGGCTAAACATGGTTGCAAATGCTGCAGCCTTGTTTTTAGCATTTACCCTCAGACTCCACTATTGTGGAGTATGAGGATGTTCTTGGAGTCTCCTCCTACTGTAGGCTGGTTAATTGTTCACCACTAATAATGACCAGATGTGGGCTTATGCCACACCTGCTCATTCTTGATGGCAAAACCAACCTCATGAAAACAACTTTCCTCCTTTGGCTTGTCCTTCAAAAGATGTACCCACCACCCTGTTTCTTCCGCTGTCCTTCTCCTGCCCATCACGTCTCATTCAGTATGGCAATGATAATGTCAGTATTATTTTAGTTAGAATATCAAAGGACTTATCTGAAATTCAAAGAATCAAGTTTTTTAAAGTGTGACTCATTTATAGTGTGTGATCATTGCTGGGGTCAAAGTAACTCAGGTGAACCCAAAGTATCAAAGAATTAAACTGAGTGCAGTAGCAGTTGAAAATGCCAGTAGTGGTAGGAAGAGTTATTTGTGAATAATTATAACAGAATACCCTGGGAATGTTTATAAAGCTGAAAGTGAATGCAGAAGTAATTTTAGGTCCATTGATTTGTAAGTTATCCAAGAAAACAATTCCATGAGATCAGTATACAATGCAAAGTTGTATTGGATTATAATGCACATGCTAGTATGATTTCCTAAGGATAGGGAAAAATTAAAGTCACATGGAAAAACTGAATAATACATAACTGTAATACATTGACTACACTCTATGGAGTTATTATAATATAATATTTTTCTGTGAATTACTTGCCAGTAAATATTTTTACACAGAAAGATTTCAGTTCATAACCTTCAAAATAAATCTAAAATCTTATCTATATTACAGTTGCCTCATTTTCCTGTTCACTGCCTGTGACAAAGTTATAAATTTTCTTTTCAGTTTCTTCTCAGGAGGTGGAAGATTCTGGGAATCCATACTTTTTGCCCATCCCTGATTTTCCTTCAGAGGAGATTATGAAACTTCTGCCTAAATGGCCACAGTCCAACCAGTGACACTGCTTCCACAATGATGTTAAGAAGGACTTTTCAGGATAATAACTCAATGGTGATGGAGTGCTGATGTATGCTGAGTAATGATGAGATAGTAGGGGACACTGCGTACTAGCATTCGCAAAATATTATTGTTCATGTCCTTTTTTAGTGGTGGAGGTCACAAGGGAGGAGAAATACCATGGAATTCCTTCACACTCGTGTAGCTGCAGTGCACCAGTGTGACTCGTGTATTGAATGAACAAACTGTAACCTGGAATGTATCAAACTTTTTGAGGGCTGTTGCAGTTGTACTGCCAATTCTGTTTTGGTGGGTAACCTTGGCAGGCTCAAAAGTTGGGTCACTGATCACAGACATTGCCCTACTCTTGCAACAAAAAAATATATATATACACACACACTCACTCATCAACAAGCCCCATGGTATCCCTGTGATTATACTAAGTTATCAAAGCCTCACATTTTACATCAAGCTCCAGGCTTCATCTTGGGAGGTGAAGCAATCTGTGAGAAGGGATTGAATCTTAGGCAGCAGACTTTAATGCCCCACCCCCGACTGCCCTAACTGAACTGCAAATGTCTCTGATGATCAGATGCATCAGAATCTGACCTCCAGTGTATTCTGGAATTTTGCATTGCAAAGTGTCAGTGTGGAACTGCCAGATACAGTTCAGTAGAATCCAGGCCAACATGGTTCTGAGTTTTCATGTGACATTTTTCCCCAACCATAGAATGTCATATTAAGATGTGCATAATAAAACTCATTAATGTAGCTATCTCCTGGAATTGTTTTCTTGGATAATTTACAAATCAATGGACCAAATTGTAATATTCAGCTTCAGCTTTATAAAGGTCTTCTGGACATTCTGCTGTAAGCATTCATGAATAACCTCTTCCTAATAACTCTGGCACAATCAACTCAACTCAGTTCTTCAATAATTGATATTTTTCCATTGCTAAAGCCTGGGTGGTGTAGACATCTGAGTTCCTCTGAGCCCAGTAAACACTGTAATAATCAAGATTTAATTCTTTGAAATTCAAAGTGTTATGTGAGGTGTTATTTGAAAGTGTTCTCCATTATTCTAACAAAACCCAACTTTACAATTGTAGAGTTGGAGTGAGGGGTTTCTTCTTTGGTCCAAAGCTACAGTACATTCAATACATACCTGCTGAATTAATGTAAGGTTAAGAAATATCCTAGCTGAAACATCTAAGTCCATCCTTCAATATTATGTTGCATGTAAATCATTTTAAAATAACAATTATTTCAACACCTCAAGGAATCCTAGGAAAATGTTTGGTGGATTTATACTGTACTATTATGCAGTGCTGTATGATATTTTTCTTCATCTAACAATCCTGGAGATGATCGTCTGAAAATTATGGTCAACAGTTAGTTGAATGTGCCTGCTGTTGACCTGCAAAAAAAGTTCCAGTGGTTTCATTATCACACTCTATCTGGAGTATATTTTCAAGTACCAATTGTTCTTTGGATGGCATAGTTCTTGACATTGGTCCTGAGTTTTCTTTGATGTACTTTGATTAGTGAGGGACAGAACAGGAGATTTTCACAAATTCTAAGTTTTGCTATTTATATATAAATATTATAAAATTAATTTATATATAAATGGGAAAACTTACAATTTGTGAAACTCTCCAATTCTGTCTCTCACTGTTTGTCATGATGCCCTTCAAGTGTACTATCCCAGTACTGACCTACACATTATTTTTGATACCACACACCAAACAAATTACAATCTCTTCCTCCTAGGGTCAATGATTTACAAAATTAAATTGTTAACTGAGTTACATTGCCTGTAGGGAGTTTTAACAAACTTTGCATGTATGAAATGAAGGGTTACCCATGACTCTGCCCAGTACATCATGGGCATGTCCCTCCCCACCATTCAAGAAGGCAACATCTATCATCAAAGATCCCCACCATCCGGGCCATGCCATCTTTTCACAGTCATCATTGGGCAGGAGCCTGAAGTCCCATACCACCAGGTTCAAGAACAGCTACTTCCCTTCAACCTTTCAGTTCTTGAACCAACCCGCAAAACCCTAATCAGTACAGTTTAGCAACACTATAACCACTTTGATCACTTTGCACTAAAAGGGACTTTGTTTTTATCTTGTTCTAATTTTGTTCTTTCCTGTAAAAAATGTATATAATTTATGTTTAATTTATGTTTTTCTTGTGAATATGCTTATATGATGCTACGTGCCTGTGATGCTGCTGCAAGTAAGTTTTTCACTGCACCTGTGCACACATGTACTTGTGCATATAGCAATAAACTCAACATTGACTTTGATAAATCTGCCTTATATATAATAGAGCATCCAAAAGTGCCAGGAACGGGATACACAAAAGTTTATTCGTCCAATGGTACAACATAATCATATCCCCAATAGGAAACCACTGGTAATCAATTATTTCTCTCCTAAAATATCAGCTGTCCAAATCTAGGCATGCAATATGTCTACATGAGCAAGAAATCGAAAAGCCTATGCCCATGGTACTAAGTGAGGAGAGGAAAAGTTACATTTTAAAAATCACAAATTGGTTGAAATAATATCGAAAATGTCATAAATCCTCAGTCTAAAAATCAGAATGTTACTTTGTTAGATGTTTATAAATATTACAAAGTAATCATTTGGTCCATTAACAGCATCCTTCCATCGGGACCTTACTGCTTCTTAAATGGCTCCAGAGGTTTCATTATCACATTCTATCTGGAATGTATTTCAAGTACTATTTATTCTTTATGTGAAATGGTTCCTGATATTGGTCCTGCGTTTCTTTTTAATCAGCTTGTCCCTTGTCTCTGTGGACCATGCCATCTATGATCTGATGGGTATCATTGCTCATAGGAGTCTTAACGGTTGTGGGTTAGTTAGAAAATGATATTGTTCTTACATTTAGCTTCAGTTTGGGAAACGAGTGCAATACAGCAACTAAAGCTTACAATGCCAGCTATGTTCTGAAAGAAATGGCTCCTGGAAGAAAATGCCATTGCCCCAAAAGTGGCAATTCATGCAAATATGCAAAACTGAGGGCAAAAACCTCTGTGCCAGATAGTCTACCATTTAGATCAGAATTGCACCCATCAATATAAGGATAAGGTAATGCAAAGGCCAAAAAAATGAATGAGGAGAATCCTTTTGCACTCAGTATCTCACTGTTTCTGTTTCTTATGTACAGGCTGGAAGGCCTAGGAGGAACAAACTGAAGTGTCAAGGACCATGGTCACAGCCTTAGCTGAATCAGCAATTAGGTACCCCAGAGATGCTGCCTTTCAAGGTAATGTCTTTGGAGCTGTGTATGAGGAGCCACAGAGCAACAAGCAATCTGCTGGAAGAACTCAGTGGGTTGACCCAAAATGTCGACAATTCCTTTCCTCCCACAAGATGGTGCTCGACCCAGTGAGTTCCTCCAGCAGATTGTTTGTTGCTCCAGATTCCACCATCTGCAGTCTTTTGTGCCTCCCATGAGGAGACACAGGTTTGATGAAAAGATAACTTACCACTTGTGTGAAATAAAAGGTGGTTGATTTAAAAGTTAGTAGCCATAAAGCCATACACAACTCTCAAGGGCGCTGTGAGGCTCCCATCCACCAGATCATGATGTCACGTTCCACAAAACTCCAATTTTGTCAGATTTGATATGTCCCCAGCTTGGAAAGGGAAAAGATGCATCAAAAGTACAAAGGGTGATTGATGGAAACCATTTGGCATTGAAGGCACCTGTTCATGCCATTCATTCATTAACAGGAAGGGCTATCATTTGTTCAAACAATGATCCTCCAGTTGCCTGACTGGGAAGCACGAACATTAATGCACATCATTGGGATTTCTCATGGTGCCTTCGTCAATCAGCATTCAACCATACAATCCCTTCGCTAGACTGCAGCAAAGATCTACATGGATCTTGGGTAACAAAGGCTAATCTATTGAAGTCAAAACAACTAGGCATCCTACAGTTTCATCAAGAGTACTACATGGATAAAGTACGACTATACATATGTGGATAAGTAATAGTCAGCATCCTGAAATTACACTTCTGGTCTGGGATACCATTTAGTATTTGCTTATCCAAATAGATTGGAATGCAGTGGTATCCTCTACATTGAACATCTTTGCCCTACAGGATGGAATGGCCCTTAACCTGGCAGATGAAATGGTGGTGCAAAAAGGACAAGATCCCAAACCGGTTGTTCTGGAGCTAGTGTTCAGGGCAGCCTTGAGGAAGCCACAGGTAAAAAGTTCAGGGCAGTTGGAGAGCAATGGTGGCCCGTGTGTCTAGACAGTGATAAAGAGGTGAAATACCACCTGCCCTCCCCAAACCAGGAAAGACTGTGTAAGAATGAAAGTTAAAGAGTTCATTGCAGCAGAAGTCTTTAAATAATTAAGACTCTTTATTCAAAACGTTAGCGATAATTTGAGGTAGATTGTAATTTTCTACAAGGAATTATAATGTGGTTGATATTAAAAATTTTCAAACAACTTTGACTAAATAATTCAAGAATAGCAACACCAATAACAGTCATAACTAGAAACTAATCTTGCCACAGAAAGATATTCATTTCAGTTCTTCTACGTATTTAATGGCATAATATATGTTAACTATTGCCAGTCAATAGCACTGAAAATTAATTATTACAAGCATGGAGACTCAACTATACTGATATTAGTTGCCATTGGAGATCTCTAAATTACTGCTTCTGTTTACTATTTTTCAATTTTTAAATTTTCATTCTCTTAATGTAGCCTTACATTTCTCCCCCTCTCTGTACCTGATTTAGCATCAAATTGACCCATTCTGACATAGGTTTCCTTGTATTATTTATGCTGTTCATTTCACAATCCTTGAATTAAATTCATTCAGTTGCTTATTTTGTGCTTTCAGGTGCTCTATAAACGTGACTGTGCCACTTCCATCTTGCACATTCAGAAATTTCCAGTGCAAAGCATCATGGAGAATAAAAAGACACGGAGAAGTTCAGCTAATGACTGCTACCACTTTTGATACAATATTTGGTCCAAATAGAAAAGTCTTCAAATAGCTTTGGCCTTTCAGCATCTACCTGATGTGGACATTTTTTTGCTTCCCACCCTTAAGTCATGGAGCCTCAACCCCCAGGCTTATTTTGGATATTCCATATATGTCCTTCTAATGGAAGCAGGGGGAAGAAGCAGAGACAGAAACACAAAGGATAAGATTACACCAAAGGTGAGGATGATTACCTTGGAGAATCTTCTATCAAACCATTCTGCTCCCTTTATTCCCAGTAAAGGTAGTCCCCAGGTTGGTTATGGGTTCTGTTCCTGTCCATAAGCTGATTTCTCCATAAGTCAGAAATGCTTGTTTTCTATAACTACCATATCATATCACTCTACATACACTTGCTATAATTCTTTCATATCATTGAATAATTGCCCTAACACCACCCATAAGTAAACTAATAGAATATATACTGCATTCGGTCATTAATGAATACCATGGAACATTTGATGATGATGATGATGATTATTATTATTACTACTAGCTTGAAAATGTTTTAAAAATGTGTCAGAGAATTTGCAAAAAGTCAATTTGCAAAAAGTCAATTTGCAAAAAGTCAGGTCATTTGTAACCCAGGGATCACCTGTATTCCTTCAATAGGTTTGCCCAACATCCTTGGAGAAGAAGGGTAAAGAAAATTGTCTCTAATTTGTACTCCCACAAACAATGCTTCAATATATTAGTGCATCAAATATGATTTAGCAGAACTGTCATTAAACAGCAAAATATCTCTTTACAATGGCAGTTTCTTTAAAAAAAAACTTGCTTATTTATATTAACAATAAAAATATAAGATGGACTAAGCCCAAAACTACTTTGATATTTAGAAATCACTCCAAGACAATAATCCTGGCCAGAACAGGTCATACAAGCCAAGAATCTGAGAGTTCTCTTTGCAGGGTCAGTGACAGATGCCATCATTTAGACCCTCACAGCAGAAAAACCTCCAGCAACACAATTCAGGTGCCCACCAGTTCATGCAGGCTGATTGACTGCTGCAGAAACAAGTGAAGTTGTGACGGGAGTGCACCTGAGGGGCCACTGGATTATCTATGTGTGCTCATGACGTCAAATGTCTCAGCTGACAGTGTTATACAACACAACAAATTTATTGTACTCAACGGAGCTTCATATAAATTAGACATCAGGTCCAGAAAAATGATTTTGTTCCCTTGAATGCAAACAAATTCAGCCAGCTGTGATCAACTAAAGAACATTACTACACACACAGATGACAATAATTGTTACTGTGACTTCCAAAGAAAAACTTCAAGCATGGAGTATGGCACACTCAGGATTACAACTCCTTAGGGGGTTTAAATAATTTTGCAATATAATACATGAATTGTACTGGTCAAATAGTTGCCCGAAGAAATATATTTCAGTGACAAAATAGCAAGTACAGGAATATGTTCAATGCAAAAGGATGTAGCTTTTACTGATTCTTTAAATAATATCTATAAGAAAGAAAAAACAAAAATTGTGCATTAAGTTGATGCAAATAAATAGTCATCCAATAATTACAGTTTTGAGAAACTAACATTTTTATTTTCACTCCAATAGTTTACCTAGAATGATTGGTATGCTCGGAATGAGTAAACACTGAGCTACTTTGAATGACAAGGTTAGAACTTGCTCTGGACTGAGCCCATCATACAAAGAAGATGAGGGAAAAATAGCCAATCTCATAGCTCAGTGACCTTTGACCCAAGCATGGCTGAAATACATCCCTCAGCAATTTAGCCATGGTTTATTTTCTGTTGTCGCAGATGGCCAGCTCAAATAGCATACACTAATTGGAGGAGTCATTGCCTATTTGATGAACCTTCAGGAACAATGGGTGAACCTGCTCTGCACAGGTTTTGATGGAATAAAAACAGAAAATGCAGGAAACAGACAGCATCTGTGGAAAGGGAAACTGAGTTAAAGTTTTACCTCAAAGACTTCATCAGAACTGGTAAAGTGACTGAATGAATTAGTTTTAAATTGTAGTGAGGGTAAGGGAGGAGATGGACAAGACAAAAGGAACATCTCTGATTGGGGGAAGCCAGAGTTGTCACTGTGACATTCTGGCTGTGAAGCCTTCTGGCAGTTAAAGAGATTGAAAACAAACAAAGGAAACATGTAAAATGTGAAATGCAGGACATAACTGTTGCTGAGAGCAAAAACCAAAAGGAAAATATTTAAATGGCCAACAGATCAGGCAATGTCTGTGGAGAGAAAAAAAACTGAGTTAATATTACAGATGGATAACCTGCAGCAGAACTGACCAATTCTGATTTGAACAGAGAAAGGGAATAATCTGAAATTGTTGAATTCAATATTGAGTCCCAAAGGATGCAACATGGCCAGATGGAAGATGAGGCTTACAAGGGGCTTCAATAGAACATTGTAAGCCACCAACAGGTAGGTCAAAGAGGGAATAAGATGGCGAATGAAAGTGAAGGCAACCAGCAGCTCAGATCGCCCTTACGGACTGAACAAGGGCTCTAAAAGCAGTTATCCAACCTGCATTTGGTTTCTCCAGTGTAAAGGAGATCACATCATAAGCATCAAATGCAAGGCACCAGATTGGAAGAAATTCAAGTGAATCACAGCTTCACCTGGATGTTTGGAAGGGACGAGATAAAAAGTAAGTGTTATATCTTCTGCAATTGCATGGGAAAGTGCCATGAAACATGGGTGCATGGTAGAGATGCTAGAGTGGACCAAGCAGTAGGTATTTACTGTAATAATGCTACTCAAGTTTACCCCCTATAATCAACTCCATCGTTTTCCTGTAGATTGAAGTGAGGTAATCAGGTCTGCGGTTACCTCTGAATCTGGGAACGGCATTAACTCATTTTCAATCTGCTTGTTCATCCCAGTGTCTAGAGACTCCCTCACAAGGACTGTCAATGCTCATAAATCTCCTTCCTAGTCTTTTTCACTAACCTACGAGAAATATTATCTACACCCGAAGGGATATATTTATTTTGATCCATTTAGCTTGTCTAGCAATTCAAGCTCAATTCAAATGAAGTCATTACATTGTCAAGCTATCTCTTTTTGGCAAAGACATGTTGCCTTCCTTCTTTTGAGACCAACTGGAGGATGTAATGTCGAAGTGTTTAAGATCTTTTGCTCATCAAAACTATTCATCTTTTATGAATCTCCTCTTTTTTGCCTTTTTTGCCCCTGGTGAAAGTAGGTCTTTTGCTGAAAGAAGTGTTTGTTTTACCTCTGAAGATGCCTACATGCTGAGGTGTTTGTCTATTCTCTGATTACTTATTAAAATGTTTTTGAATATTTTCCTATGAAACCCAGCAAACCACATCTTCACACTTCCTGCAACGTTTGCAGAGGTCATTTCTACTCTATATTTCCCCTTTGAGAAAGAATCATAGATTATTACAGCAAAAAGATCATTCAGCCCATCAAACCAACATCAGCTCTGTGAAAGAGATGTCTGCTTTTGTCCTACTTTTTTTTCATCTAAATTAGTCCTTTTCCGGTTCAAGTCTGATTGCCTTTGAAAGTTTCTATGGATCTGCATGCAGTGCATTCCAGATCTTGGTGTAAAGATTTATTTTCATTTTTCCTCAAGTTCTTCTGCTCTTTAACTTATATCTGTGACCTTTGATTCCACATGCCAGAGGAACTTTTGTTTCACAGAAGACACAAAAAACCTGGCAGAAAAAATAGAGAACCAATAGTGCGATTGGGGAACTGAAGGAAATGAGTATTAGTCAAGAAATAGTACTGGAGAAGTTGGTCTCCCATTCAGTTAAACTGTTGCTGATCTGTACCTGAACTCCATTTACAAACTTTTCCTTCAGATCCATTGATACCCTTACCTGACAAAAATCTATGACAATCTTGATACTTCCAATTCTTCTAGACTCTACAATCTGTGAATAGAATCACAAAGAGTGATATAGATTTTTAACCATCATTGCATAAAAATTTGATCTTAAATGGACTGGCTCTAATTTTAAGATTATTTCCCTGTGCTCTAGGTTCTTCCATGATGAAATAGTCTCTCTGTATCTATCCTATCAAATATTGTCTTTGCATTTTAAACACCACAATCACCTCTCAGTCTTCTATATCAAAGAGAATACTTGCCAATTTTAAACAAACTTTCCTCAGAATTTGGCCCCAGTATCAATTAAATTAATCTGTCACCACTATCTCCAAGCCCAAAGGCCAATACAGCTTTTGCGAACTGGTGTGCCCAATGTTCCTGTTAGGGTCTGATCAATGCTCTAAGCAACTAAATCATGACTTGCTCCCTTTTGTCTTTCAACCTCCTTGAGGTTAATATTCTGCTACTGATTACCTTTTGCACCTGTTCATTCACTTATAATAATTTATCTTCTGGTCTCCAAATACTTTTACCCCCTTATTTCCCAGTTTCTCATCAATGGTCCTGGTCCTAAGAACATATTTGGATTTATTTTCCTATGATCCAAAGTGGATGATCTCAAAATTGTCCACAATGTCACAGTTTTGTCTGCTTGTTTACTCTGTCAATGTTTCATTGTAACTTCCTCTTCCCATTTGCAATATTCGCTGCCCCTTTCAACTTCATGTCAGTGGAAAGCTCCTTGTCATATCCTATTATTCTCTCTGTCTCCTTATTCCCAACCAATTTCCAATCGACCTGTAAGATAATATTTTATTTGACGTCAATTCATCTATGCTCGGAATTGCCTGTATGAAACATAATCAAAAACCTCCTGAAAGCCAGTTTAGAAATTATTCATATATATTTACATATTAGTGACATCTACAAAAGAATCAATTAGCTTAATAAGACATGACATCTTCGATTCTGCAGAAACCTCAGGTTATGTCCTATAGGAAACAGGCACAGCGGCAAAATTCCAACATCTCTATAGACCAGCTTCTCCCTGTCTTCTACTTGTGAGTCTTGCAGGAAAAAGAAGTTGTGAAAGACATAATCGGCCACCAGAGATCATGAGACTGTATTGGGAGTTTAGTCAACTCAGTAAACTGTGTCTTCCTTTCTGCATACCAATAGTCTATTCAATATTAATTCAATGGTGAAAGATCAACGTAGCATTCTGTATTTACTTCCAATTCTTCTTAAAGCCACACCTTCAATAAGTTATTGTTGGTCTTGATTCTGAAACTATACAGGAACAAGTGAATGATATACTGCAGATCTCTGGATACTGGGCACTGGGTTAGAGAAATGCTGTCAACTAACATGATAGATTGACAATAGTGCTTTTATAGCAAAATGAGTATGAATTATAGATAAAAAGCAATTGTAAAAACTGATTCAATGAAAATCAATGATTAATTCCATTCTCCTGCTTCTGTATGGAACGTAATGAACTGGGCAAGAAGGAGCAGTAAATTGACTGATAAGATATCTTTATTAGTCACATGTACATTGAAACACACAGTGAAATGCATCTTTTGCATTGAGTGTTCTGGGGGCAGCCCGCAAGTGTCGCCACACTTCCAGCACCAACATAGCATGCGCACAACTTCCTAACCCATACGCCTTTGGAATGTGGGAGGAAACCAGAGCATCCAGAGGAAACCCACGCAGACATGGGGAGAACGTACAAACTCCTTACAGACAGTGGCCGGAATTGAACCTGGATCGCTGGCACTATAATAGCGTTACACTAACCACTACACTACTGTGCCTCCCTGACTTAGCAAACATCACCTGTTGCCATTTGGAATGAGTCAATGGGCAATAAGATTGTAGTTGTGCCAATCTGAGCCACAGTAAGCACTGTCATGTTCTGTTTCCATGTGTTTCTCTGACATGTAATAAGATGCCATATGAATCTTCTCAGATGTGAATGTGTTTTCCTTCAGTTAATATACCTTGTTCATTCTAAGTTGGTGATATCTTTGGCATTTGGCCCCTCACCTTGTTTTGTCAATGAAAGTAGTAGAATACATTGATTAGATGCATTGATGGAACAGTTTTCTATTTATATTACAAAACAGTGAACAAGAAGTATTATTCAAGGGAAGCCAAATACAAAGTGGAATAGAATGACTGAATTCATATAGCACCTAGAGTATTGCTTACAGTTTTGGTCTTTTTACCTACGAAGAGATATATTTGCCATATTGGGAGTGCTGCAAACATTCAAAAGACAGGCAGGAGAGATACAGTAGACTAGGCCTGTACTTTTACAGTTTAGAAGAATGAGAGGAAAATTCCTACAGGGTTTGATAAGCTGGATAGAAGGAAGTACTTAGAACCAGGGATCACAGTCTCTAAATAAGGAATGGGCTGTTTAGGATCAAGTATTAGAAGAAATTTTTCCACTCAGATAGTGGTGCGTCTCTGGAATTCCCTACCCTGGACAGCAGTGAAGGCTCAGTCATTAACTTCATTCAAAACAGAGATTGATAGATTTCTGCATATTAAGGGAATCAAGGGATATGAGAGTAGTGCTGGAAAACGAGGTAGAAGATCAGCCATGATCTTGATGAATGGTGGAGCAGGCTGGATGGGCCAGATGGCCAGATGTCTTCCTCCTGCTTCTGATGTTCTTATGTTATGATGTTATGCTTGGAATTAAATGAACAACCACCAACTTTAAGAAAGATTTTTTAAAAACCTGATTTTTTTTGCACTGTAAGAAAATGTAAGATGGTACAGAACAGCAGCTCTTATTATTAACTGGATATAGTGAAGAGATAATGAGTGTCCATGGATGGACACTCTGTGGATATCCATTAGCAAGAGAGAGAATTTGGACATGGGATGTTTGCCCATTGGTCATCCTTTTTCCTTAATACCTTGATCCCTAAGCTATTGTGAAGAATATTAGTGATGTCAGGCGAGTTCATCAGTGACAGCTACATTTTAGTGTTATAATTTATCTAGCATTAACTAAAACCAGTAGAACATTGTAACCCATGAGATTTACTGGTTGCATTTAAACAACAGGTAGCTCAAAATACCACTGCAGCAATATCAATCTCTATAATCAATAGGTGTAGTAAATTAAAGTGTGTCAGTAGACAATGCTGCAGATTGAACTTAAGATTGAACTCGTCTGACTGCTTTACTCTTGGGTATTTTTACTGTTTGACATATTGAAACAAATGCAATATTTTTCACATTCAATTCAAATGTGTTATCTGTGTTAATTGTAGCACAGTCACATTTCATATGAAGAAATCACATTTATATCTGTTTTGCAAATGTTTTATAGGGTAAGTAATCACATTTGTCCAGTTTAAGAGTATATCATATACTGTAGCCTTGATAAGAATTGTGCATATGAAGCAAGATACTTCGCAGACTGATCAGATTGTTGTGTTCCAGAGATACATTTAGATTCTGGTTCCGGATGAATTGAACAGTTTACCTTAGATGGGACAGAACATCGCACCCATCATTTGCTGCTTCCTCTCTGAGACTAACAGTTCAGTGAACCCTTGATCACCTTGCAAAACGCCCAGGCCATGATTACATCAGCATGCATGCAAGGTCACATGATCGACCTTCGCACATGCCGATGATGCCATTGTTAACCAAAAATTGCTTTTTCAATTTCACAGTTATCATCTGACACCTAAATTCTCTTCAGTATTTTGGAATTAAAACTATACCAGGGTTAAGCAGACCAAGAGTTTATTTTAATTGACTAGTGTCTTGGAAATTGAACATCAAATTACATCAGAAAATATATTCAAGAGTTCAAAGGTTAGTCCAATCATTAAAAGGTAACAACAGATCGTACTCTTCACAACTACAGAATGTGTCAAAAATACATTTCTGTCTACACCGCTCCTAGATCTGCAGATTTAAAATCCCTACAGGGAATTACAGCAAAATTATTCCTACAGAATAAGGCCAGCCTGTGTCAAAGATATGCAGAGAGCAAACAAATCCTTTTGGCCAAGAAAACCAGATTTGATATTTTCAACATTAATATTGGCAGAGAGGTAGACTTTGCTCTGCTGTGTGTCTGTGTGAGAGCTAAGTGTGGCTAAGGCAGTGAGGATTTCCTGGTAGTGAGGATTAAACAGCCTGGAAATAGGAATGTTACCATGTCATTATATCATATAGAGTCAAAATCTCATTAGCTGCACATACCCCCGATCAGTAATCAGACTGAAAATGAGTCATTGCAGCCTCATCTTGGTTGAATAAGTAAACTGACTTCTTGTTGGTTTCAAGAAGATCTTTCACATCATCATTATTTTGTAAATGAATGCCAAGTTTCTCAAACTGTAGCTGCTTCTATAGCTACCCCTCTACTTCCTCCAAGTTCCAGACTGAGGCAGAGATCTTGTTCTTTGTTGATATCTCTCCCAGTCAGAGGCCGGCTGCCTCTCCCTCCCTAATCTATCCAACTATCGCCCACAACAATTTGGCCAATCCTAACACGCATTGCTGATTATCTGCCCAAACATATCTCCTGATCCTCGCTTTGAACCACCTGGCCCTCAACTATTCTTTCTGCAATCCCCTTCCCACCCGATCTCTACACACCACAGTAAATAAAACATATGTTTCTTGTCAGGTATGCAGCTACTGCGATAACACTCATGTCATAGGGAGACAGCATTATTCTTGTACTTGTCATTTTGCTCCTGAATGGACATATTTATTCATCCCAAATCCACTTAAGCAGACCAAAGTTTTGGTAAATGAAAACAAAAAAAAATGCAGATTCCTGAAATCTGAGACAAAAACAGAAAATGCTGGAAAACTCAGTGGGTCAGGCAGTATCTGCAGAAAGAGAAACAGTCAACATTTCGGGTGGTCTGTGATCCTTTGTCAGAATTTAGGTAAATTTGGGTAAACTACCTTAATGGCATACGATCCCCCTGTTTAATTGTCCTATATTTACTGCATCTGGTGAAACTGCAAAGAAACCCATTATCAAAGCAAAGCTGTGTTTGAAGTGCCAGATCTTTGTGCAAAAAGCATCAAAATATGATTTTCTGCTAGCCACCATCTTTCTCTTTGAAGAGTTACTATAATTACTTGCATACCAAAGTCCATTGGTGTCCGTTGCTTTTGTTTAGGGAAATGTAATCCCCAGTTGAGAGCCAGCATGAAAATAATCCTATGTTTGCCTTGGAAAATGATGCGGTGATAAAGATCGGAAGAAGACAGCTGCATTTATAACATTTATGTTTCAAGATTTGGCAGATATTATTTGATTTGCTATCGAGTGATTTAATATACCAGGCCTCCTGGTATCATACCCCCACCATGATCATCCTGTTCCATGAAACTGCACTTCCCAGGTCCCAGACTGAGTAGAGACCGCTGTTCCTTCCCGGGCTCCCAGTCGGGCGAAGGCTTCCCACTACTCAGCAGTGCAAGTGTGTCAATAAACCTTGGCAGAGCCTGTATTGCCAGCAGTAAAGTCACCCACTGTGCAGAGATGAGGAGATTCTTTGCTCCCAAAGATCCTTCACTGGAAAGTGGGTCAATTGAGGGTCACTAGTTCAGTAAACAGCCAGTAAATCTGCCAGTCTGATGTTATGATCTGAATAGAAGGTAAATGACAGTAGGTGTGGCAGTAACAGCCTGTCAGTGCATGGGATGTCCAGCCTCACAGCATTGCTATTGTTTTAAGGATGAACTGCTTTGAGGGCAGATGTTTGTGTTACCTAAGGAGGGGATCGGTGCAGTTCATTAGAGAGGAGCACCAGCCTTCCTGTCTCTGGGAATTCTCAATCTTCAAAAATGTGGCAAACTTGTCATTGGTATTGAAGTTGTTAAATTGAGACCTAAAAAACATTGACAAATCATAAAGTAAAACATTGTTTTTTATCTTGGAGTGCAGAGCAGCCCTTGCATCTTATTCCTAATAAGTGAAGGACCAGAAATAGATTTTTTTAAAACTTTCTCTTGATTTTTATTGGCAATCACTAGTATTTTTACTCAATTGTTGGATCATAAAAAATATTTTGCTAAATATTGGTGTTTTAAAAGCAAATAGTACATCTAAAGGGAAATAAAAAAGATAATATTGTGATCATTTTGTTGCCTGAGCAGAGAAGGCCCAAGTATTACCTCAGTGTGTTTAATTGGGATGGGTGGGGGCTGGGATTGGTCATTGTGAACCCTGTTAAATGGGTTTCCTGGACATTTTAATTGGCTGTCCCACTGAACAGATGTGAAGCCCATTGCCCACTTGACATGCTGAAAATGAATATCATTCCCTTAATGCCCAGGGGCTGATGTTAGTTCCAATCTGAATCCTACTGTTTTTGAGTCTATTACTCTCCAGCTATTAGATTTGCTGGCATAAGTCCATTTGCAATTATTGATGAATATTCAACCCTGACATTGCTTATTTTTCTGTTATAAGACCAGCCAGCAGGTTCAAAATGAATCGTGACAAGATTGATCAGTTCATTTCACAATCTTTAATTGTCACAATAAGAAACGGGTACTGTTTCATTATTCATTTGGAAATGATCGTCCTTAAGATATAGTACGTTGACACAAATTTCAAAATGAACAATGTACACACAATGCAGAATTGCCCCTAATGCAAGGTCAGATACTTTATATATTTTACAACATTCCCAGCAGTCCCATATGAGATCATTGAGATTGCAAGGGTGGGTTATTAGGTAACAACAAACCATTAAAGGGTTGTTGGCTGAGTTAAGCTGTGCCTATTTACTTAATGGCATGGAAAGAATACCTAATTCTCAAAATAGACACCAGCAACTATTCTGAAGAAGATCCAGCAATAGTAGATTCAAAAGATGAGGGTAAGAAAAGCAATACTGGAAAAAGAGCAATGAGGTTGAGGGCAATGAGACAAGGAGTCATCAAGGGACAGAGCTAGAATAAAATAAATTGGCAGAGACAGGAAGAGAAAGACAGAAATACATAACTCAAGAGAGAAAATACACCATGCACAAGGGCACAGGTAGTGTTAAAGGAATGCCATTCACCTCTCACCTTGCTCACAAGCTTTCTCCAGGCTTTTGGGCAGAATCTTGCTCCAATCTGGTGCCCAGTTAATATAGCACCCTCTTCAGTGGATCTATCAGGATTGTGAATGGGTGAAGAAATAGCAAGCCACTTCAACCAATCAGATTGAAGAATCTTCACTGTGTACACGGAACTCTTTGTATAAAAAAACTTACCCCACACATCTCCTTTAAACTTTCCCCCTTTTACCTAAGTGCATGTCTTCAAGTACTTGACATTTCTACTTTGGGGAAAAAGATTCTGACTGTCTACCCTATCTATTCTTCCCATAATTTTATAAACTTCTATCAGGTCTCCCCTCAACCTCCGACACTCCAGAGAAAACAACCCAAGTTTGTTCATCCTCTCCTTATAGCTCATACCCTCTAGTCCAGGCAACATCCTGGTAAACCTCTTCTGCACCCATTCCAAAGCTTCCACATCTTTCTTGTAATCAGGCAACCAGAACTGCACACAATACTCCAAATGTGGCCTAACCAAAGTTTTATATAGCTGCAACATGACTACCTTTACTATTATACTCAATGCCCCGACAAATGAAGGTAAGCATGCCATACACCTTCTTTATCACTCTCTCTACTTGAATGGCCACTTTCAGGGAGCTACAGACTTAGACCCCAAGATCCCTCTGTACGTCTGTTAAGGATCCTGCCATTAACTGTATATTTTCCCCTTACATTTGACCTCCCAAAGTGCAACACCTCACACTTGCTCAGATTAAACTCCAACTGCAATTTCTCCGCCCATATCTGTAACTGATCTATATTCTCCTGTATCCTTTGACAATCCTCTAAACTGTCCACAACTCCACCAATCTTTGCATCATCTGCAAACTTACTAACCCATCCATTTACATTTTCACCCAAATCATTTACATACGTATATAACAAACAACAGAGGCCCCAGCACCGATCCCTGCTGAACACCCTGGTCACGGACCTCCAGCCAGAAGAACACCCTTCCACCACCACCCTCTGTCTTCTATGGGCAAGTCAATTCTGAATCCAAATTACTAAGTCACAGTGGATCCCATGTATTTTATTCTTCTGGAACTGACTATCAAGAGGGACCTTGTCAAATTCCATATAATGGACTCTGTTGGCAGAATACAGTATCTAGAGCATCCTAAACAAGAATTCAGTAACTCAGACTCTAGATTTTGATTTCTGGATGTCCATGCTCCAGAAATTGCTGTGTGACCTATTCCATTATAATGGTGATCAGCCTTGGCCTTGTTGGTAATATTAGTACAAAATCCTACTGATTGTTCTCATTTCAGTCTGTGCATCAATCAACCTGCTCCTTGATGAACAGAGTGAGGGCCATTAAACACTGAATCAGATGACATGGCCTGCAAATTTTCAGGCTTGCATGGCCTGACTTAAAATTTAAAATCCAGTATTACCCTTGTACAAAGTTGAATGCACCTCTATTCTCTCCTCTAGGAAACCTCACTCCCTTTTGGTGTGATTTCTGTGGTTCAATTTCCCTAACCACAGATTCAAACCATATTCACACTCCAAAGAAAATTTTACAAACCCTTGTAAGATAGTGCAGTGCATAGAGCTGTGGGCCCCTATACATAGGGAAAGTTTGGACCAGAGTTGCTTGTGATATTCTGATATGTGTTAGCTTTTTGTAGTTTCCTATCAGTAGTAGAAAGTCCCACAGAATGTTTTATCATAACTACCTTGCAGATACACAATAAAACAACTGCAAGCTGACACTACAATTGTGCATGTACCAGAACAGATACTGAAAAATACAGAGAAGTAATATAGAAGCAAACAGTCACCTTTTTAATAATATTTCACCAGCAAAGGTAAAATGACAACAGTGAATGGTGTAAGTTTATTAAAGAAAACAGGAAATTGAAAAAGGTGAGTTAACATTGCAGATATTCATTTTAGATTAAGGCCCCCTGTGAAACATTAAACCATCTCCACTTTCTGAAACTGAATGACCTGTATAATCTTAGAAATAATAATTTTTCTAACATGTACACACCAGTTAAGAAAATTGTCTGTCATATTTAATCTTTCTATTAAATAATTTCTGGGATTCATCATAAGTAGTCAGAGGCAGAAAATGTATTTGCCACTTTAACTGCAGACCAACTTCCCACTATTCCATTTTTATTCATTCTGCTTGTGCTCAAAGTTTAATTAGAGTCCTACAGCGAGCTTTTAGTCACTACCTAAACAGCAGCAGGAGCTATTTGATTGATACTGACCCACAGGGCACCTCGCCACATATTTAGCTGCATCGATTTCATTCTGGCTTATTTTCTCTACAAGGTCTCCTACAGAAAGTCTCATTATTTTTTGTTCAAAGTGCTCTATCTGAAGAAATGTGCTTATTTTTGGTTTAAAATGTAGAATTCTTAGAGACATACAGCACGGAAGCAGGCCCTTCGGCCCAACTGGTCCATGCCGATGCCGTAACGTTGAATGATGTCATGAAATAAGAAAGGTGCATGTTTTAATCTCAAGCCATGTGACATCATAGAAAAAAACTGAAACAGATTATGTCCCCTCATTGGAAACCACAAACACCAATTACAGATTTGAAGATAATGCTACAATTTGAGAGTATTCATATAAATTAATAGAACATTTACTGAATAAGTAAATTTGAAAGCCAGGTAAGTTGCAAGTCAGTGTCAGCCACATCCTGCCACCTTGAGCACCTGCTCACTATCCCCTCTGTCTGCTGCCTCTTAGCTGAGTTTTTAACCAGGTCAATAATTTGCCTTTAGTTTCATGAGCTTCACCTTTCCCCATTAGACACTTCTTCCATCTGGAAATTAATATAAATAACATTCATGGACACTTACCTATCTATTCAACAAATTTAAATAGGTTCCTCAGAAATGACCTAATCTTCACAAATTCATCATGCCTGCATCTGATTAATTGAAAAGTTTCAAGGTGTTTAATCATTCTATTCCCAATTGCATATGCTAGTAATTTCCCAAAAACAGATGTTGGGCTAATTCTTCCACAATTTCCCCAACTTTCTTTTCCATTCTTAACCTGGGGAGTGATGTGGATAATTCTCAAAGCTCATAGAATGGTTCTCAAACCATGCAAGCTTTGGAAAACAACAGTTTCCCATAGTTGAATGCAGAAAGATGGAAACAAAGTTGCATTTATAAAGTCACTTTCATATTTAAAAACATGCCAAGAGATTTTGTAGAAAGAAAGTTTCAAAAATAGGGAATCCAAGCTGTGCTGTGGTGAGAGATGACAGAAAACACGACTGAAAACACAATCCAAGGGTTTTAAGAATGCTTTGAACAGATAAGTAAGGCTGAAGGAGATTGAAAAGGGATGGAGGGGTGAGGTTGTGCAGGTGACTCAATAAAGCAAAAGAGTGGGTGCAAAATTCAATGGGAGCAGGGGTCAAAATGCACAAGTTTTCTCTGCCTATTGCTTTTGATCGGGGCAAATAATGAGAGCAGATAACAATATTTACGTCATGCCTTTTAATGCTTCAAGTTCTATACAATTGTAACCAAAATACTGGTTTTTGATGCTGCTATGTCTCTGTGACCCACTCAGCCCCACAAACCTTTGGATTATATTCTTTTGTTTCCAGGTTCAGTCACGTTGCCGTTGTTGTTGGTGAATGTGTCTCCTGCTGCCTTGGCCTTGAGCTCTGAAATTCACTGGTTAACTCTCTCTCTCTCTCTTCTTTAAAACACTTCTTTAAATCTCCCTCTTTGACCAAGCTTGTGGTCATCTACCTGTGTGGCTCAACATCAAAGATGGTTTATTGACATCATTCTTATTAAGCACAACGCAGAGGGCATTGTTGTTGTTATACTTTGTGCTATTTTTTTCAGTGGAAAACTGCTGCCTATAGTCTGCCAAGACATCGAACATTGTAAACATTCTTGCAACGGGTAAATTTTTTTGCTGATAGAACAATTTAGTCAGAAACCTATTGTATCAAATGAAATTTTTTGCTGGAACAACCAGAAGGAATTCATGAGACTTCTGAAAATTACCTTTCTGTGAAAAAAGAAACAGACAACAAAGAGGAGCAAATTACATCTGCTGCAGAAATATATGTGCTGGATGTTCTGCAATTTGTAGACATGTAAACCTATCTGTGAGTAGCCATCTTCTAACCGGAAATCAAGCTTAGTAGGAAATTGCAGATGGCTGCACGACTATCTGTCTATTAATTTTAATTAGGAAATTGCAACAGCACATCCTTGAGTTTTGGATTTGCACAGCTAGCAATAAGGTTTCCTGAAGTCATTGAATAAAAGACTAAGTGTTTTCCTAAAATAATTTCATTTGGCACAAAATAATGCCACAAAGTTCTAATTCCACTTGAACACTGAGCACCACTGGCTCAAAATGTAATGATCCAAAAAAATTTCTAATTGAAAATGGGGCAATAATGCATGCTGCCAATGGGGCAAAGAATCGTCAGAATTCCAGGGACTACCCAGGCGGAATATGAGGTATTGTTCCTCTAGTTCCATTCTAGGATATCTGAAGTGTCCTCCTTTTTTAGGAAACTTAGATTCCCTTCTACTGTGGTTGACGGAGCCCTCTCTCTCATCTCCTCTGTTTCTCCGCCTTCTGCTCTCATTCCACCTCCCTCCGGATAGTACAGAGATAAAGTTGCACTAGTCCTTAACTCTGGTGGGTAGGTTAATTGGCCACTGTAAACTTACCCTGGTGTGTGGGTAAGTAGTAGAATCTGGAGGGAATATGGGGAGAATAGGTTACTAGTGAAATTATGAGGGGTGGTGTATGAGCCAACATAAACTCACTGGCCAAAATGTCCTCCTTATATGTCATAAGGAACTGTGCATAGCTCACATGCTGCTCTCTAGTCCCTCTCACCAAAACCCTAGAATCCTAGGGCAAATAGGAAAAGGAACTTTCAAACCCTTAATGCAATGCCCGGAACAGTAGTACTGCTTTGATACTTGTGCTTGGATTTTAGGGCACTGGGACAACTCAGCACCTGTTTTGAGTAACAAAATAGAGTGCCAGTGAAATGCAGGTACCACCACTGTTGTCCTCTGTGGTTGTAAGACCATGAGGGCAAAGTGCAAATGAGAACGTAACCCTTTAATGCATTCATGGTACCAAAACAGTGCTTTGGACAGTCATCTCCATACTAATCAGGTGCTACATAGGAGTACTAATGATTACCATCTTGGATCCAAATCCTTAAATGTGAATTCATCTGTCTCAAGCGTTATGATAATTATTTTGCTGGTGCTTGTTCTCCTTTGCAGTTTTCTTGGGCTCAGAACATTCTTGAAGCCATCTACTTTCATTTGCTGTTTGCCCAGGAAACTCTCAGGTTGCTGCTTGGGGTATTTTTATTTACTGGTTCTGGAGGAAGTTGGCCAGTGATCAAGCCACCATAAAAATATTAGCCACATACACAGCCTAAAACAGCAGAGACATACTGATTTACTTCCAGCACTATCAATGGCTCAAGGATAATTTCTCCCTTGAATTTAATGACAGGAAATCTGCTAAGCAACAGCAGGAGGTATTTTTCCACCCGATGTAGTGGCATCCTGTAGGCTGTGGCTAGCTTGTTTGTTCAGGCCACTGATTTTATTGATTTCTGTCCGCTTGGCTTCTGTAACATTCAGAGTACAGGGTGGCACAGAGGTTCTGCAGGTGGTGCAGCTATCACACAACTCCAACAACCCAATTTCCATTCTGGTCTGTAGTGCAGTCTGTATGGAGTTTGCACTCTCTCGCTCTGACTACATGAGTTTCCTCCGGGTGCTCCAATTTCCTCCCACATCCCAAAGATGTGTTAGTTGTTAGATTAATTAATTTATAGAAATTAACCCTAGTGTTGGAGTCTGGTGGAAGAATTGGGTGAGTGGGAACACTGGATATTAATTGGCATCTGTGAGAGAATAGGTTGCAGAGAAATAAGTGGAGGAATGGGATTGATGGGATTACTCTGAGTGCTGGCAAAAATTCAATGGGCCAAGTGGCTTCTTTCTATATCATAATGAAATATGAACATATGAGCCTTCTACAGCCAATTCTGTTACTTCAATTATGGAAATAGTTTTCACTCCACAAATATGCAACTGACCTCTTGAAGACCTCAACATTTTATTTTGTAACTTGGAGAAGTACTGCTACCAGTACTACACTTGTCACTTAACAAGGAAATATAAAATTATTCATTAAAATCCTTCCTAATCAGTCTCCTCTGGCCCTGACTTGGATCCATGGATGCTTGGTTTGGTGAGGGAGCCACTGATTCTCTCAGACTCCAATTTAAAATACCACACCATGTTTTGATGCTGTTATTGTAGCCTAAACTGCATTTTAAAGAGGACCCTGTGTATTGGCTTTAACATATGCAATTTAAAATTGCAGTCAAGCAATTCAGAATGAGCAAGGAGAAGATTCATCCCATTTTAACTACTCCATTAGATGTAATGAGTCAAACAATGCCAGAATTTGAAGATTTTTTTATTATTTCACCCCTGCATGAATATTCACGCTGGATGTAATTTTGTAAAAATCCAATCCTTTCACTCTGTTGCTTGAACAAGACAATGCTTGCAATGAATCATCCAGTTCAGTTTGCAGCTGAGTCACCAATACAGTTACGAGATTCTGATTTATATGCACAATGGGACCATGTGTCATAGAGGTTCCTTGTCATATTTAGGTAAGGTGTACAACGAATTGAATTATAGGTGGAAGAAGATTCAGATAAGGCAGAATATGAATTAGTATCAGAATGAACCACATAATTTTTCCAATCATAAGTGATTTAAAACAATAAGAAAAGACAACATTTGGAGAAGGTTAAATGAGGGACAGCTGAAGTCTGAAATGAAGACCAAGATGAAAGCAACACAGAAGAAATCAAAAGGAAAGCTGCAGAGCTGTGATGAAGTTGAAATGTGGAAAATGATTCCAGGAAAGGGATACCACTGGGAGAAGGCTTGAAATGGAAACAAAAGAAAAAAATACTAAATTGAAAACAGCACCAATAAGGCTTCAGAAAGATAGAAACAAGATCCAGAAAATGAATATTGGGACAACATTTTAATTAGATGCTTCTGTTAGATTAAGGCCTTTTGTCTAGTTTTGCTGATAATAGAATAATGGGTAGAATCCCCTAGAAATGTGTGCTATATGGGTATTGCAGGGGCAGTAATGATGTCTTGAGTGTGACGTTTTCAGTGGTACTTGAAACCCAACGCCTTCAGAGAGGCTCAAGCCTGAAAAGTGGTCTCTTCAAATGACTAGAACTTGCGATCGGAAACAGTGACCAGGTAAGCAGCAAGGTTGTGGGGTGGTGCATGGTGAGGAGGGGTGGTTGAGATTAGGGCCTCTGTTGATAACTCAGAGTATCACTGGGTTGGGGATAAACCAATTCAATTGGAGTGGAGGTTATAACTGGAGAATGGAGGAGGGGGAAGGGAGGTTGTTACCTAAGGGTCGAATCAGAGGGTCAGGGGGATGGGACTTCTATTATTTACATACAATACAAAATTACACAAATAATTTTTATTTACTAAGTCCTATAAATTACCTAAATATAAATCTACTTATTTTCTCATCGTCTCAACTACAACCCTACAATATGACCTAGATTTAACAATTCACACTGTGCACCATTAGTAGCTATTGACACAATAATTGACTTTTTAATTATCTTCACATGCAACAAATCCCACAGTCTGTATGAAAAAGTTACTTCAACTGTACATAAATATGAATAAAGTGTATGATATGAATTTTTTAACATCACTTCTCCCAAAACTTAACAGTAATTATCAAGATTTTTCTACAATGATTGCAGTTCTGCATTGTTTCCAAAATATTCCCAAATAGTACAAACCCAATAGTAGCAATTTCTAAGTTTTTTTTAATGTTTCCTGTCTTTATTGTCTTCTCACACATTCTGTTTCAGATTGCTACACTCACCTCAGCTCCCCTTCCACATTGCATCTTTTCCTTTTTCAGTTAAGAAGTCATTATCTCTGAATGTATGCTCTTAATCGCAGATCGACCCCACCAGCCCACAACCCCAATATGTAATTGGACCCATTTATCTCCACTGGCAATCCAGCTGGTTATTTCCCTCATAACCTGAGATTCTCTCCTGCATAGTGCTTAGCCTAATTTATCTGCCTTAATGGAAAGTATTTCAGATATTCTTTGTCCACATCTAGCCCTATAACCAACCAACTGGTCATAGGGATCAAGTATATCAAATTCAGCACATCAAACAGTTTCGTTTGAATTTTCCCATTTGATTCCAAATAATCCTGCATCACCTGATCTGAAAGTGGTACAACAAATGCTCCTTTTAGCCAATGCCTTTAACCTGAAAATGTGCACCCACCATGTCTTCTTGGCCTTGGTGTGGAGATTACTGAAGGCACTAGTTAAAATGTTCCCATCGAGATTCTCATTATACCCTAATAGGAGACCTCACATCAGGTCTGTGATGCTAATAAATTTACCAGCATTTTATACCTCTCTGGTCCCATATGTAATGGTTGTATGATTATGTTGCTGTGTTTTCTGTCCTCTTTTGGAACCTTGATGACATCATTTGCTGTCAGGAACAACTCCACCCTTCCACGTATAGAGCTATTGGCTGTGACATCATTACCACTCTATCTACCTATTCTTGTACGTAGTTACTACCTTGCTACTTATTGCCAAAGAGTCATAGCATGGAAATGGGTCCTGCGGCCCAACTGGTCCATGCCAACCAAGATTCCCGTCTAAGCTAGTCCCATTTGCCCGTGTTTGGCCCAGATCCCTCTAAACCTTTCCTATCAATGTACCTGTTCAGTATGTTTTATATGTCATATACACATGTATGCATAGGTGTAATGAAAAACTTACTTGCAGCAGCATCATAGGCACATAGCATCAGATACACAACATTCACAAGAAAAATTAACAACATAAATGATACAAAACTATAGAGAAAAGAACACAATTAGAACAAAAAAAAATCCACTGTAGTGCAAAGTGGTCAAAGTTTGCTATAATGAAGTAGTGATTAGGGTTGTGCAAGTTGGTTCAAGAACAGAATGGTTGAAGGGAAGCGACAAAGGTGTTGGAGGAACTCAGCGGGCCAGGCAGCATCTATGGAGGGAAATGGACAGTCAACATCCTGGGTCAAGACCCTTCATCTGGACTCGGACCCAAAACGTCGACTATCCAGCTCCCTACTTGTTCAACCATAGTAGCCCAAATATTGCCAATGGATCATCCATGGGCTCTTCTCTGTATTGCTGCTTGGTAAGTTAACAGACCAAAGATCCTTTACTAATGATTAATAACATCCAACAAACAGCATACATTGATATAAGTATGTATCCAAAGTCATACCCTTTGGTGCACATAGACCTTAAATATATATACACCAAATATATACTACATTGCCCAGTTGAATTTTCAGAGTGATGCAGAATTATCTGGAAATGTTCATTGTCACCTTTCACACAAGGTAAGGTAAACTTTGATTGTATAAAATGGTGAAGTGGTGTTAGGTGATTGAATTTCCAAGTCTATGTGGGTAATTAAGGATTCATTTTATGTTGGAGGCATACAGTATGTGTCTTCATGACTGATAATCACGTTACAGTTGAATAAGTTAACAATATTATTTGGGAAGTAGTGTAGTAAAACATATTCAGTCATGAGAATTGTAGAATATGTATTTAGGCCATAAACATAGCAAAAGATTGCAAATATGTGTATGATGAGTAAATGAAAAATAGTCAAGTCTGCTTTTAAAAGGTATAGGCATGAGATTCAGGCCTATAAGTTAATAGCAACAACATAAATATTTTTTAAATGAAACTTCTCCTAGATGTATATTTTTTCTTTCTATGAACTGGTTTTGAACACATAATAAAGAATAGGTCAATAAATCTATGGGAAACCAAAAAGCAGTGAATTGATAAGAGAGGGAGGAAGAGTAAGTGAGGCCAAATATGAAGTATGTTATCTGAAAACAGAAGTTAAGGGATCGTAAAATTAGTGATAGTGAGGGGAATCAAATGCACTGTTTAGACAGAAATATAGCTACACAAAATTTTTTTTTATTGTGCATGCATGCTGTGAGACAAGACCATTAAAATGACATGGGAGAACCAGTAAACAACAGGCTATGGAAGGTAAGACTTTGAGTGGACTCAGCGCTAGCTTTGGCTTAACACTCTAGTTGGTCCTAAGGGAAATCAAGAGAAAACAACAATCCAGCCAGCTGTCTATCTAATCTGGCCCAGTGCACTTGTATGCAGTGCAGTCATGTTCTCACTTTATAATTAGTGCATTGGAAATGTTTGTTTGTTAAATAACATTTTGTAGAAAATCTTTCACATTATGCTCTGCTATTGAATCTTTGTAATATACTACTAAATAAAGATGACATATTTCCTTTATTATAACAATTGATTGGGCTTGATCACATTGGTAGTCAGCTGCCAGTTTTGCAGAGAATCATTTGCTAAGTGTTGTGTGTAGCAGGGCTCATTCCTGACTTCAATGCCTGCACATGGCAACATGGAAATCAGAAATGACCTGGAGGTCAGATGTCACTATGTCTGACCTCCTGCTCCACCACTGAACTCAGCACTGAGTCCAGAAGCAAACACAAATACCTCAAGATGAGAGGATGGATACAATCCATATTTTTCCCCACAAGCCTTATACCAGCCATGGGTGATGTATGTAGTGTGATCACATTGATTTGAATGGAATTGCTATTCTTGATTGCAAAAATGTGCAGGAGTGTTTTTGAATTTAAGTTGACCGCAAGAAACTGCAGAGAGTTGTGGACACAGGCCAGCGCGTCACGGAAACCAGTCTCCCCTCCTTGGACTCTGTCTTTACCTCTCGCTGCCTTGGTGAAGCAGCCAGCATAATCAAAGACCCCACCCACCCGGCTCATTCTCTCTTCTCTCCTCTTCCATTAGGTAGAAGACACAGGAGCCTGAGGGCACATACCACCAGGCTTAAGGACAGCTTCTATCCCACTGTGATAAGACTATTGAACGGTTCCCTTATACGATGAGATGGACTCTGACCTCACAATCTACCTTGTTGTGACCTTGCACCTTATTGTCTACCTGCACTGCACTTTCTCTGTAGCTGTGACACTTTACTCTGTACTGTTATTGTTTTTACCTGTACTACCTCAATGCACTCTGTACTGACTCAAAGTATCTGCACTGTGTAATGAATTGATCTGTACGATCAGTATGCAAGACAAGTTCTTCACTGTACCTCAGTACAAATGACAATAATAAACCAATACCAATACCAATCTTATTGTTTTAATTAATTTTTAGCACTTCAAGATGCTTTTAAGTAAATATTTACTTTCAGTGTTTTTAAAAATTATTTACATCCATTTGAACAGCCTTTAAACATCCCTGATTATCAGAGATATTTAAAAATGGTTGAAGAGCTTTTGGCAGTAGCAAGCTGTCAAAAGGTCATCAGGTGGTCCAGTTGGCAGGGCCACAGGTTCTACCACGTGAGGCCTTGTCACCACCATACATGATGGCCGTGGCAACCAGGCCTCCAGCTTGATCAGGCCCAGTGAAAGTGCAACCACAAGCACAGCATGAGGATAAGTGTGAGAAACAGGCAAGATTGAGTGCACCATCCAGCTCATTCTTCTTCATTACAAGGCCTGCAAGCAGAGACAGCACCCAATGACCCTGAAAGCGGCTCCAGCAGGAGCCGAGACCAGAGGGTGGGCAGATGTGCAGACAATGCATAGGCTGGAACAGGGCCAAGCGTGCAGATGGAGCACAGTGGAAATGGGGCCAGACATGTGGCTGGAAACCACGGGCCAGAACTTAACCAAGATCTGGAACTGTGATCCAGAGGTCTCCCAGATCTGCAGCTGGATAAGGAGTAGTAAGTAATGTGTTAATTTAGTAATTAATATTTTTTTTGTGTTGAATGCTTTTGCCAAAGTGGTCTCCACGTGAAAAATGGAGAAGATACCTATTCCAGCCCATTGCATTCCTTAAGATCAGAGCTACCCATATTGGAAAATCCATTCTGAACACTTTCAAATGCAAATTTACTTTGTTCACAGGGTGTGGATTTAGCAGTAATCCACTTGATGCTACTCCACAGAGCATTGATTTGTTACAGTGCTCTTGGTCCTTTGTTCCAAACACACACAGGAATGTACTCCTGTACTTTAAAAAGACATTGGTTTGGGCTGCATGCTGCTACGCTGGGAACCTGGTGTGAATCTCTGCCATCTACTAGCACATCCAGATTCTATGGTGTCACTCATCACCCTCTGTTGAATTTAATGGAAGTTGTCATCCTCTTTGTGGTTGCACAGTGCTGTCCAGCCCAGATCTGGGTGGTCAATCAACAGATGGAACAGCCACTGCCAGTCCCCATCAGTGGCTGACATTCACTGGATGCAGCCCTGAGCCCAACATCCAGGCACTGAGAACTGCAGGGCTTGTCTGGCCAGCGCAACAACGGCCCTCACAGGCAGCCTCTCCACACCAAGTCATTGCTGGGATAGAGAGTCATAGAGTTATACAGTACAGAAACAGGCCCTTTGGTCCAACTAGTCCATGCTGAACAAGATGCCCATCCAAGCTAGTGCCATTTGCCAGCATTTGGCCCATCACCTTCTAAACCTTTCCAATCCATGTACCTGTCCAACTGTCTGTTAAAAGTTATTATTGTACCTGCCTCAACCACTTCCTCTGGTAGCTGATTCCCTACCGCCCTTTGTGTAAAGAAGTTGCCCCTCAAGTTTCTCTAAAACCTTTCCCCTCTCACCTTAAACCTATGCCCTCTAGTCCTTGATTCCCCAACTCTGGGAAAAAGACTGAGTGTATTCACCCTATCTGTGCCCCTCATGATTTCATAAATCTCTATAAGATCACCTCTTAGTCTCCTATGCTCCAAGGAATAAAGTACGAGTCCGTCCAACCTCTCCCTGTAACTCAGTCCCTCAAGCCCTGGCAGCATCTTTGTAAATCTTTTCTGCACTCTTTCCAGTTTAATCTTTCTTATAGCAGGGCAACCAAAGCTGAACACAATATTCCAAGTGCAGCCTCACCAGCATCCTGTACAACCGCACCATGACCTCTTAACTTTTATACTCAGTGCCCTGACTTATGAAGGCCAGCGTGCCAAAAGCCTTCTTCACCACCAGTGCCAGGCGGTGAAGAGTGCCAGGTACCCACAGAGCAGAGTGCATCAATGGAGAGGGCAGGGCTTCTTGACACTTGTGTCCCTGGCACAGCACTGCTGTCAGTGATGCATCACTCTAAATATAATGCTACAGTATAATGACCTCTTTTAGCACCAATTCCACTAATGATCTCAATCCTGAGTGCAGTTAAGAGTCAATCACAGTTATTCTCAGACCAGAAGCAACTGTTCTCTGCAACCAGTCTGTGTTGATCTTAATCTCTGAATAGTCCAAACAGGACCCGTGTGGTATTATTTTTCAAATTAACCATACTTACAGATTTTCTCAGTGGGAATGACATTCATTCTGCCAATTACTTGATAGATTCCTACTGTGGTTTCAGCCTATTAAGAATGGAGTTGAAATTAACCAAACTCAATTAAGGTTTTTGCAAATGATAAAAGAAGATAATTTCATCACCAAGTCTACCTGAGCAATGCTTCAACCTACTACCCTGCTAATTCTGCACTCTGTTTAGTTTCCTTGCACAAGATTAGGAGTCCAATGGTTCAAACATGATTAGTGGATCAGATGGTCTACTTCAAATCATCACTGATTGAGTCAAACTTGATGAAGATTATATTTTCCTCATCTGTCAGCACAGATTATGTTTAATGGTAAATCAGTAGAGCACAACTAAGATTGCAGCATCATTACAGAGGAATCTTCTGTGGTATGAATTGACTATCAGTAATGGCATCCCGACTCCAATCAGCAACATAGCTACTCAACATAAGTAGAGCAGGAATTTCTTCATTGTTTCTGCTGGAGGCAAGAGGAAAGGTTAGATGAGCAGAAGATATTTCATAGTTAGTATTGAAAGATCTGTATAACCCATGGAGGCAAACCTTTCTACTGACGGTTTCTGAGACCTGATCAGTAATAACTCTCTGGAGATTACCACTGACTGTTACACGTCAGGTTTGTGTGTTGGATGAGCACTGCCGCGAACAATTGCTTGTACCGCAGCATTGAGGATCCCTTCTTTAAAGAAGAGGAACCATCAGAACACTTTTTGTGGCCCACAGCATACACAAGCTTAGTAGAAATGCACTCTCAAAAATGGCTTCAAGTGTACAAGATGATAAGAGGCATAGATCGAGTGGACAGTCAGAGACTTTTTCCCAGGGCGACAATGGCTAACACAAGGGGACATAATTTTAAGGTGAGTGGAGGAAGGTATAAGGGGGATGTCAGGGGTAGTTTTTTTACACAGAGAGTGGTGGGTGCATGGAATGCACTGCCTGCAGAGGTTGTGGGGCAGATACATTAGGGACATTTAAGAGACTCTTAGATAGACACATGAATGATAGAAAAATAGGGGGCTATGTGGGAGGGAAGGGTTAGATCTTAGAGCAGGATAAAATGTCGGCACAACATTGTGGGCCGAAGGGCCTGTACTGTGCTGTAGTGTTCTATGTTCTATGTTCTAAAAATCAATAGACTGGACTGTTTTAGTTTCACAGTCAAATGAAGGCACTTGCATTGTAAATCTCCTTTCAACTTTCCCCCTCTCACCTTACAGCTATGCCCTCTAGTATTTGATATCCCCACCCTGGGAAAAAGAATCTGACTATCTACCCTATCTATGCATCTCATAATTTTATATACTTCTAACAGCTTACCCCTCAGACTCAGACACTCCAGAGAAAACAATCCAAGTTTGTCCAACCTTTCCTTATAGTTAATACTCTCTAATCCAGTCAACATCCTGGTGAACCTGTTCTGGACCCAATCCAAAGCCTTCATACCCTTCCCGTAATGCAGTGACCAGAACTGGACACAAAGAGATTTTTTTAAAAAGTAGGCTAAAATTTAGAGAAAAGAAGTTTTTAAGAAAGCAGGCTGCAATAATAGAAATGCAGATTAGGGCTGGTTTAATCTAGAATAGGGAACCAGTATGTGGGGTGTATACCCTAATTTGGGAGATAACACAGAAAGTGGACATCTTATCCAAGGTGATTATACTGTGCACATAGATACATACAACAGATGTCAATCATGTGCTCTTTAAAGCCTATCCTAGTGCAGTGCACAATTACTACCCATGAGTAGAGCTGCTATACTCGAGAGGCCCTCACCTCAAAATTTACCCAGTCCTGGAAGGATGCTTCAACAGCCTGTGTCATTTCTACAGTTATGTGTGTAGCTTGATTCTGACAACTATGTTAAAATGCATTTATGTGCTGCCTGGAAAAGTAATTAGAACTGTTATCAGGAGGGACAATGGCATTGTGAAGGTGGGCTCTAGCCATTCCACTTGCGCTAGGTCCAGGATCTGAGAGCCAACTGATCGACTGAGGTGCATCCTTCCAAATGCCTTCCTAAAGCTAGGTCTCACTTTTTTTCCCAAATGGCCACCCAAGGTCTGAAGGCTACCAGTAAATGCATCCACATTAGAAACATTAACCAACTAAGAGACCTCTTTGTAGGGCATAGATATTCTTGGCATTGCTGCAATTTTTTGAATCTTTCTCTGATATTGATACCCAAAAAGGAGTTGGGTTCACCTCACTTGTTCCTGCTGCTGTCTGTTTACTTTAACAAGTGGGAAAGAAAAACCCAATCTTTTGAACAATGATGGAAACATGAGGATTTGAACGTAAGTTTTGAAAACAGGAAGGTTTTGAAAGAATAGAAAGAGGGATGAATGGGAGGAAGTTTGGTTGGGGTGTTAGAAGAAGACTAGAGACCATCAATGTAGCATACTCAGCAAGTAAACAGGGAATTCAGAAGAAACTTCTTTACCCAGTCAATGGTGAAAATGGCAAATGTGTTACCACAGAGAGGAATTGAGGAGAATAGTATAAATGTTTTAGGAGAAGCTAGGTAAGCATTTAGGCTGGAGGGAAGTTATGCTGATGCAATCAGATAATCAACAATGGAAGGTAGCTCAAGTGGAGCATATGGATTGGCATGTATAACATATGTGGTGTATGTAATATTGTTTGGTACCAATTTAAGAACTGCATCATGTGACCACTGCTCTGTTGTCACATTTTATAGGGTAGAACATTACAGAGTCTGTCTGTCTCTGCAGAAGAAAAGCACACTGAGAATGCTCCCTGACACTGTAAGCTTTTCTTTTACTAAATAAAGTACCCTTGTTCTTCACTTGAATTACTATTTTCTAGTACCTTAGAGAGTGAAAGAGAAAGATATGGAGACATGGTGTCAGAAGTGCTAGATGATGAATATATTGGATTCCACCCCTGAATCAGAATACCAAACACTGGATGTGACTATTTACAACTGAAATACATGGATATACACCAGCTGTGTGATTCAGTAGAGATCATGCACAATGGAATAAATAAAACTGCCTCAAGCCTTTGGATTTCCAGGCAAAAAACTTGAATAAAGAACAGAAACGGAGTAGGTAAGAGTTCACACTGAACAGTTATCTGCTGCAGCAGATAAACCAGAGCAGACAACAGTAGAGACATTATTATGTCTCATTAGCAACAAGGAGAGAGAATTGTTTCATATCATATAGCCCTCTAATGAGACCCTGGAGAATGCATCAGATGCATTACAGGAACTTTGTAGTTACTAGTCCCAACCAGGGGCAGGAAGAAGACTTTGATAATTTCCTAACAGAGCTATGATTGTTAGCAGGTAATAGCAGTTTTATAGACTTGAAGGACTCGCTCATAAGAGACTGGATTATTTGTAGAACCCAGGGGTTTACCCTGAGGAGACAACTACTACCTGAGAGAGAGTTAACATTAGAAAAATACATGCAAAGATGGTAGGACGTGGGGCTATCCAAAGCCCGGCCAGGAATGTTGGATGGCCAACTGAAGGAAGTACCTACAGTGAATCCCGAGATAAAGGCTAAGTAGGAATTTTACATGGCATGGACCCCATGGACCCCATAGGCTGAATAGCCTTGTTCTGGGTCATAATAGGTAAGTAATTAAGTATGAAACAGGAATGTCATAGTCATAAGAGTCCTGTGGCATGGAAGTGGGTCCTTCAATCCACTGCATCTGCACTGACCACCAAGCACCTATTTTCACTCATCCTGCACTAATTCATTTTCCCAAATTTTCATCACTCTGCGCCCCCCCCCCCCATCCAGACTTTACCACTCACCTATGCAATAAGAGCAATTTACAGTGGCCAATTATCAAACAATCCACCCACCTGCATGTTTTTGGGATGTGGGACAATACCAGAGCACCTGGAAGAAACACATGCAGTCACAGGGGGAACGTGTAACCTCCATACAGGCAGCACCAGAGGTCAGCATACAGATGAAGGGTCTCAACCTGATATGTCGACCGTCCATTTCCCTCCAAAGATGCTGCCTGACCCACTGAGTTCCTCCAGCAGTTTGTTTTTTGTTACAGAGAGAGAGCATTCTCTACAGAGTACCTACCGTCACAGGGGCAAAACCAATTCAGCCAAGTTCCACACTGAAACATTATATCAACTCATAGATAGCAGATGGACACATACTACAATATTACACTCAATATTATAAAGGTCACACACATTGTATAAAGTGCTCCTGATCTTAGTTGGAATTACCAGCATCTTAGACAGTGAGAGAGACAGATATTGAGACAACAGGGACAGGTTGCGCCAAATGGCCTGTTATGTATTTTATGAAATGTTTGCATGTTACAGCTATATATTGACATCGATGCAATGGAGACAAGCAACCACAAAAGTCTTGGGCTGCAGTCCCAACAATTTTGTTGTCCTTTGAGCACTGTGATCCCAACAGAGATTGCAAGGTCATTGCAAGGAGAGTTTGGGTAAAATTATAACTGAAACCAAATCTCTGGCTCACAGCTTCTGGGTCCTGTTGGAATTGCTAGCACTAAACATCCCACGGGAACACCTAATTACCAAGGCTCCCCATCCTCTGAATTAGTAGACCAAATTGTGCTTTTATATTGTTGCACTTATTCAGTGGGTTACCTATTTGCTTCAACCAATTTCTACAGATTCTGGGGACAAATGAACCAATAGAGTGGAGAAGCCAGCCTTAGCTTTTCCCTCGCCCTTCTCTCTCCCTCCTCTTCCCCACCCATTGTAAAGAATTCTCTAAAACAGCAGAATTTATATCCTCTACTGCTTGGCTGTCAAATTAATGCCAGGAATAGGAAATTGGGAAACTGACATCAAATTTATTACTGTAATAAAATTTAAAATGGCTAAAAATACATCCTACATTATTGAGTTTATTGTAACAAACTAGCTTATATTGCTGTAATTGCTTAATAAAGTAGCTAATTCTATGTCCCTGAAAATTTCTCAAAGGCAGTGGTCAATGCAAGAAAGTTATCTAAGGGCTTTATCAGTCCAAGTTGTTACTATCTATGGTGCTCAAATTTATTTGACATAGATGCTCTTAGCTCTTGAAAAAATGGTAATTTCTCTTTAGTTAATTGGCCCTGACTTCAAATAGTCATCAATTTCCACCCATTGTTGATAGCTCAATGGACAAACTCTGTTTGATAATCTTCTCTTGCTAGGTAACAGATCTTAATACTGAATGAGTATCTCTCAAAGTACATTTTATCATTATGACCTAGGCAAAGAAATCAATCTTGAAGTGATTTAGGAACAAACACACACACAATCTCTTATTCATTCTTATTGGACAAATTGGGAGTAATATCCACAATTTAAATAAACATCCACTGTTGACATGTATTTCATTGGTTTGTTTGAGCTATAGGTCACCCCCAGATTATAGCAGAGTTCCATTCCTGTGAACCCATTGCAATTCGCCTATCGCCGAAACAGGTCTACAGCGGATGCCATCTCCCTGGCCCTTCACTCAGCTCTGGAGCATCCGGACAGTAAGGACACTTACGTTAGACTATTGTTTATTGACTACAGCTCTGCCTTTAATACAATAACACCAAGCAAGCTTGTCACCAAACTCCGAGACCTAGGGCTCAACACCTCCCTCTGTAACTGGATCCTTGACTTTCTAACAAACAGACCGCAATCAGTGAGGAGAGGCAGCAATTCCTCCGGCACGATTATTCTCAACACTGGTGCACCTCAAGGCTGCGTCCTCAGCCCTCTACTCTACTCCCTATACACTCATGACTGTGTGGCCAGATTCTGCTCTAACTCCATCTACAAGTCTGCAGATGATACTACTGTTGTAAGCCGTATCTCAAACAGTGATGAATCGGAGTACAGGAAGGAGATAGAGAGCTTAGTGGAATGGTGTCATGACAACAACCTTTCCCTCAATGTCAACAGAACTAAAGAGCTGGTCATTGACTTCAGGAAAGGGGGCGGTGTACATCCACCTGTCTACGTCAATGGTGCTGAGGTCGAAAGGATTGACAGCTTCAAGTTCCTGGGAGTGAACATCACCAACAACCTGTCCTGGACAAACCACGTCGATGCCATGGCCAAGAAAGCTCACCAGCGCCTCTACTTCCTCAGGAGGCTAAAGAAATCTGGTTTGTCCCCTTTGACTCTCACCAACTTTTACCGATGCACCATAGAAAGCATCTTATCAGGATGTATCACGGCTTGGTATGGCAACTGCTCTGCCCAAGATCGCAAGAAGCTGCGGAGAGTTATGGACACAGCCCAGCGCATTACGGACACCAGTTTCCCCTCCTTGGACTCTGTCTTTACCTCTCACTGTCTTGGTGTAGCAGCCAGCATAATCAAAGACCCCACCCACCCGGGACATTCTCTCTTCTCTACTCTTCCATCGGGTAGAAGATACAGGAGCCTGAGGGCACGTACCACCAGACTTAAGGACAATTTCTACCCCACAGTGATAAGGCTATTGAACAGTTCCCTTATACAATGAGGTGGACTATGACCTATGATCTCATGACTTCACGATCTACCTTGTTGTTACCTTGCACCTTATTGCACTGCACTTTTTCTGTAGCTGTGACACTTTACTCTGTACTGTTATTGTTTTTTTACCTGTACTACCTCAATGCACTCTGTACTAACTTGATGTAACTGCACTGTGTAATGAATTGACCTGTAAGATCGGTTTGTAAGACAAGTTTTTCACTGTACCTCAGTACAAGTGACAATAATAAACCAATACCAATACCAAACTGTTTGTAAACCGAACAGTTCTCAAGTCGGAAATGCGGCCATGAAACGAGTGTCCAGGTGGCAGAAGATCCCTGCAGCCCTGCAGCAGCTGGCAAATCCATACCACCGGTCTCCCAAACGCTGATTCATATGTTTGGGCTGTACATAAGTCAGACGTTCGTAAGCTGGAGAGTACCTGTAATGATGTAATTGGTTTATGTTTGGCACTTCTTTCCCTCACTAAAAGTTATCATTGTTTTCTACATGGTTAGAAAAACACCCCTACAACAACAATGGCTCAGTTCTCCACAGTTATCAACAGAAAGGTTTTTCCCTCTAACACACACTTAATCTGAATTGTTCTTTGGGTTTGCTCGGTATGGCACCTGTGTCAAAGAAATACTGATGTGGTGCCTTGAAAAGCATGAAAGCAAATCTAATCAATTCTACTTATTCTGGTTTATGTCATTGAAAAAAAAAGCAAGGAAACTCATTTTAAAAGGATAGTCTTGTATTGGTCTTCATTAAGTATTCATGAAATCACAAAGCAAAAACAGACTGAAGCTCTGAATCTACAGTTTGTCTATTTATGTTGTGTGATCATATAAATTCCTGGCAACGCCTGATGTAAAATCATCCTCAGCTTGATTCATTTGTTGATGGATCCTCAAGGGCTCCTTTTTATAAATTTCTTTTTCAATTTTTTGTTGATAAATAACAGGCTGACATTGGAGTCACTATTGGATAATCAGAATGTTGTCTAGTTCCTGCTCATTATGAAGTCTCTGTGCTTTCACATAAAAAGGCTTTCGACCTCTCAAACAAGACAGCTTGACAGATTTCATACTACAAAATAATATGGTTTCTAAGGTGTTTACCTCAAGGAGTGCAAGACGACAAGGGAAGCAATTGCTTATATGATAGGTGAGTCTTACAGTAGATTTTTGCTGTTTGAAAGGAAACAGTTTAAGTATACTGAAGGAAAAATTGAATATTATTTTATCAACAGATTAGGTAAAGCAGTAAATCTAAGTTGCATTATTTTATTGACACTGAATGGTAATGTGAATTGAGTTTTCATATTAAGCCAAAAGTGCAACAACACATTTTAATCTAACAGTGTAAGAGCTGGAATTGCATAGTCCTCGATGTCTAAACAGGATTAGTTGACAAATTAAGCACAAAACTTCATCAGACTTCCCATATTTGGGCTATGCTTGGTACAAACTTTGAATATTTCAGTCCCATTTACACCTATTAATGTTATGATTGATTCCAATTTAGTGAAAATTGTATCTTGTATAAATATTGCAAATGTAACATTTCCATAATGATGATTTGATTTTCTTTGCTCCTTAAATACCTTATAGAAGTATATCAAATTATAAGAGGCACAGACAGGGTAGATAGTCAGAATCTTTTTCCATCGTAGGGGTATCAAAAACCAGAGGGCATAGGTTAGGGTGAGAGAAAGGAACTTAAAAGGGGATTTGAGGGGAACGTTTTTTTGACAAAGGAAGTGATTGATATCTGGATCTTGCTGCCAAAGGAGGTAGTTGAATCAGATATGATACTACGTTTCAAAGACATTTATACAGGCTCTTGAATAGGCAGGGCACAGAAGGACATGGACCTAATGTGGGCAAATGGGATTAGTGTAGATGGGCAAAAGGTTTGGCATGGGCGTGGTGGGCTGATTCAACTCTATGATTCTATAATTTTTTTGATTCTCCATGCCTCACATAAATCCCCAAAGCCTATTCAAACAGATAATCCAATTTTCAGCTTTCAGCAATTCTGCTATCAATTTGGTTGCTGGGACGTGCATGGGGCTGATCAGGGGTGACCCACACTGATTCTTTTACTTTAACAAGAAGAGAAAATGCTGGAAGCACTCAGCAGGTCGGACAGCCTCAGTGGGCAGAGAAGAAGAGTTTACATTTATGGTCAATGACCCTCCATCAGAACTAGAAAAATGAGATTACAAGCATGTTTTAATTGCAGAGCAGGTTAGGTTGAGAGAAAGGTATAGACCAAAGACTTTAAAAAGGTGGAGGGATGGCAGATGGAGTTTAACCCGGCCAAATGTGAAGTGTTGCACTTTGGGAGATCAAATGTAAAGGGGCAGTGCATTGTTAACGGCAAGACCCATAATAGTGTTGATGTGCACAGGGATCTTGAGGTCCAAGTCCATAGCTCCCTGAAGTGGCTACACAGGTTGATAGGGTGGTAAAGAAGGTGTATGACTTGCTTGCCTTTATTAGCTGAGGAACTGAGTTCAAGAGCTGGGAAGTTATGTTGCAGCTTTATAAAGGTCTGGTTAGGCCGCATCAGGAGTATTGCATTCAGTTCTGGTCGCCCCATTGCAGGAAAGATATGGAGGCTTTGGAGAGGGTGCAGAAGTGGTTCACCAGGATGCTGCCTGGATTAGAGGGCATGTGCTATAAGGAGAGGTTGGACAAACTTGTGTTGTTTTCTCTGGAGCGGCAGAGGCTGAGGGGAGATCTGACAGAGGTTTATAAGATTATGAGAGACTTAGATAGAGTAGACAACCAATATCTTTTTCCCAGGGTTGAAATGTTTACTACCAGAGGGCATGCATTTAAGGTGAGAGGGGGTAAGTTCAAGGGAGATGTGCGGGGCAAGTTTTTTTACACAGTGTGGTGGGTCCCTGGAAAACGCTGCCAGGGGTGGTGGCGGAGGCAAATATGATACAGGCGTTCAAGAAACTCTTAGATAGGCACGTGAGTGCGCAGGAAATGGAGGGATACGGACACTGTGCAGGCAGAAGGGATTAGTTTAGTTGGGCATTTGATTACTAGTTTAATTAATTCAGCACAACATTGTGAGCCAAAAGGCCTGTTCCTGTGCTGTACTTTTCTGTGTTCTGTGTTCTATGTTCTAAAAACTGGCAGTTGAGGACAGAAGGGAAAAATGAAACAAATTGAATCTGAAAGGTAGAAGGTGTGGGTGAGGAAATCCTGGGAGACAATGGCCTTAGATTCAGGGGTGGGGTCATGGTGCAGTGGAGGTATGAGGAGATGCCTGAGAGCTGACATTCAGCTTCTGTAAGATGGAATTCAGTTTACTAAATCACAACAGCACTGCACTTATCTGCAGGTTTGACAACAATGGTTTGGTTCTTTGGTGAATGGAGCGCTACAAGTTCTGATGTGGGTAGGTTAGAACGAGGAAAGGCAGTGGAGAAATTGAGATGGTCAATGTCACATTGGCAGTTAGTCATGAGTAGATCTAGACTGGGTAGGAGGCCAGAAGGAGGGTTCCAGCTGGATCAGGAATTCTGGAGACAGGGAAAAGGGTGCACAGATTGGGATGAGGATTCCGAATTAAAGAAATGGCCATGGAGGTGAAGGCAAAGGAAGAAGAATTCAACATTATCTCAGGCCTAAAATTCCTTTAGATGATGGGCACAGGGGGATGAAGCTGAAGCCTCAGCAAAGATCTGATTGTTCGGAATAGAAGAGGGGTAGATCAGGATGGGTAGTGAGAAAAAGGCAAGGGGTGGAAGATGGGATCAGAGGAAAGTGAAGGGCCAAGAGGAGTACTTACAGAATTCAAGAACTGTTGAAGTTTGCCATCTTTGATGTCTGAGAGAAAGGACAGAAGTTTTTTTGTTAAAAGACATGCACTCTGAAATTAAAGTTCTGTCTAATCTGTCATGGGAAGCATCAAATTTGAATTTTAATGATCAAGTAGTTTCAACCAGCACTCCAAATATATTGTTTAAATCCAAAGCATGAGTTATTCTGGTTGAAATCAATGAAGGAAACAGCACTGAGTAGAGCAAGTCACAGTTGAACCAATTTATTCTGGGAAACACCAAAGATGCAATTTGTTGACTAAAAGCAGCACTGGTCCAGTTGATTTCATAAATGCAGAATCCCAACTGGTTAGTTCTAATCCTGTTTCCTGATTCCATTCCAACATCAGTCACTGGCACATTGTGTTCCTTTTCCTCTTTTCCTCTGTGTGTGTGTGTGTGTGTGTGTGTGTGTGTGTGTGTGTGTGTGTGTGTGTGTGTGTGTGTGTGTGTGTGTGTGTGTGTGTGTGTGTGTGTGTGTGTGTGTGTGGGCATGTGGGTATGTGTGTGTGGGGGATGGTATGGGGGGGTGGGTGGGTGGAGGATAGGGTTTCTTTCCTGGGAATCTTTAAATACAGGCCATCCCCAGGTTAGGAACACCGGACATGGACACTCCCTAGCTGTAAGCGAGCTCCTATAATATTATTAAATTCAAATGTCTGATGTACATAAATATATTTGTCCCTACAAATGGCAGAACTAGTTTCCTTTCTCTCTCTCTCCTCTCTACTTTTAGTAATTGTTCTTTCTAATCAGTCCTATGCACTTATGATGCCATTCATTACAATACTGTTGAGATGCGATTACCATATTGAGTGATTTCTGTGTATTTTCTGAAATGGTTAAAATTGACAAGGATGTCAGTAAAAACAACCCTTTCTTTACTCGGGGACCGCCTGTAATGAGGGCATTTATCAGGCAACATTAAGTATGTGGTCTCTGTAGAATGTGACAGCACACAGGGAACACTTTTAGAGAGAAAGGTAATTTATAAAATACGTTTATATGTTTTGTTTATCTAAACATTCAAGTAGAGCAGGTAGTAAATGTGCCACAGCACCAAGTTCAGTTTACAATGCTCCACTTCATATTAAACTGTCAGTAGAAATACATTCAATGGGTTCAGCTAATGCAGTAGGTGAAACTTCATTAAGCACACAGCACATGAAGAGCAGTTACAATATGCAAGCTGTAATCTCCTCTAGTCTGAAGAATTAGAATTACCATCCATGAATTAGATATGTTGGTTCCTCCATCAGTTGGTTTATTTCCCTTTCAGAGGAACCGCTGCAGTTGGGAGTGATGTACCACTCCAAGCTACAGCCTCTTAATAACAACAGAAGGTAGGCAAACTTAGATTTGATAATATGTATGTAGTCACCTTACTGGTACAGAGAAATAGATTCAATAAAAAAGGTACAAACTACTCATATTTGGGGTGGTGCAGGGAGAAGTTGAGAGGCATTCTGCAGGATGCTTCCCCACTACAATATCAAACATGTTCAGGTGGAATATTCATCTTGGTAAAACACTGCTCCCCTTAGCACCAAGACCAGAACTGTGTACAGAAGTCAAAAAGAAACTGGTGTTTCATCTTATGAACATTACTTCACATAAATACCAGTACCTGAGAATTCACTAATTTTAAGCATTAAGTATCTTTAACTTTCTGGGATTTTGGTCTGGCTGTAAACTTTATCCTACCATTATTAATGAATGCCTTGTTGAAAGCTCCATGAAGAAACTTTGTTCACTTTAAACCACCATGTCCTTTAAAACCTATATTTCTATACTGCTTCAAAAACTAAAGAAATTACAAGATTAACAACAATTATTACTATATCCTTCATTAGTTCTCAGACTTGTTTCTTATTTCAGCTGTGACTGGTTTTGGAAAGTAGGTGACCATGCATTACTACTGTTTAACCCATTATATTTTTTAATAACTGGCAACCTGTCACTTTTCTTTCTCAGTAAATGGTTGACAGTTCTGTTTTGGGAAATGACTAATAGAGTTATAGGATTTCTAGGGTGAACTTCTCTGACCTTCAGTAAATAAATTGAATTGCACCAGACAACGAAGGTTACTCATCTCTTAAATGGATTTGCTAAGAACAGTGGGAGGTAATTGAACCACACCTACTCAGTGGAAAAGAGACAGTTGTTCGGGGAAGGGTAGAGACAGGGAGAGCAGTTAAAATAGATTGGGAAACCTTCCCTTCTAATCTATCTGGCTGCAATTTTAAATTGCAGATGGTCAGGACACCTGCTCAAAGCCAGCAGGGTTCTTTTCAAAAATTGTGGATGGGACTTCTACACCAGGTTAGAATCTGACTGTAACATTGGGCTGGGGCTGTGAGGAGAGCCTGTGATGGCTTCCGAACCAGCTAAAACTTCCAGGATCTGGGGCCAGAAGACCCTTGTGTTTGTGGGCCAGGCATAGCAGGAATGCTCTCAACCCCAAGGAAACCTGGATTCTCTACCCCCAACTACAATCTCTATTGGTTACCTATTCTGATCATTTTTCTTAATCTCAGCAACAGTTACCTCTAGCTCGCAGTTATAGCAACTAAACTGCCAAACCCTAGGGCTGCAAAAAAGTCTTGGCAACTAATGTCAGCATGGCCACCGTCCACCAGGAATAGTTAGGCCAGCCATTCACCAGGTCTTATTCCCATTCAGGATTTTGAATCAACTTGATTCCATCTTTGATGAATGTGTTCACTGTCAGACATAGGTGATTTTTAATGACATGTATTTAAATTTTACTTTGCAATATCAAAACTACTACCATCTGGACAGTGTTGTAATGGTATCAACATATTTACTGAAATACTTCAATTTTAACTGTTATTCAATTTAGAGCATGAGGATTTTATGCTAAACACAAAATCCTTGTGTTACAAGATTCTGATTGTATTTTACCTGACTGATATATTTTGCTGAAATGGATCACTTTGTTATTTTCCAAAAAGAAGAATGCCTTCAATTTATGGACTTTGTTTTGCAATGGACAAAAAGCAGCACTGTCAGCAAGAGGCTGTCAGTATCAGTGACAACCTGCAGAGAGAGTCGTCACTCTAAGATACATCCTCTTGTGGTGATGTGACATATGCCAGTGGCTCTGGCACCTTCCAAAAAGCTGCAATTATTCTTGGCAGTCCCAAGCAGAAAGATGTTGAAGTCTCGCTGTACTTGCAACTAGGAAGTTGTTGGTGCTATTGAGAAATATGGTATATCATTTTATAAGGTCCAGTTGTCTGAAAGATACTTTTTGTGCTACTATATTGAATGTGGACTGATGGTCAATTACATTGCAACTTGTAGGGTTTGATGCAATCATTGCATTCCATGATCAAATTAATAGGAGGCATAACATGGATCAGTGTTACAAGTGTCACAGAAGGAACTTGTGGAAATATCCAGACTGCAATCAATGTGGAAAAATTGAAAGAGAGCTGAAAGATTTCTTATAAATTGCTCTCATTCTAGAAAAGGGAGAAGAAATGTAGAAGATGAAGAGGAAAAAGCAATTTGAAACTCCGATCAGTTTAGTGGGAGCTGAATTTGATGTAATGGTAAATAGTCCTTTTCAGAATGCTTTCTGTCCTTCGTAACTTGTTTTATGTTTCATAGGGCTTTCAAAATTAATTGATTCATCAGCTCAGATTACAATTAATTAATTGTTTTGAAGTTTATTTTATTAATTCTGGCAAATCATTTAAGAACTAATGCTTTGAAGCTTGTATTTGCACTTTGTTCGATTTCTCCTTCCCAATTATACATTAAATATACTGGAAAAAATAAACACTAACACTACCAAGCTAATTTTTCTCTATTATTCTCTGACAACAAGTGATTTAGCAAATCACTTTGATAATTATTCCAAAATCTTCATTTCCTCTAATCCTTGTTCCTCCCCACTCCTCCCACAAGATTGTCCTCATATTCCCTTCCATATTCCCTTATATTTCATCCCATCTCTGTATGATCCATCTGCCTTCTTCCATACAAGTTCTGGACAATGACTTTTTCCTCCTTGATCCCATCAATTTATTTCAACACAGCTTAAGGTCAGTCAAAACTATTGTCATTAACTTCTCTCAAAAAAACTCTTGCAACTCCTCCATTAAATTGTCCAATCCTTTCCTTCATCAACCAGTCATTTCCTTCTTCGAACATGGAACATGTTTTTGCTTTATACTCCCATTCCTCTCTAACCCATAACACAATGAAATCACCAGCCAGAGTCATTGGCAACATCTTGTACAGCTGTAGATAAGAATGTTCTGTCATTCTTCTTCTAGAGATGTGGATATTAGATGAAGGCAGGATTGATTTGAGCTAAAATGGACTCCATAATCAAAGACACAGATAAATACACTATCAATGTTTACTAATGAATGTAAGCCACATGGTAAAGTAGCAGTCACAGCCATGAAAGCACTGGAAAACATTCACAGCCATGAAACTGAAACCCAGAGGTGGAGGAAAATAAATAGGCAAGTGAAGTGATTTGTCACTTTGCTCATATGCTTGTAGTCTTGTATCCTAATCAAATTTGAGCATTTAATCTTAGAGTGAGGCTATAGTTGCAGTTCTAAGGCTACATCAGCAAAGACCCTGTTTTTTCTTGTTTTGGAAGATGTGAAAGACCCCACAACACAATTTGAAATGAAGCAGCAAGATCACCCAGTGTTCTGGCCACGATCCTCTTTCTACAAAAATATTTACAAACATAATTTAAGCAACTTAAATTACATGCTTTCAAAGCTCTTCCTGTCAAAGAAAAGAAAGGGGATAGGTTTTCATCTTTCCCAACTATGTTAAGTGTCCAGAAGGTGGAGTGTAGAGGTAGGGTCACAGAACCTGTCAGATTTGCATTTTGCCCAGAGTAATTGGGTTTTGCTTTCTGCAGTCCGAACAGGCAATGCGTAGCAGATAACTATGAAAAATCCATCCCAGGTTAGTCACATAAGTTAACTGGCATGTTGCAGTACCTTAACAAGATTCCTGGATAATTATCAGTGAAAGTGGATGAATTTAAATTGCCGCCTTTGGCCACTGCTGAAGTTAGTTTAATCACTAAAACTGTGTAATAGTAGTAACAGAAACTTGATAAAATGTGATATGAATTCAAATCTCACTTTCTTTTCAGCTGCATATTTGGCTTCACTTGATTAAAACATCCTGTTCAGATGAGGTGGCCGAGAGGTTCAGGCGATGGACTCTAATCCATTGTGCTTTGCACGCGTGGGTTCAAATCCCATCCTTGTCATGAGCTGTTGGTTTAGGCAGGCACGGTAGTGTAGCGGTTAGCGTGACGCTATTACAGCACCAGATACCTGGGTTCAATTCCGGCCACTGTCTGTAAGAAGCATGTACATTCTCCAAGTGTCTGCGTGGGTTTCCTCCAGGTGCTCCGGTTTCCTCCCACATTCCAAAGACGTATGGGTTAGGAAGTTGTGGGCATGCTATGTTGGCACCGGAAGCGTGGCAACACTTGCGGGCTGCCCTCAGAACACTCAACGCAAAAAAAGATGCATGTCACTGTGTGTTTTGATGTACATGTGGCTAATCAAGATATCTTATCTTATCTGGTATTGGTATTGGTTTATTATTGTCACTTGTACTGAGGTACTGTGAAAAACTTGTCTAGCATACCGATCGTACAGGTCAATTCATTACACAGTGCAGTTACATTGAGTTAGTACAGAGTGCATTGAGGTAGTACAGGTAAAAACAATAACAGTACAGAGTAAAGTGTCACAGCTACAGAGAAAGTGCAGTGCAGGTAGACAATAAGGTGCAAGGTCACAACAAGGTAGATTGTGAGGTCAGAGTCATCTCATCGTATAAGGGAACTGTTCAATAGTCTTATCACAGTGGGATAGAAGCTGTCCTTAAGCCTGGTGGTATGTGCCCTCAGGCTCCTGTACCTTCTACCTAATGGAAGAGGAGAGAAGAGAGAATGAGCCGTGGGTGGGGTCTTTGATTATGCTGGCTGCTTCGCCAAGGCAGCAAGAGGTAAAGACAGAGTCCAAGGAGGGGAGACTGGTTTCCGTGATGCGCTGGGCTGTGTCCACGACTCTCTGCAGTTTGTTGCGGTCCTATTGCCATACCAAGCTGTGATGCATCCAGATAGGATGCTTTCTATGGTGCATCGATAAAAGTTGGTGAGTGTCAAAGGGGACATACTGAATTTCTTTAGCCTCCTGAGGAAGTAGGCTGGTGAGCTTTCTTGGCTGTGTGATTTGACCAGGACAGGCTATTGGTGATGTTCACTCCCAGGAACTTGAAGCTCTCAACTCTCTCGACCTCAGCACCATTGATGTAGACAGGTGCATGTACACTGCCCCATTTCCTGAAGTCAATGACCAGCTCTTTTGTTTTGTTGGTTATCATACAATGCAGTTTATCAATGGATTCTAGTAATTTCAATGACAAAACAAGGTGAAAGACTAAAGTCCAAGGGTATCACCAACTTAAAGTGAACAAAAAATGTTACTTAAAGGAAGCCAAATTGACAACTGAAAAGAAGAAGAGTGAGGCCTTGATTCATATGGCATCTTATTACATTGTCTCAGAAACACGTGGAAGCAGGACATGACAGTGCTTACAGTGGCTCAGAATAGCACTATTTCAGTTTTATTGGCCAAGGCTCATTCCAAATGGTAACAGTGATGTTTGCCAAGTCAGTCAATTTATTGTTCATTCTTGACCAGTTCATTGCATTCCACTGAGAAGCAGAGGAACAGAAATAATCATTGATTTTCATTGAGTCAGTTTCCACAATTGCTTTTAGATATAAGTTATATTCAGTTAGCTACAAAAAACACTATTGCCAATCTATTATGTTAGTTGACAGGGTTCCTCTAAGCCAATGTCCAACTTTTCTGGAACCCAGTGTTCCCCTACAGTTTCAGAATCAAGGTCAATGTTCTGGCTGGTTTATACATGTAGCTTTGAGAAGAATTGCAAATATAGCACAGAATGCTATAATGATCTGTCTCCATTGAATTAATATTGAACAGGCCATTGGTACACAGAAAGGAAGACTCAGGTAACCAGTTTTAGTAAACTCCCAATATAGTCTCATAAAGTCTGGTGGCTCATTATGTCCTTCACAACTTCATTCTTCAGAAAGGCCTGAAAATTAATATTCATGAGAAGAAGACAGTGAGAAACCGAACTATCAAGACATTGGAAGTTTGCCACTATGCCTATTTTCTATGAGATATAAACTGAGGTTTCTGCAGAACCAAAGAAAAGTCATGACTCATTAAGCTAATTGTATTTTTTGTAGCAGTCAATAATAAGTTCATGTATATGAATAATGTCTAAGTGGACTTCAGGAAGTATTCAATTAGGTTTCATATTGTCAATTCATAGCACATATTAAAGCACATCAAATTGGAAATAGTCTTGCAAGTTGATTGGAAATTGGCTGGAATTGAGAGAGAATAATTGGTGTGATGTGGCAAAGTGTTTTCCTCTGTTCTGGGGTTTCAACTTTTCACATTTATTAATGACTATATGTCTGTATAATATAATATGTCTGTATTTTCAGATTAAGTTAAATTAACTAGGGCAGTAATATCGCAGATAGGAAGAGGAAATTACTATGGAACATTGACAAAGGAAGCAAGCAGATCAAACCGTGGCAAATGAAGTTCAAAGTGAACAATCTTGAGGTCACCCAATTTGGATCATTGGAAAATAACCTCAAGATTTTCTATGTACCAGGATCAGAAACTGGGGATTAAACAGGTAAAAGTATTTGAGAGTTTGCAACAAAATTATTAAAAGTGAGTGAATAGGTGTAAAACGTAATCAATAATGGAATATTATCCTCAAGGAGGCTGAAGTACAAAAGGGAGGCTCTAACAGGAGCATTGGGCACACCTGCTTGGTCTTGTAGAATTTGGGCCTGTACTCAATGGTCTTGTAGAATCTGGGCCTGTACTCGATGGAGTTCAGATGATGGGGGACCTCATTGAAATTAACCGAATACTGAGGGGCCTGTATAGAGTGTACATGGAGAGGATGTTTCCATTAGTAGGAGAATCTAGGATCCTAGGTCACAGCCTCAGAATAAAGGGATACCCCGACAGAACTAAGTTAAGGAGGAATTTCTTCAGCCAGAGGGTGGTGAAACTGTGGAGTCCATTGCCACAGAGGGCTGTGGAGGCCAAGTCATTGTGTGTATTTAAGGAAGAGATTGGTACGTTTTTGATTGGTAAGGGGAGAAGGCGGGAGAATCGGATTGAGAAAAACACAGCCATGATTGAAAAACACAGTGGAGCAGACCTGATGGGCCAAATGGCCTAATTCTGCCCCTATATCTTATGGTCTTATGTATTGCATCTGCCATCTTCTCATCCACTCATCTGACTTGTCTACATCCTCTTATAGTGTCTTACAACCTCCTCTCGACTCCCAATCCCATCTAGTTTTGTTTCATCAGCAAACTTAGATAAGTGACATCTGGTATCCTCAGCCTTTCATTGATATACATCATGAATAGTGGGACCAAGGCACCAATCGCAGCAGTACCTGACTCCCCATACCAGTCAACCTGAGAAAGACCCATTTATTCCCACTCTTTGTTTCCTGTCTGATAACCAATTATAAATCCATGCCGATATGTTACCCCCAATTGCAAGTGCTCTAACTGTATTAGCTAACTCCCTGTGCGGTACTTTATCGAAAGCCTTCTGGAAATCCAAATACATCTCATCCATTGGTTCCCCCTTATCAATTCCACTAGTCACATCCTATGAAGGCCATAGTCACATCCAGAATTCCAATGGTTTGGTCATGATTTCCCTTTCATAAATCTATGCTGATTCTATTACTCTTTGCTTGGTGTTCTGTTATCACTTCCTTGATTATAGATTCCAGCATGTTCCCTACCACTGACATCCGGCTAACAGGTCGGTAGTTCCATTTTCTCTCTCCCTCTTTTCTTAAGTAGGGGATTCACATTTGCCACTCTACAATCTTCAGAAACCATTCCAGAATTTCAAGAAATTTGCAAGACAATGACCAATACATCCATCAACTCCATAGCAAACCTCACACAAAACTCTAGAATGTAGATCATTGAGTCCTTGGGACTTTCTGGCTTTCAGACTAATGAATATTCAGTATATATTTTTACTAATACTAATTTCCTTTCTTCTGACTTCATGCAAGAAGATATGAAAAACCTGCCAGAAATACCAGAGAACCAACAGTCTAGTGAAAAAGAGGAACTAAAGGAAATTAGTATTAGTTTAACTTCTCTGCCATTTCCTAATTCCCTGTCATAAATTCTCCCAGTTACTTTCATATTCTACTTTCCCTTTCTTTATCTTCTTCCTTATTTCCAGCCCAAGCACAATGAAACCAGGCCTTGAATTTGTGGTCAGCAGTGAAGCAAAATGTTCGATGCTAACCACAAGCAAAGCTTCATGCAGGAGCAGCTAGCAGATCCTACAGCAAGCCAGCTCATTCTCCTGAGTGCTGGGGAATTCTAGAAGTGTGGAAAATGATACACAGCAACAGTATGCAAATGACCATGAACATGATATCTTACTGGAGGCCAGGATGTAACCAAATGATAAATGAAATTTCCCTAATGCTGGATCCTTGCTCTTAAATTGGTCCACAGAAAGATTCATTTCTTCAGTGACATCTGGAAGGTAGATTAAAGGTCTATCTGTCTCCTCCCACTGTACTTAAATGATGACCAGCAAGAGAGGATTATGAAATAAACTGTGCTTTCCCATTTTGGTACTATTAATCCATAACACGACTGGAATCATGATGATCACATCTAGAAAGTACATGGAGAGAGAAATGAATTCGTGCTTCAGGTCATTGACCTTGCATCAGAATAAGCAAGTGTTAAAGTGCAGAGAAACAGTGGGTGGATGGGGAAGGAAATAAAAAAGGGTAAAGTCTCTATAAGGGCGGAAGGCAAGAGAGAAATGACTAAAGGGATGATGGTGGAAGCAAATAGATAATGTTCCAAAAAAGAAACAAAAGATGAGTTTAGAGGAGATGTGAATGTGAATAGTGTTGATTTGAGTTGGTGTAATGTGCCTAATCAGGAGATGAACTGCTGTTTCTTGAGTTTATGTAAATCTTATTGGACCTAGTGTAGGAGACCCTCAGAATGAGAGAAGGACAAATAACTAAACTGGCTCAAGGCCACAATTGCAGGCTGACTGGAGTTGTTCTGCAAAGCAGTCAGCCAATCTGCATATGGTCTTCCCACAGTATATCATCATGAGCATAAAATAAAGTACAGTATACTAAATTGAAAGGCATTCAGCTAGACTATGAAAAGGAAGAGAGAAGGTAAAAGTTGAGGTACTGGGTTTCCTGCTGTTACACAGGAAACCCTCTGAGTGCTTCTCCTTTGAGAAGAGGAGTGGGCATTGGTGGTAATTGAGGAATGAGCCAGGGTGTCATAGAGGGGACAGTCTCTTCAGATAGTTAGTGTAGAAGGGAATAAGGAGAAGTAGAAATTAGCAAAGCCAATAGTTAGACCCAAGGGTTAAGGGTGGAAACAGAAATGATTGCTATTTGTCCTTGGGTATAGCTGTACCTTGGAGCATATTGTGCTGGGAAAGAAAGGGAGGCTTGCAAAAACTTCTGTTAAGTAAATCTGAAATGTCTCTGAAAACCACTGTGGATTATTTGATGAAGTATTGTAAAATTAATATGATTAACACTAACATTGTAATACCAAAGGCAGGGTGAGATGAGGGCAGGATCAATTGATATGATCAAGGAAGAAGAGCAGAGACATTGATTAAACAAACACCTCTGGTGCAAAGACATGGGGAAATGATTGAATAAACAAAAGATATCTGTTTTGCTTGATCCTGTATGTACATTGAAAGTATATAAACAGGGGGAAACTGTGCTTGGGCAGAACAGTCTCAGAGACTTTCTGGGCTGTTCTCCTGATTCATCGGTACTGCACGTTAAAGTTTCTCTCTATACTCCGGACTTCTTGATTTTATTTCGTCTCTACAGTTAGCGTCATCCTGGATGTGCCAGAAATAGTGGAGGATGATCCATTGAATCTGCAGCCCACTGAGATGACAGGTAATGACAAAGGGAACAGTACTATTGTTGCAGAAGGTATAGAATATTGTGAAGGTACTTCTGCCCATTCCAGATTTTCCTTTCTGCTAACCAAAGGCAAAGAAAACCTGACAAGTTGTGGAACAAGAAAGTACCAGCAGTTTTCTGTCCAGCAATAAAAGGAATCCCTCCATTAAAAACAGGGTAGTAACTATAAATCCCAAGGGCAAAAATAAGAAATATTGGAAAGCTATGAAACAGCAAATTACAGAGGTTAAATGAGGTTTGAAAACAACCGAAGCTCATGAAGACCTGGAAAAGGTTTGTATTGAAGCATAAATAAATGTTTAATTAGGACTAGGTCTTTTTAGAGAAAGGAATCAAGCAGAGGATAGAGTGAGGGAATATGAGAGATACTGAATATGTATTTTTATACCAATGTTCACATTTTTAAGTGAACGTTAGAGTTGTAGAAAGATCGAACATTGTTCTAGAAAAGGTAGCAAAGGATATTGTTCACAACAAGATGGCACTTGAGAAGTTATTCATAGTTAATTGAAAATCAATAATCTGCAAACACTGGATATCTAAAGTAAAATCAGAAAATGTTGGAAACATTCAGAAACAGAGTTGACTATTTTTCTCTTTCCACAGATGCTGCCTGGTCTGCTGGTTTCAGCATTTTCTGTTTTTATTCATGTTCAAAGTAAATAACTCACTGAGGCTTTATGGATTACATAAAAGAATTCTGAAGCAGGCCGAATAGAAGCTAAGGGGTCTACTTGTAATTTTCCAAAATCATTAGAGAGTAAATTTGAAGGAAAAACATCAAAATCTGTCAATAGCACAAAGCTGAAGATTACTGTCAGAAGACAATAGCTAGGCTAATAAGACCAATGCAGGGAAATGTGAAATAACAGATATTGGAAGAAGAGGGAGAAAACTACACTTTAAATAGCAAGACTTAAGCTTCTGACAGAAGCAAGTGGAATTGAAGCACAGTGTGCAAGGCAAGTACTTTAATGGGCAATGCACGTTCATAGCGTTTATTTTATCATAGTCAAATAAGACAAGAAACTGTTTCCCTTTCCATGCTCTCTCTAGCATTGGGAGTCTCGCAGAACAAAAACCATTGTGGACTAGAACATAATTTTAAAGACCCTCAAAACCCATCTAACATTGGATCCTACCTGAGCTAAGCAACAGCAAATTATGCAGTTTCTGTTGATGTGTTTTTGTTGGACCTCAGCAGCTAAATATTGCTACTTAAATGAAGAGAAGAAGAACGGCTGGATAGTGTGTGTTATTCTATCTAAATCTAGAGTCCATTCTTTCATGTAGCTGAAAGATTACTATCATTAAAGCTTACTATCAGAAGCAAAATTATATTTGGAAATAATTTTCCAGTATTCGGCAGTTATTGGTATATACTATGCTAATTTGATGAAATATTATATTGTACTGCCTGTGAGTAAAGCATGTACGTGTTCATCCCACTTTCTTTTTGCATTTTTACACATCCCCTCAAGATAAAAAAAACTCAGTGAATAGCTTTTAAGTCAACCTTGTCTTCACTCTGGGCTGCTTCATAAAAAGCCTTTCTGAGCCACCACCACTTTAAAAGATGCAGGCAGCTGCAAGCTATTGAAAGTTAATAGAAAAGATGACAATCATTGCTAGGACAAGAAAAATAGGGTCTCACATGGGACTATACATTCCATCTGATCAGCAGTGACTCACATCAGGCCATCAGTTTATAGATATTATGATACATCAAAGAATAAACCAAAAGGTTAAAGAAGAAAGGATATATGCATCCCTATAAATTTTATCAGACAGCAGGCCGTAGAAATATTTATGAGCTCCAAAATCAGCATCATCAGTAAAGCAATTCTATCTAATTGAGGAAGGACTAAGAAAAGCAACTGCACATGCATGCTAATTTTGGTGTTATTCATTGTTTACTCCATTTGTTTCAATGCAGGAAGTCAAGGTAACAAATTAGATTTATGGATTGTAAACTAATCTAATCTTCTCTACATCCAGTTTAGTAGCTTTTGTCTCATTCTCTTTACATGAAGTCTGAATGCAAATTTGAGGCTAAATGTAAAATCAGTAATAGGTTACATTAGGAAACCGAGCAACAGTTCAATAAATAAGATCTGCACAGGGATCAATATTAATCAGCAAGGTCTGTCTGTAAACCCTTCTCCGGGTTTGATTTGTTTAAAGCGAATGCTAATGTGTAACAGAGTTGAGTGATCTGATCCTAATTCAGTGTTACCTGGTTCAACTCAAAAACGGAGTCAAAACCATTATAATCAACAAACATTGACTCAGTAAAGGTAAAATTAAAAATGAATATCAAAATACCAAAGTTTAACATAAATCTCTATGGAGATAATTTCACTGGCAATAATGCTTTCTGTAGGGGCCTCCATATATCCAATAGTTGAATGGATTCAAAGATAAGCCACTGCATATCTGACTTGACTTCTGAAAAGTGATTACTCTAGAGCTGCAATGGTCCAGTTTCACTTGTCCATATCCTTTAAGTTCTCTTGCACCAATGGAAATGAACTGGAAGTGCAATTAATTCTTCAGAAAATTTTGACAAGAACATTAGAATAGGGTATTCCTGTTGATTTTAAATATCTTTTAAATAAAACTTCACTGTGGCTACATCTTCAAACAAAATAAGCCTCCTGCCAGACTCATTAAGCAATTTCCCTCACTCTTGAGGCTCTTGCTCTCCTTCATTCAGAATCTCCTCCATTGCCAATTTAGATAACCTTTGCTTTGATTTAGCCTCTGTTCCTCTGTAACTCTTTGATCAGTCATTCCTCTCCTTGCTGTTCTTGAGGCCTGGCTGTGCTCAAATGAGCTGGTGTATTTCCCTACATTACAAAGTGCCACACTCCACTTAAAGATGTCAATGAAAGGACTGAGAACATTTAGAGGTCTTAAGGTTGCCATATACATTTGCTCAGTCGTACTCAGTTATCCTGGCATTTTATGCATATTCAGCGCTGCCGCTTCTTCATCGGTTTATATTGGAATTCTTTTCAATTCCAGTTCTCTTCTCTACCTTTACTGTCGACTGTTTCTCAAATGTCAAGTTCACTTCTGGCTTCTTTACTCCCTCTCAAGTCTTCACCACAACCCACCTCAGCACCATAAATTTGCCCCATACCCTTCCCCTCCCCAATGCTGCCACATGCAATTAGACACTGATGCACTCTGTCAGCAGGAACCCACGACCTCAGAAATAATTATTACCACTATATGCATTCCATTGCTCAGTAACCAGCAGATTAAGAGCATTACTGAAGAGGGAGAGGTAGAATGGGAGAGAAGGTACGGACAAGATAACAGGAAGAAGATTAATTTTTACTACAAATGATTTATAAGCAGTCATCATGCATGAGAACCATGAAATTCTGTAAGTGGGAATTCTAGACTGTTATTCTTGTTCTAGAATTTTAAAAACCGGGAGTAAAACATTGGAACTTCAGAATCAATGAAACAAACCATTGAGTAAACTTGAACACAAACATGGAACTCAAAATGGTGTCAATTTGCAATCCTTCAAATTGGGCCAAATCCAGCTCACTGACAGCCAATGGTTCTCCAGGGCACCTGACCTCCCACTTCAGCACTGGACTTATCATTGAACCCATCAATGGAGTGGTGAGGTGCTGGAAAGAGGGGCCAGAAGCTTTTTGCATCAGCCCCTTCCAATTTATGCTAGGGAGGGCTAATGTAGAAAGTATTTGCTAATATTTGACAGTGAAAACACTGACAAATTTTTAAACCATTTTTTTGATTTTTTAAAAATCTGGTTGAATGTCCTTTAAATGTCTCTGAGTATCATTGGCTGTTGGGGGATTCAGGGGCCATGACCTCAGTGGTGTGCTGCCGAAGGAGTCCGCTCTACCTTGCAGGATACCTCTCAGATACAGTGGGTCAGGTCATTCAGCCCATTGTGTACAGCCGGTGGGCAGACACTACAGGTGCTGATTCAGGGCTGCGAGCTGGGTCCAGCAAGATCTGGCCTCAGTGGTTCTAACAATAAAATAAAATATATTCAAGCTCTACTCAAATTATTACTATCTTGCAACAAATGTTAAAAAGTACGTGAAAATATAAATTAATTCCAAATTTTAAAACAGAGAAATATAGATCTTTAGTTTAAGAAATGACTAATTAGTGCTTATCTGGATTAAAATAAATTCATGCCGGTTGGTGTAATATCATAGACTATGTTGGTTGTACATATTGGATTCACAGCATTGTGGTAAAGTGTATCACCATTTGTCAGTTAAGCTGATCTTAAACTGTATGTTTGTTTCCGCTAAACAGTGAAATATTTACTTCAACTCGTTGTGGTCTAATTATATTTAACTATGACTTACGAATTACATAAAAAGATTCAAATATTGAACAATAGCTGAATTGCTTAAATAAATTAATCAACCAAGTAATTACTAAAATTAATGGTTTCAATTTACCATTGATATTTACTGCTGTATTAAACCTATAATCAGAAAATTGTGCATGGCAGCAAAATGAGTTTTATCACCGTAAACAACAATTTCTGATTAGGGTTAATTCAACAAGAATATTATCAATATTATAAAAACTGAATCACATGATCTAATTGTACCTCAGCTTTGATTTAAATCTTAATGAAGTATTTGTTTGGTCAGTTCTAAGAAAGCACATTAAGATTCATTAACACTATGCCATGTCCATCTCAATACAATTCAATCCTTTAGAGAGATTTGTTATCATATAATACCTCACTCAGAAGTGGCAGGATTTTAGACTTATTAGAGAGGCTATTCTAATAAGAAAATTATTTGTATTGAAGATAAAACCTGGTCTACAGAATTCTAAAATATGCTGGTCACTATATTTCAGGCAGAGTTTGATTGTGCAGACCACATATGTAGACATTGCACGAAATCACTACTGCAGAAGTTTGACAAAGGAACAGACTGAGGTAATTAGGAAAAATGCTATTAGCATTTTATGTGCACTGTGCACAAAGAATACATCACTGTCGTGTCCATTAGTGCGTGGATTTGTAAAAGGAAAAAGGTTTATGAAGGAAATTTTTCCGCAAATTTAATAAAGACTGAACCTAATTTTAACTAAAGAATATTGCAAGCCAGAAGAACATTCAGAGACAAATTATGCTAAATTTTTATTCATTTAAATAAGAGTTTTGTTTTCTATTGGCACCACGGTGAGTTCATTGCAAGGAATCAGAGGAAAGGGAGATCAGTATAAGGATGCCAAAAGATGCTCTCTGAGTCTTCCTTTTCACACAGACAATGCATCCACACCATGAGAGTGGTACTGGATAGATGCTGCAGCAGTTTCCAAATGCAATTTTGCACAAAAGCAGACTTACTGCAAATTTCAGTGGCAACTTGCATTTTTTTGACAAAGGAAGATATGCTTCCCAGAACCAAGACCAGGTTCAGAGGGTCAGAGAAAAGTTGTAGGTGGAGGGGAGAGAGAAGGCTGGCAAACATATGGGTGGGATAGGGTGGATGTCTAACAAGAGGATCAGGGCCTGGTGTTATAGTTGGAGAAATGAGCAGAGGAGAATCAGGACCATCTGATGATCGGGGCTATTGAGGATCAATTGGTCATGGGGCATGGAATGTCAGAGGGTCAGAGGGATTGGCAACCTCAGAGAATCGGAGAGCTGGGACCTCTAGTCAGAGGGTAGGAGCCAGGGTTCAGGTGTGTTGGTACCATTTCAAGGGGTAGCAAGAACCAAAGGTAAATATGGGGCCTAATTCATCACTGAGGTAGTAAAACCCATTTGTCCCAGGAATGCCAATACTGATTACTTCCAAAGAGAGTGATAGGTGAAGGATGATATCACATGCTCAACTGACATAGCAATCACTTCTGTTTCACAGAGTCAATCATTCCAAAAGATGCTTGATCTGAGTTATAAGTGGGAGGAAAACTGCAAAGTCTCTACTTCTGAGCTGATTCAGGGGCGGTTCTTCGGCAGGTGCATCCATGTTTGGCAGGGTTTAATGCTAAAATCATAATTTAAAAAAAGGAATTCTTTCCTTCAGGACTTTGTTTGCTGCAAGATTAGTGGTATTGTCAATAAACAACACAATGGATTGAAGTAATTGGTAAAAGTGTTATCCACAGAAAAAGAAAGAATACTGCAACTAAACATCACTGGTTCCTCCAAAATAAAACACCTTTCCAATCAAGCTTCAAGAATCAAGCTAAAGCTAGATTACCAGGGGATTAGTCAAATATGCAGATTTCGAGGGTGAGGGATGCATTGGAACAAAGCAGATGAAAAGAATGTGAATTTGGCATGGGACCTCATTAAAATCATTGTAGTATTACAACAAGGCTTCCAGGATCCGGCACCAGAGCCTCCCACTGCTGTCACTTTTTGTCATTGTGAGATGTGGTGTGCTGTGAATCGGGACATGTATCCAGCATTCAATTTCTCAAATTACACTCACATTCAACAAAGCTGCCAGCAGAACATTAAAATTCTGTAACAGAACACTTAAAATTCTGTGTTTTATTCTTGGAAGTTCAGTCCTTATCGCAAAAGATCCAAAAGATTGACACAACTATTCTTTTGTATGTGTAAGTGCCTTATCCCTTCTTTAAATCTTACCATGTCTGCACAGACACTAAAATATCAAGCATATCACTTAACCAACAGCTCTTAAACATAAAGTTGTGTTGGGTTAGAATTCAGAGACGTAGATATTAATATTATAACACTACAATTTGCAGTGCAGTTCTTCATAACGTCAGTAATTAAAGCAGTCCAGATGGCATTGTTTCAAAGGGACAATAAAAAGAGAATAAGTAACATTACTGAAGGGTCACTGAAATAAGAATGAGAGGACCTCAAGGCAGGCATGCAATTTAATTATTTTAAGTACAGTCCAGTTGAATCAGTATTGAGATATTGATTTTCTGATTTATTTTGAAAATTTATGCTGTTTCAGTACTGAAATGGAAATCTGTTGCTTTTATGTAATGAGCCATTTTATTTATATTAAAACATATCCTTTCACTTCTGTAAGAGCTAACTGCTCTCAAAAACTTCATGCTATTCAATCATGTGTTTAGGAACAGATGTATAAAGAGAAATCTCCAAAGAGCTCTACCGTATCACAATTATCAGATTGGTGCTCACAACCTTAACCATGTTTGTGGTAATGAGTTTAAGGTTCCCATCTGTGTCGCATAAGTGAATTACTTTAATGCATTCAACAATAAATTAATGGAATTTATGGAACTGTTTTCATTTCTTTTGAGCAAACAGCAATATGTATTTATAGATCGTCATTAATATGGTAAAATATCTCAAAACACCACAACAGTGACATCAAACAAAATTTGATTCCAAGCTGCTCAAGGGAATATTAGGGCATATAGGTCAAAGTAGTAGATTTTAAGGAGCATCTTAAGGGAGGAAAGAGACGAAGCAAAGCAGAAAGGTTTAGGGGGAGAATTCCAGAGCTTAGAGCCATGACAGCTGAAGGCAGGGCTGCAAACCCTGGAATTATTAAAATCAGAAATGCACAAGAGGCTAGCATTTGAGAAGTGTCTATATTTCAAAGGAATGCAGGGTTGGAAGAGTTTACAAAGGAGAGGTGTGATGATATGGAAAGATTTTGAAACAAGGATAAGAATTTTTAAATTGGACTTTGCTTTAATGGAAGCCAATTTAGTAATGTGATGGATGACTTGGTGCAAATAGGATATGAAAGATTTGTAGAGGTGGAAGATCAGGAGCCAGCCAGGAATACTTTGGAATGGCTTAGTGTTTCAGCAATAGATAAACTGAGTTAGCTATTGAATCAGGTAGTGTTATGGAATATAAGTAGGCAGGTTTAGTGGAAGTGTAGAATGCAGTCAGAAGTTTATCTCAGGGTCAAATGCAACACCTAGGTTATAAGCAGAGTGACTCAGCATCAGGCAGATACCAGGTAGAACACGTGAGTTAGAGAATAGGGAACAGAAGACAATGACTTTAGTCATGATAGAACAAAACAAAAACTGGAGATTCTGGAAAACTGAAATAAAAAACAGAAAATGCTAAAAATTTTCAGCAGTCAAGCAGCATCTTTGGAGAGAGAAATAGATTTGACAATTCAAGTAGGTTACATTTCAATGTTTTAAGTTGTAGCAAAGGGGTGGGAGGAGAGAACAAAGGGGATGTCTGTGGTAGGGTGGAGATATTTCCTTTGTTCTTTCCACTCCTACCTCTTCTCTCATACTTGAGGCATGTTTGATTTCAAACTTTTCTCTGCTCCTCTGAATGATTAACAAACTGAACTATTTCTCTTTCCATAGATGCTGCCTGACCAGTTGAGAATTTCTGCTATTTTCTGGCTTTAGTCATCCCAGCATTTAGTTGGACAAGCAGTCTCATTAAACAGTGGAGGAACAAGACAAATGCTGGCTAGCTGGAGCTGGAGTTCATCAACATATTTATGGAACCTGATATGCTTTCAGATGACATCACTGGCATATATAAGAGAACGAGGAGAGCAATCAAGGATGGGGATAGGAGGTCTCCAGAATTAACAGTTTAGAAATAGTAAGAGGAGGAAGTGGTTTCCTCAGTACAAACTGGGTAGATAATGGAACCAGACGAGTGCAGTTACTAGAATGGCAGAGAAGCAAAGGAATGGGACTATTCAAGGAATTTGGAAGGGAGAAGACTGGAGATGGGTCGATGATTTACTAAGGTGAGGTAAGAGGTTTTTGAGAAGACATTGATGATGGCAGACATGAAGTCTAGGGAAAATGGGTACAGCATGGGAGAAAGGAAAGGAAGGGTGGTCAGCAGGTTAGTGAGAACAGTATTGAGGGAGCAGGAAGTGAGATTTGTGGCAATGATTAACTTGGCAAAAGCAAAAGGAAATCTCGGATAGAAGCTAGACAAAAGTACATGTTCAGGGGTAGACCAGGGTGGGAGTATGCAGAGGTGGTGGGGGGCATCTTCAGCGATGTTTGGCCTGGTGGGAAAAGGCAAATGGGGGGGGGGGGTGGAATCTGCAGTGGCACAAAGCGCATTGTCCCAGTCTTGGTACTGTTCTCACTAACCCTGCTGCCCTCCCTTCCTTCCCTCTCTCTCATGCTGTCCCCACCTCCCCTGCCCTTCACATCGGCCATCATCAATCTGCCCCATTTTGTATACAGCTGATAAAAGTTGAAATTGCAGAATATCAATCCTGATACTTATTCATGGTTCATGGGTTCATAATTCTACACCTGAAGACAGGGAAATAAATCTTTATATATATAATCTATATATATTATACTCAGACCCTACTTGCAGCAATTAAATTATATTGAGGCAGATCTTGTTGGCCTTCAGCCAGCAGTTCCGTTGAGAGCTGCCAACTAAGTGCAATGCACTGATCAGCTCATTACTGATTTCCATGCTTGTACATTGCAATGTGGAAGGCAGGAAGGAGCTGGAGATTATCTGTCTGTATATCAGACCTTCCAAACCACTGCCAGAGTCAGGACTGAGTCCAGAGGCACAATGCATATGTCCTGAGCACTGGGGTCCAAGGATGGTAAGTGAATGGAACACAGCCCCATTAATTTGACTGAGGTCACAACTCTTGATTGAAAAGGTAAGTGCAAGTAAATAATTCATTTTATTTTCTTTATTTCACTTAATGATGATGTTTTAAATTAATTTCTACCACTTAATTCATTACAAAAATGTAAAAACTGTTTTAAGGTCTTTGATAATGGCAAATTGCCAACAGGTCACTTACATGTTCTGGGGTTGGGCCAGAGAATCCACCCCCTGAGGCCTAGTCACCAGTTGCAGATCACTCCAGCTCACAAGACAGCCTCCAACTTAGTTGATCTTGCAGAAGAGGAAAATGAGAGTGCAGCCACAAAAAAATCACAAATGGCAAGTGCAAGCAGTGGACTAGACCAAACAAAGAACACAATATTGATTTTTTTTGTACTTCTCTAAAGACAGTGAAAGGTCATTTACAAGTAATATGACTTTTTTTATCTCAATATGTTTAATCATGCACTCAAAGCTTTATTAGGAAAAGCCTGGTAATATCTTGGAAAAGTTAGCATTGTTTATTGCCTCTTTCAACAGGTGAGGTGGCCAAATGCTCCAACTCCTTTTAAATTATATTCTGTTTTTAACCTAATCCAGGCATTCCACTTCCAAGGAAAGATGTCTTCCTCTCCAGCAATTTCTCTTAATCCCTTTTCTAATTAAAGGAGCCAAGCAAAATTGGGGAAAAACAATCCAATCCTTCATCTTCCTGTTAGATTCCTTGGCATCACATTTGTACAGACATAATAGAAAGATTTTATGTCTCCTCAGCTGGTAATCAAATTTCTGGTGAGCACCAATGAAAGGGTCTAATCTCACCAGTTATGGAAGCCAACTGGGTGCTCTGTTTAACCACACTTTGGTTACTTATAAATATCAATTTAAAGAAAAAAATCCAATTGCTTTCCATTTGGTGTAGGCTTTGCTGCACATACAAATTGCTTGCCTTAGGCCAGCACTTCTAGTCTTTAGTGGTCAATTGTTAATTGGTCAATAAATTGCATGATTAAGATCTGCCTCAATACCTCATAACTGAAAAAAAAATTGTGAATAGCTGGGCATTTGGATCCTCAAATCTTTTTGACCTTCTAGCTGAAGATAAACAGAGCCAGAAGATCCCCAGATTATAGTTGTTTGTACATTACAATCTCTGAGGAATTCTGAATGACTTCACAGATAATTTAATTATGCTATCATATAAATGTCAAGCTCACTTACTCCTGACATTATTTCACATTGATCTGCTAAAAGGTTTTCTAAAGAGATCTGACTCTGAGCTAAAGGGTCTTTGTAACCTTCTCTCAATGGATAGTCATTGATACTCTAAGAGTGATTGCATCTCCCATAGCTACACCATTTGATAGATTAGCTGTAAAGGGATACAGTCACTCTAAGAAATGAAATATGGAATTCAAATGACTATTGCCATTGCTGCATGTGCAGTACTTGCCAAGACACAAAGGTCCCAAAACTGAGCAACTATTCCAGCAAACAACTGTTGTGACTACAGCACTAGCTTGCCTAGATACCAGAGAACTGGTGCTGAAAATTGCACAAAATTAGATATTACATTTACATAGTATGTGGAAATACTATTATACCTGTAATACTCAGAAATACTTGGAATTTATTTCCTTCTGCATTTTGCTTTCTGATTTGATTACTCTCACCTATCTGTCATAGAACTTGATTAAAAAGTGACAAATACACAGCTCAAATTAGAACAAAGCAAACAAACTTCCATAAGGTCTTTACAAGTGTGTGAAATAAAATACTATACCTATTCCCCATAAACTTGAAAATTCCAGAAAGTCTCTAATTTACCATAACTGTGCAGCTTACAGTATGGAAATAGGTAAAATCAGGAAATAATTCTTATGTTTAAATTGCCAGTTACGCATTGTAGTTATTTTTCTGAAACACTTTCTTCGCATTCAAGCAACATACTTTCATAAACAAGTTACTGTTTCAAGAATAACGGCCAACTAAACTTTTTATTCAAAAATTATCAAAATGTATTCCAACTTGTAGTTTATATAAAATAAGCAGAAAATGCAAGAGATACTCAGCAGGTCAGGTTGTATCTGTGATTAATGAAATCATCTCTCATTTACACATAATATCCTGCCCAAGAACCTTCATCTCCTCTCTACTATCTTCTGTTTGTTCTGATCCGTGGATGTTGTCACAGGGCAAATATTTATTTTCACTTTCATTGCTACAGCTGTACAAGGGACCCTATCCCTGCAATAGATAGGTCTGCACCAGCAAACTTGCCATCAAGGAGAAGCTTGAAGACAAAAGCTGTCACAAATGAGATGTTTGTATACACTGGTACCTCACCTAGCACTCAGAATGCTTTCCCAAGAATGAGAGGGTTCATGGAATCCGTGTTAAAATGGGTCATTATAGCATTATAAAGAAATATGCATTACTGACAGCCTGTCACAAGCCCCTGCCCTCCCTGGTGCACACTGCTCTGCAGCAATGAAACAGTTAAAATGATCTCATCACTACACAGCTGAGCATGGAGGGATCCCGGATGAAATTAATACAAAAGATGTGATTAAGCTAGATAGGGTGCAGAAAAGATTCATAAAGATGTTGTCAGGACTGGGGGCTTGAGTTCTAAAGAGAGATTGGCTAGGCTGGAACTGTTTTCCCTGGAGCAAAGGAGGCTGAATGTAGAGGTTATAACATTATCAGGGGCATCACAGCTGGTATGGAGGCTCCAATGCACAGGATCGCAAGAGGCGGCAGAGGGTTGTAGGATCAGCCAGCTCCCTCACGGGCACAACTCTCCCCACCATCAAAGACCTCTACAACAGGCAATGCCTCAAGAAGGTGGCATCCATCACTAAGGACCCTCACCATGCAGGACATGCCCCCTTCTCATCACTACTGTTGGGGAGGAGGTACAAAAGCCTGAAGACCCACATTCAGTGATTTAGGAACAGCTTCTCTCCCTCCACCATCAGATTTCTGAATGGTCCATGAACCCATGAACTCTACCTCATTATTCCTGTTTTTTGCACTATTTATCTATTATGTAATTTGTGGTAATTTTGTCTCTGCACTGTACTGCTGCCACAAAACAACAAATTTCACGACATATAAGTCAGTGATAATAAACCCGATTCTGATTCATAGATACGGTGGATAGTCTGTCTTTTTCCCAAGGTAGAGGAGTCTGAAACTAGAAGGCATAGATTTAAGGTAAGACGGGAAAGACTTAAAGGGGATCTGAGGATCACGTTTTTCCACATGGAGGGTGGTGGGAATATGGAACGAGCTGGCAGAGGATGGTGGTAGAGATGGATGCATTTACAATATTTAAAAAATATTTGGGCAGGGACATGAATAGAAAAGGTTTAGAGGGATATAGGCCAAATGCAGGCAGACAGGATTAACATAAACAGACATCTTGGTCAGCATGGATGAGTTGGGCCAAAGATCCTGCTTCCGTGCTGTCTAACTCTATGAACCTATGAATCAATGTGCTGTGGCTAGTTGAGGGTTGGGTTAAGTGGGCCGGGGTGAGCCATCACTCAGCATTGAAATGCAAGGCTCAGGATTGCACCCTGGCCAGCACAATGAGTAAGAGCCATTTCTGGGGACCAGTAGCCACTACTCCACGTACTGACAGACTGCCCAGATCCTCTGATCTCTCTCATCCCATCGTGTTGAGTGTGATGAAAGCTATTGTCTCCCCCTCTCTTTGTTTGCCCACATGGTTCTGCCCATTTATCTTCAAGCTGGGAAGGTGCAACATTGCCAAACAAAAGGTGGGGGGGGGGGAGACAACAGCTTCCATCATATCCAACAGGAGGCGATGAGTGACTGTAAGTTCCAGGTGGTCTGTCAACATATTGAGCATCTGCTGCCTGTTCCTAGCATTGGCTATATTCACAATACTGGTCAGGGGGCACCCCTAAGCCCTGCATCTCACCACTGAGCAGCTACACTACCCACACAATACTACCCCTCACAGGCAGCCACTGCACATTGCCACACTAAGTCATGTGGTATTCTGAGCACTGTTTCATTGCTGCGGGGGCTCCAAGTTCCCAGCACATCAGTGCACAGCCCGAGTGGATGTCCTTTTTAAAGTACCACGGGATAGGTACTCGTAAATGTTCAGACTCCAGGAGCAAGACTGCGATAACGAGTTGGCACTTTGCAAGTTAAAACTAAACAGGGTACAAGTGTACCTTTTTCTTTATTGAGGATTCCATCTGCTTAATAATTATAGCTGCTGCATACTTTAAAGCAATAATAAAAAATGGCTGCACAGATTTATTCCTTCATCAAGATGAAGGATAGTGTGACAGTCCATTTATGTGCATAAATTCATTAATGCAGAGCTCCTAGTGCTGCCAAAGCACTTCTTATATTCATAGAAAATTAGCTACAGGGAAGGAGACTATTCAGCCCATCAAGCCGTTGTTGGTTGAAGAAGAGCTCTCTAGCCTAATACAAACTTCCAGCACCAAGTGTGTAGTCCTGCAGGCTATAGCCTTCAAGCAGATAGCCATGTACTTTTTAAACAAGATAAGGATTTACGTCTCAACTACTCTTTCAGGCAGTGAGTTCCAGAACCCTACCATTCCCTGAGTGGAAAAGCACAGTAGCATAGCAGTTAGCGCGACACTATTACAGCGCCAGCGATCGGGATTTGATTCCCGTCGCTGTCTGTAAGGAGTTTGTACATTCTCCCGTGCCTGTGTGTGTTTCCTCAGGGTGCTCCGGTTTCCTCCCACATTCCAAAGACGTACAGGTAGGTTAATTTGGGTTTAAAATGGGCGGAGCGGACGCGTTGGGCCAGAAGGGCCTGTTCCAACGCTGTAAATAAAATTTAAAATTCATTTCCCCTTTAATGCTTCTACCAATCACTTTAAATCTGTGCCCTGTTTTTGACCCCTTTCTAAGGTAAATAGGTCCTTCCTATTTACTCTGTCTAGCCCCGCACCCCAATATTTTATACACCTCAGTTAAGTTTTCCCTCAGCCTCCTGTGCTCCAAATAACAGCCCTAACTTAATCAATATTTCCTCATATCTTCAGTCTTCTTGTCCCAACGATATCTTCACAGATCTCTCTGCATCCTCTCCAATGCAATCAAATATTTCCTGTAATATGGCGATCAGCAGTGTACATGTACACAAACTGTGATTTAACTAGTATTACATACAGTTCCAGTATAACCTCTGCTCTTGAATGCTATACCCTGGCTATTAAAGGAAAGCATCCTGTATGCCTTTTCAACCACCTTATCAATTTGTTATGCAGCCTTTAAGGATCTGCAGATGTACACTCCACACATTTCCACTCATTTTCATGTTTTTCATGCAGTTGAGTGCTGTAAATTTAAATATAAAAGCTTCACTCTAAGGGACAGAAGAAGTTGTGAAATGTATATCTGGTAGTGGATGGTCTTGGTGTTTTATTTGCTGTTCATACCTCAAAATTGCAAATAACAGATTCCTTAAGCTTTCCTAGGTTATTTCCTCTTTCAATTATTGTAACTAGAATCTTGAAGGACTTTTTATTTCAGCAGTTGAAATTTGACATTGACACAAACACTTTAGCCAGGTCTATTATTTGGCTCGAACTCCAAAGTTGTTTTACTGATAATTGACAGGAAAATATATCGATCATATTTAATGGAGAATGGAAAATGCCCTTTACAGGTTTTATTTTCTTTGTTGAATTTCCAGTTAACTGTAGATATGACTGAACTATACTGGGCTGAGCTGGGCAGTCATGTTCCCTATTGTTAAACTTCCTGATGATGTTATTATGTTAAGAACAAAGTGTCATCTGTGGCTCAGTCAGTGGCACTCCAATCAGTGAACTGGGAGGTTCAAGGGTGATCTCCATACCTTTGAACGTCCAAATTCACTGGCATTAGGAGTGCTGCATAGTCTCCAAACTCCGGAGTACGAATATCTATACTGACACTCCAGTGCTCCACTGAAGGAATGTCACTCTGGCAGAGGTGTTGGAATGAAATGTGAAACCAAGGTCTCATGAAGCTACCTCAGAATGACATAAAAGATCCTATGGTACAAGACCTCCAGACAATATTTATTCCTTCCTCAGATATTGGGGGAATTCTTCCATTGCCCCCCTCTGCATCCTGGCTCCCACTTTGTCTTAGCCCAGCAAACACAGGAACCGTCTCCATACAGACAATGCTCTGAACTCACAGATATCTCCCTTCCACCTCCAGCACCCCTCCCCACCAACAAACTCCCCCCCCCCCCCCACCACCCCAGCAGCCAGTGAAGCACTGCAAAGACTCTTGGGCTGCCACAGCTGGTAGTGAGCTTGGGACCTTTTAATGTTTGTGAACATGTTCCATATTCACAAACATGCCGTAACATTCAGGACACATAAGCAATAAAAAATATTGGTTTTTATTCTTTAGATATTGAAAGCTAAAAAGCATGCCCACATACTAAATATCAATTAAAGCTATTAAAACTAACATGTAAATAATAAAACACACCTTCTTTCTTTCTTCCAAGAGACACTATCTCCCATTCGCTTGAATGGGAACTGTGTATAATGTTAATAACTGAGCCTGCTCACAGGCAGCTTCCAATTGTCAGAACTGGAGTGAAAGCAAGTTATCCTGGACCCCGAGGGACTGCCTAAGAAGAAGATTTCTCTGCTTGCACCATTTAACCAGGCACAGGCTCAGAGACAAGTTTACCAGCCCGAGAGCTGGGAAGTGTGTGGATACTGCTGCCCTGTTAGTCTTGATTAGGAGCCCCCTGGAGCACTACAAGGGTAGCTGGCAGAGCAGGTGGCAGGATGGATGATGCCACAGGTGATTTAGGCAGATGCCAGCAATGGAAATCAGGGATACTCAAGGTACGTCCCACCATTAATGTTTGCATTAGGTGAAAAATTTGTCCCTTAACTGGTACATATTATCTGATCACTATCATATTGCTGTTTGCGGGAGCACGCCGAGTTCAAAAGAGGCAGCTACATTTCCTACACAACAGCAGTGACTAAACTTCAAAAGCACTATTGCCCAAATTGCACTTTGGGATGTAATTCTTCCTTTCTTTTAAACCTTTGGAAAGCCTCTTCTACGTTCTCAGACCAGCAGGGATCCACACCTACAGGAGAAGAGTGAAAATCAAATTAACACAAACACAGAACATAGAACGTTACAGCACAGTACAGGCCCTTCGGCCCACAACATTGTGCCGACATTTTATCCTGCTCTATGAATAGTGTATGTCTAAGAACAGTGTATGATTTCTGTATATACAATAAGCTTTCAAAACAGCTGCTTCCAAGAATCACAGACGTTGTTGTGCAATATTTCATGAACTGCCAGTCACTTGGGTTTTTTGGTAACTCATTATTACAATAAATGCAACAACATCCATACTTGTGCTTAGTTCTGCTATAATTACTGATCTCAAATTTCAAGACGTTTTTAGGTCTTAGATTATTAAACACTTAACTGCATCTGAAAAAAAATCACAGTTGCAAAAAGAATGGTGAAGTAAACCACCGAGAAAGTTGACATGGAATAACACTATCTTTGAATTTCCATTGTCAATTTATAGACACTCAGCAATGTATTAGTCTGAGGAACACAATTACACAGATTGCCTCTCTAAACATAGAATGTATTAGCAAGGCACTTGTCCTTCACTCTTTCTTTGGGGTAGAGCAAGTACTTTATAAATAAAATGAGCAAACTACAGCATTGCCAAAATAGCTTTGCTTCAATATTTTTTCTCTGTTATATTACTGATGATGTGAAGGCCCCTCCCAATCCGCCCCTGTCCTTGTGGGACAATATAGAGAAAGCCTCCAGCTTATTGAAATATGGAAAAGGCAAGTGTCATGGTATATAGTGTGTCAGCACAATGCAGGGAACGTGAGCTCTTGACAATTTTCAACTACAGTAAGTACATTATTAATTCCCTCCATTCCCAAGCATTTCCTTGATAATTTTGTGAATAATTACTGCTTGTTTTCCAAGCAAGATTGCTTATTTGATTTCCAGGATTAAGCATTCCCAGTCATTTTATAAAAGCATCAATGAGCCAGTTTTCTATGAGACTAATCCAGATGTACAAAAAAAGTGAGTGGTATTATTTAATTGCTTTAAATTGGATCATAAATCGCTAAATATTCATTACAGATCAAACGGTTTATAATGATAGCATGCCTCTTATATTACATTCTGTCACTTTAACATGCATTTAGTTAAAACTAGATGTTAAAGTGAACATAAAAAGAACCAAAGCAATAGTAGCTTTTTCTACACACAATGTCAGAAAAGCTGGCAGGAGCCTCCAGCAGAATTCCTAAGTGTACTGCAGAGAGTATGTGCACTGACTTTAAAAGGTTTTTTCTAAGCACTTCACTCTTTTCTATGCCATCTTGTGCTTTGTGTCACAACATGTATCTTATCAGCAATGATAATGGCTGTAGGCTGACTGACAAAGTTCACCATCAATGAATTCTGAAGGAAAAGTTCTTTTTTTTCACATTTTATTATTTTTACTGTCGTAAAAAAACATAGTCCTGAAATATCTCCCACAATAAAGTTTATAAGAAATGACAATACAACAGGCAGTGCTGAAGAATCAATATGCAGAGTTCACAAGTACAGAGCTGAAGATGTCCTTCAGATTGCTATTTCTGCAATGTGAGGAATCACAACAAGGGAGCCAAGAGCATATCCAAGGGAGAAATAAACCTCAGGAAAAAGTTACCACAGACACCCATTACTGCACTGCTCAGGACTGAGGGGACTTATAAGGGAAGGCACTAAGAGTTTCTGTGCAGAGATGAACCTGGAAAAACTCTTCAAACCTTTTGTATCAATTTGTAATATTTAGGATATTTTTATTTTTGCTTGCTTTGGCACAGCTGACTTTTCATTGACAGGTTGAAAGAATGCTGAACTACCCCAGCAAGTGAAATAACAATGGTTAAAATATATTATAGAACATAGAACAGTACAGCACTGGACAGGCCATTCAGCCCATGATGTTGTGCCAATCTTGATGCCAATTTATAGTAAATGTCCTCCTCCCGTGTATAATCCATATTCCTCCATTCCCTTCATATTCATGTGTCTATCTAAAAGCCTCTTAAACTCACCAATCTGCCTGCTTCCATTACTGCCCCTGGTAACTCATTCCAGGCGCCTACCACTCTCTGCGTAAAAAAAAACTTGCCTCTCACGTCACCTTTAAACTTCCAGAACCTTAAAAGCATATCTTCTGGTGTTTGACATTTCTACCCTGGGGAAAAGATGCTGTCTACCCTATCTATGCCTCTCATAATTTTAAAAGCCTCTATCTAGGCTCCCCTCAGCCTCCAACGCTCTAGCACGAACAACCCAACTTTGTCCAACCCTTCCTTATAGCTCATACCCTCTAATCCAGGCAGCATCCCGGTAAGCCTCTTCTGCACCCTCTCCACAGTCTCCACATTCTTCTTATAATGGGGCAACCATAACTGCACACAATACTCCAAGTGTGGTCTGACTAAAGTCTTATATAGCTGCAGCATGACTTCCTTACTCTTATACCTTCATATGCCTTCTTTACCACCTTATCCACTTGCGTAGCCATGTTCAGTGAACTATGGACCTGGACCCCAAGATCCCTCTGTGCCTCAATGCTATTAACTGTATACTTTCTCCTTTCACTTGACCTCACAAAGTGCAATACCTCACACTTGCCCGGATTAAACGCCATCTGCCACTTCTCTGCCCATATCTGTAACTGATCTATATCCTGCTGTATTCTTTGATAGTCCTTTACACTGTCCACAACACCACCAATCTTGGTGTCATCTGCAAAATTGCTAATCCACCCATCTACATTTTCATCCAAGTCATTGATATACATCACAAACAACAGTGGTCCCAGTAGCGATCCTTGCAGAACACTACTGGTCACAGACCCCAGTGAGGATAACAGCCTTCCACCCCTACTCTTTATCTTCTATGGGCAAGCCAGTTCCAAATCCAAACTTGCAATTCACCCTGGATTCCATGCATCTTTATCTTCTGAATCAACCTACCATGAGGGACCTTATCAAATGCCTTACTGAAGTCCATGTAGATAACATTCACTGCCTTACCCTCATCAACCACCTTTGTCACCTCCTCAAAAAACTCAATTGTTTGTAAGGCAATGACCTGCCCTGCATAAAGCCATGCTGACTGTCCCTAAGCAGGCCTTGCTTTTCCAAATTTGCATAAATCCTATCCCTCAGTATCCTCTCCAATAGTTTCCCTACCAGTGACGTGAGGGTCAATGACCTATAAGTACCTGGATTATCCCTATTTCCCTTCTTGAACAAAGAAACAACATTTGCTACTCTCCAGGCTTCTGGGATCTTGCCTGTTGCTTGTGAGGACATGAAGATCCTTGTCAAAGCCCCAGCAATCTCCTCACTTGCTTCTTTCAATATTCTAGGATATATGCCATCAGGCCCTGGGAACTTAACCACCTTAATGCTTTTCAGAAGACCCAGCACTACCTCCTCCTTAATCTCAAAATGTCCCAGCACATTAGCATGCCCCACTCTGTTTTCACTCTCCTCCAATTCATTCTCCTCGGTAAATACCGAAAAAAGGCCATGTTCTCAGCCACTTGAAAAGTATCTCAGCTATTTGCTCTGATTCCAAGCACAAATTCCTTCCTTTATCCTTGAGTGGGACTATCATCTCCTTAGTTATCCTCTTTTACTTAATATAAGTATAAAAAGGCTTGGGATTATCCTTGACCCTGCTCACTAAGGACATTTCATGGCCCCTCTTTGCCTTCCTAATCGCCTGTTTGAGCACTTTCCTGCTATCTCTATATTCCACAAGGGCCCAGTCTGATTTTAGCTTCCTAAACCTTACGTATGTTTCCTTTTCCTTCCTGACTAAGTTGAGGACCTTTCAGGTCATCCAAGGTTCCCTTACCTTACTATCCTTGTCCTTACTCCTTACAAGAAGATGCTGATCCTGAGCTCTGATCAGCTGGTCTTTAAACAACTCCCACGTATCAGGCGTGGACTTGTCCGACAGCAACTGCTCCCAATCAACATCCCTTAGCTCCCGTCTTATCTTGTCGTAATTTGCCCTCTCCCAATTTAGTACCTTCCTGCAAGATCCAATTTTATTCTTACTCATAACTATCTTAAAGCATAATGAGTTGTGGTCACTATTCCCAAAGTGTTCACCCACTATCAGGTCTGTCACCTGACCTGGCTCATTTCCCAAAACTAGGTCCAGTATGTCCTCTCCTCTAGTTGGACTCTCCACATACTGTTTCAAGAACCCCTCTTGGATGCACTGAAGAAATCCCGCCCCATCTAAGCTTCTTGTAGTGAGAAAGTTTCAGTCAATACTGAGGAAGTTAAAGTCCCCCACTGTGACAACCCTGTTGTTTCTGCACCTTTCCATAATCTGTCTACATATCTGTTCCTCCACCATTCGGTGGCTATTGGGGGTGGGGGGGCTATAGTATAATCCCATCAGTGTAATTGCACCTGTCCTATTTCTGAGCTGCACCCAAATTGCCCGTCTGCATGAGGCCTCCAGTATGTCCTCTTGGAGTACTGCTGTGACATTCTCCCTTATCAGTAGTGCAACCCTCCACCTCTTTTACCTCCTTCTCTATAATGTCTAAAACAACGAATCCCAGGAATGTTGAGCTGCCAGTCCTGTCCCTCACGCAACCAGGTCTCTGTAATGGCAACAACATCATAATTCCACGTGCTGATCCAGGTTCTAAATTCATCATTCTTACCCACATTTCAGTCCATCAGTCCCACCATGTTTATTAGCCTGTCCTTTGTTGTCCTTCCTTTCAGTCTTAGTTGTCATACTATATTTCTTGCCCTCAACCCTACCACTTGTTGCCCTGCTGCTGTGGTTCCCATCCCTCTGCCACCCTAGTTTAAACCCCCCCGAATAGCACTTCCTGGCGAGGATATTGGTTCCCCTTCAGTTCAGATGCAAATCACCTTGTTTGTACAGTTCCCACCTGCCCTGGAAGAGAGCCCAATGATCCATAAATCTGAAGCCCTCCCTCCTGCACCAGCTCCTTAGCCACGTATTGAACTGCACTATGTATCTATTTCTCACCTCCCTGTCACAATGCATATTCATCCTAAAAAATCTGAGATGGTATGCAGCTGAATCTAAAATAGAGTTTTCTAGGTGGAATAATAATCCTTAAGCCAAATGATTAATCAGTCTCATTTCTATTTTCAATCAGTAATTTATTTTATCATTTTCAAAGTCATTAGCAGATGACCTCACTTACTATGGACACAAATGTATTTTTGTTTTTATTAATTCTCCTCAGCTTAATGACATCTAAATCAAATTTCATTTGTTAGATTTCTTCTATGTTAAAGGATCTATATAATTGCAAGTTGTTGAATTGAGAGTCAAGACGATGCCACTAATTTAATATTTCAAATGGCAGCACTAAGCCTCTGGAGAGGTGAAATTAATTTTATACATTATTATTGAAATATATTAAGACAACTTTTCCATATCCAAATTGTATCCTCAGTTTTATTTAGCACTTTGTTTGGCCAGGGTGAACATGATGGGCTGAGCGGAGTCCTTCTATGTCATAAATTTGTGCTATTTTTTTTCTTTCTCAAATAACGTGCATTACCAATCAAATGTTATGAATTCTGGACAAAAAAAGGAAATCCAGTGGCATGGTTTCACAAATACAGTAGTTCTGGTGCACTGCCTTTCTCACTGTATAATCAGAGAACCCAATAACAAATGGATCTTGGGCAGGAAGGTGACAATGAGTTTGGGATGTGATTTTAGTCTCACTTACTATCTCTGTGATTTTAGTCTCACATTAGTCTGATCATTTACAAGTCTACATTTAAAAGATACATTCCTCAGTTTCTGAAAATATTGTGCAGAAGTTAATGACGAATAGTGAAATGATCACTCGGTTCTCTTTATTTACAACTCTTTTTTTCAAAAAGGCAGGCACCATACATCAAATTAGATTTAATATTTGAAATCACTGCCATGTCAGTTGTCTGCTAGCTATGCTTAAGAAAACAAATTTAGGCTTTAAGATCACTTAAGCCTCTCAAATTCACTTAATTCTGTCTACAGTGTGCCTCACTTTCAAGGTTATACTGCTATTAATGAATTAAGTTGCATGCATGGCAGATATTTAATGCAAGATCATACAACATATTCATCTGTATTTTGCTTATTTGGCATTCAAAGACAACTGTTTCATCAAACACAGATTTAGTTACTGTGGTTATTTTAGGAAGAACGGAAGCTACCTTATCAAATACTATTGAAAACCCACAGTTTTCCATTCTTACTGCCTAGATAATGTCCACTATTTGATGTAATATATGTAAGTATTAAAATACCCCAAATGATTCAGCTTTCCTAAAACACTGAGTTTCTGTCTAGACAGCCATTAGCCATGGTTGAAAGTGAATCCATCAAGATTTAGGTCTAGCAGAAAGGTAAAGGGTAGCATCATTTTTATCCTAGAGACATCAGCTGTTGTGAATGATAAATGCTAGCTGAGCCAGTCAAGGAGAAGATCCTTGCAAAAACTCAGCATAAAAGTGCAGTCAATTAATTGTTAGCATAGTGCTTGTCAGAACACATAAATGGTCATATTTTATTTGCAAATAAGCTATCAGGAAAAAAAGATTCAATGTGTAATACATCCTGTAAGTGTCATTTCTTGAAAGCACAGATAAAAAAACTCTTCTTTATGGATGATTTTGTTTATGTGGCTACTTCTCTGTAGTTATATAACAGACGTGGAGACAATATACAAATTATGATCATATAAATGAACATAAAATTCTTTTCTTATGTTTCCATTAAATAAAGCATAAGGATCCTCGGATCTAGGTATTCATTGTAAATTCTGATTTCTGATTTCCTGCAGAAATCAGTGATATTTGCACTGTACTTAAATATTTGATATATTTAACTTCTTCAAACCCAACCTGGATTATAATTTTGATTAAAGACTAACAGGTATAACCTGTAACTTTGTCTAAATTCAATGCATCCATAAGTGAGCTAATGTAACTGAATTTTAAATATTCTTTAAAACTTATAAGAATAATACCTTAGCACAAGAAAGCCTTTAAATATGATAAGATTGTAAAATTTGTTATTTAAGATATCAATTTTGTGTCCTGCTCCTCTTGGACTTAGAGTACACAGAGCACTGAATAGGTTTTAATAGACAATCATAATGAAGGTCTACTAAAAATAAACTATTTAATCTAATGGGGCAAATTTAGTTACTGCTTTCTAATAGGAATGGGCTGAAAGAATCTGATATGTTGCAGCATTCCCTGCCCATTCCCACTAATATCTGTCAATTGTAAATTTTCAGCAAATTAGGAACCACACAATCAGCTCACACTACCTAATGTCCCCTCAAAAAAAAAATCAGACAGGAGCCCAGCTTGGAGACCTATGTGTGTCTGCCCCAACATGCATTGGACTCCAAGTATATTGTGGGTTGTGCTGAGCTAGGTGTGTACTCTGCAACTTCTCATTGTCAAAATGAATATTGAGTAACCAAACTACAGTCCTTAAATATGGAGGTGGGGTGGGGGAACCTACTATAGACTTTATTTTTCTTTTGCAAAAATATTCCTCAGAGCCCCAAATTATTCTTCACACCCACTGGAATCCCTTTCTTCCCACCTTCAGGTTTATCTCCTCTAAGAATTTATTGAGGTTTCATTCTGAAGTGGATTTCCCACCTCCCACCATCAGTCAAAGTTCATTCAGGTGGCCAATGACTGAAATGATTTTAATGAGACCCAATCATGAGAACTAGTTGAGCCTTATACCAAATGGGGAACATCAAACATCCACTCCCACTCAACAGAATTAGACACATATGTCTTAAAGGTAGATTACACAGCACTGTTTTATTTTCAGTGCCATTACCAAATGTTAACCTTCCAACAAACTCCTGCACATTGCAACAGCTCCCTTTTTCATATTGTAAGTGAATCTATTAACTGTTCACTTACTTATTAAGAACAGTTACCATATTCATCTCTAAGTTCTCTTAGTGAGAATACACAAATTCACACTTAGTTAATGATGCATAGAGAGTAACAGAACTAACTGATATATACTTAGTTTCTGGAAAGCAAGTAGCTGTTTAGAACTTTATTGGTAATTATGTTTGTACAATAAATTATAACCCTGAATTGCTAGAGAATGAATGTGCTGCTAGATTTGTAATAATATCTCAGCCAGTACACGGATTAGCTTGCTTAGCACCTGTGCCCATTTAGAAAGTTTAAGCTTGGAAAATGAAGGAATATTTACCATCTGTTCAAAAAATGGCAGAAATGTAAATCTACCGATTATGGACAATCAGTTCAGCATTAGTATGAAGAGTCTTTTAGAAGCAAAATCCAGGAGTAAGTGAACAGTCACTTGGACAAACATGGATTAGCAAAGGAGACCCAGCAAAGATTTGTTCATGGCAAATCACGACTAACTTAACCTTGTACAGATTGTAGTGTGTTTATCACAAGCACCTTTGCCTCCCAAGGAAAGAATCAATAAGTTGAATATTTGGAAACATTAGAGATAATTTTCAGGTAATGTAGTTAAAGTGACATTTTGTGTTAACTCTATTCCAATCTGAGGACCATAAAACAGGATTAGCCAACTTTGTGTTACCTACAAAGCGACCCGAGTGTAGCATGCAGCAGCACTAACTTAGATTTGCTGGATAAATTGCATGCCTTACTAGGAGGCCAAAATTGTGAGTCTAGTGGCACTTAAAGGTTACTGTATTAAGCCAGCCTGCACCTCTTAAGGGGAAGATTCATTGTGGCTGCACTAGGCATGGAAGTCATTCTGATGTAATAACAAAGGAAAGAATCCACCAAGATTTTCCAACACTACTGGAAGTGTTGGTGGAAGAGATGGATAGGAGGTGAAGGGAAGTGATATGCTTACTCCACAGGAGCCAGGACCTTCTCCAGACAAATGCTTAGACAGAAGTGGGACTAGATAACTGTGGCAGTCATTGTTAGGTCAAGCCTCTTGAACCCAGTTGGTGCTGTGAAAAGTTCAATGATTTCACCTGATTGTCAAGGTGCAATGTAACTTCAAAACTTCAAAAACCATTTTCCACCAAGTGTGCCGTCAGCCCCACACTACAAACATTAATGGTCGTACCAACATTAATAAATTCATTCATTCTCAGATAAAAAGCACTTGCAAGTTTCATTGGCATATCTCAAAGACTGACATCGTTGAATATAGACACCACTACTGGACATTGCAGGTACATGCATAGATGTATGCTGATGAAAGGAAGATCAATATGGTGGTCAGTATGACTCACTCCATAAATGTGTGTGTGCAATGGCTGTAATTTGGAAGTGAAACACTACCTGTTGTGGTCAAATGGTTTTGCTTCAAGAGCATGTTTTTGTTACATCTAGTAGCTTCCATGGTACTTTACTGCAAATGAACTACTTTTGAAGAGTTATCATAGTCATTGTGTAAACTTGGTTGCCAGATCTCTTAAAAGACCAGATGTACTAAAAAAGTGATGCTGGTTGATGGAAACAGTTAGTCAGGAAAACTTACCTGACCATTCTTGATATGGTGCCGTGGAATCGTTCATGTTCTGTTGAACAGACAAATTGAGCCTCCATTTATCTTATCTGAAGATGTTGTCTCTGTGCAGCAATCATTCAGTACCACCTGAACTAGATACTAAAGCTGCATTAAAATAGTATAGAAAAAAATTGGTGCATTAACTTTGCAATTTCTGCACCAAAATTAATTTAACTTTTTAGAACTCTGACTCATACAAAAGCTAATTGATAACTCAAATCAGTTCCACATGAGAACTATAGAAAACTGCATTGTTGATGAAGGAGTCATATCAGTTTGGAACTTGTCATCTTCACTCACCGCTGTGGCAGGGTTAATCACACGCTTACCTGATTCATAACAAGAAGAGCAAACTCACCAAAAGAAATATCTAGATCTGAAATGGTGAGGCTCTCCACAGTAGCAGGCCCTTGTGTGAACAACTGCTGTCACATGGGTGAGACAGAAGAAGCCCTGCCAACAAAATGGCTGAGACAACTTTAACAGGTGGCAAAGTTATGTCCACAACTTTGCACTTTGTCAGTGTTCAAATTTTTTTTAATGTTTCTGAATGTCTATGACATTCAAAAGTCATATCAATTTAACAATTACAGAATTTTCAGGTGTTACCTTTTAAAAAAATTAAATTATTCTTACTATTAAATTTTTAAACGAATAAATTATTTTAATTATTCTTAGTGTTCTTCTTCACAGTCATCCTGTTCATTCAAATGATTGGGCTCATGGATCCTTACCAAATCTGACTTGGTACAGATATCTTGGGCAGATTCACCAGCAAAAGTCATGGTCAATTCAGTGCTCCACTGCTGGGCTCCATAGAGATCAGTTATTTCTGAAACGGTCATATTGTTATAGATAATAACAATAAGAATCAGTCTCAAAGGCACATTTATTTCCATCATTTGCCTTATAACATAAAATCCACATTGCAGATGGAAATATAATAAGAAGTGAAAACATGGCAAAAACAAAAATATTTGGTCTGAGAGATTAAATTAGACAGTTAATATAGTTTTGAAACTAATAGTGCCTCAGAATCACTTTAACAAGATAATCAGATTAATGCATACAGGCCTGTGCTGTGTAACTAAGTTATTTCAATATTCATTAGAAAAAAAGTCTTTTCTCTCAGAAAGCCAGTTCATTTTATCCATCCCTATCCTCCTGACTCCTTCCCCCTCCTGAGCTGCAAATGGATCTCAGCTTCACCCAGGTAACTGGGCAGACAAACTGTAAACATAGGGAGGATACTAGATAGCTGACATGGAATTGCACACATGGAATAACACAAGCAAATGATCATGTTCCTGCAATGCAACATCTGAATGATATATAAAGGAAGTCACATTAAGATAAAAAGGAAGTTCTCATAATCAGCACTGAAAGGGTGGTACTGAGATACTAAAGTGCAACCAGAAATCTGTAGAATGCCCCTTCTCTGGTCAACAAACACCCTTTAATCCAAAATTCTTTAGCACAGTTAATTCCACCCTTATTTTAGCCGTTTCATAAGTCACAAAAGCCCAAGAGATTTTATTTCCACATGGATACGAATTCCAGGTATTCATACACTATAAAAGAATATTTCTCTCCATATCTGTAAACGTGTTAAAATACATATAGATAAAGAAAAAGATTCATGGATGTGCTTAAAGCTTCCTTGAAGAACTGCATCATTCACACTGACTTCTCAGAAATTCAGGCTCAGTACCACTCAAGAGTGGAGAAGGAACATTCAGGATGGTATTGAACTTCAAGACCATGCATCAGGAGCACACAGAAGCCCTGCAGAAGCAGTGGAAGGAACACATCACCACAGAAACTAACCATCTGCCTGCCCCATCAGCCACCACCTTTCTCATTTGTGGAAATGTCAGCAGTTCCCACACTGGCCTCATTAACCATTGCAGAACCCACAAAGATGGAATGAGAGCAAGTCATCCTCAATCCCAAGGGATTGCCTGAGAAGAAGAAAGTGCATATATCTAACTATAAAAGAAAAATTGTGAATACCAAAACACAAGAAATGCTTAGTCAGGGAAGAAAAAGTCATACAGTAAAATCAAGTTATTTTTGGTTACACTTTCTTTATGTATCAATTATCATTTAGTTACTTATATTTGAAAAGTAATATGTTAAAATAATGATGCGAATAATTCTCCTAATTACATTGTTAAGTACTTCACAACATACTTTTCGGTACTGGAAGCATATCTGTTAAGCCAATAAATCTTCATTTAAATGCTTCAAATGACTGTAATCACTATAATAAATAATATAATAAACTTAACTATTGGGAAATAATACATAGCAAAATTAACCAACAATTAATTTGGGGTACAGAGCTGACAGAAACAACAGAAAGAAACCCAAAAACATAAATAATTTCTATATGCGTACACTTGGGCCATTATACTTGATAGTTTCAGAACCTATATGTATATTTGTGTTACAGTATGAATAATGTGCTTAGCTTCAGCTTTAGTGGCAATATTGGCCATCCCAACTTGAAAAATCAAGCCATTATAAGTTAAATAATTTTGTGGTCCACATATTAAGAAACAGAGAAGCATAATCAAAAATTTACCATTTCTAACAGGAATTAAGAATGCGTTCTAATTTATTTCTGTGGTGATCAGGGACAAGCTAAAGCTCAAGCTGAAACAAATAAATTCACAAATGAGGGCATCAATTGCTGGACATTTTCTTTGCCTCTGCTGGAAGGGTTCATATGAATGGATAGGGCATTAATCTCAAATCATTCAACCCTTGCTGTGGTACCATGTAGGGGCCATTGATACTTTCAATCAACACAGAACACGGCAAAAATAACAGATAAATTACTTTGGCAAATTTAGATCTAGATCCCACATCGTATGCTAAGTTCTGATGATTTCTCTGCAGAAGGCTGTTGGTCTTACTTATAAAGTTTACATTATTGAGCCAGAAAAATCTTCCCAGAGATTCTATCTTGTCCAATCCTGTGGTTATACCATGTGTAACCAAACCATTTCTACTGTAAATGTTAAGCCAGAAAATAAAATCCTTTTCTTCTGATCAAAGATACTGATTCTTAGAAAGCAGGGATAGCTAGAAAGTGAAACTCCAAGGCCAAGAAAGTCTGGGAATCTTTTCCATATTTAACTATTATTTATTTAAATATTTATGTACTCAAACAACATAAAACCTCCTAACACAAATCATAGAAGAAGCTACATCTAAGCACTCCAAAAACATTTCTTTCTTGCTTTCTGAACTTTGGCCACCTTTCAATTCATTTTATTTTTGGCACCATGGTCTTCAGATGTCACAACAAATAATATAAATCAGTATAAAAAAACTCAGAATGATTCAGAAAGCATGAAATGTGTGCATATCATAGATAATTTTAACAGTGGAAATAAAACAAAATATTTTGTGTACATTTGAGATACTGATTGAAATTACCCAATTAATGTGCAACCATCAGTTACAGAATAATGTCTTTATTTCATTTAATTTAATTTATTTCACTCCCCTATTATTGATAATGATAACACAGTCAGACTTTTATTCTGCTTCAGGTATTTTTTTTTAAGAAAAATGTTCTTTGTAGACTTTGTTGTTCGGCCCAGAATTTTCTGGGAGAGGCAGGCTGCCATATTCACTGCTCCCCTATCAAAGAAATGTTGGAAAAATACTTAGATAGCTAAGCTACAATCTCAATTTAGCCAGTTGTCAAAATTACAAAAACAATTAATCCCTCTGAATGTCTATGATGTTCAAAAACTATTAAAAACTATTCATACTATCAAGTTATTTAAAGCTTATTATCTTCCCCAAAAATGAGAAAATTAAAGCACAAAAATAATCTGCAGCTATTTCTCCCATTTAGCTTTAAGGTAAAGTGTCATAGGGGGAGATCTTCTGCTGACCAACAAGCTTCTTGAGCTCACCAGTTTGCTGTGTGAAAGGCTCTGCCCCAAGAGTGACCTCGCCCATAAGGCTTTGCCCTCAGAACTGCCTTGGATTTGCATTTCTTGTACCAGACACAGGTTCAGTAGGCAGAATTCCCACCATAAATGGTGGAGAATCAAAGGATGTTTGCGCTCTGCACTTGTACACTGTGAGGAGTCTAGCATCAGAGCACAGCAGGCAAAATTGCAGAAAACATCAGTGAGGAATTTTAGGATTTTCATGCAGACACTTAAATTGGAAAAGCTGCCTATTCCAAGTATAACTTCCATTTATCAGGAAACCCTAGGCCACTATTTTTAATAGGCTTTTTAAATGTAGCCATTGTAGCGACTCACCGTCCGAGCAAGCGAACCGGCTCAGTGGTCAGATCGCGCGTCGTCGGAGCGGCAAGGCCCAAGATGGCGCTGGGCCTTCATCTTCCCCGAGCGACGGGGAGAACCCACGCACAGGAAGAGTTTGATGACGTAGCGCGTACGTCATTTTCCGTTTTCAGAGGGCGAACCGTTCCTCTAAAAGGCCCGCGCAACGCGGGAAAATAAATCAGTTCTTGTTCTGCAACCCATCGACTAGTGTCTTGCTTTCACATCGCAGTAGCAGCCGCTACATTGGTGACCCCGATGGTCCAAACAGATTTTGGACCCGCACAATGGATGACAATGCAGCAGCCGACGCAGTGGCACTCAAGCTGCCCACCTTTAGGATGCTTCGGCCCAGCGTCTGGTTCGACCAGGCTGAAGCACAATTCCACCTTCGGCAGATCACCTCCAACTCCACAAAGTACTACCATGTGGTCAGCTCTCTGGACCAGGAGACAGCCGCCCAGGTCAGAGACTTCATCCAGTCTCCTCCAGAGGAGGATAAGTACCCAGCTTTCAAAGACCTTCTTATTCGTACCTTCGGCCTCTCCCATTGCGAGCGCATCACCCGCCTGCTTCATCTCGACGGCCTGGGGGACAGATCCCCATTGGCCCTAATGAACGAGATGCTGGCATTGGCTGAGGGACACACAAGCCCTGCCTAATGTTCCAACAGGCCTTCCTCGAACAACTACCCGATGCCGATTTCAGCAACCCACATGAGGTAGCTGCTCGGGCAGATGTCCTGTGGAAGGCCAAATGCGAGAGCGGGTTGTCCGTCGGCCAAATCGCCAGGACTACCTAAACCAGTCCCAGCAACCGAGCAACCACACCCCAGAAACACAGACGACGACACTGGCGACCAGCTGTGTTTCTACCATCAGAGGTGGGGTGCGAAGGCCCGTCGATGCTGCCCACCCTGCAAGTTTCAGGAAACGCCAGGGCCAGCCGCCGCTGATGGCTACGACAGCTGGCTGCCGACATAGCCTCCTATCCGTTCGGGACAAGCAGTCCGGGCGTCGTTTCCTCATCGATACTGGAGCAGAGGTCAGTATTTTACCCCCGACTGGCCGCGACACTCGTAACAGGCAACAAGGTCCTGTACTCAATGCCACAAACGGCACAACGATACAGACTTTCGGTACCCGTACAGTTCAATTACAATTCGGCGACAGCCGTTTTACCTGGAACTTTACCCTTGCCGCCTTCGCCCGACCACTCCTAGGAGCCGATTTCCTTCAGGCCCCACAGCCTGTTAGTCGACCTGTGAGGGAAGCGGCTAGTGCACTCCAGAACTTTTCAAACCTACCCCCTGGGAGAAGCCAGCCTACCAGCCCCGCGCCTGGATTCTGTTTCCCTGTCTGGCAACGAGTTCACCAAGCTCCTAGCTGAGTTCCCATCAGTTTTGGCACCTCAGTTTACAAACTTGATGCCCAAACACAGGGTGCGGCACCACATCATTACCACAGGGCCCCCCCTACATGCCCGAGCACGACGACTACCTCCAGACAAGCTCTGCCTGGCAAAGGAAGAGTTCCGCCGCATGGAGGAGCTGGGGATCGTTCACAGGTCAGACAGCCCCTGAGCCTCCCCCCTGCACGTGGTCCCCAAAGCCACCGGTGGGTGGAGGCCCTGTGGCGACTACCACAGGCTGAATGACGCCACTGCCCCGGACCGCTACCCCATCCCTCACATCCAGGACTTCACGGCGAACCTACATGGGGCCTGCATCTTCTCCAAGGTGGACCTCGTTCGGGGATACCACCAAATCCCGGTCCACCCAGATGACGTCCCCAAAACTGCGATTATCACCCCATTCGGCCTCTTCGAGTTCCTTCGAATGCCGTTCGGCCTTCAGAATGCCGCGCAGACTTTCCAGTGGCTGATGGACGTGGTAGGCCGAGACCTGGACTTGGTGTTCATTTACTTAGATGACATACTAATCGCCAGCTGTGACTGCCAAGAACACCTTTCCCACCTCCGCCAACTGTATTCCCATCTCCGTGATTTCGGCCTCACGATCAACCCGGCCAAGTGCCAATTCGGACTTGACTCTATTGATTTCCTCAGCCACAGAATCACCAGCGACAGAGCAACACCCCTACCCGCCAAGGTAGACACTATCCGCCATTTCGCCCGTCCCAACTCGGTCAAAGGCCTGCAGGAATTCCTGGGGATGGTCAACTTTTACCATTGGTTCATCCCTGCAGCAGCCCGTATCATGTGCCCTTTGTTCTCGTTGATGTCTGCCAAGGGCAAGGACATCGCCTGGAACGACGAGGCTGCGGCTGCCTTCGTTAAGGCCAAGGACGCCCTGGCAGACACCACGATGCTGGTACACCCTAGGACAGATGTCTCAACCGCCCTCACAGTGGACACATCCAACACCGCGGTTGGTGGAGTACTGGAACAACTAATCAAAGGCCATTGGCAACTTTTGGCGTTTTTCAGCAGGCACCTTAGACCACCCGAACTGAAATACAGCACTTTTGATCGGGAACTTCTAGTGCTGTACCTGGCGGTCCCGCATTTCCGGTACTTTTTAGAAGGCAGGCCTTTCACCGCTTTCACTGACCATAAATCTTTGTCCTTCGCCTTCTCCAAGGTCTCCGATCCCTGGTCAGCTCGTCAGCAGAGACATTTGTCCTACATTTCCGAATTCACAACGGATATCCAACGTCTCCAGAAAGGACAATGTCGTTGCTGACGCACTTTCCAGACCGACCATCCACAGCCTGTCCCTGGGTGTTGACTACACGGCCCTGGCTGACACACAGCAAGCTGACAACGAGCTGCCCAGCTACAGAACCGCAGTCTCGGGCCTGCAGCTCCAAGATTTCTTAGTCGGTCCAGGTCAGCAGACCCTCCTTTGCGACATCACAACAGGTCAACCCCACCCTATAGTTCCTGCAGCCTGGCGGAAACGCGTTTTCGACTCAATACACAGGTTGGCGCACCCATCCATCAGATCAACTGTCCAACCGCCAACCAGTCGTCAGCAAGTTTGTCTGGCACGGCCTGCGCAAACAGGTCAGTGAGTGGGCCAGGACTTGTCCGCACTGCCAGACATCAAAAATCCAACGACACACCAAGGTCCTGCCACAGCAGTCCAAGCCTACCCGTAGAAGGTTCGACCACATCCACGTCGACCTCGTTGGTCCTCTGCCAGTTTCAAGAGGAGCCCGGTACCTCCTTACCATCGTGGACCGGTTCATGAGGTGGCCAGAGGCAACTCCTCTATCCAACATCACGACTGATTCCTGTGCCCGTGCGCTGCTCACAACTTGGATCTCGCGTTTTGGTGTTCCGGCCCACATCACTTCAGACAGAGGCACCCAGTCTACCTCCAGCCTCTGGTCTGCATTAGCAAACATGCTAGGGACGCAGCTGCACACCACCACGGCCTACCACCCTCAATCAAACGGGTTGGTAGAGCGTTTCCACCGCCATCTGAAATCAGCCCTGATGGTCCGCCTGAAAGGTCCTAACTGGGTCGACGAACTGCCTTGGGTCCTGCTTGGCATACACACTGCCCCCAAGGAAGATCTCCACGCTTCGTCAGCTGAACTCGTGTACAGTGCACCCCTGGTCATCCCAGGGGATTTCATACCTGCCCTTCAGAGCCACGAGGAACAACCCGCGGCAGTCCTGGAAAGACTGCGCAAGAGGCTCAGCAGTGTGGCACCGATTCCCACTTCGCAGCATGCTCAAGCCCCATCCTGTGAGCCCAAGGAACTACGAGACTGTAAGTTCATTTTCGTTCGCAGGGGCACACCCCGGGCACCATTGCAACGACCATACAAGGGGCCGTTCCAGGTTATCAGGAATTAAGGGTCCACCTTTATTTTGGACACTGGGGGCAAGGAAGAGGTCTTCAGGACGGACCGCCTCAAACCGGCCCATTTAGATCTACAACAACCGGTCGAGATCCCAACACTTCGACGCAGGGGCCGACCTCCTAAGCAACGGCTAGCACAGCCCGCGAACGTTGGGGACCGTATTGCCGGTTCTGGGGGGGTGGGGGTTGTGTAGTGACTCACCGTCTGAGCAAGCGAACCGGCTCGGCGGTCGGGTCGCACGTCGTCAGACCGGCGAGGCCCAAGATGGCGCTGGGCCTTCATCTTCCCCGAGCGACGGGGAGAACCCGCATGCGGGAAGAGTTTGATGACGTAGCGCGTACGTCATTTTCCGTTTTCGGTGGGCGGGAACCATTCCTCTAAAAGACCTGCGCAAGGCGGTAAAATAAATCAGTTCTTGTTCTGCAACCCATCAACTAGTGTCTTGCTTTCACATCGCGGTAGCAGCCGCTACACCATCATCAATTAAGTTCCATTGGCATGTTCCCTGGATGCTTAAGGGTCCCTTATGTTGCATTCATTGATCTTTCATGGAGTTGATCCAGAGTAGCTTCTGGTCTAGTTAACTGTATGAAAAAAATGAGTAAGGAAGCAAGTTTGCCGCAGCTTTTCCAGTCTAAAGTTAGGTAACCATCATTCCCCGCAGTTTAATATTTTTGCTTTTCTTGAGCCTTCTACTGTGCACAAGTAAATAACCAATTATTACCTTCCTTCTTTCAGCTTGTCTGACGTCAGTCTGCAGTGTCTAAACTAAATCTCCAGTCATTTTTTTCTATGGGTGAGATGACCTCTCTTAGAATCATTACATTGAAGGTGGATGCCATTCAACCCATCGAGCAGTTCACCCCATATACCTGACAGTGGTATACATCACATAGGTGAATGTTTAACCTTGACCTCTAGCAGCAATATATGTAAAACTAAATTACATTTGCCTCTAATAAAACATTAAAGTTTATGTCATTAAATGTTCAGAATGCTTTTAAATGTGAACTTTTCATGTTTCTTGAAAACAAAATTTCAAAGCTGCAACAGCATTTCCATTAAACAGCAAAATAACAACATGCTGACATCTTTTATCCGAAACTGTCAAATTTAATTAAGTATTACCCTTATGTTATAACCTAAAAATGCTTATGTGTTTGAGTTTTGGACCCAGAACTGATATGACCTGTTAGAATAGAACTTGTAGCCTAAGTATTATGTATGAGAGCAGGGACTGATCATATTTCTAAATTACTTCCTCAATAATTCAGTATCTATCGAATTGAGGTCATGAGACATTTCCCAACAATGTCATGTTGAATTTTTAACAAAGTATAGACGATGAAAGTCATAATGAAATTTTGTCTATGCCAGCTGGTTTGTGAACTACTAATACATTTTTCTTTTGTCTTTTTGCTAACATACAAATTAATGTAATAGATGGCTTCTCACCTGCTCAAGCATAACTGTGTTCTCCATACTGAGCCTGTTATTACATACAGCATAAAGGAAGCACATTCAAGATAATCAAACTACTTGCTATTTGGAAAACTTAGATTTAAATTGTTATTCTAACTCTGAGTTTCATTACTTGGGTCATATTAAGAATATCATTCTTAATTGTCTGAATTTTGAGTTGGTTCCATTCTAATCGAGATTGAACATGATGTACAGGTGGAACAGCATGATAATAATGGACTATTTCTTTTGTCAGTGTATTCTCATGTTCTTACGTAATGATATCGTTCAGTCTAATAAAACACAGTGACACATAAGAGCTGATACCTTGATGCTAGACAGAGAAATTGCACCTCACCAACTGTGGAGCTGCCCAAACCAATTCCAGACTTGGGAAAGAAGCATTAAACACTCAACATGAAAGATTGAGACCATTTCTTTAGATGCCCTTACAGCTTTCCTCTCTCAGGTGGACCAAACCTCCTTCTACGTTCTCCCTGGCCTAGCCTTAATCTAGTGTAACTAGAAATTTATTTTATGTTTGTTTTGTGGTGTTGCATTTTGAAGTATTAATACACAAATGCACATACATAAAGTAGTAGCATATGAATTCTTTCTAATTTAGTCATGTTGAGTACAGAGGTGGTGGGCAAAGCGCTTGGATCCACCTGGTCTCTTTAGTTCAGCATATTTCAGTGCATTCTAAGTGCTTACCCATTGCACCATCTGGGAAAGTGCTGAATATTTAATTATCAAAATAAACAACCTGATCTACAGCCCATGTTTATGACATTGATTCTTTTCAAGATTTGGATCAAAAAATCAGACACAAAACAGCATGTGAGTAATTGTTTCAGATTGAATATCTTATTGATATGCTGGAAAACCTAGTACACAAAAAATGAAAGTTACTAAGTCCTTCTATATACTGTTAGACTACAGAAATTATATCATACCATGACTAATATGGACAAATGTTAACAAATAGCATGGAACATGAATAAATGAGATTTTTCTTCTTTAGATGTCAAGTCCAGGATCATTTGATTTATCAATTTAAGACACGCAGCAGGTAACCGAGAACGATGATTCACTGAGCTGAACCAGAAATAATTGTCATTGTAACAGTATGAGACAAATGTCAAGCTTAAAAGAGTTTTCAGAATGAATATTTGATACTTCAGAGCCTCAGCACTAACAGAAATCATTAGCAATATTAAAATGGGAAAAATTAAGTCAGAGATGAAGGATACCTCTTTAACTGACAAAAAAATTAATATGTGTTTCACAAAGCATAATAAGACACTGCAGTGGATAATCAACACCTTTATAAAAGTGTATAGGTGTTCCATCTCTAATTAGTATTCTTAGATTTCAATTCTACAGGTCAGGAAGACCAGAAAGCTCATAAAAACCAAAGCTGCAATTCCTGCTCAGAATGAGAGAAGTTCTTCATTCAATAATTAATTACTGTATGCTTTATAAAAATAGAGTAGTATGATATATTAGAAAAATATATATTATTGCAAGGATTTGCTCTTAGTCTGGTTTTGTATAAATGTTGATGCCACTGTTTCTTTATGTGAGCTGTAGAATTGAAAATCAAATATGTTTTAGGATAACATTTGTTAAAACTATTGACATTATTTTAATTGTTTTTAAATTTATTCATGGGATGTGAGAGTTACTGGCAAGATTAGAATTCCTTGCACTTTCCTAATTGCTCTTAAGAAGAGGGTGGTGAGCTGCCTACTTAAACTACTGCAGTCCTTATTGTGAGTGTTAAGTCATAGTGTTGTCAGGCAGTGGTGGTGATAATGAACAATGAACATAGAACAGTGCAGTGCAGGAACAGACTCTTCAGTCCACCATGTCTGCACTGACCACAATGCCAATCTAACTAATCTCATTTGCCTGCACATGGTCCATATCCCCCTACTCCCTGCTTGTTCATGTGTCTGTCTAAATGCCTCTTAAATATTGCTATCATGACTGCTTCTACCACCTCCCCTGGCAACACGTTCTAGGTACCTACCAATCTGTGTAAAAAGCTTGCTTCACAAATCTCTAATTTGATATTTCCACCCCGGGAAAAAGATGCTGTCTATCCTGTTTGTGCCTCTCATAATTTTATATACTTCAGTCAGGTTGCCTCTTAGCCTCTGACACTCCAGAGAAAACAATCCAAGTTTGTCCAACTTTTCCTTATAGCCAATACTCTCTACTGCAGAATTTCCAAGTCAGGATGGTGCACAACTTGGAGCGGAACCTGTGACTCAATTAAGAATTAAAATTGGACTGTCACTTTGAATTGAATTTCCCTTCTATCCCTTCTATATTACAATTGTCATCTCTGGTGTAATGCTCAGTATTAGGATATCCACCATTTAACGAACATTTATCAGAAAGATACAATTTCTTCCTGTAATTGCTGTTATTGTATGGAGTTATTGTCTATGATCGCTTATGGCTAAGTTCACTGATCTAGTGGAGAGTTGTGGTCAATAGAATGCATGTCTGAGCATCAGTACTGCAGCACCTCAGAGCTACCTCTTTCTGTCTGGAACATCTCCTCAATAGGTGCAGAGTGTCAACTGTTAAGTTTAAAACCATTTCACCAGAAGACTATATGCAGAATAGGGAAAGAAAGCTGATACTATCAGCACAGGAGAAAGTTAATTCAAAGCCCAGTCAATCTGGCACCTTTTCAAGTATATGTTCAGTTTTTAGTTCTGTTTAGCATATCACAAGAAAAAGCACAGCATAGACAAAGTGGAGACCAGACTCTGATCAATAATTCAACATGAAGTCAGATTAAACTGCTAACAGCATCAAAGGATTTGAATCTTTCAAACCAGCTGGAAAAATCCAGTTTGATTTCTTTCTTCTTGTTGGCAGATGATGTAACAGCTGGCAGATGAGAAGTGTAAACACAAGCTGGTCCAACCTTGGGGACATGGTACCTCCCTTACTTAGGGTCTATAAGTGCCCACAACAATGCATTCTATGCCCAATTTCAAATAAATATTCCTTACATTTTACAAAATTTTATGTGAATTTAGCCTTGGCTTGTTGGCCTGTTGTCTGCTTTAACTATTAGATCTTCTTAAACAGTCCCTCAGGATTGAGGATATGAGATCAGTGCAGAAACTGATGAATCTTCCCTGCAGGCTCAGGCAGGTAGGTATTCTGGAGGTGGTATGCTCCTTCTACCATTTACACAGCCCTTCTGTGTGTCGCTGATGCATGGACTCAAGGCTATTAATACCATATTGAATGCTCCTTCTCCACTTTGTGCAGTGATGGACCAGGGATTCCCAAGAGTCAGTAAAGATGCTGCATCTTTTCAAGGAGGCTTTCAGCATATCCTCAAAATGTTTCCTCTGTTCATCTGACATTCTCGTCCCCTGGCAGAATATAATGTCTCCTACATCAGTTTCATGTGGCATGCCCAACAGAGGTAAAATTAGGGCCTCAGTTCTAGAGATGTTTGTTTGGGAAAGGACACTGATGTTGGTTCGTTTATTCTTCCAATGAATTTGAAGAATTTTGTGGAGCAGCATTGGTGGTATCTTTCATGTGCCATGAGGTACCTGCTGCAGATAGTCCAGGTCTCAGAAGCATAAAGGAGGGCAGGGATAACTGCTGCCCTGTAGACTATTAGTTTTGTGCTAGGTCTGAGGGCCTGATCTTCAAATGCCCTTTTTTCCTAATCAATCAAAGGCTATTGACAGCAATGATAAATTCCATCATCAATATATGCTTTCGCCAAGAGGTGGTTCCCAAGGTACAGGTAGTGGTACACATTTTCCAGGTTCTTAACATGAACCTTTATTTGTTGAAGGGCAGAGTTATGTATGGGGCAGGTTGGAAGAGGACTTTAATCTTGTGGGATGTTAATCGTAAGGTCCATACTTCCATATGTTTCAATATAAGAGTCAACAAAAGCTTAGAGCTCAGCCTCTGAGCATAGGCTATCTCAAGTTTCATCTGTATACTGCAATGTAACTACTCAGGTTTGGATGACCTTGCTTCTCAATTGTAGTTCCCATTAGTTCTTAAGATTAACTCCACTCCTGCAGGAAATTTATTGGAAGCGAAGTGCAAAATCATGGGGACAATGATTGAAAAAGGTTTTGGAACAGAGTTTTTCCACCAGGATTGGCTCTGCCCTTTGCTCTTACTGTCATCTGCCTCGGTTAGCATCACTTCCAAATGCCTACAATAATGCTGATCCCCCATTCAATCTTCTCAGTACTATGCCAGGGATATAGGCAGGCTAATTGAATGGTCAAAGAGAATACAAATAGAATATAACATGGAAAAAATGTGAATTCATCCATCTTGGTAGAAAAAAAAGAAAGGTGTTTTTCTTAACTGATGAGAGATTGAAATGAGGACCTTGGTATCCTTGCACAGGAATCACCGAAAGTTATCGTGCAGGTCCAACAAGGAAAACAAATGATATATTGGTATTAATTGCAAGAGGATTGAGGTAGAGATCTTAATCCAATTATACAGAGCCCAGGGGAGAAGTCATCTGCAGCATTGCATGCAAGTCTACTTTCCCTGCCTAATAAAGGATCTACTTGCAATAGAGGAATGCAGCAAAGGTTCACCAGATTGATTCTTGGGATGGCAGGTTGGTAATATGAGAAGAGATGATGCAGAGTACCCTGCTCAACTGCAGGAGATGCAATACCTGCCCTTTTACCTCATCCCTTCGGACCACCTAGAGACTCAAATTCCTTCCAGATGAACAGCAATTTACTTGCACTTTTCCCAATCTAGTAAATTTCATTTGAGGCTCACATGGGAGAAACCAATTGCAGATTAGTTGACAGCTTTGCAGAACACATCCATTCAGGCCACAAGAGTGACCTTGAGCTTCCAGTCGCCTGTCATTCCAAGTCTCCATCCACTCCCACTCTGACCTCTCTATCCTACACTGTTCCAACAAAGATTAACATAAGCTTCAGGGACAGCTCATCTTCCATCCAGGCATGTTGCTGCCCTTGAGACTCAAAACTAAATTCAAAAATTTCAGATAACTAGCTTTTCCTATTTATAACAACTGGCCAGATCTGATGGAAGATCATCCAGCTTAATACAACTTTTCTCTATCCACAGATGCCGAGTATTTCCAGCATTCTTGTTGGTTTCAGATTTCTGACATCTGCAGTGATCTGCCTCTCACAGTTACATAATGTCCTTTTGTGTTTTATTCTTTCTCTAACTGTCTTCAATTTCTCTTAACAAGACAGCTCCAAAGACATTGTGTCACCTGGACAATCTTGGTCCCTGCCCTATCACAGACATTCTCTTGGTTCTCTCCACCCCTTCCCCTCTCTCCAACTTACATAGAACAAAGTACAGCACATGAACAGGCCCTGCACACACCATGATGCCGTTCTAAACTAATCCCATTTGCTTGCACAAGGTCCATATCCCACTTTTCCCTGCCTGTTCACATGTCTGTCTAAATGCTTCTTAAACGTTGCTATCATATCTGCTTCTACCACTTGCCCTAGCAGCACATTCCAGGCACCTACCACCCTCTATGTAAAAAAACTTGCCTTGTAAAATTTCCTTTAAACTCTCCCCTCTCACCTTAAACCCATGCCCTCTAGTATTTGACATTTCCATCCTGGGAAAAGATTCTTACCCCATTTATGCTTCTCACAATTTTATATACTTATCTTTGCCTCTTATAATTTTATATACTTAAAACACATTTCTCCAGTAATATTGGAGGATCAGTGATCGAAACATTAACTCTGTTTCTCTCTCCACAGAATGATGGGGCAGATCCCAAAACAGAGATTTATAGATTATTAAATAGTAAGTGTATCGTGTTAGTAGTGGAAACTGGCGCAAAGGTGAAAGATCAGCCATAATCTTATTAAATGGCAGAGCTAACATATGGGGCTGAATGGCCTATTCCGATTTCTACTTATATTATATTTTTATATTATGTGTAACTGGATCAGCAACATGAATCTTGTGGCTACAAGAACAGGAAAGAGGCTGACCACCCTGCAGCATGCGACTTGCCATCTGGCTTCCCACAATCAAGGTGGGAGTCAGAAGTGTGATGGAGTACTCTAAACCTGAATGAGCACAATTCTAAAAATATTCGAGATGCTGGCCACCATCTGGGATGAAGCAGAATGCTTGATTATGACCCTATTCACCATCCTAAACATTCACACCCCACATCTCTAATGCACCATGATGACAGTGTGTACCATCCATAAGGTGCACTTGAATTACTTGCCACAGCTCTTCAAGTCTGCAATCTATCAAATGGAAAGACAAGAGCAGCAGACAAATGGGAATACCACCACCTACAAGTTCAAGTTCCTCAACAACTATTCCCCTATAGAGGAGGTGGTTGAGGCAGGTACCTTAGCAACATTTAAAAGGTACTTGGTAGGTACATGGATAGGAAATATTTAGAGGGATATGGGTCAAACGCGGACAAATGGGACTAGCTTAGATGGGAATCTTGGATGGCAAGGCCCAGTTGGGCCGAATGGCCTGTTTCCGTGCTGTATGACTCTATGACTCTACAAGGAACATACTATCCTGATTTGGAAATGCATTACCTCTCCTTCATTGTTGCTGGGTATAAATGCTGGAACTTCTCACCTTAAACTATCACCAGATGGACTGCAGTGGTTCTGGAAGGTGAGTGGCTAGCAAGACCATCCTATGTAACCCATCCCGTAAATAAGTTAGGAATGGATGATAAAGGATGGTCTTGCAGTAATGCCCACATCCCATAAATAAATTTTTAAAAATTCTTCTGAAGAAGCAGACATTGTCTCCACTTAACATCTTGTCTAAAAGATGGTATTTTTGACAGTGTAGGACTCCCTTAATACAACAGTCCAATACCAGCCTACATAACTTTCTTCTAAAATGAGACTTAAACTCACAATTCCCACTGCTGACTGGGAGTCATTAGGAAGGCTTTTAGTGCTACAGAAAGCAAATATTAATAATAACAGATTTGAGAGCTTAGAGACATTGTTATTAATAATAAAGCCAGATTTTGATTAGGGAATTTAACAATGATTGTCAATAATTAGATATGCCCTTGTACCTTTCAGCTCACAATTTTTCTTTTGCTGATTAAGTTTCTGAAAGTGTGAGCTGGTAACAGCAGACTGAGGGAGAAAGCGCAATTAGAACCAGTGATAGCCTAATCAACAGGGTATCTGCCAATCAATGAGAATTATGATTGGGAAAGCAACAGTGAAATGGGATGGAGAGTGACTTAAAGGGATGAATTCAAAGACAAATCAGGCACTGAAAGAAAACTAAAGGGAGTGAAGGGAAGATTGATTCAGAGAAAAATAGAGACAGAAATGAAAAAATTTAAAAATGTAAAACTTCATGATTGCTAAATATTTGCCAGCTGTGAAACAGTTGATAACTCTTACATCGCAGACAGAAGGTTCCAGATTTGAGATCCATTACAGATACTTGAGCACAAAACTCCACGATGATAATCTAGTGCACTACTGAGTGACTGCTGCACATTTGGAGGTACCATCTTTCAAATGAGCAGTTAAACCAAGGCTCTGTCTAGTTTCTCAGGGAGAAGTAAAAGATCCCCTGATGCTATTTCAAAAGAAAGCAGGGAAATTATCACCAATATTTAATATCACCAATACTGAGGCCAACATTTATCCTTCAGTCAAAATTTCTAAAAACAAATTATCTGGTTAATATCATGCCACAGTTATCACAAATAAGCTGCACATTTCCTGGATAATAACAGTGAGATTACTTCAAAACTTATTTCAATGACTATTAAGCTTTTGAAGACATTTTTGAAAAGAACAGGGAGTATATATTATAGGATCCCATATACCTTTTTACTTAAAAATCCCTTAAAATAATTCACAAACTGAAGTTATGAGACTCCACACACTTATAATTATTCACGTTCTATCACAAACAGGTTGATTGGCAGTTATCAGCACTTACCATATCATTCAAAAGCTCCTCATTTTTTTCATTACAAGCTCTAACTGTTGTTGGCAGATTTAGTTCAGGTCTACCGCACAAATGGGCAGCTTCCCAACATTCAATATATTTCAATATAAGAGAGGCAGCAAAATGATATTTTCTTGAAGATTAACAGAGGCACAATTTAGACAGCAGCTTTACAATTAACCATGCATCTTGTCCTCACTGATGTTACTGGACCACCCACACATAGATTATGGTGAGTATCATCAGCTTCAGCATATTTTCTGGACTATTAAAACCATGAACAATTACACCACAGAAGAGCACTAACATTGTAAAAAAATGTCTTCAAACATTGGAGCATTACTCAATTAGTCAGAAGGAATTAAGTCATAATCAAAGACCCCACACACCAGGAACATTCTCGCTTCTCTCCCCTTCCATCAGGTAGAAGATACAGGAGCCTGAGGACATGTACCACCAGACTTAAGGACAGCTTCTACCCCACTGTGCTAAGGCTATTGAACGGTTCCCTTATACAATGAGATGGACTATGACCTCACGATCTACCTTGTTGTGACCTTGCACCTTATTGCACTGCACTTTCTCTGTAGTTGTGACACTTTACTCTGTACTGTTATTGTTTTTACTTGTACTACATCAATGAACTCTGGACTAACTCAGTGTAACTGCACTGTGTAATGAATTGACCTGTACGATCGGTATATAAGACAAGTTTTTCACTGTACCTCGGTACGAGTGACAATAATAAACCAATACCAATACAGATTTTCAAAATTCTGTACAGTTAAGAAATGAAAGGTTATTTCTGACTGCTTGACAAATTCAGGTATGTAAATTCGGATTAATAATAAAAGTATAATGCCAGAGAGGTATCAGAACATATAAGAGGATCATGGGCATAACTGGGAGGAAGAGGAAAATGGTATTGGTATAATAATCCTTATGTGATGTAAATCTATATTCTTGTTGCTCATTGCATAAAGTCTGGCTCCATATGAAATTTCAAAAGTACGTTCATTGTCTTTTATGAGCTAACAACTCTTTTGAGTGGGGATCCTTCACATTTACAAATACAGCAGGTAAGTGCAGCACACAACAGCAGTCGATTTATATCTCTATTGCTCCTTATGTGATGGATATTCACTTTCCAGGCCCCAAAAAAGGCTTATTGCTAACCTCAGCTTTTTAGCACAGCAGCATGACCTGTCCAAAGGTCAAGAAATGGTTATTCATTAAGCTAAAATCCCTTTAGCAAAAACAGCAGACATTGTCCAAGGCTCAAGATGCTTTTCCTTTGCTGAGGTAAACTTCTAACCAATATTCCCTGCTCAGCCTCTTAACATAAACAAGAGAACAATGGGATCCATGTATACTTAGTTAAACACTCCAGTTACCTGGTCTGAAAATGTGGTTGAAAAAACATCACATGCCAATGATGTCAACTAAGTGAAAAAACAGTATAAATGTTAGAAAGCAGTCAGGGTAGGGGGAATGAGAGAGAGAAGGGGTTACAGAAAGACCGAGAATTCAATCCTCAGCCTTTGGTTTTTGCGACAGATGACTTGTTCATCTGCAACTTGTTGGTATGACTTTTGAGCTTGTAAGGATTGTATTTGTGTTTGGAAATCCTTTGTAGGTTACAAGTCATTGTTAAGAATTTCTTATTAGAATTAAACATGTCTCACTTAAAATAAAATAAACTTGTTTAAACTGCTTAGTTAGCTGGAAGTCTCTTCTCCTTGGTTGGGAGGAGGGACCCACTGCTTGAAATAGTGATTATTGACAGCTAGACCTTTCTATAGAGACTAAAGTAGTGAAGTAAACTAGTCCTTGAAGTGTAGGTTGATACAGTATAATTTCCCTATAGTGAGGGTACTCGTAGATACTTACGCCAGATAGAACTTAAAGTCTTGACTTAAGTTTCGAGCTCTCGGACAGTACACTCAATATCATCACACTTGGATAAGAGTTTTTGTCTTCAGAAGTGTTATTTGTATCTTGAGAGCATTTAGAACAGTCTCTCAGAGGTTAACGAATAAAGAAATGAGCAATTACTTCAGTGAGTAGCTAATTTTAATGTATAATCAGGTATCGTGATCCAATGGTTAATATTAAATGAATATGCAAATTTTGCTTTTTCACTGCCTAGCAGGATAATGGAAGTCAAAACAATACTCAAGTGAGTTCCTGTAGAACAACTTGATTAAAAATCTACCGGAGACACAAAGAGCGAATATGTATTCAGCAGTGGGAAACAATGGATAAGCTATTTATTTCATGAATAACAAAATAACAACATTGTGCCTAAGTTGCTGTTATAAAATAAGCTTAATAAGGTCAAGCTTTGCAGCACAACCTCTAGCACCCTAAGGATTCCTGGAAGGAAGATGTTTCAGGCATCCCTGGAGGCTACGTAAAACAGGCCCTATACTTAGAATTCCTTGGGCTGTTGGTGCACCAAGATACAGCGCAGGCATGGGTCTGACTGTTCTGACTGCAGCATGAGAATCAACCAAGCAAGTAGAATCCACTTATTTTCCTTTGGCTCATGTCGAGCCAGGAGGAACATTTGGTGATACATCAGTCCTGGCTGTAACCTGATTTCTGCTGCCCTTCCCCCAAGTAGAGCTGTGACAGATCCCAAGAGCATGCCCTGAATACTTAGATGAGGCCAGAGGTCTACTTTCAGGCCCAGAATTTCTACCACCACAGAAGTCTGTCTTTGCAATAACAGAGGAAAATATGGGATGATTTGATAGAGGTGTTTATGATTATGAACCAGTGGAGCTCAGGAGCAAGACTGTTAGAAGGCCAAAAATTTTTAAGGAACTCAAAAGTAAATTTGTGGTGGAAAGAACCAGGCATGTGTGAGAACAGGTTACAGAGAAACAAATGGGGAAATGGGATTGCTCTGAGACTCAATGAACTGAATGGCTTCCTTCTCTATGTAAATAAAATATATGAAAATAACAAACACCTGCTAATTTTTCTGCGTCAAAGATCACTACCACTAATATGGCATTCTCCCTGTATTAAATTCACAACATGCTCTTGAATACAGAATGATGAACTTAAAGCTACAGCTCCTTTTCTGGTATCCTGCTATGCAGACAGTTGCTTGTCCAAGGGTGCAATATACAGAGCACAGCAGCCTGGTTGAGATGCTACTGAGCTGAAGATCCAAAATGTATGAATTAAAATTATACCAGGGTAATAAGAGAATTTGAAAAATGAAAGGCCCAGCAGAGGGGTGTGGGAAGAGAGTGTAGAACAAGGATTACAGCTGTGTTTCTGAAAAAAATAAAGAGCACAACAGACTGATACAGCAAAATACCTGTTTCTATGACAACTTTTATATAGCTATGCAAGTCACAATATGTTGTAAGTGTAGTACATATAAGCATTCTGATATTAAGGTTGCTCTAAATTTGGGTTGAAATATCTATACTCTAAATTGGAGTTCAAAACTAAAAAAGTTGGCCAAAATTCCTGGCAGTCTTCAGCCTTCACTGTCCAAATATTACACGCAAAATTCCTTCATACATTTTGCAATTCTGAGAATATTCCCACTTAACTCTCCATTGGACTCTCATGCTAGGAATGACAATCACCCGATGACACACTGCACAAGAATATTCAGGTGCTCTATTGCAAATGTCAGTGCAGATGCTACTTGCTGCATTGTTGAGAATCCTTCTGAGATATTGTGGCATAGAAGAGATGTTAACATAACATTAATACTTGCCAATTCCCATGCATCCTGGGAATTCTCCTCAACATGTGCACGTACAAACACACTATTTTTTCAAGTGAGAGCACGTGAGCTGTGGATTCATGGTTTTAAAGCCAAAGACAACTCCTTACATCTACTGGGAGGTGAGCACATCACTCCTCTCCTTTACGTCCACTGGGACGTGAGCACATCATTGCACACTCTAGACTGGGAGAATCTGCAATTGATATTTAATAAACCTCATTATACAGCCTTCCCTGGATGGAAGTCCCTGGGGGTACATCTGGGAGACAGTCACAACTTCCAGAAATAATGAACAGAGAACGGGAATGAGGTGGAATCCACATGTTGGCTGAGAGCATTAGGATGAAATTTTGGGCAGGCATGTTATAAAAAGATGTTGACTATTCCTCAGTAATGTTCTGCACTCACTGTGCTGGCCAGGACACAACCCTGAACCCAGCATATATTAGCAGCATTGACTGGCCGCACTGCCTGCCCCAGTCTGCCCAGCAGCAGCCCTCAATACAGCCCTCTGCATATTGCCTTGGTAGTTCACTTCATATGGAACTGTGCAGAGTTTAGGAGTTCACACCAGGTTCCTGGTACAGCAGTGCACAGGCTGATTGGGCGTCATTTTTAAAGCACTGGGCTTATGAACTAGTGAGTGATTACACTCCATGACTATGAGAGCTATAATGATTCAGCATTCTACTACATAGGGCTCCAATGTATTCAGTCAAAAGTGCTGTTTGTATCCTTGATATGTTAAAGGATGTCATTTGCAAAAGTTGGTCCAAATTTTATGGATCAGTGCTGGCGAGTTCCAGAATCCCATGCAAACATGGAAGTTCTGATCTCATTTGACTATCTCTACCAGCAAAATCCCAACTCCACGTTGCCACATGGAATTTGGGCAAATATTTGCTGAGATTCCTCAGCATTTACACTGGAGAATGTGTTCTTGGATTCTACCAATGATCTACCAGCCCAGTCATTTGAATAGGAATTGTTGGGCCGTGGGGCAGGAAGGCGAGAATGAGGAAAAGTCTATTTTTTTAAAATTATGTACTTGCTTTAATGTTCTTAGTTATTTAAAGGTGTTTAAAGTGTATTAGTTGATGCTGTAGCGGTTGCTACCGCAAAATAAAACAAGACGCTAGTCGGAGGATTGTCAAACGAACTGGTTTATTTTCCCGCCTTGCGCGGGCCTTTTAAGGGAGACTGTTCCCGCCCAATGCAACCGTCATGAGGTCTTTCCCGCGCGCGAGTTCTCCCCGTCGCTCGGAAAAGACGAGGTCCGCCATCATCTTGGGCCTCGTCGCTCCGACGCCGTGCGACCCAACTGCCGAGCCGGTTCGCCTGACCAGACGGTGAGTCACTACACAACCCCCCCCAGAACCGGCGATACAGTCCCCAAGGTCCGCAGGATGTGCCAACCGCCGCTTAGGGGGTCGGCCTCTGCGTCGCGGCATTGAAACCTCGACCGGTTGTTGCAGATCTAAATGGGCCGGTTTGAGGCGGTCCGTCGTGAAAACCAGTTCCCTGCCTCCAACGTCCAAAATAAAGGTGGATCCACTATTCCTGATGACTCGGAACGGTCCCTCATATGGTCGTTGCAACGGCGCCCGAGGTGTGCCCCTGCGAACGAAAACAAACTTACAGTCTCGTAGATCTTTGGGCTGGCAGGATGGGGCTTGACCGTGCCGCGAGGTGGGGATCGGGGCCAAGTTGCCGCGCTTCTTGTGCAGTCTTTGTAGGGCTGCTGGGAGTTGTTCCCCTTGGTCTCGAAGGGCAGGTATGAAATCCCCTGGGACAACTAGGGGCACCCCGTACACAAGCTCAGCTGACGAAGCGCGGAGGTCTTCTTTGGGGGCAGTGCGTATGCCAAGCAGGACCCAAAGCAGCTCGTCAACCCAGTCAGGACCCTTCAGGCGGGCCATCAAGGCTGAATTTAGATGGCGGTGAAAACGTTCCACTAACCCGTTTGATTGAGGATGGTAGGCCATGGTGGTGTGCAGCTGCATTCCTAGCAGGTTCACTAATGCAGACCAGAGACTGGAAGTGAATTGGGTGCCTCTGTCTGAAGTGATGTGGGCCGGAACACCAAAACGTGAGACCCAAGTTGTGAGCAGCGCCCGGGCGCAGGAATCAGTCGTGATGTCAGTCAGGGGGGTTGCCTCTGGCCACCTCGTGAACCGGTCCACGATGGTAAGGAGGTACCGGGCTCCTCTTGAAACCGGCAGAGGGCCCACGAGGTCGACGTGTATGTGGTCGGACCTCCTACAGGTAGGCTCGAACTGTTGTGGCGGGACTTTGGTGTGTCGTTGGATTTTCGATGTCTGGCAGTGCGGACAAGTCCTGGCCCATTCACTGACCTGTTTGCGCAGGCCATGCCAGATAAACTTGTTGGCGATCAGTCGGACAGTTGATCTGATGGACGGGTGCGCCAACCCATGTACCGAGTCGAAAACGCATCTCCGCCAGGCTGCAGGGACTAAAGGGCGGGGCTGACCTGTCACGATGTCGCAAAGTAGGGTCTGCTGACCTGGACCAACCAAGAAATCTCGGAGCTGCAGACCCGAGACTGCGGTTCTGTAGCTGGGCAGCTCGTCGTCGGCTTGCTGTGCGTCAGCTAGGGCCGTGTAGTCGACACCCAAGGACAGGTTGTGGATGGTCGGTCTGGAAAGTGCATCAGCAACGACATTATCCTTTCCGGAGACATGTTGGATATCTGTTGTGAATTCGGAAATGTAGGATAGATGTCTCTGCTGACGAGCTGACCAGGGATCGGAGACTTTGGAGAAGGCAAAGGACAAAGGCTTATGATCGGTGAAAGCGGTGAAAGGCCTGCCTTCTAGAAAGTATCAGAAATGCCGGACCGCCAGATACAGCGTTAGAAGTTCCCGATCAAAAGCACTGTATTTCAGTTCGGGTGGTCTAAGGTGCTTGCTGAAAAATGCCAAGGGTTGCCAACGGCCTTTGATTAGCTGTTCCAGTACCCCACCCACCGCGGTGTTGGATGCGTCCACCGTGAGGGCGGTTGGGACGTCTGTCCTAGGGTGTACAAGCATCGTGGCATCTGCCAGGGCGTCTTTGGCCTTAACGAAGGCAGCCGCAGCCTCGTCATTCCAGGTGATGTCCTTGCCCTTACCAGCCATCAGCGAGAACAGAGGGCGCATAATACGGGCTGCTGCAGGGATGAACCAATGGTAAAAGTTGACCATCCCAAGGAATTCCTGTAGGCCTTTGACCGTGTCAGGGCGGGCAAAATGGCGGATAGCGTCTACCTTGGCGGGTAGGGGTGTTGCCCTGTCGCTGGTGATTTTGTGGCCGAGGAAATCGATAGAGTCAAGTCCGAATTGGCACTTGGATGGGTTGATCATGAGGCCGAAATCGCGGAGACGGGAATACAGTTGGCGGAGGTGGGAAAGGTGTTCTTGGCGGTTACGGCTGGTGATCAGTATGTCATCTAAGTAAATGAACACTAAGTCCAGGTCTCGGCCTACTGCGTCCGTCAGCCGCTGGAAGGTCTGCGTGGCGTTTTTAAGGCCGAACGGCATTCGAAGGAATTCGAACAGGCCGAATGGGGTGATAATCGCAGTTTTGGGGACGTCATCTGGATGAACCGAGATTTGGTGGTATCCCCGAACGAGGTCCACTTTGGAAAAGATGCAGGCCCCATGTAAGTTCGCTGCGAAGTCCTGGATGTGAGGGATGGGATAGCGGTCCGGGGTGGTGGCGTCATTCAGCCTGCGGTAGTCGCCACATGGCCTCCACCCTCCGGTGGCTTTGGGGACCATGTGCAGGGGGGAGGCCCAGGGGCTGTCTGACCTGCGAGCAATCCCCAGCTCCTCCATGTGACGGAACTCTTCCTTTGCCAGGCGGAGCTTGTCTGGAGGTAATCGTCGTGCTCGGGCATGAAGGGGTGGCCCTGTAGTAATGATGTGGTGTCGTACCCCATGTTTGGGCCTAGAATTTGTAAACCGAGGTGCCAAAATTGATGGGAATTCGGCTAGGAGCTCGGTGAAATCTTCACCAGAAAGGGAAATGGAGTCCAGGCGCGGGGCTGGTAGGCTGATTTCTCCCAGGGGATGGGTCTGGAAAGTGCTAGAGTGGACTAACCGCTTCCCTCGCAGGTTGACTAACAGGTTGTGGGCCCGAAGGAAATCGGCTCCTAGGAGTGGTCAGGCGACTGGGGCAAGGGTAAAGGTCCAGGTAAAACGGCTGCCGCCGAATTGTAATTGAAGTGTACGGGTACCGAAAGACCGTATCGTTGTACCGTTGGCGGCATTGAGTACAGGACCTGGTGGCCTGTTACGAGTGTCGCGGCCAGTCGGGGGCAAAATACTGACCTCTGCTCCGGTATCAATGAGGAAACGCCGTCCAGATTTCTCGTCCTGCACGAATAGGAGGCTCTGTCGGCGGCCAGCCGCTGTAGCTATCAGCAGCGGCTGGCCCTGGCGTTTCCCTGAAACTTGCAGGGTGGGCGGCATCGACGGGCCTCCGCGCCCCACCTCTGATGGTAGAAACACAGCTGGTCACCCGTGTCATCGTCTGTGTTCCTGGGGTGTGGCTGCTCGGTTGCTGGGACTGGGCGAGACGGGCATTGGTCTCGCGGCCTGGTGATTTGGCTGATGGACGAACCACTCTTGCGTCTGGCCTTCCACAGGACATCTGCCCGGGCGGCTACCTCACGGGGGTTGCTGAAGTCGGCGTCAGCTAAGACCAAGTGGACGTCATCAGGGAGCTGTTCGAGGAAGGCCTGTTCGAACATCAGGCATGGCTTGTGTCCCTCGGCCAATGCCAGCATTTCATTCATTAGCGCGGATGGGGATCTGTCCCCCAGGCCATCCAGATGAAGCAGGCGGGCGGCGCGCTCACGACAGGAGAGGCCGAAGGTCCGAATCAAAAGGTCTTTGAAAGCCGGGTACTTACCTTCCTCCAGAGGCGACTGGATGAAGTCTCCGACCTGGGCGGCTGTCTCTTGGTCCAGAGAGCTAACTACATGGTAGTACTTCATGGAGTCAGAGGTGATCTGCCGAAGGCGGAATTGCGCTTCGGCCTGGTCAAACCAGATGCTGGGACGAAGTGTCCAAGAGGCGGGCAGCTTGAGGGCCACTGCGTTGGCTGCTGCGTTGTCGTCCATTGCGCAGGTCCAAAATCCGTTTGGACCGTCAGGGTCACCAACGTAGCGGTTGCTACCGCGAAATAAAACAAGACGCTAGTCGGAGGATTGTCAAACAAGAACTGGTTTATTTTCCCGCCTTGCGGGGGCCTTTTAAGGGAGACTGTTCCCGCCCAATGCAACCGGCAATGATGTAAGTACTACGTCATCAAGTCTTTCCCGCGCGCGGGTTCTCCCCGTCGCTCGGGAAAGACGAGGCCTGCCGCCATCTTGGGGCTCGTCGCTCCGACGCCGCGCGACCCGACTGCCGAGCCGGTTCGCCTGACCGGACAGTGAGTCGCTACAATGCTATCTTTCCTTTCTAAAATTAAGATAAAGAATTTTGTTCCATTTTAATTTTATAAATGCTCTGAATTTCTGCAACATTAAGTACAGACAAACTTTGACAGCTCTGACAGAAGGCAAAGTTGGATGGGTCTTCAGCTGGTGTCAAATGTTTTCAAAGGAGTTTTGAGGGACAGGCTTTTCCTGTCCTGCCAAGTTACCCAATTATGTTCAAGTTCCTGCTGCTGCTCAGGGCCTCATCAATAAGCTCCAGAACAATTTGTTCAGAGCACTTGTCTTGAGGGACTAATTTTACATCTTGGGACATACTGAGACTCAAGGTCAGTATTGAATGCACCATAGTTGCCTTAAATTGGGCCTTTCAAAAGGACAATTAACAGTAGAAGCAAATTATGGCTGATGATCAGTAGAAGCAGAGCAACTGTAAGAGGGACCAGCAGAGGTTGTAGGAAGCAATGTTGAGTTCAATGGTAGGAGCACAGCTCATGGATGTGAAAGCACAGCTAGAAAAGAAAGATTCACATGTGTTAGCAAAATTGGCAAATGCTTATCCAAATACTATCTGCCACTAACTGCACCACCAGCCTCAGACACTGCTCATTGCACCATGCCTCCATCACTCACCAACCACCAATCTCTATCATTCAGGATTGGGGCTTCACATGGGCCACTACATTTTCCCACACTTAACACCATCTCACAGCTTTCACACCTTGCCACCTAATCAACCATATCAAGCACATCACCTGAACATAGTGCAACCCCTCACCAACAGACTTTACTATTCCTTGCAGAAGAAAGTGATGCAAAATCTAGACCAGGAGAAACAAAGCGCTAAATAGGATATGTTCCCATAACATCTTACTGCCCTGGTGGAAAGATTGATGGCCATTACTGGAGCACCTATTACAGAGTCTATGGCAGGTGGAAGAGCTGAGGTCATTGTAGTAGTGCATAAAAGCACATTGATGATGACTCTGATGTTCTCACAATCACATGGGCTGCACCAAATACACATAGAAGTTGGTAAGAGAATAAAATAAACTGCCATGGCTTACTTAAATTCTTGTGTCCTCATCTGTCTTCTTGAGCACAAGTTACTATAGTTTCACCAGGAACCAGACTTAGTAATAAAAGATGATTATGTGTTCAATCATCCTTCTTATACTCCATCCCTATACAACCTTCAATCTCTGCTGATTTACAAACCACAAATGGTATGACCATACACCCCTCACTTCCTCCACCTCTCTTCTCCTCACAATAACCCTCCATTTGTGTATTTCTCCTTTCAAACACTCGAGATGTTCAAACAACTAGACTCTGTCCTTACCTCTCGCTGCCTTGTTGAAGCAGCCAGCATAATCAAAGACCCCAACCACCCGGGACATTCTCTCTTCTCTACTCTTCCATCAGGTAGAAGATACAGGAGCCTGAGGGCACGTACCACCAGACTTAAGGACAGCTTCTACCCCACTGTGATAAGACTATTGAATGGTTCCCTTATACAATGAGATGGACTATGACCTCAAGATCTACCTTGTGACCTTGCACCCTATTGCACTGCACTTTCTCTGTAGCTGTGACACTTTACCCTGTACTGTTATTGTTTTTACCTGTACTACCTCAATGCACTCTGTACTGACTCAATATTACTGCACTGTGTAATGAATTGACCTGTACGACAAGGTTTGTAAGACAAGCTTTTCACTGTACCTCAGTACAAGTGACAATAATAAACCAATACCAATACCAAAGAGTGAGGACAAAGACTCACCATCATTCAGCCTGACATTTGTGGATATCAGCTCAGACACAGACACTTTACACACTATGGAGGCTATCTAAGAGATGGGAGCTGCACACATTGGGCAGCCTGAGGATGGGCAGTGGGACTTTAGTGCCAGCTCTCGTAAGGACAAGGTCACAAACAAGTTTTAATATAGAGGTCTTTGATGAAACAATCTACAGAAGAAGGCTGATGGGTGTGCACAATAAAATGTTTGGTGCAATGGGTAGGCCCTCTGATTAGGATGCAAGCGGTGTTAAGGAACATAGGCGAGTTCAGCTCCAGCACTTCACAGTGTTTTGCACAGACCTTGGAGTCCACCATTTTTTCAAATGCAAGTAGTGGTCACCTCTAGATATTAATGTTCAAAGCTATTTGAGAGTGTTGCAGCAGTCTAGCAATCTGTCCTCCAATAAGTTACAAAGATCATAGAGAAGTCAACCCAAGGTGGTGTCATTGGGTTCCATAAAGCAAGAATCTATTGTTCCTTTGAGGAATGGCAGTATAATGATCTCAACACAAGTATTCCAATAATACCCTTCCCCTTGCCTGCCAGTCAGCTGCTCATGATGAAATGCTATGCTCTGAAGTCGGGCTTTCTGTTCCAGAACTGCTTGAGTCAATCTACAAGGTCAGTTGCAGCATCGTTCACTACAAATCAGCAGCCTTCCATGAGGCAGGCTGCAGACAATGAGGAGCACATTGTAGAAATAGTAGATAGGAGTAATAGATAATACTTGCTTTAATAGCGCTTTGAAATGTCCCTTTAACAACACCGCACAACCAGGCACAGCACAAGAGGGTTTTACCAGAGTGGGGCTTGAAAGTATAGCCTTCTCTTACAGTCATAGTGTCATACAGTCATACAGCACAGAAACAGGCCCTTTGGCCCAACTGGTCCATGCCAACCAAGATTCCCATCTAAGCGAGTCCCATTTTCTCTAAATCTTTCCTATCCGTGTATCTGTCCAAGTGTTTTATAAATGTTGTTAATGTACTTGCTTCAACCAATTCCTCTAGCAGCTTATTCCATACACTGACCACCCTCTGGGTGAAAAAGCTGCCCCTCAGGTTCCTATTAAATCTCATCTCTCTCACCTTAAACCTATGACCTCTCGTTCTTGATTCCCCAACCTGGGAAAAAATTGTGTGCGCATTGACCCTATCTATGCCCCTCTATGCCCTCCCACTTCTAATTGACTCAAAAATATTATTACTAACACTAACAAGAGCATGAATTGGGACAATTTCTAAATGGCTATAAAATTATTCAGTTGTCATGAAAGACACCAATGTTTAAAATGCTGCACTTAATTGCCTTTCTTAATTAAAGAAGTTATAGTTTCATACATGGCATTTCCTGAATTGGATCAACCTATACTTAATTTTTGCACTAAGGTAATTCTCACACTATCATGGATCTATCAACAGCAATTCACATTATTTCACAATAAATTTATTTTTCAAATTCAAAATACATCATTATCCAGACCTGCTAACTTCATAAACCTCCTTTCTGGTTAACATAGTGCCCCAGAATCAAAAATACACATTAAATAAATTGCAGTTGACAATCATGATCTTCCTTCTTGCATTATTGTTTGGAAGATGCTGTAGTACCATTAATGTGATTGACAGGTAACCTTTAATCAGCAATCAAGGGCCACACCAGATTGAACAAGGGCCAGTCAGAATGTCTCTTCTAAAGCTTTCAACCAGTAGTCAGTTACAAGCTTTGCTGAGAGGTCTTGCTATAGCACAGAAAGAAAGTAGTTGAAATGAAAATATAAGTAAGATTGGATAGGGGTGTGATTGAGAACTGCGCCTTTTACATGATAAAACCATGAAGATTAACAAAATAAAAATGGGAACCTTGATGTTACTAAAATATTTCAAAGCAGAAGGTAGCAGAACTTAACAATCTGTTTTCATTTATGGTAAGAGGGTAAAAGAAAGAATGATGATTTGAAGCAGGTTTACAATCACACAGACCAAACATCAATTATTTTCTTTAGGAAACAACAAAGTTGTGATTTCATTATAGAGGCAGTAAAATGTCAAGATCCATCCATAATTAATAAAGAAGGCAACAATCATTCTTTTCCCCAGCAGAGGTCAGTTTGGGTGAAATCTCAACCTACCAGTACCAGTAATGGCTGGGGTTATTTTTTTAAATTGCACTGCATAGAATTTTCTTATGAGGCAATTATTATAAACCTTAACAATTATATTGCACACTGCTTTTCTGATCTGTTATTACTTCAATTACAACATTTGACAGCATCTTTAACAATACACACACATAATCACACACAGATGAAAGTGTTCTTCTACATGTGCCCTTTAAATTTTTGTGACAATGATATGTGATTGCTTCTACAACTACTATTGTCGTATATCCTTAATATTCTACTCGCCTGCTGATTAACTTTTATTGATTGAATGAAAACCCTTTCTTAGATTGAAAATTTGATTTCCTTTTAATTCATTTACAGATATGGATGCCACTCATATTATTCTCTAATTGCTTCTTGAATTCCTGGTTAGCTTTATCAGAGAGTAGTTAAGAGTAAGCCTCATTCCTGGGTCTGGAGTGATATACAGGCCAGATCAGGTGAGATTGACAGATTTCCTCCCAATTCCCAGATGGCAATCCAGTATTTCATAGTCACCATTACTAAAGCCAGCATTTTTAATTCCAGATACGTTTAATTAGTGGAATTTAAATTCCACAGTTACCATGGTAGAATTTGAAAGTATGTCTCCGGATCAATAGTCCAGACTGGATACCAGTCAGTAAGTTAAACACTATGGTACATCGTTACATTCTACTTCCTATTATCTTATTGTGCTCTACATTCATTTTCTATTTATTAATTTTGCCATGTATGTGGATTGAACCTGGAAGTGGGATGAGCCTTGATCATTGGGTATCAAACCTGGAACTCCCCATTCAATGACATTGTGAGAGACCTCAACAGCACAACTGCAGTGATTCAAGGAGGTAGCTCACCTCTACCTTCTCAAGGGCAGTTAGGGATGAGCAATAAATATTGGCCTTGCCACCTGTTCCCATATCCTATTAGTGAATAAAATCATAAAGCAAAACCTTGCTATCCCTAACTGTGACAGTAAACAAATAAAATTGTGGTAAAAATGTAAATATTGTTATGCCAGTCACCTTAGCAACAGTACATTAATGCCTTGAAATTCTGCTATAGTACTGTTACAGCTCTATCTTGTTAAATGCTGTACAGTTGAAAATTGCTTTTTGGAGGTAATATTGAAATTGTTGTTAATCTTTGAGAATTATGTAGTTCAGGAAATTAGACCATGTATCTCTGGTAACAGTGCATGCCACAACATGCCCAATACTTGATGCATAGAACGCACATGGAATAACATCTTTCCTTGTGCAATATTCATTTTTGGAGTTGCTGCAAGAAATTAAGAAACTTTACACAGTACATCTAAGAAAAGGAAATATATTATGATATCACTTATTTACTGCAGCTGCATGATTTAAAGAGTCACTCACATAGATGTGCAAAATTACTACTATAGACCACAATGAATGGGCGAGGATCCCTGATACTTCTGCACTTATACCTCCTTGCCACATTTACTTCTCTGGTAATCCTACTGGGTTTGCTGAATGAACTGCAGCCGAACAATGTGTAGTGAGGCCATTACACTGCTCTACACTTGAACTGCAGTTGACTTCACCTAAAAGCAGTCCTAAATGTCTTAATACTTGTCTAAGGTGAAAACAACAATAACCTTGCTGAAAGTTGAATGAGCCCTTCAGCCAGTTTTTTAATGAAGGACAAAGCATTCCTCAGCACAAGGGACTGCAGATGCTGGAATTTGGAGCAAAAAACAAACTGCTGGAGAGACTCAGTGGGTTGAGCAACACCTATGGAGCAAAAGGATGGTTTATGTTTCAGGTCGACATCCTGATGCAGGGTCTTGACTCAAAACATCAACCATCGCTTTGATTCCACAGATGCTGCTTGATCTGCTGAGTTCTTCCAGCAGTTTGTTTTTTGTTCCTCAGATAATATTCAGTGCGAACAAAGCAATGGGTATCTGAACAACAATTTTCTTTCCTTCAGAGGATCCTCTGCATCAAACATCCCAATCAGTCCAGATGACTCGTACCTGCTGAGTGGAATATCGTCATCAGCTATGTTTATGAGGAGTTCTCAACATACAAAGAGGAATCATTCGTTCCAGTCAAGTGCATTCAATAAGGATCCTTACAAAGAACTGCTAAGATTAAAATCTCCACACTTCAGAAATCAATAACATCAATAAAATTGCCAATCATATTATTAACCAATGGTGGAAGGTTGTAATTCTGACTCACAGCTACTTTACAACAGAGTCTGCAGCTGGGCAGCCATGTTATTTGACCAGCGTTCAGAAAGCAGCATCGAGGAATCTGCTATCTGACTGAATTCAGCTAAGATCATTTTGCTGAAAAGAGGCCTTGGAAAATTTATATTATCACAGGGATCACTATTGAAAGGATACAGCCCTATAGACAGCAGGTGGCTAAAATTTTGACAAACAGCTATGTAGGGTAATGAGGATGGCCGTGATGGGCACACAGAGCAGGCAAGATATTCCATTGAAATACTTCACCCATAATTTGACACATCATTCATAAAAATTTCAGGAAATGTCTAAAGTGAACTGTTGACTTCTAAGCAGCAGAAAGTTTCAATAATTTGTTCTACGTTATAAGATCAAACACAGTTCCCTAACCATTCAAATGCTCAGATTCTTCGTAAAAGATATCAATGCTCACTTAACTTTCAGAATGCCTTCATAGCTCAATCTCCATGTAATTACCGTCCACATCCAGCTTTCAATAAAAGTCTCAGTGTCATCTATGGGCCAAAGGCAAGTGATACAGTAATGCTTCCTCTAAGTGTATGAAGAAGTTTGCCACTGATAGAATGAAGGACAGGAGTGAATTCAATAGACTCAAAATGTCACACTGGCAATTGATCCGTTTTTTGATACTTATCACTTCTCACATGTGTAGAGTGACTTGGACTACTGATTCAACACAGATCTCCCACTGTGGCTGCAACCAGCCTGATGAAATACTACTTCATTACAGATGAGTAAACTGCAGATGGCTCTGATGGATGACCGCAAGTAGTCCAGAAGATGACTGCAGGGTCTCAATGTGAGAAGCCGTGGTCAGAGGTAGCTGGTTGTCGAGCACAATGAGGACATTCCGCACAAGGTTAGAAATGTAGTCCTTTACATGTCTTGATGCTGCTTGTAGATAGTCAGGCACGATGGAAAATGTGCCAACCAGTTTGCATCAGCCTTTCCTTATACTTCCCATCATAATTCCCATCAGAGTCTTCTGGGATAATACTAATGTATGATGTCTCCTTCCAAGGAACACACACCCCATTGCCTCTGGCCTGACTACATACTAGCAAGTCCAAATGTCTCTACATGTAAAAAGTGCTCTTCTAATATATTTTTTTCAGCCTGCATGATGTTAATATCTGAGATGCTGCTTTACTTTTACAGTATCAATCACGATGATTCATTTACTTTGGTTTCCTTCCTGATACAGTAGCATTAGTGCATTGGATGGCATGTTGTTGGGGAGGAAGGCATGGGGGAATGAAGGGGAAGGGTGGATATGTGATAGTTATCTCCTGAGACTCTACAAAGTCAGAAAGAAGAATATGGTAAAGGTAAATGCACGGCACTCTTTGTCAGAGTGGCCAGGGCAAATGTGGCCATGTGTTTACAGAAGTATGTAAGAGAGAGTAAGGATGATAAAGATTCAGAAAATACTTGGAGAGGAACCTTCAGGTGGTGATGTTCCTATGTGTCTGTTGCCCTTGGACCTGGTGGTACAGATTGAGATATCTGTCACATTCTCATCTACACTAGCTGCTGCAGCCTCAGTCATGTTTATACAGCCAAGAAGTGGTCCCTTTTCCCCAACCAGCTGAACCAATATGAGCAAGGGAATAATTTCAGGAGAAGAGGTTTAACAGAAAAAATTGAAGGAGGAATAATATACAGGAAAGAAAAGAGGAATTCATCTTGCACAAAGCAAACAAACAACAATTTTCTCATTTAGGAAGTTTGTGGCACACGGCATTTTTTAATGGTGAATTTAGCCTGGAAGACAAGTGGAAAAAAAATTAATTTCATCCACTGTTCTGTAATGCAGGATCTGGAATGAACTGTCATATGGTTAGTAGAGTAAGATTCATTCAGGGCATTCAAAATGAAATGTGATCAGCCCTTGAAAGGGGAAAATATTGCAAGGTTGTGGAAAGAAGGCAGGGAAGTGGGACTAGCTGGATTGCTCTTGCATAAAACTGGCAGACCCAGTGGGCTCAATGGCCTTCTGTACTGTAACCACCTGTGATATGTGATTCTGCTGTAATGATATGTGTGTGTGTGTGTGTGTGTGTGTGTGTGTGTGTGTGTGTGTGTGTGTGTGTGTGTGTGTGTGTGCGTGGACATCTGTGTGTGAGATATTTGCAAGGAAGAGATGGCATCTAAAGCATATGAACATCGCAACTGAATTTTATACTATTGTGGTACAGATCGAAGTGATTGAATACTGACTTCAACCTATCAGGTCAGAGCATTGCTCCCAGTTGGGGGGGAAGGGCGTGACTCAATCTCTGGGAGGAAATGTCATCTGCCACCTCCTGCTTCGCCTCTTCATGTCCAATCCGGATGACTTCCTGCCACCAATGGCCCACTGGATATGCTCCTCCACATCACCTTATCCAGTTAGGAAGATGAAATATTCTCCACACATCTGGATGAGTGCAGCTCTAACAAGAGGCTCAAAACCATCCAAGAAAAAGCAGCCTATTGATTGCTACCCCATTCGTAACCCTAAGTATTCATTCCCTCCACCACTGGTGAACCTTGGCAATGGAGAATGCCATCTATGAAATGTACTTCCGTTACTGCCCTGGTCTACCAAATCTACAGTCCATACCACCAACTTCAAAGGCAGCAGACACATAGGAACATCAGGACCTGCAGTTTCCCCTCCAAGTTGCACACCACCTTGAACTGGAAATATAGTTTTGTTCCGTCATCACAGTCTAAATCCTGGAATTTTCAACCCACCAGTATTGTGGGAGCACCTTCACCAGAAAGATTAGAGCAGCTAATGAAGGTAGTTACCTACTACTTTATCGAACAGGGATGAACAATAAATGTTAACCTTTCAGCAATACCCATGTCACAAAAATTGAATAAATAAAAAAACATGTTGTCCCTGCTCCTTATACACATGCTGTCTGACCTACTGTTTGCTCCCAATATTTTCTATTATTGTTTCAGATTTTCAGCATTCATTGTATTATGTTCATGAAATATTTGTGGAGTTTTTTTTTCAGCACATATTGTTGTGCAGACCCTGAAAAAGATATACTGTGGAGCACAGCGACTAAAATAATGCACTAGATTTCAGTCAACAGGATAAATTCAATGAGTTGGGACTACTTTCATTGAAGAATCATAAGAGAAATAGTTGGGGCTGTAAGAGCTAAATTCAATCCAGTTTGATTGGTTATTTAAGACAACTAGGACTTGCAACGTTATCAGGTTAAAAGCAGCTGAATGATGTCCTAGTTATAGAGATTAGCTCAGTTCAAAAATTTACAAGTATGGTAGATTCTTCAAGCTCATTTAATTAGAGAGGAGTTGTCCAAAGTTTTGTCTAAATTGGTTTTACATTACTTTTGATTATTTTCTTCTCTCCCAGTTGATTAAATTATTGGTCAGTGAGTAAATAAATGTAGCTGCATTGGGTCTAGATGATGCATACTTAAGTGAATGCAAGGTTTTTTCCAACCTTTTAATATGTGTATATTTACAATGAATTTCCTTCAATTTTTTTTTAATTAAATAAATCAAACTATGTGAAGGATTTGATTTTGTTTTCAATCTTTTTTACATTTATTTTATAACATCAAATTGAATCATTATTTCAGATCCAGTTCCCTAGGCAATTATCTTTTCTGCAGTGATAACTGATGAGGGAACTCTCACTCTGATTTATTTCCTGATTGGAAGAGGCACTACAATAGACAAAAATTTCATATGATGCATTGTGATGAGAGCAGTTTCATTAGTTTACTTCATTTTATGACTCCTAATAATTCCTCTTTCATTGGGAAGAAACATAGGGAGTAGATAATGTGGATGCAATTTTAATCTGGTCACAGATCAGCAATTTATTTATAATATGCTAATGAATACCAGTCTGGCAGCTATCTTTCCATTCTGTTTCTGCACATACATACAATGCCATTGCACTGACAGATGGGTTGCGTGACTCCCAGACTTAAGCTACAAGACGCTTAGAGACTTTGGAGTATCTTCAACCAGATATCATCACGTCATTGTTCAATGAAGCAGGGACACAGCCTTTAAATATGGGATGCTCTGTCAAAATATGAAAACATTGCTGAAAGTGACCTGTCAGAATTGCAGTCCAATAGTGTCGAAAAGAGACAGGTTCCATGACTAATGAATACCAAAGAGGTTGGGTAACTGTTAACAGGAATTGCCTTGTGTTTTCTCTCTTATAATAGCTGTCAAAAGTCATCAATAAAGCAAACAAACAGATTTCAAATCCAAAATGTTCATTTTTCTATTTTTTGTTACATCCTACTGGGTAAAGAATAACAAACAGGTCTCAGTGAAGTGGGTACTAACCTTGCAATCAAATCAGATGACATCTAAAACTGAAATATTAAAGATAGCAATATATGAATCTGGATTAGAATATTCAATGCAGTTAATGGCCTTTACTACTGTTTATAAGGCTTCCATCGATACTTTGATAACAATATACAACTCACCACCTATCTATCACATTTTAGATGGCATACAATGTCTAAAACAAATTGCTTCATTCAATATAATAATGTAACAAATCAGCAACTTACCTATCTACGACTAAAATAAAAATCATTAATTACATAAAATGGTGCAGAAGAATAATGCAAAGTTCGTTAGTCTACAACAGCCATCAAGAGAACAGAAGCGCAATCAAATTACTCAAAGTACTTCTCGGAGACATTTTCAGTCATTTCTATTTATCTTAGTCTATTGATTATAAGTTCAACACAACACTTCTAGAGCATTCAAAATACAAGTATCACAATAACATGAACAAACATTGCTAAAACTCTATCCTACATCCCCTTCTTGTTTTGCAAATCAACCACTCATCAAATTCTCTGTTCAGTTTACTCTTAATAATTTTTCCATCAAGTTTTAAGCTTTCTCCTTCACCCACAAAAGCACCCTCTACCTATAGTTACATTGGAGTTCTTACTTCAACTGTCCACTAACATCCCAACTTCTCCTACCACTTTAGATCCCATCGATCCTGCCCTATTATTCCTCATTTTTGCTTCAACTTGTTTCTCAGCTTGCAACTTAAATCTGTAATAATCTCCGATCCACCTTTCATTATCCAGTCTTATCTGCTGGTCTTTCAAATAACTGTGACTAGCAATGAGATTTTAAGTCATTCAGGTTCTTTCGACAAAAATCAAATAGAAACAGACAATCTGAATACCAAACAAGAATATTTTATCATATTTGTTCTGTTGGAGAAAACATTTTTGCTATTGTTAAGTACCTCCTGAAGATATTTTATCTTTGAGGAAATTCAATTGCAATTTATTTCATTACTCCCTTTCTTTAGTTTTCCTCATGGCAGTTAACCTCCTAGATTTGGCTAGACTCAAAAAAGATCTGATAGAACCTGGGGTCTTATTTTGTTTGCCAGAACCTGTTCCTTCATTGTTTTAAAGAAAACCATGGGACAATGGCCAATTTGTTCATCTCTTTTGCTTCCACCAATATTATTTTAGAAGATACACAAGAGTAATGAAAGTGGTTGTACACTTAACTTTTATTCTCTGCTTTTCAGTTGAAATACTTAACTTTTTAGAGTAAAGCCAAAATCCTGAATGTTTCATTGCTGTTTGATTGATCTTAACATTACCTAATCAATTATTCAAATTGATTGATCACTTTTATATGTACCTCATTGGCCAAACCTGGAAACTTATTCTACAAACTAATTAATGTTTCTGTAGTTTCTTTCTCACTTCTGTTTTTTTAATTTGCATTTCTTGAAATCTGAACTTTTTCCAATGTAAAAGAATTTCTTGTCTGCTCTGTCAACCTCTTTTATATTCTTGAAAATGTCAGCAAAGTTAGCTCACAGTCTCTTTCCAAAGAAAGTAAACAATTTATTTAACTTTTCTTCCAAATTTAAAATCCACCAATCCAGAATAATCTTTGTTTATTTTCCTTGTTATTCTCAAGGCCAGTCCACCTTTCCTGGAATTGAGTGAACAGAACTGTATTCAGTGTACCAAAATGGGGTCTGACTATCAGCTAATGTATCAACAATGTCTTATATATACTTTTTTCCTTTGACGTGCATTCTAATCCTCTACTGAGTAATTAGTGTATCACTTTTGTATTAATACAAGCTAATTCACTGAAAAGACAAGCAAACCAATGTCAGTGTCCTCTCCAAGGCTGACATAAGGTAAGGTATCTTTGTTAGTCACATGTACATCGAAACACACAGTAAAATGCTTCATTTTTGCGTAGTGTTCTGCAGGCAGCCCGCAAATGTCACCATGCTTCCGGCACCAACATAGCATGCCCAAAACTTCCTAACCCGCACGTCTTTGGAATGTGGGAGGAAACCGGAGCACCCGGAGGAAACCCATGCAGTCACAGGGAGAACGTACAAACTCCTTACAGACAGTGGCCAGAATTGAACCCATGTCACTGTGCTGTAAAACGTTATGCTAACTGCTACATCATCTCCAGTACTAAGACCCTGTTACACTCAATTAGTTACTTCCACTCCTATTTTGTGGGTTCTGATGCAGCTAATTTATTAGGTTATGAGGACCTGCCTAAGAAATAAAAAGTAAGCCAACAAGCAAGCAATTCGCTTGAGACTTCGTATAAAAATTACATTGAACGTGCTGCACAGAGACAGCCCTTTCAGCTCAACTGGTCCTGTCAGTGTTCATGACCTCCTTCCAGTCATTCCTGATCTAACTCAGTCTAAATAATACTCATCTCCCTCTTGTGCTTATCCAGAGTTACTTCAAATGCATCTGCACTAGCCACCTTAATTACTCCATGTTGAAACAAGTTTCACATTTTTAACACATTTTGATATAAATTGTCCTTCTTAATTCCCTGATTGATATCTTTATCACTATCTTATAATGATGGCCTCTGCTTATTAGAAAGGGAAAGACGCTCTCTGTGTCCAATCCATCAATTCTTTCATGATTTTCAATATCTCTATCAAGTCATCCTTCAGCCTCTTCCTTTCCAGAGAAAATTCTCTATCCAGTTCAATATTTTCTAATGGGCATAACCTTGCACTTCTGATGCCAACCTCATAGATCCTTACTGTACCTTCCCCAGTGCTCCATTATCTATTATGTCTGTAAGAATTAAGCAAAAATGTTTCTATTTTTCTATTCCAGCCCTCTATGTATAAATCCAAATGCTTGGTTTATAATTCATAGGCTTTTTAACCCAAAACGTTAATTTCTGTGTTTGTATTTCTTGATTCCTTTACTCCACATATTCTATTATCCAATATCTGGCTTCCATACATTGCTTAAGACCTCCCAGTTACCTGCATTGAAATTTAATTGGAAATTATATGCCTATTCTGCAAGTTCATTACCTGGCTAGATCATCCGACAGCAGACCAGCAATTATATGAATCAGGTACCTCTTGACCTCTTGCCATGCTATTGGGAACTTAATGTCCCAATGTGTGTATCAGCCTGCAACCTCCCCTTTCGGCAATCCAGGTTCCACCAAGATTTCGGTATGCCTGTGATTCTTGAGAAGCAAGAAACCTCTGCTGAGTGAGACCTTGGGAAAGAAGTGGGTCTCTGGCTGTTTTGGACGTGGGTGGAGGTGTGAGGAGGGAGGGTCTGGATTTAGGGTGCATTGTGGGATGGGAGGAGAAGTCGATGGGGAAGGATATTTCTGAGGCTGATCAGAGTGAAATCTAGGAAAAGGGGACTCAGGAAAAGAATAAAATGGTGGAAGATGGGCGGGGAGGCAGTGGTGGAATTACTGATGTGTTATAAGAGATGGTAGAAAATGTTGCAAGATTCATTTTTCTATATTTTTAAAATATACTTTTCCTCCCGAAAATCTTGATGACATTTCTTAATTGTATCCTTATTTGTATTGCACAGTGAGTATGAAGCCACTCCCAATGCCAAAGAAGGATGTAGGCAAGAAACATATTCAAAGATTTTCCTATCAATCACCAGTTACATGGCCTCATCACACACTGATGGTCAAGAAGCAGTGCAGATTTTGTCAGAGACCAACCTGCTTAATTGAGTTGGGAGATCAGCAGGCCATTTAGTGGACAGCGACTAGTGCATTTTACGGCCCAAACTATCCAAGAGTCATTGCTGGTCATCCATTTAGGTAATCTGATCCACCAGCCTCTTTTAATTTGTTGCAGTCATTCTTCATATTGACCATTTCTTCAATTCGGTGTCATTCTCAAATTTAGAAATTCCAAAATCTAAAGCATTGGAATAATTTGTGAGTGGTGTTGGAGCAGTAGTTTAAATTACCTGACTAGTAATCCCAACATCTGGATTAATAATCCAAAGACCCAAGATCAAATCCCATCACGGTAGATGTGGAATTTAAATTCAGCTAACAATCTGGAATTTGTAACAACAACTACTCTTAGTAAAGGTGACTACAAAAACTAATCTTCTCCAGGGGAGAACATCTGCCATCCTTACCCACTCTATCCTTTGTGTGATCCTAGGCCCACCAATGTGGTTGACTCTTTAAAAAAAGGCCTGGTAAGCCACTCAGTTATCACCACCTTCTCAAGTGGTAATTAGGGATGCCCAGATCCTGAAAACTGAATAAAATAAAATGGTCCCAGCACTGATACTTGTGGCACTTTGAAGCACCCCACTTTCCACTTTCTGCTATTCTACCCATTGAAGTCTTGATGCTTTTTGGCATCATATAATGCTGCCACACTGAATCTACATTGTTTGGACCTAATTATAATTGCATAGCAAGTTCTTATTAGTTACATTCTGTTTCAGAGGCAGAAATATTCAAGCCCTTGTTAGATCTTGCTAATCTAGAGGTGATAGACTACTTTCCACTTGCTTGATGCATGCAGCTGTGACAACACGCAAAAAGCTCCGTAATATTCTGTGCAAAGCAATTTGCTTGATCAGCATCTCATTCACAAAATTAAGCATCCATCACCTTCATCATCAGTATTCCAAGGCTCCAATTTGCACTAACTACAGAGTGCACAGAAACAATTTACGAAAGTTTATTCATAAGAACTGCCCAAACCTGCAACCGTCATCACCCAGGAAGGCCTGGCAGCAGGCACGTGAAAACACCATTGCCTCCACTTTCTCTTGAACATATGTTGACATTCCTTCATTATCTCTGGGTTAGATCCTGGAACTTCTAACACTGAAAGGTACTTTTACCACACAGACTGCTGCAATTCAAGATTAGCCAACATCAACCCCTTAAGAAAGCTTAAGAATGGATATTAAATGACAGCCATGCTAGTGATGTCTGCCTCCTTACAATTAATAAAACAATCTTTTCCTGTTCATCCATGATACAGCATGATTCAAAGGCATGTAAAGGGTTATTAAGGAGTAACTAATTATTATGCATCTTGGAAAAACCATCATGAGGGAAAATATTTAACTGCAAATATTAGTCATTCAATTCATAACTATATTGCAGCTTATGATATATTCCACTCAAAGTGAAAAATGGCTTAGTTCTTAGCATCATATCTCTCAACAAGGTACCACTGAAAAAAGTGCTGTGAATTGACAATTTACTGGTTCCTCACAAAGCAAATCACAACACAAGAAGCAAACTGGAGACTGAAGACAGCAGAGTGTCCAGTTGCTTCATTAAGAAGTTAACCCAGCATATCAATGATCCGTCCCAGAAAACCCATTCCTCTCTCCAGACCACAGCCTTGATGCTCCCACTACATGATGTATATCAAACCTGAAGCAATATATAAATAGCAAAACCTCAAAAAACCCAGACAGACCTATCCACCTGCACTTGCTCTGCAAACTGTTGAAAATAATGTCAAACGTACTAATCTGTCAATATATTCTAAGCAAAATTTCATTGCTTAACTTCACTATTTTATAACAACATAGGCGTGATGTGGAAGGAAGAGGGGTGAGGATGGTATAGTTGCTAGAAATAGCTGGGAGGAGAGTATTGGGAAATTAACAATTCTTGACTTTGTCACGAAGACTCGGATTGATTTCAATAGCCCACAACACAGGCAAGGCACAAGTCTTAAAAGTTTAGTCTGAAGTAAAACTAAAGCAGCTTATTGAGAAGCCAGCAGCAGGTATTTAAACAATATAATTAGATCACATACCCAGCTGAAAACAATCTCATCATAACATCCATAACTAGACCAGAGTTACTGTGGCATACCACATTATTTCAGCAAGGGCTTTTGAATAAATACTTTACCTGTTACAAACAACTTACAGAAAATACACATACAAGCAACCAAGTAAACACAAAATTGATGATTTGCTCCAAAATACATTAGTTTGAGTGCTTCACAGACAAATAATCTGTAGTAAATGGACACTTACCTTATGAAGGAAACATCAGCTGCTGTGACAACAAGATGTACTTCAAAGACAGTGTTAAAAGAAGTGTGAGTGGTCAAGGAGTTTTAGTATTGAGTTCCAGAGCACATAGCCATCAATTGTGGGACTAAGGAAGAAAGCATAAAATGAGTTGCGAGCATTCAAAATGGTGGGTATAATATGTATTGGAACTCACCAGCACACTAAGGACAATTTACAGAGACCAATTAACCTACAAATCCACACATGCTTGGGAGGTGCAAGTAACTGGAAGCATCCGAGGGGAAACCCACACAGTCACAGGGAGAACGCGCAAACTCCACACATAGGCAGCACTGGACGAATCAGTTGCAGTTCTCCTAGCTGTGCCACTGTCCCTAAAATGCTGCCATCAAAAGGCAATATTTTTCAAATGCACCACTGAATGTGGAACCAGGAAGTGCTCCCAGAAGAAAATCTGTGCAGACAGATGTTTCACATTGCATTTATGTAATTGCATTCAGTTGGCCAATATTAACATTGGAATTTTTTTTGCAAGAAAAACCCCAGAAAATTATTCTTAAAATACATTTACTGAGTCCATTTAAAGTCATATTAAAATATTATTTCACTGGCAATTTTTTAGTGTTAAGTTCATCAATACTTCATAGAATCATGAGAAACTCAATAATGGGGTAATGTTCATCGTCACTGTCTGGTCAATAAGTAGTGGAATGGAGTAGCCTCATTTTGTAGAATGAACAAGTTTCTAGAAGGTTCTGCAACAGACAGAAAAGAACTACAGATCCACAATTTTAGATACCCATGAACTTTTTGACAGATTGCTAGTTAAAGTGAAGTTAAATCTCATTAAATTCTGTCACAGCAAACAACATTTTATGATGGGAAAACTCATGTTCCTAACCAATTTAAAATTCTAGTAAGTACATTATAATGCTCCACAACCTCATCTGTAGCATCACCATATTAACAGCAACAACACTCTGTGCCCACAACCATGACCTGTTTTAATATATGTTTGTGTACAAAAAGTTACATGTTGCTCCAAGATTGAGTTGGTGTTGTGAAAAATTCAGCACACTTCATTATAAAGTAGATTCCACATTTCACCAATCATGAGATGGCTGATAAATGTAATTTATGCTACTAAATAATTATTTAGCTACTTTCTGCTTTGTATGCTGCCTCTAGCAACAATTAAAATTAGATGTTTTTATCCAAGATTTGGCATTTCTTAATCACATAATCATGGAACAAATTAGTTGTGTTAATATGTGTATGCATTAAAGATGAATGTTTGGGTCAATTTATATAGTCCTAAAATGGAAATGATATGATTGTATTTTTATCCATGCTTCTGTCGCTTTCACTTGCTTTTTTCAACCAAACTGCAACCAAAATCTAAAAGAATTCAACAGGTCAAACAGCATCTCTAGAGGCAAACATGTAAGTCGATATTTCAGGTCAAAACCCTGAAACCTTCACTTACACCTTTCGTCGACACAGATGCTGCTTGACCCATTGAATTCTTCCAGCATTGTTTTTTTGTTCCAGATTTTAGCATCAGCAGTCTTTTGTCTTCTTGTCTGCCACTAATATCTCATGCACAAGTTTCATCCAGCTGACAGTAGCTCCATATTAAATTTATCTGGTTCACTGCTGCCAACCGTGGGAACATTTCATAAAAATGGGATTTTCTGGTAATCTTTCTAAAAAATACAAGTTACCTTTGGGATTACAATAAGAAAACCGAAAAATTGACAAACTGTAGTACCAGCATAGTACAAAACTAATACAAAAGCAACAACTATTGCATGGCAAACAGAAGCCTGCATACCAAGCTCACCAGTAGACATGGAATATTTCCAAGTAGCCAAACATCTTGAAATATTTAAAGAATATCCATAAGCAAAATTAAGGAGCAGGAGCAGGATTGGGAGTCTTTCCCCTCTTTTACTGAGAATTGGGCAGGGATATAAACATTACAAAGATAAATATATAAAAGGGATAGTTCTGAAGTAAATAAATTTTGAAAAAAAGGAAGCAAAACATGATTAAGATGCAGTATGAAAAATGCATAAGAAATAAAAGGAGCCCTCAGCATTCCTTAGTCTCTTGTGCCTGCTCTGCCTTTCATAAAAGTTATGGCTGATCTATTACCTAAGTGACACTTTCCTGCACCAGCCCCATATCCTTTGTTTTCCTTGATAAGTAAACATCTATTGATTTCTGTCTTAATATATTCAGCAATATTCCACAGTTCTCTCAGGTAAAGAATTATAAAGATTCATTATCATCTGGATGAAGAAATTTCTACTCATCTCTGCTTTAAATCCCTTTGTTTGGGACCATGACACCTGGCTCTAGACATTCCAGACAGAAGAAACATCAACTTGACATTTACCCTTTGAATCTTGTATGTTTCACCAAGATCATCCCTCATTCACCTAAACAAGGCAATATAGGCCAAGTAAACTTAGTCTCTCCTTATACAACAAACCCATCATCCCAGGAAATAAGTTGGTGAATCACAAGTATATCCTTCCTCAGGTAGAGATAACAGGCCAATACACAATATTCCAGATGCTGTATCATACGGGCCCTATATATTTAGAGCAAGATGTCTCTATTTTTGCACATCAATCTTCTTTCAGTAAAAGCTAACATACCACTTGCTTTCCTAATTCCTTGCTAAACCTGGATGTAAACTTTCAGTGATTTGTGCACAAGGACATCTAGGTCTTGGTACAACAATTACTGAAAGTTAAGAGACTGTAACGGTTAGCATAACGCTATTACAGCGCCAGTGACCTGGGTTCAATTCCGGCCGCTGTCTGTAAAGAGTTAGTACATTCTCCCTGTGTCTGTGTGGGTTTCCTCCGGGTGCTTCGGTTTCGTCCCACATTCCAAAGACGTACGGGTTAGGAAGTTGTGGGCATGCTATATTGGCACCAGAAGTGTGGCGACACTTGCGGGCTGCCCCCAGAACACTCTACGCAAAAGATGTATTTTACTGTTGTTTCAATGTACATGTGACTAATAAAGATATCTTATCTAAAGGAAAATTAGGATCACAGTAAAAGAGCATAATAAAGGTTTTATTACGTGAGTATAAGGAATGATGGTTAAATAACGGATGAGATCATTTAGGAATATGAACATGTAAGAAATAAGAGCTGATATAAGCCACTGGATACCACATGCCTACTCACAGAGAGGGTCATTGTGTACCTGATGCTGAAATAAAATTAGGTCTTGATTTATGCTACCGTGAACAATATCTCAAAATTATGAAAAAGGTTAGAGATAAAATAGCAGACATACTAACAATGAATTTTAAAAATCTTTGGAATTAACATCAATACCATAAAATCAAAATTTGGGAAATGTAACATTTCCACAAGAAAAATAAGTGGAAGGATTATTAGTAATTATCTTGGTCATGAGTAAATGTCAAAGACAGATGGTCCTTTATTTAGTGATTGAGCAAAAAGTTTATTTGGATGCAGTGTATAAAGTGGAAAATGAAATATGTCTTGAACAGCAACTTCCAAATATTCCATACATTCATTTAAATTGACAGGAAATAGAAGTATAGGCATGTAATCAATCCTGCCCAATTTTTCTCCATTATTGGGGTAGAAATTCATCCTAGGTCAACTCACTAAATGTGCTATAGAGTAGCGAATGACAGTGAAATCAAATTTTTTAAATAGGGTACCTTGTGTAATAGCTACAATATTGCAAACTGAATACTACTAAGGATGAATTTCTATTAAGTCAAGAATATCAGGGACATGGACCAAGGAGATCTACAGTAATGTTTTTCAGCTCCTGTAATTTGACAATGGTATAAGAATTTCTGATGATACAAAATCAAGGATCATAGAAACCGAGAAAACAATTCAAGAAATTGTATGAGGACATAGTTTAATAAGTTGCCAGGTAGACAAAATGTGCAGTCCAGTACAAAGGAATGCAAAGCAATATGTTCTGAGAAAAAAAGGAAAAAGAAAAGGAAGTGATACAGAGTATTGCTTGTAATATGAGGTTGCCCATTATGCTGAGGTTGTGAAAATCATTGAGAAGACCAGTAAGAATTAACTAAAATGACTCCAGGAATGAGATGTCATATATTTGATTATGCTAATACTACTCCCCATCATCACACACACACATCGTCTCCCCTCCCTCCCCCTCCCCCTCTCCCCCCCCCCCCCCCCCCCACCTCACTACCTAGACTACACTGTGTCCCTGACTGGCCTTTCATCTTTCACCTTCAGGAAACCTCACCTTACCCAAGATTCTGCTGCCCATGTCCAGTCCTGGTCATGCCTCATTCATTTATTCCTTAGTCATTGCTGACTTATATTAGCTTCCAGTCCTATGTATCAGAAAATTATAATATCAATGCTTGTATTTACTGCCTCTGACACTGTAGTTGAACTCTGCTTTTCTTACACTCTCCTCCTTTAGGTTCATCTTCGATAACCATGTTTTATATTGGAATTCCCTTCAAACCCTTCAGCATTGGCAGTGGAGCCTTCAACACCCTAGATTCCACTCTCCAGAAGATTATGCTGTAGCACTCTCTCACTATCTCCCTCTCTTTTAAAACTATTTTTATTCTCAAACTTTTGTTTGCACTTCCCAGTAACTCCTTTTGTCACTTTTCACCTTTTGGAACAATGGAAGGGGGAAAGGTTAATAATTACAAAATGAATGAATCCAAACCTAGATCATTAACAGTTTCTCTTTCCACAGATGCTGCCTGACCTGCTGAGTATGTCCAACATTTTCTGTTTATATTTCAGATTTCTAGCATTTACATTTTTTTGAAATCTTAGGGCATGGCCATGAGGGAACATAATCTTACAGCACTTATCACCCTATTAAGGCTGTAGGCTTCAGCTATTCTATAAATAGGATGACAATTTTCCCAAAGACTTTTAAAAAGCTGATCCAAGGATTTCCCTAAAATCATGGCAAGAACCAAAGGTCTACTGAGTGTCCCTATCAGTGTCGCTTTACCACTATCAGTTTGATATGTAATAGACACTAGCAGAGTATATCCTTTCAAATTCTAGTGGATTTATGGAAGGAAAGTGGTCTCCTTATTACCTTGACCACACAGTTTCTCTATGCATTTATTATACCCTAGATTCATCTCTGGGCCTACTGATTCCACCTCAATAACACCTTAGCCAATCTTCATCTGCCAGCATCATCCACTGGTTTGCCACTTCATGTCCCTCATCCTATTGACTACCCTGCAATTGTTGGAGTATTCTTTCTTTCTTTCCCATACCACCCACCCCCTTCTATTCCTCAATTTTTCCCCCTTAGTAAAATGCTTAGCTTTGGTTTAGTTTTAAATTCTATTGAAGTACACATTGTGTATAAGCTGTATTTTCTCTAACCCTTACTGACTTGCAATATCTTCCATTTCTATTGCTCTTTTCCTGTATTTTCAATATTTTGTTTTCTTTTTGGGAAGAGAGTCAATTTTCTTTGTTTCATAATTGCCAGATTTGTTATAAAGAACAACCTTTCATTTTAATAACTGATGGTTCTCATAAAATACAAAAAAATCCTGTTTTTCTCTCTTCTAACCTTTCTAAATCTATTGAAAGTGGCTTCTTATTGATCCATTCTGAATAGCTGCACTGCAGGCTTTTCTATGACTGCTATGAATGTTGAAATTGTTCAGACAACCAATGATATGACTCATTCAAGATGTAAGTTTTTGTTTCTACCAAGTTAGATGGAAGTAATTCTATGTGCACTGCTCTATCTAGTGGTCCAACTCAGCACTAACACAGCGTATTGATATGATATTTGAGCAACAGGCATCTTTTTCGACAGCCTCAGTCGACTTTTCCTAAGTTAAAGCATCTTGAAGCATCACAGAGAAGAATTTCCCAGGTTTATTTCAGCAAATTGGATGTTCACTTCCCAGACGATAATAACTTTTTCTGTGAGTGGAAGGAAATTGGTAAATTGGTTTATTATTGTCACATGTATTGAGGTACAGTGAAAAACTTGTCTTGCATTAAGTTTATACAGATCAATTCATTATACAGTGCATTGAGGTAGTACAAAGGAAAACAATAACAGTGCAGAATAAAGTGTTACAATTACAGAGAAAGTGCAGTGCAGATAGACAATGAGGTGCAACGTCATAATGAGGTAGATTGTAAGATCAAGAGTCCATTTTATCATACGAGGGAGCCATTTAATAGTCTTATAACAGTGGGATAGAAGCTGTCCTTGAGTCTGATGGTACTTGCTTTCAGGCTTTTGTATCTCCTGCCCAATGGGAGAGGGCAGAAAACAGAATGTCCAGGGTGGGTGAGGTCTTTGATTATGTTGGCTGCTTTACTGAGGCAGCGAGGAGTGTAGACATAGTCGATGGAGTGGAGGCTGTTTTCCATGATCTGCTGAGCTGTGTCCCCAGCTCTCTGCAGTTTCTTGTGATCATGGGCAGAGCAGTTGCCATACCAAGCCATGATGCATCTGGATAGGATGCTTTCTATGGTGCATCAATAAAAATTGGTGAAGGTCAAAGGGGACATGCAAAATTTCTTTAGCATCCTGAGGAATTAAGAGGTGCTGGTGAGCTTTTTTGGCTGTGGCATCAACATGGTTGGACCAGGACAGGTTATTGGTAATACTTACATCGAGGAACTTGAAGCTCTCAACCCTTCAGCACCATTGATGTAAGCTGGAGTATGTGCACCGCCTCCCTTCCTGAAGTCAATGACCAGCTCATTTGTTTTGCTGACATTGAGGGAAAGGTTGTTGTCATGACACTATGTCACTAGGTTCTCTATCTCCTTCCTGTACTCCGACTCATCGTTATTGACAGCCCACTATGGTGTTATCATCTGTAAACTTGTAGATGAAGTTGGAGCAGAATCTGGCCACACAGTCGTGAGTGTATAGGGAGTAAAGTAGGGGGCTGAGGACACAGCCTTGTGGGGCACCAGTATTGAGAATAATCATGCCGGAGGTCTTGCTGCCTATCCTTACTGATTGCGGTTTGTTGGCCAGGAAGTCAAGGATCCAGCTGCAAAGGGAGGTGTTGAGTCCCAGGTCTAGGAGTCTGGTGATGAGTTTGCTTGGCATTATAGTATTGAAGGCAGAGCTGTGGTCAATAAACAATAGTCTAACATAGGTGTCTTTACTGTCCAGATGTTCCAGAGATGAGTGTAGGGCCAGGGAGATGGCGTCTGCCGTAGATCTGTTTTGGCGGTAGACGAATTGCAGTGGGTCGAGGTTTTCTGGGAGGCTGGAGTTGATGTGTGCCATGACCAGCCTCTCAAAGCACTTCATGATGGTGGATATCAGAGCCACTGGGCAGTAGTCATTAAGGCATGTTACCTGGTTTTTCTTAGGTAATAGGATGATAGTGGTCTTCTGAAGATAGTGTCCTGAAGAAGGGTCCTGACCCAAAACATTGACTGCCTGCTTTTCTCTACGGATGCTGCCTGGCCTGCTGAGTTCCTCCAGTGGCATAGTGTTTTTCATCTAGATTCCAGTATCTGCAGTCCTTTGTTTCTCTGTCTTCTTAAAGCAGGTGGGAACCTCGGATTGAAGCAGGGAAAGGTTAAAAATGTCTGCAAATACTCCTGCCAGCTGATCTGCACAGGATCTAAGTACACAGCCAGGGACACCATCTGGGCCAGATGCTTTCTGCGGGTTCACTCTCCGGAAGACTGATCTTATGTCTGCGATGATGACTGTGGGTTCAGGTGCATTGGAGGCTGTTGGGGTGGGTGGTGACGTTCCAATCCCCTTCCGTTCAAAACGTGCATAGAATGCGTTAAGCTCATTGGGAAGGGATGCGTTGTTGTCAGCAATGCTGCCTGACTTCATTTTGTAAGCCCTGCCACAACTGATAGCTGGTGTGGGACTCTGTCTTGGGCTGGTATTGTCTCTTGGCATCCCTGACAGCTTTAGGAAGGTTGTATCTCAATTTCTTGTAAAGGTCAGGGTCACCTGATTTAAACACTGCAGTCCTAGACTTCAGTAGGGAGTGTTCCTTCAGGAGAGAAATTCATATAATTTGATATTCAAGGCATTAAAATGTGTGGGACAAGCTGATGGGAACAAAGAGTCCTTCCCTGTCCATTATGATTTGTATGATGATATATTAGCTCTAATGATCTTGTGCTATTGCTGGTATCTTATATACTGCAACTGGTATGGTTCCTGCCATACTTGTTGATGCCATATGTGATTGCACAGAGCTTCCCTGATATGAATAGTAGTCAGCTGGTCCCATACTACTCCACGCAAATGAGCAAAGAGCATCTCCTCAAAACTTCAACTGATTTTTTTTTACAAACACAGAACACTTATTTAAAAGTCAGCCTTTGTGAAGAGAAAATACATTTCAAGCATATAGCCTCTAATAGTACTGAAGAAAGCAATCAATTATAATTGATATAATTTCCTTTGGAGCAGTTGATTCATATTGTTCAATCTAATGGTTATGGTATTATTCAATCACTGTGAGTGCAAGTAGAAACGGCCATCTATGTAACGATCTCCCATTCTTATCATGTTCCATCTGTTGCAGTTCCTCCTCCTCCACTCATCTTTTCCTTTCCCTCCTCCTTGTGATCCATCTACTTACTTTTGACTGATAGGTGGCTGCATTCATTCATTCAATAAGTCATTCCCTCTTAATGTCAAGGTTCTGAAGTGTACAGCACACTTCTACAGATCCATCATTCACTCAGCTGAGTACAGAAGGATACCATTGGTATGTTCTATGATGTCCTTTGTGGGTGTTTGTCTCTCACTGTATACCTGTTGTTCATGTACAATACAATTGATAAAGGTACGTGTATTGTTTACAGTTTGGCAGATAGATACAAAGCTACCTAATGCAGCTTTACCATATAGAAAGCACCTACTAATAGAACATATACGGAGTGAGAATGATACAGTACTGGTTATAGAACTATCAAATGACGCAACAGAAAAGTAGGCCAATACTGTACTGGTTCTTTGAAAGAGCAATACAAATAGTCCCATTCTCTTGGTCTCTCCCCATTTCCCTATAAATGCTTTCTCTTCTCATAGTGTTCTACTTCTTTTTAAACCTTACTAATGAAGCTTAGTGGCTCATTGGCTCATTCAATTGTATGTTAAATGATCATGGGTTTCTGTTTCCACTGGGAGTCTATTTTGGGTAGTTTCTACTTTTCATGTACAGAAAGTTTTTTTCAGATCAGTGCACAGTAGGGTAGCAGTTAGTGTAACACTATTACAGCACCAGCAACCCGGGTTCAATTTCTGCCGCTGTCTGTAAGGAGTTTGTATGTTCTCCACGTGTGTCTGCGTGGGCTTCCTCTGGGTGCTCTGGTTGCCTCCCACATTCCAAAAAGACATACAAGTTAGGAGTTGTGGGATGCTATGTTGGCGCCGGAATAGTGGTGACACTTGTGGGCTGCCCCCAGCAAATTCTCAGTAATGCAAAAAGACACATTTCACTGTGCGTTTCGATGTACATGTGACCAATAGATAGATCTTATATCTTATCTTAGAATTATCCTTTAATGGATGAATGAAAATTGCTGATTTACCATTCCATTATAACTTCTTCTTACTTCCATAGGAATACTTATCCAATGCATTCCTGTTACAGTCACCCAGTCTTTCCTTATTGTTCAAGCCATTAACACCATTGATCAATTTCCATTCTCTTCTCTGCACTTTTTCTAATTTTTGCATGTGACCCTTGTTCCTCTTTGACCAGAACTGACCATAATATTGAAGATATAATATCACTAGTTGCTTGAACCTAAAATCATTATTGCATCCAGTGTACTCAGCTGTTTCTTGATGTCATACTGAGTGAAGTGAATTGTCTTGGGACTTCTGTCTATGATGATGGTGATCTCAAAAGGAGGTCAAGAAAGCACAACCTCTCAACATCTCTGGCTGAAGACAATTGCAAAAACATTTTCAAGTCTTCTGTATTTATGCTCTGTGCTCTCCCATTGCTGAAGACTGGGATATCCATGGAGCTTCCTCATTCCATTACTTGCATAATTGTTCATAACTATTCAAAACTAGTATATGTATTAAATTTTAGATAAGAGTAATTCTAAATTGAAATTACATACTGAAGTTATCGCTCATACTGACATCCAAACAAATAATCATCTATAATTATGCATGCATTTATAATTTTTTTTGCATAGAAGGGGAAATTAAAGGTTATGGGGAAAAGGCAGGTAGGTGGATCTGAGTCCACAGCCAGATCAGCCATGATCTTATTGAATGGCAGTGCAGGCTCGACAGGCCAGATGGCCTACTCCTGCTCCTATTTCTTATGTTCTTATGTGAACCAATAATCATATGAAATAGAATTAAGCACTCTAGAAATAAATAACAACTTACAATGTGGATATTTTGATACAAAATACCACCATTGTTATTATCATCTGAAGGGTTTTAATGGTTGCTCTCAAAATGATAGTGTCAGGTACAATGTTTGGGAGCCTCAGAATCACTTCCCAGTTTAGTGGATTGTGTAATTTTGACACATAGCAACACATACAGGATGTTTCCAAGGCATCCAGCAGAAAATGACAAACAGTTCTAACAGTTCTACAAAATTAAGCAAGAAACATAGAAAACACAATAGTACAGCACAGGAAAAGGCCCTTCAGGCCACAGTGTCTGTGCTGACCACAATGCCAGTTGAAGCTAATTCAATCTGCCTGCACGTGATCTATATCCTTCCATTCCCTGCCTGTACATGTGCCTGCATAAATGCCTCTTAAACGTTGTTGTCGTATCTGCTTCCACCACTTCTCCTGGCAGCACATTCACTGTGTAAAACACTTGCCTCATAAATCTCCTTTAAACTTTCCCCCTTTCACCTTAAACCTATGCCCTCAAGTATCTGACATTTCCACCCTATGAAAAAGACTCTGCCTATCTGAACAGACTTATTGAAATACTAAAAGGAAAAAAGATAGATCCATTAGCCATTTTAAGTGAACATAAAAAATGATGACATGCACACAATTTACTCTAAATTTAAATCAATGGTTGGTGTAAAATTATTCATTCACAGTTAAATGCCTTACCTAAGCACATCAAAAAAATGTTTTGCAGTGTTGTAAATGGCTAAAGGTTATTGAACAGGAAGACACCATGTTCCATCCTGCTTTTTATAAAGGTTCATATGTAGTATAGCAAATTGCATTTTTGTTTTATAACAAAACCAGTAATATTGGAAATAAAGAAGGCCAAGCTGTGTCTGTGAAGTCAACAGGCAAAATGGTCTTTTCCTTAGAATTAAATAGACAACATTTTAAAAAGAATGGACATGGGGAAGAGAGAGGGAAAATTACAACCACAAATATGGGAATATAAAATTAATTATCTCTATTGGAAAAAAAATTAAATTGCAGTTCTGGAATCCGAAAAAAATACATAAATGTTGGAAGAACTCAGCCAGTCAAACATTATCTATGGAAAGAGAAACCAATTTTAATGTCTCAGGTCAGGGACCCTTCCTCAAAACAAATTATCTCTTAAGTGCTTCAGTACAGAACTGTCAATGGCAACAGGACTATCAGCATGAGATATTAGGAGATGTAATGAAAGAAATAAAAATACATCACAATTATAGAAAAAAAGCAGAAAATTGTACTTTGGCCCAACTCCACTCCAGCTCTTTTGAACACCAGTCCAATACTCCTACTCTTTCCCCATGTTGTTGCAGTATCTTCCCCTTCAAGTACTTATCCATACCTTACTGAAGGCTACTGTTGAACCTGTACCCACCATTCTACTGGCAGTGCATTCTGAACTTTAACTTCAGAATTTATTTTTCTTAATGGTCACTTTAAATTGGTTTAATTGATTTAAGTCTAGTTGTTGAGCCTTTAGCTCTTGAAAACAGTTTCTTTACTTAGTATACATTCACACCTCCATCAATTTCTCTTTCTAGCTTTCTTTGCATTCAAATGCAACTTCTCTAGTCTATCTACATAACCGTAATACCTCATTCCTGAAACCATACTAAGCAAAATTTTCTGTACCTTCTCCAAAGTCTTCATATCCCTCCTCATTTGTAGTTAATTGGACAAAATACTCCAGCTACAGAATGCAACTGTTAACTAATGGCCCTGTACTCTATGGCCCTCTATTTAGAAATCCCAGGATCACATTAGCTTTATTAACTGTTATGTTAATCTGTTCTACCACTTTCAAGGATTTGTCCACATCTGTTCCTTGGTTGCTGCTTTATTAATTGTATCATTTAGCTTGCACTGTCTTCTTATCACTTCACACTTTTCTGTGCTGTGCTTCCTCTGCTCTGCATCTATCCACTCCACCAGCCTAGATATGTCTATAATTATCTTCCTCATAGTTCACTATATTTTCAAACTAAACCAACATGTGCCAGTACTAAACCCTGAAGAATATTTGTTTTTGTTTATTCATCTTTTATTGCCCACACCTTGAGAAGGTGGTGGTGAGCCACCTTCTTAAACTGCAGTCCTTCTGGAGAAGGTACTCCCATAGTACATTTGAGTAAGGAGTCCCAGGATTAAGACCCATTGATGACAAGCCAGTGATATATTTCCAGATCAAGATGGTGTGTGATTTGTAGGGGAAGTTATGGATGTTCCCAAAGTGCATGCTACCTGTGCCCTTCTTGATGGAATAGGTTGTGGGTTTCAAAGGCACTTTCAGGGGGAGTCTGGGCAAGTAACTGCAATGAGTTCCTCCAGCAGAATGTTCGTTGCTCCAGATTACAGCATCTGCAGTCTCTTGTGTCTCCTTTGTATTAACCTTGCCGCTTGCCCCACTCGCAGGTTAATTTCCCACCTCCTAACTATTCTCTAAATTACACGTGGCAGCACAACCTCTGCTGATGGCTTTGAGTGTGAAATCAAGTAGCAATGGGTCTTCATTATCACTGCCATCGCTGCCCAGTCATATGTCAATTTATGGTTATTCTGATAGACACAAGGACACAATTGTGGTGAGGGGGAAATTAAAGTAAGAGATAGATGTTACCAGACCAAGAAGAAGTTGGATGTGAAATAGAGGTGACACACGTTCATATTTATTTCATCCATTTTCTTTCTAGAAATTTGAAAGCAGACCACAAGTAATCTGGGGTCTTTGGAAACTAACCATAAGGTTCTCTCAGGGGCTCTTGCAGTTGGCACTTCTAAAGGCAAAGAATCGGATTATGTTGTAACTAGAAAGAACTTGTTATAAATTAATTTTGATTTTTTTCAACGACTGAGAAAAATTTCCTGTGCATTCACTTTCTTGTATTAAATAAAATTAGCCATGAGGACTGAAACCCAGGTACCAGTGTAAGTCAAGTGTGCCAGCCACTATACAAGCACCCAGACACCTGCCTTCACCGTCATTAGAATCGGAACTATCCTTCATGTGTGTAACTACACATACTTGAAAAAACAATCATTAACATGTGCCAAAGGCATTCAAACAAATTACAGAAATAGGAAGTAGAACTAAATAATAGTTTATTAGTTCTCTATCAGTTACTATAACTTCATGTCTGCATTAGCAGTTATTAAACTCCAGCATTAGCTATTGTTTGATTTAACCAGTATCTCAACTGAGAATTTTCCTGATTTCATGTAAACCAATTTATTAAAAAGTACAACTGGTACTTCTTTAGCCTTAGAGTGTTGGATAATGTACTGATTCACACTGACTGTAGTTTCCTTTATTTCAGTACTTTTTAAAAGGATTCCAATATCTTATTTGAGGATAAACAGGAATTTCATTGATAAAACAATTGAGTAAATATGTGAACTCAAAGAGATCAATGCTGAGGGCTTTCTATTAAAAGGTGCAGCTTTGAAAGATCTTTGAGCCACAAGCTACGTCAGGGGTATGAGGTAATATGCTCTGCTTGTCTGGGGAGTTATGTTGCAAAACCACCTGCAGGCTCCCCTCCAAGTCAGTATTCTTTCTTTGATGCTGAGTTTACAGCCTGCAATTCCCTACCCAACAACTCTGAAGAAATACCTTCATCTCATGGACCACAGTGGTTCAAGACACCTCATCACCACCCTCTCAAAGCACGGGCACTAAAATATGGTCTTACCTGTCCTATCCACATTCTGTAAGCACATGAAAATCAACCTGGAAAAGGAAATAAGAAAAGATGTAAAGTACTTTGCTATGTTGTTTTTTTTATTCTTACTTATATTATCTTTAAATTCTCATGAGTGGAATGTATCCCAGTTATGCCTTGAAATTTTGGTTTATCATAGTAAGGGTATGGATGAATTTTTTCATAAATTATAAGCGGCTGATTGATAGAGTGTGTACAAAATATTTGATTGTACCTACAATTCGGATGCTGTAAACATTCCACCCCATTGTCAAATTCACTTGGCCCATTTCCAGTACTTTTCTCCTTTTTCTGGATCATTCTATCTCTATCTCAGGAGACAAATTATCCACTGGTTCCCTCAGCTACCTAAACTACACCTCTTCCCGTCGCTTGTAAGGATGTCATCCCTTTCTCCCAGTTTCTCCATTCAAGGTGAAGCTTTCCATTCCAGAATATATGAAATGTCCTCCTTTTTCAGGAAACGTGGCTTCCTTTCTACTGTCGTCGATGGAGCCCTCTCTCACATTTCCTCCGTTTCCTGGACTTCTGCTCTCAACCCTATACTCCAAACAGAATATAGTTCCCCTCGTCCTCATCACTCCTCCTCTCCTCTTTATACTGGCCATCTCCCCTCTCAGTCCTGATGCAGGGACTTGACCAAAACATTGACAATTCCATCCCCCCCTCCCCCCACACAGATGTTGCTCAACCTGCTGTGTTCCTCCAGCAGTTTGCTTTTTTGTTGTAACCGTCTGCTCACTTTATCTTAATAACAACATGAAATTAGCTCACGTAGCATAATGCTTCAGCTGTGCAATGTATATTGGAACTCCTACTCCAGGTAGTGTATAGGAAGATCTTGTTTTTCGTATTACAAATTGCAATTGTTTTCACCAGCCACTTCTGCCCTGCACCTCCTTCACACTAAGACTTCTCCCTTATTGCGCTTTTTCCTTTCAGGTACTAAACTTGTCGAAAGCTCTCTGCCACTTCAAGGAGAGGAAGTCAACCCCAAGATGCACTGTCCTTTTATCTCAGACTGGCAATTACTAGCTCGGAGAAGCAATCTTCATTGGGTGAATCCCTCGACATGAGCTAGAGCAGGGAGATAAGATGCAACAGGTACCCAATGTAAAAGTTCTTCCTGGCATGGGGAGCCTCGATATCCACTCTGATACCACGTTTATGCTGTGTGGAAGCCAAGGGCCTCTGCAACCTTGTAGGCCAGGAGGACTGCAGGCCCTTCCCTATTTTTAGCTTTCTTTGTCCCTTCCCTGCTAATAGCCATATAATTTGCAGTGACCAATCCAGTGATGGCAAATACATCATTTACGGTGTCAGGTGAGAGATGGTTGTCTATTCATTAATATTCTCTTTTTTATGCCACATTATCCTGCAAGAGAATGAAATGTTTAATTATGTTGCATAATGTTTATGTGATGCACCTGTCATTGCTGAATATCTAGAATTGTGTGCAAGTTGTGAGATGTGTGTGTGTGATCTGAAGTAACACAGTGTGTGAGGATACAGTGGAATACTGTCAAACATGAAGACAAGGAAATCTAGTGCAGAAACTCACTAGAAGATGACACACCATACCACAGCCCCAGAGGATCTTGATGGGAAAGTATTCAGCAGAAGGCCTGTGGGATGCATGCCAAAATGATTGCTATACTATCTGGCCTGTCAGATTAAATGCAGAAGGTGACTAGAAGAATGGAGGAGTTATCTCATCTCTGGTAGGAGATCCTGCAAAGCCTGGAGCTCATCACTTCTACTCTAACTTAAATGCTCTTCTGTGTTGGCCACTCTTGACATTCTGGTATTGTGCATGCAACAGGTTCTGCTTCTATGGAGGCACTCACTGAACCATTAGGATTCTGTAACTGTTCACCAACAATAGGTCATTCTCCAGCATGAGCAGGTTATTGATCTGCGTGAACAAAGAGATTCTTCACAAGATAACACTGTTAGCCATTCAGGAATGGGCAGTTTTGCAGGTTCTGATGAAGGGTCTTCAGTCTGAAACATTAACTCCGATACTCTTTAAACAGATGCTGCCTGATCAGCTGAGTGTTTCCAACAATTCTGTTATTACAGCAGTTTCGCAGGTGTTGGTTTTGGAGGCTTTTGCAGCATTGGTTTGGGGGCTTTTGCAACAATTGTGCAATTTGGGTTGGAATCTGAATATCAGAAACTCAGTTTACAGTTCAAGCTTAACAAAATACCTTAACAACTGAAAATTTCATTTCTGACATAGCATACATGATACATTTTGAGCGAGTACAATTTTCTTAGTATTCCCTTAATTCTTCTCTTCCAAGCATACTGCATCATATGTCTTTTCCAGTCAAGGGGTAGTCAACATGCTTCATTAAGTTTCTGATGATATTGTTCCAAGGTTACCACCAAGTGCCAATTTCCATTATACGATGAATGACATGAAAGTTATTTGTGAGAGCATCAAGCAGAAGTTGTATTAGTTAGCAGATTAGAAAAGTGTAAACCATGGATATTGGAACAAGGTTATTGCAAATGTGGAAGCAACTGCTTTGTTCAGTCTGAAGCTGGTCTTTAGATTATCAGAGCATAAACAATCATTGAAATAACTCAGGCATTTTTATGAAATTTTAAGATCCATACTTTATTTTTCAGAAGATGTATGATAAATTTCAAAATATAACCAAAGAAAACTAGCTTTTAACAAAAGTGAAAGCTCTAAAGATCACTGTCATTACTTTACTGACAGGTAAATAAATGAAATTTACCAGGACAAGTTCTGTGAATGCCCATGGAATTTTTGTTTAGTCAGCAATCACTTTTATTAACTTCAAGACATGTTAACGAGAAACAGACAAAATAGTTTCCAAAATATTACCCTGAATTTGATAAGCTTTTCAAGGAAAATAATTTTTGTGATAGTTTGCAAAGCAAATTTAAATTTGAAGGCTGTCTTGAATATGTCAATTCCATTAATTAATAAATCAAAATTAAAATTGTCCTTTGGTTTTCATCATGCAGTGCAAAGATTTTATGTTGCTGCATAAAATGTTAATATGTTTAATCCAATTATTCAACATACAGTTCAGTTATTACGGAAAACTATTACTGAAGATATTGACAAATTTAAAGTACATGCTTTTAAAGTACTGATGGAATTTCCTGATCCTTGTTTAGATAGTGTAGAATTTGGAGCTTTGCTGCAATATTTAGCTATTAAGATGACTTATTGCTATGAGGGCAGAATGCTCAGGTATTATCTGTAGGATTTCTATACTGCTGCTGTCCAGTATAGTTGCTTGTAGGAGCATGCAGCAAGCCATACATACAAGGGCTACTTTCTGGTCCCAGATTTTTAACCAATTACGGTAAAACTTTGATAATCCAACATGCCCGGGATTTTGCTGGTGGCAGATTAGCAAATTTTCTGTACTATTGGATTTTATTCATATTAATACCTCAGCACATTTTTATCACTATTTTGAATGTAACACAGATTTATAATAAATTTCTTAGTGAACCATGTAACATTGCAGCAATCTAACAAAAAACATACTTTTTAACCACTTCAGTGATGCAAATAAAACCCAATATCAATTAACATTAAATTTATATTCCTGAATCATAACCACAAACTATTCAGCCACATGTTCAAACAAAATCCCACAAATTCAAAGAACCAAACTCAGTGATTCTAAATTACTTTAAATTATGACACTCTCTACATATTGTTGGATTGTTGGTGACTGCTTAAAAATCTTTAACATTGAATATACATGACATATTGTAAATTGTTTATGTCACCTCAGAATATTGAATATAAATGTTAATAATATTACTGTAGACAGCACAGATCTGTTCCTTTCTTCCACCCTTCTAAAAGCTTAATTGACTTTTAGTTGCTCTTTGGATCCAGAATGTTAGTACTCATAATAATCCATATCCAACATGATACAACTTATTCATTTTCTATTTCCTGTCAAGACTGTTAGCAGCATTCATCTTTAGTGCATGAAAAAATATCTTCTAAACATAAGAAACTTACAAAACAGCAGGAGCAGGTCATTTGGCTCCTCTCACATTCAGAAAGATTATGGATGTTTTGTTTTACCTAAGTACTATTTTCCTTTACTGACCATTGATCCTTTGATTCCCTGAATATCGAAAAAGGAATCAATTTTTGCCTTAAACATACTTAAGGATTGAGCCTCCACAGCCCACTTGAATACAAAATTCCAAAGGTTCACTATCCTCTGAAGGGAAAGTTTCTTCTCATCTCTGTCCTGAAAGACTTATCCTTTTTGCAGACAGTATGAATCCTGTTCCTAGACATTATTGCCGGGGAAACGTTCATCCCTCCACTTACTCTGTTGGACCATTTAAGAATTTCGAAAGTTTTAATGAGTTCACCTCTCATTCTTCTAAACTCTAGTCCGTTTAATCTCTTTTCAAAGGATTATGCCCCTTCCCAGGAATAAATCAAGTGAATCTTTGTTGCACTTCCTCAGCATATGCATATCTTTCCTCATGTTGGGAGGCCAAATTTGAACACAATATGCCAGGTGCAGTCACCATGACCCTACATAATTACATAAAAACATTGGGACTCTTGTACTCAAATCTTCTTGCAATAAAGACCAGCATACTATTTGCCTAGTTACTTATTGTACCTTCATGTTAACTTTCAATGATATATGTACAAGAATTCCAGTCTCTCTGAACTCTAGCATTTTTGAATCACTCGTCATATAAAAAATACCATTTTTTATTTTATAATGTAAATGATTTCATGCTTTCTATGCAATATTCCACCAGCTACGTGCTTACCCATTCATTTAGCCTATCCATGTACCCTTGAACCCTCTTTACATGCTCCCCACAACTCACACTGAAGGCCAGTAAAAAAAATTTAAAAATAAATTTAAACAGTAATTTGATGATGGTGCAGATTCTTCTTGGTTGTATGATTATATCACTAAACCACATCCCTATCATCTCACAGATTTGAATTCACGCAAATAGAGGATTGTTCATAAGATCGTGTAACAGAGATCCACAATGCTTCAATTATTTGCAAAATTATAATCTCAAAATAAAACATAAATTTACTTAAAAGTTACGTGAGCTCATATATTCTAAAAAAAGTATTATAATCGAGAACAATAATTTTATATTCCATTCCACTTTCACGTTGCAAATTTTCTTCCTTTTTCACACATATATTCATTGCTCAGTCCACATTTATGTTGTTTGCAGTTGGACCAATATGCATATTCATTTACTTCTGGACAGGATAAATGGCCGTGTAAACCACTAAAAATCAACACCACTGCACACGCGCTATTTATAAAGGAGGAGACTCAGTTTGAAGAATACAATAAATCCAGGCCGACGCTCCTCAGGGACATAACGTAATCTGAAATTGTTTCAATACTATGTCATGTGGCTTTCACGTTCAACTTAAAAATATTCAATACAAGTTGATCAATTAAAAAAAACTGACAACTCAAAAAGCAATGTATGACAGGAAGAAACCTACGATCAAGACGTACGTGCAAATCAACTAATCAAAAAGGAAAATATTTTTTTCAGCGCTATGCGAAACAGTGTTAACATTTCAAGTTATGTGATTAATGACCTTTCATCTGAACCATGTCAGATCTTCAGCAATGGCAAGATTTTGCTCTTGTGTTGTTTTTGATCGTGGCAGCCGCGCAGGAGGTACGTCAGGACCCCACGCCTCCACCCACTGCAGGGAGAGGTGGCGGCACACCCCCGTTGTCATGGTTCCTCTCGCTTCCGGTCTTCGTTCGCGTTTTGGGACGTCAGCAGGTACGCGGCCGGAAGAGCTCGAGTCCGAGTCCGAGTCCGAGCTGGGTGCGGGAGCCGAGCGGGGGCGGGACGTGGGCCAAGCACCATGGAGGTGAGTGAGTCGGGGGCTCTGGGCTTCATCAGCTGGTGGTATCGGGCCTTCATCTGTGCTTATCCGGGCGGGCTTTGGTGGGAGGGGCATTCGGTTATTTATCAGTTTGGTGCCAAGGACCTAAACTAATCGATTATCAATACTGCGGCAAAACCTCCTGGATGGACTGATTTATTATAGGCATTAAACGTGACCTTTAAATCTACTATGTGCTCATTTACGTAGGTTGCAACTAAATTAGCAAAGATTTAATTTCTAATGGTATCTGCATCATCGACAAGCAGGATATTTACAAGCAGATCCTGGAGGAACCAAGCTGTCAATCATTTGAGATCAGCAATGGGGCCCAACATTAAATGTACTAATGTGCTCTTCGATGTAGCCCCATCACGGGCAGCAACTTAAGTGTTGCATTCAAAGGCTGAAGTACCTTTTCCATCTTATGAATGAAGCATTCATTCACGTCTATAGACAGACAGCAGTGCTGTTTACACTTGCAGATCAGTTTACATTTACTGAACCATTCGACAGTTTTAAACTAAAAGATATACCATCCAACTTGCATGAAAACAGTTTTTTTTTAGTCTGAGAACCAGGAGCATAGGATGATTCTGCATTATGATACAAAAGTTAAACTTTCTGATTGTTGCCTTTTGACATAAAGCTTGCTGTATTTTAGTGTTATGATTCTCCATTTATACTATAGTGGAAACAGGAAACTTGCAGATACTTAATGCCATGCACCCAGGATGTGCCAACACACCACTGTGAATTAATTAGTAATGACGTGCAGTTAATACCAGTTTGTTGTTGACTGAGGAAAGAATATTGTGATCCTGAAAGAATTTTGTGCTGCAAAATAATGATGTGGGTATTTACACTTAAAATTTTGTCCGCCTGCTTTTCTAGATGAACAGTCCATCTGAAACGTTTTGCTTTTGACAATTGCACACCCCATTAATATTACACTTGTGTCAGCTGATATTATGTAAATAATCTTAGAATGGGAATTGAGCTCATCATTTGGTTCTGTTGAGTATTAAAAATTAGCCAAGTCATCAATACTAGTGAATGTATATCTGAAGACCATCTAGGTTCCCTTTGCTTTGACTCTGTTTAATTTTATTAAAATGCCAAGTGTATGATATCGGAATGGTGTCAAAATCTGATGGAAACATAAGCAGCCAATTCCTTTTGTGCTACCGTTAACTCTTTCCCTCCAGAAGCAGGGAAAGAAGCAAAGCAAAGTTTATCAGTTCCTTGGTTATATACGTGCCATCATATTTATATTTCAATCATACCTTGGGAGAGAACATGATATTAAGCAGTAAATGAGATAATGGAAAATCAGAATCAGGTTTATTATCACTGACGTATGATGTTGTTGTTTTCCAGCAGCATTACAGTGCAAAGACATAAAAATCTATAAATTACAAAAATAGTGCAAAAAATGGAATAATGAGGTAGTGTTCATGGATCGTTAAGAAATCTGATGGCGGAGGGGAAGAAACTGCTCCTGAATCATTGAGTGTGGGTCTTCAGGCTCCTGTACCTCCTCCCTGATGATAGTAATGAGAAGAGGGCATGTCCTGGATGGTGAGGGTCCTTAATGATAGCTGCCACCTTCTTGAGGCACCGCCTCTTGAAGATGTCTTTGATGGTGGGGAGGGTTGTGACCATGATGGAGCTGGCTGAGTCTACAACGCTCTGCAGCCTCTTGCGATCCTGTGCATCGGATGCTCCATTACCAGGCTGTGATGCAACCAGTCAGGATGCTCTCCACCATACATCTATAGAAACAATAAATGAGATAATGGAAGTTAATGCCTAAATGAACTGAAGTGTGCTTACAAGTGCAAACACAGTCATGGCTGAATCACTGATGGAAAAATCAATTAGTTATTGTTCTGGCTTACTTTAAGTACAATGGAACTTCTAACAAAATATATTAATTTTTGTAACACTATAACATTTTATTAAATAATAATCTCTAATCTATAAAGTAGGTAGAGTAACTAAAATAGCACATTTATGACACACTTCTCACTAACACTAAAACATGTCTTTCAAAGATTACATTATATAAAGGAGCGTAGTGTACAGTACTTTTTTGTGTCTAATGTCAAGATGTATGTTGGAACTATCAGACCAACTTCAGGATTTGGGGCGTTCACTAGTAATTAGATTTATGTCTCGGTCTGATCAATGCACGAAAATGAACATGTCCTGATAAAAGTTTATAAAAGGAATGCTATGGAAGTGTTCAGTGTATTTAATACTTCAATAAAATAAAGATTAAAAACAGTATTAAAGTGAAAAATGGTGCTGCCACAAATATATTTCCAAAAAATCTGTCATTGCTTTCATGTTTCATGAAAATCCAATTTAATCAGTCAGATTTTTTTAAATGTGTTTGGGAGTAGATATGCTGCAAAAGGACCCATTGTTAATAGAGGACATTTCCGTAAATTTATCCAAAGCGTCCAGTGTATGCAGAACTCTATCATCACTCATGGGAATTTACAAACCAACCACTGAAAATTCCTTGCAAGTGGGAATTGAGCTTGAAAAATGTGTTTTCTTGCAATAAGAGCTCCATTTATCTAGGTTGGAGCATATGGAAAAAGGAGAATAATATTTAAGTGTTTAATGAGAATCCAAATGTGCTTAGAGGTGGAGTTACTCTGTTTTTCTATTTAATTGCCAAAATTATATTGCTGGTTTTCCTGTTGCATTAACTCTCCCACTGCTTAAGTTAAGATGAAATGTAACTTTGCCAATAAATGTTACTTAAAGAGAATAAAGCATCTTGTAGGATAGAGATTCTGATTACAGAACAAAAGTTAAAAAGCATTTTCAAATAGTATTTGTATAGACAGAGAATTGTATTATGATAAATGGATTATGAGGAATTTGATTTCAAAGGTTCAATTTGAATTGCAGTTGTAGCATTTCCCAACTATTCATAACAGGTAAAGAAAAAGTCTGCAGTACTGTGAATGCTGGTATCATGTTAAAGCAGTGCTATCAGTGTTATATGTTGTAAAGCTTCTGTTTCTCTTGTTCAACAGGAAAGTGGTGCAGATGGTGTAGCGTCACCAGCAACTCCCGGAACAGGAAAATCTAAGGTTTGATGAAAGGAAATATCTTTTGGATTTTCTGTAACTTTGACTACAGCATCTTCTTTTCTTTTTCAATATTTTTATTAGTTTCCAAATTAAAACAGATTAGTATATAACATCGATGTTTGTACATGTAATACAAAGAGCTCAGGAGAACAATCATGGCATAGATAATCATAAAGAATAGTAAAATATAAAAAAATCTGTAGATCCCACGATCTTTTAGTAAATGAATATAATATAAAGGAAAGGAAAGAAAAAGATTTATTGCGTATATAAAAGAAAGGGGAAAAAAAATCCCCAAATCAATAAGAAAAATTATAAACAATATATCAAACCAAACTGTAAAACAAAAAAGAAAAAAAAAAGACTGGACTTAAATTTCTCAATAGAAACAGAGCAATATTATGTTGTCAACTCCATTCCTCTAAGTTGGAAAGTTATTGAAAAGGGATCTATATCATGTGAAAATATTGAATAAATGGACTCCAAATATCTTCAAATTTAAGCGAAGAATCAACAGTACCACTCCTAATTTTTTCCAAGTTTAAGCAATGATATAGTTTGAGAGAACCATTGAAAAGTAGTAGGGGATGTTGGATCCTTCCAAAACTACAGCGTCTTCAGAGCTGTTCTACTTGTACATCTAAGTATTTTTTTGTGAATTGACATTGAAATATGTCATGTTCAAACTAATCCATGTTCTGTTTTATATGCAGCTGGACACTCTGTCAAAGGAAGACCTTATAAAATTCGCAAAGAAGCAGGTGGTGCTTTTACAGAAGACAAAGTCAAAATGCACTGGTAATATGCTTTTGTGAAAGGATTTGTATCGCCATCAGGACTTCTTTTAAATGATGAAAACATGCATTCTTTTCCTTACTTCCTTGAATAGTGAATACAATCCAGGGTACTATATTGAAATATCTACTGAGGCCGATTGCAATTCTCTTGTTCTTGATTGTTCAGTTTAGTTCAAAATAAGAAACTGATAAATTAATTTTGCTGGTTTTATTTGTGCCATTCTAACTACTTCATATAATAATAGGAATGCTGTCTTTTCAATAACATACCCAGATGACATATGGCAGGAGTATTGTATGACCAGCCAACCCAAAAGAAAAATGACAACTTTGACGCTCCTGCCTTGGAAACCTGTCCCTTTGTGTAAATTAGTTTGCAGAGAATGACATTCACATATTGATTCCTAGAATTTCTGTTTCTAAAACTGTACTATAAATCTAACTCCAAAGTAGAACCTTACTGTCCAGGTAACAAGTTAGTTTTGACTATTTATACCTAAAAGAATCAATGCATGGATGTCACTCTTTTGCAAACTGAATTCAATCGACTTACATTTTATGGGGTACTTTTAAGATTGTCCCAAACTACTTCCCAGGAACATAATCAAAGACATTGATATATGTGCAAAACCTGACATAGCAGGAGATGTAACTAAATCCTTAGACAAAGGGCTAGTTTTAAAGAAGGTATTTAAAGGAGTAGAGGGGGATTGAGGGCAGTGGTGCACAATACATGCCTAAATGTCCAAAAATCAGGACTTCCATTTGTGAGGTAAAGTGATGTGCAAATAGTGGGGTGGAGTTTGCAGTGCATAAGGCACAATTAGTCAAATGGTGAGTTCCAGAGGGCAGGAGTGTTATGAAACTAGAGGAAGGAATTAAAGCATAAGAAATGGAAACAGATGTAGTCACGTAACCACTAAAATCTGCTCTGCCATTCAATAAGATCATTGTTGTTCTATCTTGCTTTTCAGTCATGTAAACTTATACGTCAGTTCCAAGAGTATTCAAAAATCTATGAAACTCAGCTTGATAATATTTAAAAACTGGTCACCCACAGCCCTCTAGCATTGAGAATTCCAAAGATTCACAACCCCCTAAATGAAGAAATTTTTTTTCATCTCATCCTTAAATTCTCAAACTCATATCCTGAAAGAGTGCTCCTTAGTTCCAGGTTCTCTAACCAAAGGAAACAACCTCCTGGCATCTACCCTGTCAATTCCTCTGTGAATCTTATGTTCCAGTGCAATACCTCCCATTCTTCTAAACTCTAGTCAGCACATTGAGCATTGGCCCATCCTACTTGATCTTTCCTTGCACCTTATTATCTACCTGCACTGCACTTTCTCTGTCGATGTTACGCTTTATTCTACATTCTGTTATTGTTTTACCTTGTACTACCTTGATACACTGTGTAATGAATTGATCTGCACGAACGGTATGCAAGACGAGTTTTGCACTGTACCTCAGTACATGTGACAATAATATTCCAATTCCTAATTATACTACTGCTTCATCCCCAAAATCCAGTGAATCTGCCCCACATTATTTGAAAAGGTTTCAACCTTGAGGCTGAGAATTTAAAATTTCAGCTCAGGGGAGGACAAATGTGATGATTGAACAAGATTTGGTCTGTGATACGAAAAGGATAAAAATTTTGGGGACTTGAACTTCATGGAGGATGGAAGGCCTGTCAGGCATAGAATGGCCTGATGGTGGCAGCAGCAAGAGTTTCATCCAGTAAATGATCAAAGACACCAGATGGGTGGAGCTGGAATTGGTGGGGGACAAAAATACAAGGCCATAAATTAATGGTTCAGGCCTATTGCCCTGAATCTCTACCTGCAACCTTCCTATACCCATATTTGCCAGATAAAGATGCAGAGGACCATCCTTGCTGTCGTGAAATGTACCTGACTCCAGCAACTGGGCTGAGGGGCAACAGGGAGTCCAATGATGCACTGAGGAACCCACATCCCAAAAATACTGCTGAAGGCTTTAACAGCTAGCAAGGCCCTACATCCAACTGCGCAGACTACTAAATCTATAAAACTTGTAAAATATGTTTAAATATAATTGGTATTCAAAGATATTTAAGAACTATTGAACATAAAGTTAAAAATAAAAGCCAAAGCTCTTTACAGGGGCTTAATAATTAAAAATATTAAACTAAACTGAATTACCAAAAAAAAGTGGAACTTGCTAGAAGTGAATCTCAGATGTCCAGCCTTAATGCTGGGGAACCTCAGCAATAAGGAGATCCCCACTGGATTCCACATAGATTTCAGCAATAAAACAAACTGATTTGGCAGCCTTAATCGATCAGTTTTTTTTTTGGGGGGGATTTCTTCATTTGAAGGAGTGCAGGAGTCCTGAATTTGTTTCCAAGTACATGGGTAAATATTGCTAATTTTGTCTTCTGGGCCCTGGTATTTGTGAGAGGCCTGGTAGTTATTTTTTTTCCCTTTTTTTTATCTGAAGAAATTGCAGTTGAACCAAAACTACTAGATGGATCATCAGCCTACCGACAGAGGTAATAGTGATAGTAGGGGAAATGGTCTCATATGTGGAAGATGATTCATGTCTTCAGATAATGTTACCATGGAGCATCATGTATATAAAGAAAATAAGTGGTGAGAGAATTGATGGACCCTTGAGAAAATTCCAGTTATTAGTTGTATTCAAAGTCCTTTTCAACACCTATGAAGAATATGGGTTTATACATCATATTTTAAACCAATATTAAATAAATCAAATAATAATTCTTTAATAGTAAAATCCCAGTTTTCTGAAAGCATTTCCATTTAATTAATTTGCAGTTAGAATTGCCTTAGCATACGCCATTTCTATACTTCTGAAGAAATATGCTGATCTGGCAGTTCTTCACTTGGCTTTTCTATGTAATTCAAACCATTGCTATCCTGTACTATCCTTTCTCTACCCTCCCTCTTCTCCTGTCTCCTGCTTCAGTGCTTCAGGCCTGTTATGCAAGCCATATATTTTAGGTTTGTTTACGGGGCATATTACCCATCCTTCAATATTTTTCTTCTGGATAGTTTGTTCCTTTAATAATTGTTTTCTTCTCTGACTTTTTGTTTTCCTTTTTCTGGAGATGTGTTAGTCACCTCTCCCCAGCACTCCTTTTCAACAATGTTTCACCATTGGCAGATGATCATTTAATCTGGAATTTCTTACCTAACCCCCCTTTTTTGACCACCTCACCACCTTTAAGGCCTTGTTAAGATCACATCAGTTCGATTATAATTTTGTTGGTGCAGTCTGTTATCTCCTTCATCTATATTCTTTAGTCTGTTGATGCTTTGGCACAATTTTGTACATTGAATGTGTGATTATTACTACAAGTTATCAGGTCTTATTCCATTGAATAGTACTTTTACTTTTGATGTATCTGACTGGATCATAGACTTTCCATTCATAAACCAATTTAACCGTCATGACATTACTGATTCCTGCTAAATTCTTGCTAAACAATGATAGTTTATTTTAAATTAAATATTTTGTATTTCAGTGCTACACATCCCATTAATACTTTTTTAACGTTTTTACAATGTATTATTATCATCTAACCAAGGTCAATTTACAAATCTTGTAATATCATTTCAGTGCTGGAAAATGAAATAGAACAGCTTAAGACAAAACCAGCTATTGAAGCTAATGATGCAGTCATCCAGGTAATGTCCAAGAAGCAGATTATTGTCATGTTAACATTCCTATATATAGGCTGCTCAAATGCACATGACTTCAGGGTAATGTATCAGTTTATATTTTTGTAAACTTTGTGTTATGTCACAATTTTTAAGTTTTGTTTTCATAGTGATCATGAATTGACTTCTAGCTAAATTAAGTAAAAAGAAATAAAAATAAAAATTTTAAAACATAAGTTTAATATATCTATTGTTTATTGTAATTTGTACTGTTTTGCTTCTCTGACCAGGAACTGACAACCAGGCTGGATTTGGTACTCTTGGAAAAAGCAGAAGCTCAACAAAGTACGCTCTCTCTAAGAAAGGAGAATGAAAAATGCAAAGAAGAATTGAAGGTAGTGATGAGCCATTTGTTGTGTCCCTGATGATAATGTTTTGTACAAATTTTTTATGGGTTTAAAAATGCTCTATTGTTCAAGCGGTTCAGTGGGATTTTTATCATTTGGTTTAGCCTCCACATTTTAACCTCTGTTTTGGCTTTCCAATGCTAAATGTTTAGTTTAACCATTACTCTTTGGTTAGCTAATTTAGCTGAATAATGCACTGATATTAGTATACCTTGCTTACACTGTTTTGGCTTAATAACTACATATCTATTGCTGAAATTAGTAGCTGCCCTTGGCTTTGTTCAAGCAGAAATAGTATACTTTTAAATATCATAGTTTGAGAAAAATATTGATGTACTTGTGTTTAGTTTTAGAACTTTGTATTTCATATTGATTATATATTGATTGTTGTAGGATCAACAGTGATTTTATAAGGCTTGTAAATGTTAAGATGCTCACTGGCAGATTATTTTAAAGACTTCTTTAACTATACTTAAGGTAATTTTCTTCATTATTTATGAAACAACTTTTGGTTAAGTATGACTTCTACTGCAGTACGAGATGAACAGAACATGCGTCTGTGACAATATGAAAAATGACAAAATTGTTTTTAATCTTTTTAAGGATGCATTGTCAAGAGAAGTAGCACTCCAGGAAGAAATTGAATCATTAAAAAATCAGCATTTGAACAAAATTGAAGCTTTATGTTGTGATTTAGAAACTGCTCGAGCAAAACACAAAGATGAAATGACCAGGTTAGAAAATGAGCTTCAGGAGTCAAATCTCAAACACACAACCTACATTGGACAACTTGAGCAACAGCTTGAAGTCTACTCAGTGCAGCAGACTGAAGCAAAGAGGCTGGAAGAAGAATTAAATGAAGTTGAAAAATCTTCTGAGGATCAGATTTTACAGTTGAAACAGCAATTGGAAGCTACCACCAAAGAGCAGAAGGGAGAATTGAAAAGGCTGCAAGAAATTAATAGGAACTATGTTTCTGAAAATGAAAATGAAATGAAGAACCTTAAAAAGACTCATCAAGAAGAAGTGGCACTGTTGAAGCAACAGTTTGAATCTGCAGTTATAGCACACAAGCAGGAACTTAAGATGTTGGAGCAAGATTTAGTAGATAAGCATTTAAAGAAAGAGAGAAGTCTTGAGAATGAACAGATTGCTAATATTAGCAACTATGAGCTTCAGTTGAATCAACTGAAAGATCAGTTAAGAAAAATGACAGAAGAGCAAAAGGAGGTTCAACATTTGCAACAAAAGCTTCCAAAAGAATCAGCCTCTGACTCCAGTGAGCAGGTGAAATATCTTGAGGATTGTGTGAAAAAATTAGAATCACAGCATAGTTTGATGCAGGGTGAGCTTGCTTACATGAAAAATGAAAAAGAGAAGGTAGAAATGGAATTGCAACTTGCAAAAGAGGAGTTGTTTCATGAGCGAGAGGATTGGGAATTTAAGATAAATGAACTCCAGCTGTCCAAGGAAGAATATATGAGCATGGTCACAAAACTGACAGATGAACTTAATTCTGCTAAAGACCATTGTGAAATGGCAGTGACGCAACATTCCTCTGAAATACAAGTTATAACAGAACAACATAAAAAGGATATTTCAATGTTAGAGCAAACTTTACTTTCTGTAGCTGAAAATGAAAAACTAGAATCTCTTCTTAAGATAGACAATTTGACAAAGCATTGCCAAACATTATTGGAAGAGAAAGAGGAGGCAGAGAGTCACTATGAAAACTTGCGCAAAACCATGGAAATGCTACAAACTGAATTAGGAGAATCAGCTTCAAAGATTAGCCGTGAGTTTGAGGTTATGAAACAGCAACAATCTGATGAAATTCATGACCTGCAACAGAAACTCAGAAAAGTTTTTAATGAGAAAGATTCTCTTTTGGAATTGATCAACAAACTGCAGGCTGAAGTTGAAGAGGCAAAAGAACTGAAACAAATTGTAAGTAATTTTGAAGAGAAGAATCAGGAATTGGCATCTTCGATTCAGATGAAAGAGGCAATTGTGATTGATTCAAAAGAACATGTGGATAATTTAGTGAAAGAGAAGGAGGAATTATTATCAAGAATTTGTATCTCTGAGAAGTCAATAAATAGTTTGGAACAATCTTTCATACTGGAGCAGGGTAAATGTGCAGAACTCCAACAACAAATACAAGTCCTCAATAAGGACAATTGTGAATTGCAACAGAAATTGGATGAAATTGCACTTCATTTAGAAGAGACAGTTTCTGAAAAAGATGCTTGCTGTCAAAAATTGAGTGAAGTGGAAAACAGACTGGAAGCTATTAAAACTGAGAAGGAGCATTTGAACTCTCAAACAAAAAACTTGGAGGAACTTATTACAAACTTAGAAAAGGAAAAGGAATTGTTGCAAAGTGAAATAGCTATATTCAGTTTACAAAATGAAAACATGGGAGCAAATGAAGAAAAACTTAAAGATCTCAATAAACAACTACAAACTTTAATTCAAGAAAAGGAAAGCTTAGAAATAGCAGATAGACTTGAAAAACAGCAACTTTTTGATGTTAGACATGCAATATTTAATATTCTTAAACAAGGAGCTATTAGTTTCGCAAATAATGCAGATGAAGTAGGTATAATTGAAGCAATGCAATTACTTGAAGAATATGTGACAAAAATTAGGGAAGAAAAGCAGTCTGCAGCACTACTATCTGATGAGCGTGTACTGCATTTGCAAGAAGAATTGCAATTGCAGAGTGATGCAAATAGAGATCAACAGGCTGAACTCGATTGTTTAATCGATGACCTCAAAAAAGAGAAAACTCTTTTGCAAAAGCATCTAGATGAAGCACTGTTTGATAAGGAAGGACTGCAAAGAGATCTGTTAGAGATGCAGAACCTCAGTGAAAAAATTAGCCTTGAGAATGAAGATCTGCTCATTCAGATTCAAAATGTTACACAGAAGCTTGAAAACTTGGAAACACAAAAGCAAGAACAGAATGAAAAAACTGAAAAAGAAACAGTACAAGAAGAGGAGGAAAAATTGAAGTGTCAGTTGAACGAAAAAGAATCTGAACTGTCAAAATGCAAAGAAGAGCTTGAAACGTTGAAGGTAATAACACAAACACTTTAAATATATTGAATAGGTCTAAGACTTAAAATTGGTGGAACAAGGTGACGTGTTGAAATTTTGTGTTTGAAAATCTTTCTCTTGACTGCTTGGATCCAAATCTAAGCCAGACTTCCAAAAAATACTAAGTCACTCAGTTGGTGACTTCAAAGTGTTAAAGCATGTGTCCTTTGATAACCCAATCTTGCCCAGGTATATTGCTTTAAATTTCAAAGGCTATGTTGTAATAACTAGAAAATATCCTTTTAATTTCTCCTGATTTAGGTTATTTTTCAAGGCATAAATTTAATAGTGCATGAAATATATTTGACAGTAATCAAATTGCTTCAGGATATATTTTATAGTAAAAAAACTTTTTTTTTCAACTTGGAAGATTTTAATGAAGATTTTTCTTATTTATGGGATATGATGGGTCACTCCCAGGATGAAAACCCATCCATAATTGAATGAAGGAATGAGGCACATGAAAGATACCCAGCCACTAACCTACTCTAGCAGCCAGAGTGCTTATGTATTTCATTCAGTTGAATTTCTTTCTCGATGGCAAACTCCCTTATCAGAGGGAATCATTGCTTGGTATTTGTATTTGCCCCAATTTTTGTCCAGATCCTGTGCTATGTAGATTTGGACTACTTCCTTTAATGAAAAGTTCCAAATGGAAATGAACATTGTGCATTTATCAACAAACATCCCTCTGTATGGCCTTATCATGGATGAAAGGTTATTGATGAAGTTGCTGAAGTTGGCACTTCCTGAGGAACTCCTGCAGTGGTATAATTTTCTTTTGAAAAACTGCAGATGCTGGAAAACTGAAATAAGCACGCAAAATGTTCCAAATACTCAGCAGGTTGGGTAATTCTAACAAAAGATCTTTAGCCTGAAATGTTAACTCTTTTTCTTCCACGTATGCTGCCTGACATGAGTGCTTCCAGCATTTTCTTTGTTTGTGCAATGATCTTCTGGGATTGGGTTGATTTAAGGTCCAACAATTATATCCATCTTCCTTTTGTCTCTTTGTATGACTCCAACCAATGTTGAATTTTCCCCTAATTCCCATTGACTTTAATTTTACCAGGTGTCCTTGATGACACACTTGATTCCTGAAGTTCATTTTCTAACCTGGCCATTTAATCTTGAATTATGAAGCTGGTATCAGCATTGGTGGTCATTGAACATGTCAGGTTTACTGATGTCCTTCAAAGTAGGAAATCTCCTGCTTTTTCCCAGTTTGATCTACATGCGAGTCCAGACCATCACCAACTTGGTTGATTGGCAGCTACCTTGTAGAATGACCTAGAAAGAAATTCAGTTACATTAAACAGCAATGTTAGCAAAGATCATGGGACCAGACAACAATCCAACTGCAGTACTGAAAACTTGCCTTTTTAGATTTCAAACCTCTTTTGATGCCCAGTCTTAGTTTTCTGGGACACTTTTTTCCAGCCTTTTCCTGTCATTTCTGTGTGCCATGTTAAGTTTTCTCAAATTATTGAACTCCTTTGAAACCACAAGTTGATCAGGAAGCGATCTTTGAGAATATAGGTTTAACCAGAAAAAATAACGCACTCAGACATATATCTGTAAAATGCGATTCTCTTTGGATCTATTGTGAAATGAGAAATTGGTCCTGATGTTATCTTTTGTGTGTGAAATAAGTTCGTAGTTGTTTCTCTTCAGTTGAATATCTTGATTCTGTTTAAAGTCAAATACTAATAGCTGATGATCTACAGATGGAAAACTATTTTTGATTTTTCAAATCTTAATTGAACCTCGAGCAAATTTTTGCTGAAGAAAATTGATACCCTCCAGCTATTTGATGAAAAAGTGTATTTTGCTTTCTATTTCAAGAAATTTTATAATGCAAACAATCCTCAAGGGTAACTTTTTTCTTGCATTTGATACAGGATTTGATGTTGAAAATCTCCAGTGAAGAGAACACCTTAAAAAACACGATTGTAGAAATGAATGAGAAAGTGGGTAGGTTTTCATTTCAGTACCAGTTCATTTTAATTGAAATGTTAGGATGTAAGTACTCCATCTGAAATGTTATCAGATATGTTTTTGATAAAGATTTTTCCCACTAGCTCGGACAATTTGTTTTGTAATAATTGATCTTAGGCATATTTGATATTTAATGCAGCTTTATATAGTGTTATTTTATCCTTTTATGTAATTTTAAGCAGAATCCTTTTGAAAGTAAGTGAAATTCAGGCTTTTCGTGGAGAATAAAGTTTGCTTAGCAGTTTCTTGTGCTTTATCTATTGATGTTCTATTTTATTTTAAGCTAATCTTTTAAATGTAGGCATGAGTCAATTATGGAAGAGATGGGAGGTTTTCCCACTGAAGCAAAGTGGATATGGTGCTATTTACAGAAATAGCAGATTAACCAGAAATATAAATTCTGCTTCTTTGTCTTCAGTGGGGCAGGTAGCAAGTGTATCTTCAGCATTTTCTGTTTTTGTTTCAGTCTTCTAGTATCTCCAATATTTTTCTTTCACAATGAAGTTTTTACAGTAACTTTGTAGGTTAGTATTCTGTCTGGCGAAATGAGCAGCCTAAACTGGGATAGTGTGAGGTTTTGATAGCTTATCTGTAAGATAGCTGAGCTCCTAAGGATTGCAATAGCTCTCCAGTCACTTATGATTCATCAACTTTACAATAGTAGCAAAATGCTTTCATTGTGACATAATTTTAGAATGCGCCAGTTGTCTTCATGACATCATTGTTGTTACAGAAACTAAAAGAAAGAGCAGTTTAAATCTGTGGTTCTGGTTTCAAATTGAACAGTGCCTATCTTTACAGTTTTTTCTATCCCCAAAGCTATACTGGTATTATTTATTTTGTGCTGTTTGTTATATATTTGCAACCATTATTGTGCTTTCTCTTTTCCGTCTGGTAATAAATATATCCCAAGTAATAAAGTAGTTTAGTTTGCTGGTATAAGTGTTGAGCTTTTCTGCTACAAAACAAATAACCAGTGAAGCTGGAAAGGCTTTGACATTCAATTGCTTTCACTTCACTGTCAGCTTCATCATTTCCTGCAGAGGAGAAATACTTTATTGACCATTCATGGTTATAAGTAATTTATTTTTATACTCTATCTTGTGCTTTTAAAAATAAAGAACGGGTTCAATGTGCAAACAATAAAGGTATGTTTACGAAGGAGAAAATCAGCCTGTAATGTTTAAATCATACATGGGATCTTCAAATGCATACATAATACAGATTAGTAAACTTTGTTAGCATCTCAAGTATTTTAATCTTTCCTCTTCTCAACGCCACAGTCCCTGTCTTACAAACTTCCAGATTTCATCCTCCTTAAACCAACCATCCTTGAAATCTTTCTAATATGCTACATATTAATATACTCCAGTGAAATTATTCTGTCATTTTAATAGCTATTTACTTACCAGTGCTTTGGCTGATCTCCACTGCCTTTCTCTTATTTTTTTTGTTTCTGTTTCTTGTGGCATAGAAAGAGGCTATTCAGCCCATCAAGTTTATGCCAGCTCTCAGTAATCCCATACTCCAGAAAGTCCCCTGTGACGTATTCTCTCAAATGCTCAATAATGCCATCCGGATTCCCTTACCACCCACGTAAACTGTGAGTAAATTACATTCACCTACCAGCCAGCATGTCATGTCATATGAGAGGAAACTGGAGCAAACAAATGTTTACAGGTAGAATATGAAAACTCCGCACAGACAATACCTGAGCTCAGAATTGAATCTGGGTTACTGGAGGTGTGAGGCAACAACACTACCCATTGCACCACAGTGCTGCTGTGTACCTCGGGAGTTCAAATTTCACTTTCAAAATCTTTACGTTATGTACAAATCTCTCTGTGGAACTCACTGCCCCACCTTTGAAACTTCTTGCATGCTTGCATTACAATCTCTCCTGCTCTTTTGCAGTTCCCATTGCAGCCCTATCTGAAATTAGTCTAAAGTTGCTAAGAGTGATTTTCAAACTTCCAGTCCTGTTGTCACTTGTTTAAATCCTGAGATGTTGCATCCCCCCACAGCAAATCCCATTTTAGTACACAGACTTCCAACCCTTATAGTATGCATCCAAGGCTTTACAGGGGAAAAAATGCTTAATTGCAGTTTACTGCTGTTATAATCTTGTCAGGAAATGAATACATTTGGTAAAATTTGAGATTGTTTCCTTAAAGGTGGTTGTAGGCTTGCTAGTTTAAAATCCTAATGATTGTAAATGGACAAAATACTAATAAGGAAGTTGTTAACCTCTCACAAAAAGTGCTGAAGGAACTTGGCAGGTCAGGCAGCATCTATGGAGAGAAATAAACTGTCAATGTTTCGGGTCAAGACCCTTCATCAGGGCTGTTGAAGTTCCTGACCTGCTGAGTTCCTCCAGCACTTTTTAGTGTGTTGCTCCAGATTCTAGCACCTGCAGAATCTCTTGTGTGTCACTTGTTAATCTCCGGCTTGTTTATAAAATTGGTACTTTACTATGGAATTCCAAAGCAAAGGCCAAATATTTTTATGCATTACTAATCATAAATATTGAAAACTCTTTTAACCCAACTTTAGTTCGGCTATTTGATAAATGGACACTGATTTCATTATCAGCCTAGCATTTGACTTGAATTCATTTTCTTAATTTTCTTTTATTTTGTTTTAAGTTCTGATTTTTTTTTTGTTTCCTTTCTCTTCCCCCATTTGTTGCATGTGCTCTAAACTTCTTTCTAGAATGTGAAAGGTTTTGTATATGCCCTTCAGCAGCTTGTATTAACAGTTAGATTTTGGGCAATGTACCTGAATAATTCTAAAAACAAATTCAGTCTATGCTGAAGATACTCAGCAGGGTTATTTTCATTTATTTAAAATTGAGTTACTCACAAGTGGTGAACATCATAGGCTCTGGTTTAAAAATGCTATTTTCTTTATAAATCTGTTCAGCTCTTAATAAAAATGACTCAAGTATCACTCCTAAATATATTTTAAAGCACTTCTTTCTCTTTTAAAAACCAATGATTTCCTAAAATGACAGATTTATTCTAGTTCTTGGCAGATTTCGCATTTAGCTATTTAGATAAGATATGTGTATTTATTAGTCACATGTACATCGAAACACACTGTGAATTTAACTTCTCAAATTTAGCACAATTTTGAGTGTAACTTGACATGTTATAATTTGTAAAATTTTTCATGTTTTTATTTGAACATCCTCAAGAAAGCAATATCTTATGGGTGTGGGGGGGGGTCGGTACAAAGGACTAAAAGATTGTGATTAGTTTATTTAGATTTTTTAAATGTTTTAAATTTTAAAACAGTTGAACTAGAAAAAGTAAGCAATGACAAGGAAAACCGAATAAACAAGATTAAAGCTGTGGCTGTGAAAGCTAAGAAAGAACTTGATGCCAGCAAAAAGCAGGTAAGTATCTAGTCAAAATTTTGTCTTTGCACTTGAAATTAATATTGTATAGGTGTGAATTTGTAAAAATAAATACTTTCTTTCAACTAGGTGCTACTCTTAACAGAAGAGATGGAGATTGTAAAGTCTGAACGAGATCGACTGTCATTTTCCATTAAAGACATTATGCAAGGATCTGAAAACTACAAGGTAACCTTTTGAAAATTGGGGGGGGGGGGGGGGGGGAAGAATGGTAAAGGGAAAGAATGTCTGACGTTTGTGTTGAGCTTTCCCTTGAGAAAGTGGCATTTCAAGTAGGTAGTGGATAGCCTTGTGTTATTTTCAGAAAACCTTCCAGGTGAGATGCCATTACGCAGGCTTCGGGAAGTGAATTAAGGAAAAACCCGGTGGTTATAAAACAATCAAAATATTGCAGATGTTGATAAGGTGAATAAGGAAGTTTTGGAAATATTCATCATGTTCTGTTAGAGGTTTTTCTTTCTGGTTATGCAATTTACGGGGCGGGGGGGGGGGGGTGAGAATGGAAAGCAACAAATAATAGGCTGAGGAACTTTAACGAATAGACACCCTGACTCTGATCGCTCTTAAATATCAAAATTAAAAAACTGAATGGAGCAATGTAGTAGTCAATATCATCATGACATCTGCTGCCAGAAAAAGAGTTGAGATACAAAACCATCTCTATCAATCCTATCATGATAATGCATGGTGTAATTTCTTATGACTTACCTCTATAAGATTTAAAGTTTTAATTAAAACTCCTTTACAACCTGTATTTCGGAGCTTATCCTGGTAATTTGAATACCATTGTGCAGTTCTTATTTGTAATCACCCTTAGCTTTGAATTGTTCAATGTATAGGCAATGGTCTGAAAATTTTAAGCATTTGCTAAAATCTATTTTTCAGAGTACAATATGTTTATAGTATGTGAGCATAGATATGAGAGTTAAGGTTATAACTGGTAATATAAATGATCACATATTCAGCTGTTACATTGCTGAGAATAATATCCTTACCATGAATGGAAATGATAATGTCAGCACTTGCTACTTTCCAGTCTTTTATTTTTGCACCAGTTCTTCCTCCCCAAATTTCTTGGTGTTAGTTATTGGTGGGGACTACTCTACCAATGCGAAATAGCCTCTAGTGCCTCTTTGTGGTCATTAGTTGTGTATGATAATGGCAACGTGTCCTGGTATTGGTCAAGCAGATGCTTTCCTCACCTAACATCCACTTTCAATTGAATAGTGGGTCAAATTCAGAGAGAAGGCTTTCTATTTTGTTTTCTTCCCCAACATGGGATCCTAAGACTTTCTACCCACTACACTAGCTAAAAATTGTCTAAATTCAGATCACCCCTTCCTCATGGTTCAGTGATTCATGGGGGGGGAAAGAAACGTATTAAGAAGTTTGTCATTTAAACTAATGAACAACTAACTGCTAAAAATGGACTTCCTATAAATATTATAGTTTATTTAACATGTTTCTTTCACTCAGAACCTTTTACTAGAATATGAGAAGCAAGCAGAAAAGTTGGATATGGAAAAGGAGCGAGCAAATAACTGTGAAAACCAGGTGGAGGAGCTTACACAACACTTGCATGCATGTCTTCAACAGGTATCATACCATCTTTCATCTCCTACTGAGCAATATCTTTCTATTAGTGAATATAGAAGACTGCTGTTCACAATAGGCACCAGTCTGCTTCAACCACATAATTAAGTTTAAAGCGTTACAAGAAGACCTATAAACATCACATCTGTAGTGGTAGCATCAATAATATGAATTTTTATAGCACCTGTAGCACAGGAGATGGCCAATGATGCTTCACAAGGAGGAAATAAAGGATGAGCAATAACAGTGAGGTGACAGAAACCAAGTGTTAAGTTTTGAATAAGGGAGAGAAGTGATGAGGTGAAGGAGTTATAAAGATTGTGACCAAGGTGGCTGAATACTCTTTAGTACTACAATTTTGAAAGCAGAGGAATGCACAGAGTGAGGCTTAAGGTGGAAAATTAAGCAGAAGAGTCATAGAGTCCTACAGTGCAGAAATGGGCCCTTCAGCCCACAAGGTCCACGTCAACCTTTTTGCCCATAAACACAAATCCTATTTGCCCAAATTAAGACAATGTCCTTCTATGCCTTCCCTACTTAAGTGTCTGTCTAAATGCCTAATGGGCATTGCTGCACAATTTGTTTAATTGTAGCTTGGATTTCCTGAGGCAAATGTGACCAAGCCCAATATTCCTTCATATTTGTTCACAAGCATAGAAATTGTGAATGTGGTGGCAGTTGATTGCATTTGACAGCTTTTTGCAACTGGCTAAGATAGGAGGCACAGTTATGCCAGCTGCCAACGTCTTTGACAGTTTTGTTTTGTGGGCAGAGCTTGTTCTGGTTGCCCATCAGACAAGATTTACACATTTACGCATTCAAGGATCTGCCTCTGTGTAAGACTTTGCCACTGAGGATCAGGCTGGGTATTTCTCCGAAAGTCAATATTGGGGCATCTGCTGAAGGTCATTGTGGACTTGGATCATAGGGCAGTGTCAACAGTAGGTTGCTTGCCACTGACAGCAAATTCTGGATCTGTATTTCTTTATGGTAAACACATATAGTGGAGAATACCTTACAATGCAAATTGATCATTTTGGGGCCTCCAATTATACAAAGTGCTCCCTTTTTGGACAAAGCTTGTTAGGTAATACTTATCATGTTTAAGCCCTGTCCAAAAAGTAAGCACTTTGAAGAAGTGCACTGCTGTATTATTTATTAATGAATCTGTTTCTGTCTTTCTACTATGTTCCATTTAGCATAAACAGTTGGCTTCAGATAAAGAAGATACGTTGGCTCATTTAGGAACTTTGCAGTCAAATGCCAAACAGCTGGAAATGCAGATATTAGAATCTGAAAAAGCCAAGATTGCTATTGAAAAGGAGCTAGAGGCCATAAAACTTGTTAAGGAACAGATATCTAAGGTACTGGAAACAAAGTATAGCTCAATGCCTTTAGAGTTTTAAATATATTTTGTTGAATTGCCCAAGTTTTCTTTTTCTCAATTGCTTTTCTTGTACAAATAACTTGGTATATTTAAATTATTTTACACTGCAGGACAATTGTACACTGGTAAAAGAAACTGAAGAACTTAAAAAGCAACTTCAAAATGAGAAACACCAACTGCAACAAACAGTGCAAGAACTGGAACATGTGAGAAAGGTAGTCAAAAGACACAAACCCATTGCATTAAAAAGCAAAGCAATAAAGTTGCCAGAAATCTGAAATAAAACAAGATGCTGGAAATACACAACTTCCAGTTGTCCATAATTTAAGCTCTTTACCCCAATCCCACTCAAACCTCCAGTCTCATACACTGTTCCAACTAATCTCAGTGTAAAATTGATCAGCAACTTATCTTCTGACAGGGTACATATTTTACCCATCTGGATAGAAGCAACGCAAGATTTGTCTTCAGAAGAGTTAGGAGGGGAGAACCTTGCCTCCTAAGATTTCCAGAACACTTTATCTATCCGATCATCAGACATAAAACATTAATATTTTTCCTTTGTCCACATTTGATATCTGATGGGATGTTTCTGATATGTTTTGCTTCAGATTTACAGCATTTTAGTATTTTGTTTCCAACTGTAACTAATGGTGGACCAAAATAGTTCTAGAACAGACAGTAATGATTGAAAGTGCATCCTTTAGAAATTTACCAATATAGTATTTTGACATGAGGTGGAGTGGACTGCCAGAAATGGAGCAGTACTATTTCAAAGAAACTCTGATCTAGATCATTATATGTCAAAGAAAGCGTTGTTCAAGTCAAACTTATTGCATAATATTTTGAAAAAGGAGAAAAAAATTACTTTTAAGTTGTGTCATGTCCTTGACATTGGAATATCATTTTACTACTTATAGAAGTGAACCCAACACTGTCTGTAGATAAACAAAACACTTTGCACACAAAAAGGTATACACAATAAATTAGATCAATAACCAGTTACTCTGTCCTTTTCGGTGGTCTTGGTTAAAAGTTGTGCATTGATAAGGACAATGGGATAATTGTCTACTCTTTAAACAGGTAAGTAGGTCTCAATTTAATTTGGCCTAAATACAGTAACTCGAGCAAAATAACACTCCTTTATATGGCACTGAAATAGACATTGATAATTTGTGCTCACATCTGTTAATATGATTCTATTTTGTACCAATGAAATAAACCCAGTAATAATTAAGTATCAGTGGAATTCTATTTGAAATCTCAAAGTACAGTACAAATTACTGTCATTCTTTTCCAACTGTTGCTAGGATGCCCAAAAAAGTACATTAATGGACATGGAGATTGCAGATTATGAGCGTTTGGTGAAAGAACTGAACCTGAAAATTACTGACCGAGACAACAGGATTGGTGAAGCAGTGGAAGAAACAGCATTGTGCAAACAGAAACTGGCAAACATGGAAGATGAAATAAGTGAGTTGAGCACTTTGTTTCATTGGAATCCATTAAATCCAATACTTCAATTGGACTTTTCTTCTGCCTTAATTTATTGTGATGTGAATTTAGATTTTTGTTCTGTTTTAGAAAGCTTGTAGAGATTCAGTCTGCTGGTTGACTATCTTTATACTGTTATTCTAATTGCATGTTTACCTAGAAATTTTCATAATAACATAATAAAGAATCTGTGCCATTCTTATTAAATTCTATATCAATTCTTTCAACAGATGACATAATGTCTTCTGTAATAGATATTAATAACCTGATAATCTGGTCATTTGCAGAATCTCTTCAGAAAACATTGGAAGAAAACAAAGAGAAAAACACCAAGGTGAAACAAATGTTAGTGAAAACCAGGAAAGAACTTACTGATTCAAAAAGAATTGTGAGTAACAATGATATCTCCAAAATTTTCCTTATTATAGTGAAAATATGTTTATACAGAAATGTAATGATTTTATCAATATGTGTATAATTAAATAAGTGGCATCCTTGATTAACCTCGGTCAAATTTCACGATACGACTTGTATATCTGTGTCGAGATTTGATTGAGACAGGATTGTTGCTGAGATTTGGAAGGACAAAATTCTTCAGGGGATATCTTTTATGTCTGGTGAGCAATTCTTTGCTAAATTATGGGGACTTAAGGCAAGGACTGTAAGGAAATGGGAGGCAGTCTTGCAGAAAAATAAAAAGATTAACAACAGAGAACCTGAAAGATCTACAGATAAAACAATAAAAGTGCCACAAAAAAGACAATAATTGTTAAAGTGTAGCGACTCACCGTCCGAGCAAGCGAACCAGCTCAGTGGTCGGGTCGCGCGTCGTCGGAGTGACGAGGCCCAAGATGGCGCTGGGCCTTCGTCTTCCTCTGAGCGACGGGGAGAACCCGCGTGCGGGAAAGGTTTGATGACGTAGCGCACGTCATTTCCGTTTTCGGTGGGCGGGAACCGTTCCTCTTAAGAGGCCCGCGCAAGGCAGGAAAATAAATCAGTTTTGTTCTGCAACTCATCGACTAGTGTCTTACTTTCGCATCGCGGTAGCAGCCGCTACATTGGTGACCCCGACAGTCCAAACGGATTTTGGACCCGCACAATGGACGACAACGCCACAGCCAGTGCAGTGGCACTCAAGCTGCCCACCTTTTGGATGCTTCGGCCCCGCGTGTGGTTCGACCAGGCCGAAGTACAATTCCAACTGCAGCAGGTCATCTCCGACTCCACACGGTACTACCACGTGGTCAGCTCCTTGGACCAGGAGACAGCCGCCCAGGTCAGAGACTTCATCCAGTCTCCTCCGGAGGAAGGCAAGTACCCGGCTTTCAAAGACCTTCTTATTCGGACCTTTGGCCTCTCCCGTCGCGAGCGTGCCGCCCGCCTGCTTCATCTCGACGGCCTGGGGGACAGATCCCCGTCAGCCCTGATGAATGAGATGCTGGCCTTGGCCGCGGGATACAAGCCCTGCCTGATGTTTGAACAGGTCTTCCTCGAACAACTACCTGACAACATTCACCTGCTGTTGGCCGACGTCTATTTCAGCAACCCACGTGTGGTAGCCACCCGGGCAGATGTCCTGTGGAAGGCCAAACGCAAGAGCGGATCGTCCGTCAGCCAAATCACCAGACCGCGGGCCCAACGCCTACCTAAACCAGTCCCAGCAACCAAGCGACCACACCCCAGAAATACAGACAACGACACTGGCGACCAACTGTGTTTCTACCATCAGAGGTGGGGCGCGGAGGCCCGTCGATGCCGCCCACCCTGCAACTTTCAGGGAAACGCCAGGGCCAGCCACCGCTGATGGCTACAGCGGCTGGCCACCAACCCAGCCTCCTATTTGTTTGGGACAAGCAGTCCGGGCGTCGTTTCCTCGTTGATACTGGAGCAAAGGTCAGTGTTTTGCCCCCGACCGGCCGCAACACTCGTAGCAGGCAACAGGGTGCCGCACTCAAAGCAGCAAACGGCACAATGCTACGGACTTTCGGTACCCGTACAGTTCAATTACAATTAGGCGACAGCCGTTTTACGTGGAACTTTACCCTTGCCGCCATCGCCCGGCCACTCCTGGGAGCCGATTTCCTTCGGGCCCACAGCCTGTTAGTCAACCTGCGAGGGAAGCGGCTAGTGCACTCCAGAACTTTCCAAACCTACCCCCTGGGAGAAGCCAGCTTACCAGCCCCGCGCCTGGACTCTGTTTCCCTGTCTGGCAACGAGTTCACCAAGCTCCTAGTTGAGTTCCCATCGGTTTTGGCACCTCAGTTTACAAATTCAATGCCCAAACACTGGATGCGGCATCACATCATTACCACAGGGACACCCCTTCATGCCCGAGCACGACGACTACCTCCAGACAAGCTCCGCCTGGCAAAGGAAGAGTTCCGCCGCATGGAGGAGCTGGGGATCGTTCGCAGGTCAGACAGCCCCTGGGCCTCCCCCCTGCATATGGTCCCCAAAGCCACCGGTAGGTGGAGGCCCTGCGGCGACTACCGCAGGCTGAATGACGCCACCACCCCAGACCACTACCCCATCCCTCACATCCAGGACTTTGCGGCGAACCTACACGGGGCCCACATCTTCTCCAAGGTGGACCTCGTCCGGGGATACCACCAAATCCCGGTCCACCCTGACAACTTCCCCAAAACTGCGCTCATCACTCCATTTGGCCTCTTTGAATTCCTTCGAATGCCGTTCGGCCTTAAGAACACCGCGCAGACCTTCCAGCGGCTGATGGACACAGTAGGCCGCGACCTGGACTTCGTGTTCATTTACTCAGATGACGTACTAATCGCTAGCTGTGACCGCCAAGAACACCTTTTCCACCTCCGCCAACTGTACTCCCATCTCAGTGATTTCGGCCTCACTATCAACCTGGCCAAGTGCCAATTCGGACTCAACTCTATCGATTTCCTTGGCCACAGAATCACCAGCAAAGGAGCAACCCCCCTACCCGCCAAGGTAGGTGCTATCTGCCATTTTGCCCATCCCAACACAGGCCTGCAAGAATTCCTGGGGATGGTCAACTTTTACCATCAGTTCATCCCTCCAGCAGCCCGTATCATGCGCCCTTTGTTCTCGTTGATGTCTGGCAAGGGCAAGGACATTGCCTGGAACGACGAGGCCGCGGCTGCCTTCGTTAAGGCCAAGGACACCCTGGCAGACGCCGCGATGCTGGTACACCCTAGGACAGACGTCCCAACCGCCCTCACAGTGGACGCATCCAACACCGCGGTCGGTGGGGTACTGGAACAACTAATTGAAGGCCGTTGGCAACCCTTGGCGTTTTTCAGCAGGCACCTTAGACCACCCGAACTGAAATACAGCGCTTTTGATCGGGAACTTCTAGCGCTGTACCTGGCGGTCCGGCATTTCTGGTACTTTTTAGAAGACAGGCCTTTCACCGCTTTCACTGACCATAAGCCTTTGTCCTTCGCCTTCTCCAAGGTCTCCGATCCCTGGTCAGCTCGTCAGCAGCGATATTTGTCCTACATTTCCGAATTCACAACGGATATCCAACATGTCTCCGGAAAGAACAGTGTCATTGCTGACGCACTTTCCAGACCGACCATCCACAACCTGTCCCTGGGTGTAGACTACACAGCCCAGGCTGACGCACACCAAGCCGACGACAAGCTGCCTAGCTACAGAACCGCAGTCTCGGGCCTGCAGCTCCAAGATTTCTTTGTCGGTCCAGGTCAGCAGACCCTCCTTTGCGACATCGCAACAGGTCAGCTCCGCCCTATAGTTCCTGCAGCCTGGCGGAAACGTGTTTTCGACTTGGTACACGGGTTGGCGCACCCGTCTACCAGATCAACTGTCCGACTGGTCGCCAGCAAGTTCATCTGGCATGGCCTGCGCAAACAGGTTAGTGAGTGGGCCAGGACTTGTCCGCACTGCCAGACATCAAAAATCCAACGACACACCAAGGTCCCACCACAGCAGTGCGAGCCTACCCGTAGAAGGTTCGACCACATCCACGTCGACCTCATTGGTCCTCTGCCAGTTTCAAGAGGAGCCTGGTACCCCCTTCCCATTGTGGACCGGTTCACAAGGTGGCCAGAGGCAACCCCTCTATCCGACATCACGACTGATTCCTGCGCCCGGGCACTGCTCACAACTTGGATCTCACATTTTGGTGTTCCAGCCCACATCACTTCAGACAGGGGCGCCCAGTTTACCTCCAGCCTCTGGTCTGCATTAGTGAACATGCTAGGGACGCAGCTGCACACCACCACGGCCTACCACCCTCAATCAAACGGGTTAGTGGAACGTTTCCACCGCCATCTGAAATCAGCCCTGATGGCCCACCTGAAAGGTCCTAACTGGGTCAACGAACTGCCTTGGGTCCTGCTCCGCATACGCACTGCCCCCAAGGAAGATCTCCACGCTTCGTCAGCTGAACTCGTGTACGGTGCGCCCCTGGTCGTCCTAGGGGAGTTCATACCCGCCCTTCGGGGCCAAGAGGAACAACCCGCAGCAGTCCTGGAAAGACTGCACGAGAGGCTTGGCAGCTTGGCACCGATTCCCACTTTGCGGCATGGTCAAGCCCCATCCTGTGAGCCCAAGGAACTACGAGACTGTGAGTTTGTTTTCGTTAACAGGGGCACACCCCAGGTACTGTTGCAACGACCATACGAGGGGCCGTTTCGGGTCATCAGGAATAATGGGTCCACCTTTATTTTGGACATTGGGGGCAAGGAAGAGGTCTTCACGACAGACCGCCTCAAACCGGCCCATTTTGATCTACAACAACTGGTCAAGGTCCCAACACCGCAATGCAGAGGCCGACCTCCTAAGCAACAGCTAGCACAGCCCACGAACCTTGGGGACCGTATCGCCTGTTCTGGGGGTGGGGGGGTGGTTGTGTAGCGACTCACCGTCCAAGCAAGCGAACCAGCTCGGTGGTCGGGTCTAGCGTCGTCGGAGCAGTGAGGCCCAAGATGGCGCTGGGCCTTCGCCTTCCCCAAGCGACGAGGAGAACCCGCGCGCGGGAAAGGTTTGATGACGTAGCGCACACGTCATTTCCATTTTCAGTGGGCGGGAACCATTCCTCTTAAAAGACCCGCGCAAGGCAGGAAAATAAATCAGTTTTGTTCTGCAACTCATCGACTAGTGTCTTACTTTCGTATCGTGGTAGCAGCCACTACAAAAGTACCAATATTATCATGGTGTTGAAATGGAAATGCAAAATTTGGGCATTTTGTGAGGAAGTGGTGAAGAGGTCTATAGATTCAATTCTTTGATTTAAAAGATGTCATAAAATGTAAAATGCAAATCTAAAGTTTAATTGCACATTTACAACTTGATGTTAAACGAAAATTGTACCCTAAATTTGACTTGTTGTGGTGGGCTGGAAACCACATAATTGATATGGCATTATGTTTTTAGGAAGCAGAGCAATTAGTTCTTCAAGCTGCTATTAAAGGAGATCTGGAATTAAGCCAACAGCAAGTGGAAAATTACAAGGTACCTTTTTTAAGTATATTTTTCAATTAAGTTCTTGCAAGTGGCTGTCAAGTATAGGTACTAGTTTGACTTCAGTTAACACATGTTTGAAATAAAAGCTGAAAATGTTGGAAAAACTCAGCAGGTTAAACAGCATTTATGGAAAGAGAAACAGTTAATATTTCAAGTCATTCTCAGAAGGGACCTGTAGTCTGAAACATGAACTGTGTTTCTCATTGTAGAGATGTTGCCTGATCTGACAACTGTTTCCAACATCTGCAGTTATTTAGATTTCCATTTACCACCTGCTTGATGTGGTTTGGTAGAATAGTGATTTTCCTGTTCAATAAATTGAGCACTCGGGTAATGGAGATAACGTTTGAACTTCTGTGGAATGGGGTTCATGCAGTATTGTTTTTGTTGCAGTTTTGTTGGATTCATGCAGTATTGTTTTCGAGGAATTGAGTTCAAGAGTCGGGAAGTTATGTTGCAACTTTATAAAACTCTAGTTAGACTGCATCTGCAGTATTGCATTCAATTCTGGTCGCCCCATTACAGGAAGGATGTAGAGGCTTTGGAGAGGGTGCAGAAGAGGTTTACCAGGATGCTGCCTGGATTAGGGGGCATGTGCTATAAGGAGAGGTTGGATAAATTTGGGTTGTTTTCTCTGGAGCTGCGGATGATGAGGGGAGACCTGATGATAGATTATGAGAGGATCGAAAGAGTAGATAGCCAGTATCTTCTTCCCAATGTTGAAATGTCTAATACCAGATGGCATGCATTTAAGATGAGACGGGGTTAGTTCAAAGGAGATGTGCAGGGCAAGTTTTTTTTTACAGAGTGGTGGGTGCCTGGAATGTGCTGCCAGGGGTGATGGTGGAGGCAAATACAATAGACGCGCTCAAGAGGCTCTTAGGCACGTGAATGTGCAGGAAAAGGAGGGATATGGACATTGTGCAGGCAGAAGGGATTAGTTTAGTTGGGCATTTGATTACTAATTTAATTAGTTCAGCACAACATTGTGGGCTGAAGGGCCTGTTCCTGTGCTGTGCTATGTTCTATGAAGTTGGCAATTGGGCTACACTTCATATGCACCATACAAATGCATTTAATAGAACTAAATATGTCCCCGAAGTGTAAAGTCCTATATGAAATGCCTTTACTCCTGAGATTTTTTTTGCTATTTGCAGAAATTATTCAGAATTAGGATTAGAAATGACAGACTTGATGTTAACCCTGATACTTGTTTGACATTTTTTAAAAAGTTTAACAATCCAGTCATATGTCCCCAATCTACTCAGTGCTCCTGTTATCATCTTGTTTTGGTTTTGTTTTGTAATCCATCATCAGAGCAGCTTATATTCATCTCCACGATGTTGCCCTTACATCCTTGCTACAGCATATCTGCTCTGTATCCTTCTTCCATTCCTTTGTTACCAATGTTCCCCTGGCCAGTCTCTCCTCTTACACCTTTCATAATAGTAAAGTCATCTAAACTTCTGCTGTCTGTATTTTCATTCGCATCAACTCCCACCACAACTTTGCTCACTGACCTACAGTGATGTCTGGTGTAGGAATTTTAAAATCATTGCTTTTTCAAATTCCTCCCCTGACCTTACTGATCCTTGTCCCTGGAGCTTCCTCCGTCCCAGCAGGCCTCTTGTATTGCACTATTGGCAGCTATATCTTCAGCTGCTGGGATCTCAGATCCCAGAATTCTTACACAAACCTCAGTACCTGCCTATTTCTGCCTTTTTAGAAGCTCCTTAAAATCTGCATGTTGTTGATTAAGATTTTTGTCACCTTTCAGATAGGTTGGTATGAAACTGTTTGATAACATTCCTGTGAATTACCATGGGATATTTTACTTGATTAAAAGTGATGTATTAATTCAAGTAGTAGTAGGAGTAGTAGTAGTTGTTGTTGTTTGCTGACTTGACCCAGATTTCACCTGCTTTTTAGAGCTTAGGAATCCAGGCAGGGAAATGATATCGATGCTATTGACTCCAGCAGACTAATACTTTTTATATCACTCCTGCCCAGGAGGAAAACAGAAGTGCTACCATCTTCCACCCTGGTCAATAAAGGAAGCCTTCTTAATGATGCACTCACCCTTCAATATTTGGCCTGATCTCCCCTGGCTGTTGCTAAGGTCCCATTTTTGCCCCAAGCTCATTGCTCACCAATTCTCCCCAGGTCAACATCTATCTGACCCAAGACAGCAAACAAAACCAAATAATAATGATTTGAAATTCTAATCTGCATTTCTAGTGCACGGAGCTTTGAGTCACTTAATTTCTGAAACTATTCTAACTGGAGTAATTGAACATTTGAATCCTTGTAAGTCATTTAGAAAATTAGTAGTTTGGAATTTGATTAATTGTGAGACATTCTCCAGAATGTGGTGTGATTTTATTTTCCGGTGTAACCTAACCAGACTCCTTACAGAAGTACATGTCTATCAAAAATTCTAACGAAAATCATTTGTTTCTGCATTTTTCATATTTTGTCTTTAAGCTACACTAATGGTAGTCCTCGACTAATTGGTCATACCATCTGCAGGAGTTACAATAGAGATGAGATATCTTTATTAGTCACATGTACATCGAAGCACACAGTGAAATACATCTTTTGTGTGGTGTGTTCTGGGGCCAGCCCACAAGTGTCACCACGCTTCCGGCACCAACGTACCATGCCTGCAACTTCCCAACCCGTACTTCTTTGAAATGTGGGAGGAAACCAGAGCACCCAGAGGAAACCCACACAGACACAGGGAGAACATACAAACTCCCTACAGAAGTGATTCAATGATGGTTTGGAGCTCAGCATCTGAGTATGCGCTAACACAAGTACTGTCTGCATACTGCAGCTCAACTGCTTGATTTTGGGGTGCCCTTGGCCCTGGAGCATGGTCACTGTAGACCGAACACTTTCCCATTAGTTCTGGAGATTAGCGGGAAGTTTGTTGGCAATAAGGTGCACCTTGAGAAAATGCTGGAGCAAAGATGCAGCCTTGACTCTGGTCTTCACTGAAATTGGCCCTATTGTAGACCCATTGATTAGGATCATGGCTTGCATTCTATTCTGAAGTAAACATAAAATAATGATGAATTTCCCTGGGCAACCACATTCAAGGAGGATGATTGAAATCCTTCCCAATTGATGGAGTTAAGGCTTTGATGAGGTTGGAAAAAGTTATGTATAGTGGTTGGTACTGCTCATTGCATTTTTCTTGGAGCTATTGCAAGGTGAAGGTCACATCCTATAGTGGACAGAATCCTTGGTGCAATTTGGGAAGAAGCTTTTTGGCCATTGGGACAACTTTGGTACTCTCCCTATAGCTGATAGCAAGGAGACCACTCTAGTTGCCACAGTTAAACTTGTCTCCCTCCTACACTCAACTCCTAGAAAACTCAAACTGCCCCCCCCACCAACCCCCCATGCTGCGCAAGCTGTCTTCTAACAATATAAAGGTTCATGGTAAGACCCTAGTAAATATGAGCCACTTCCAATATCTCAGGAGCCATCCATTATTGAAGCTGGACATTGAGGGAAAAAAGACATGGACTTCCAGCCGCATGGATCTAAAAGCTGTACTGCCAAAGCGATTACTAGGTAGACTGAGGAAAAGACCTAAACACACCACAAAGTGGTTAAGTTTTAAACAGAAACCGCAAAGGTAGCCAAGCAAGTCATTGTATCAGACTGGATGCAGTGGTTTCACCCTCCTTGTGCAACTAGGTAATAAGTGCTGATCTTGTTAGCAATATCCACATAAATAAAAAGAGAATGACCATGAAACACCAGTTTCAGCAGAGCCTCATCCCTTGTCCTAATATGTCCGTTTCAGACAGGGATCATTGAATCATACTGAAACATCTATCTCTTCTGTACCTAGCTAGGAAAACTGAATCTAATTATAGAATTATTTTGTTACTTAATTACAACCCCATTTCCACCTTGTGTGTCACGAACAAGAAATTGAACTACGCATGAGTTGTCTGGTCCAGATGGTTTCCATCCCAGTTCTGATCCAATAGTAAAATCTAGTTTTGCACCTATGCTTTAGTGTGTTTTAAGTCTTCATTATCCATAGTAATTACAGTAGTGACTACGAAAAATAAAGTACTTCCATACTTTTATTCCATTTCTTGGTCTCTGTATCTAATTCAAAACAATAAAATGGTATAGATTGTAGTATGTTACAAATGGGTTTGCAGAAAATCAATAAACCTGTCATGTTGCAGATTCAAATAGCAGAATTAACTGCTGAAAACCATAAGATTCATGAACAGTTGCGTCAGGCAAATGAACAAAACCATCGTACTTTGAGTGCGTTTACACAGAAGATGGCAGCTCTGCAGGAAGAATGCAAAATTGCTAAGGTACAATCTTGAATGTTTCTGAAATGTAATCTGTGGTATAAATTTGGAGAAAACAGGATGGGTTAAAGGGTAGCGTTTTGCAGTCAAAGTCGAGTTTATGTCATATGCACAAGTACATTTATGCACCGGTGCAATGAAAACCTTGCAGCAGCATCACAGGCATATAGCATCATTTAAGAAGCATTCACAAGAAAAACATAATTAAACATAAATTATACACAATTTTTACAAGAAAGAACACAAATTAAAAACAAAAAAAATGCAAAGTCCATTTTAGTGCAAAATGATCAAAGTGGTCATAGTGTTGCTATACTGAGGTAATGATTAGAGCTGTGCAGGTTGGCTCAAGAACCGAATGGTTGAAGGAAATTAGCTGTTCTTGAACCTGGTGGTGTGGGACTTCAGGCTTCTGTACCTCCTGCCCTATGGTAGCATGTGAGTGCCCAAGAGGAAGAATGCGAGCAGTGGTGCTCCACAAAGATCATTGCCAGAACCAGTGGTGTTCATATATTAATGACTTGGTCTCTGGAATCAGAAACACAATTTCTAGATTTATAGATGATACCAAATTAGGTTCAGATTGCGAATACTGAGGAGAACTGCAGCATCCTACAGGGGAAATGAGCAAATTTGGTGAATGGATAAATAATTAGCAAATGTAGATAATACATTTTTGCTAGAAAGAATAGAGAGGTAATTTGTGACTGAGAAGGTGCAGGTCTAGGTATGTTGGAGTGACAAAAAGATCTTGGAGTAGAAATGCATCAGTCACTGAATGGCCACAGGTTACCAAAGCCATTTTTAAAAAAAAAGTAACCCAAACACTAGGGTATATTTCCAGAAGAGTAGTATTGAAAAGTAGGGAAGTTATGCTAAACCTGTATCAAAGCTTAAACCACACTCTGACTACTGCATAGAGATTCTGGTGACCATATAAAAAGGGTAATGAAGCACAAGAGAGGTGCAAAGAATATTTACGAGAAGATGAAGATGCGTTATACATATCAGGAAAGGACGAACAGTCTGAGTTTTTTTCTCCCTCTTGAGATGATCTGAATGATATCTTGGTGTTTTATTTAAATTATGAAAGGTTTTGACACAATGGATGCAGAGGGAAAATTTCAACATGCATGAAGAAACATTACTAGAGTCTATCATTATAAGATGCTCATCAAGAAGTACAGTAGAGAGTTCAAAAGAAACTTCTCTGTAAAAGGTTATGGGGAAACATGGAACTTTCTACAACAGGGAGTAGTTAAAGCAGTGGTATTAAGTAATCCTGATCAAGGAAAAAAGTACCAAAATACATTTAAAGGGTGGCTGGACAAGCATATGTGAGAGAGAGAGGAATAGAGAATTTCACTGAAAGATGAGGAAAGACTGAGGATGTTTAAGCAGTGCCTAAATGCGGTATAATATGGTGGCATTGAATGGCCTGTTTCCTGTGCCATCTGTCCTATATAATAACTTCAGTATTTCTCAGCTAAAGCAAAATGACTGCTGTTTTCAGTTTGGATGCAAGAGGATTCCTCATCCATAGTGTTGCATATTTTTCCAGACTCTGTCTTTAGTTTTTATGATCGTACATGAGTTCATAACTGTAATCAGTAGTCACGAAACAGTGCACCCTGATGCCTTCCCAATCATCATGGGGGGACTTCACCAGGCCAGCTTGAAGAAGTTTCTAACCAACTACCACCAACACGTCACCTGCAGAACCAGAGGAGCCAACACACTCGATCACTGTTACACCACCATCAAGAATGCTTGCCGTGCCATCCCACGCCTGCACTTTGACAAGTCTGATCACCTGGCTGTATTTCTACTCCTGGCATATAATGAGAGACTGAGGACCACAGCACCAGTGGTGAGGATGGCAAAGATTTGGTCAAGGGAGGCAGAGGAGCATTTACACAGGGATTCATCTTTGGATCTGAATGAATATTGCCATATCTGTCACTGACTTCATTAAGACCTATGTAGACAAGTGTGTGCCTTTGAGAACATACCGAATCTTTCCAAACTAGAAGCTCTGGCTGAACCAGGAGATTTGCGGTCTGCTGAGGGCTAGATCTGTGGTGTTCAAGACCTGCAATCCAGAATCCTACAGGAAGTCCAGGTACAACCTACGGAAGGCCATCCTGAGAGTGAAAAGGCAATTCTGTGTGAAATTAGAGGTGAAATCAGATGCACGACAGCTGTGGCAGGGTTTGCATGCCAGTACTTCCTTTTAGGCGAAGCCTAACAGCATAAATGGCAGTGATGCTTCACTTCCTGATGAGCTCAACACCTTTTCGTGCACACTTTGAAAGGGAGAATAACACTACATCTGTGCAAATCCCCACAGCACCTGGCGACCCTGTCATCTCTGTCTCGGGGGCCAATGTCCGAAAATCCTTTGGGCGGGTGAACCCTTGCAAGGTATCAGGCCCCGAAGGTATACCTGGCCGGGTACTGAAAACCTGTGCCGACCAACTGACTGGAGTGTTCAAGGACATCTTCAACCTCTCACTGTTGCAATCTGAGGTTCCTACCTGCTTCAAAAGGGCAGCAATCATGCCAGTGCTCAAGCAGAGCAGGGTGAGCTGCCTCAATGACTATCGCCAGGTAGCACTCACATCTACTATAATGAAGTGCTTCAAGAGATTAGTTATGGCTCAAATTAACTCCTGCCTGAGCAAGAACCTGGACCCCCTACAATTCGTCCACTGCCACAACAAGTCTACAGCAGACGCAATCTTACTGGCTCTCCACTGTGCTTTGGAGCACCTAGACAACAGCAAGACATGCATCAGGCTACTGTTTATCGATTACAGCTGGGTGTTCAACACCATCATCCCCTCAGTACTAATAACCAAGCTTCAAAACCTGGGCCTCTGGACCTCACTCTGCAACTGGATCTTCGACTTCCTTATCGGGAGACCACAGTCAGTGCGGATTGCCAATAACATCTCTTCCTCACTGACAATCATCACAGGCGCACCTCAAGGATGTATGCTTAGCCCACTGCTCTGCTCTACTCTATACTCATGACTGTGTACGTAAGCCCAGCTCAAATCCATCTATAAATTCGCTGATGACACCACTGTTGTTGGTAGAATCTCAGATGGTGATGAGGAGGTGTACAGGAGTGAGTTAGATCAGCTGGTTGAGTGGTGTCACAACAACAACCTCGCACTCAACGTCAGTGAGACCAAGGAACTGATTGTGGACTTCAGGAAGCGGAAGTTGGGAGAACACACACCAGTCCTCATTGAGGGGTCAGCGGTGGAAAGGGTGAGCAGCTTCAAGTTCCTGGGTGTGAACACCTCTGAGGATCTGTCCTGCACCCAATGCATTGATGCAATCAAAAAGAAGGCACGCCAGTAGCTCTACTTCATTAGGAATTTGAGGAGATTTAGTATGTCACCAAAGACTCTTGCAAGTTTCTATAGATGTACAGTGGAGACCATTCTGACTGTTGCATCACAGCCTGGTATGGAGCCTTCAATGCACAGGATCTCAAGAGGCTGCAAAGGGCCATAGACTCAGCCAGCTCCGTCATGGGCACAACTGTTGAGGACTCCTTCAAGAGGCAGTGCCTCAAGAAGGCGGCATCCATCATTAAGGACCCTCACTATCTGGGACATGCCCTCTTCTCGTTACTACCATCAGGAAGGAGGTACAGTAGCCTAAAGACCCACACTCAATATAGGAACAGCTTCTTCCCCTCTGGCATCAGATTTCTGAACAGCACATGAATATTACTTTGTTATTCCTTATTTTGCACTATTTATTTACTTATGTAATTTATAGATATTTATGTCTTTGCACTGTACAGCTGCCACAGAACAACAAATGTCATGTCATATGTCAGTGGTAATGAATCTGATTCTGTAAAAAGTCATTGAAACTTTAGAACTTTGCAGGAGTTTAAGAAAATTTGAGGATATTTTGTTGATTTTTTTTTCCATGTTGTACAGTGAAACAATGTACAGTAAGCAATTCCAAGAAAATTTAATTAGTGGAAAATATAAATTAGTGGCTGAAACTGCTATGTGCCATTAATAGTTACTACTAGGTTTTGAGATGATTGTCTGGTAGCTACCATTTATGAATGTGGTATTTGCATTGATTAGCTGTTATTTTCACTTCATGGCATGACAGGTGTGATTTTTTTTTGTGTGTGGTTTTAATAAGTTGCTTTATGTTTTTAAGTAGAAGTTTTCTACTTCCTTTTTCCCCATCCTCATCCCTCCTTGATATGAATTATGTATCCAACATTTCAATATGGGACAATATATGAAATCAGAAATTAAATTCCTTTTAAGCAAAGTTAATTTTTATTTAATGTTATAAATCACAGAAAATGTTTCAATGCTTCTGTTCTTCAAGCTACAATGTTCAATGTAAACATGGATCAGGAAACCTAATCCTTATTGATCTTCACCCCAACTTAGAGCATGCAGCAGTTACTGGTGATTTAGAATTTGCTGTTTGTCTGATCTGCACTCCATTTAAGAATGGTTGTATGATAGAAACATCAGTTTGCAAAGTATGTATGTTCACCACACTTGGGAACAGATCAGGAGTCTCCAGCAATACAAACAATAGTAAATAATCCTGATCAAAAAAAAAAGCAACCGACAACACTAAATGCTAGGAATCAAGGATTAACTCTGTTCTAATGATCAGGTTACCTAGATTGTGAAGAATTTAACACCTTAAAATTCTTCTACTTAGTGATTTTTATACTGCCTTACAGGCTGAGCAAACTGCAACTGCTGTAGATTTTGAAAGTTACAAAGTTCGTGTTCATAATGTCTTAAAGCAACAGAAGAACCGATCAGCTGCCCAGAATGAAAATGAATTGACTCAGCAAGAAAAGTGAGTTATGGAAGCCAAAAGAATTTTCTCCATTTGGTATCCCTTTCTGAATACCTAATTGTAAATTCACTCTGTTATTTATTGATGATTTTACACTGCTTCCTTCACTTATGTAGGTACAACATTTTGAATTCATAAGTAATATAGGGTGCAGCTGAGCTCCTTTATGCCCATTTCTATACCTGCACACCAGGCTGGGGCAAATTGGCACAATGGATTGGGTCAGAATAGTCTTCTGGAAATAGTACTTTGAAGGGCTGATAATAAAGCTACACTAATCTAGTGACTGGTAACAAACCTCTAGATTAACATGAATTAGTTGAATTAAAGGGTCGTGGGAGTAACAGTGTACTGATTATTGTCAATGTGTCAAAGCAAATAAAATGTTGGAATATAAAGTTAAAATAGATTAACATTACATAAAAACATTCAGAATGTGATTAAAATATTGTTAACTTGATTTCTTAGCGTAAAAAAATTTGTAAATTTGGGATGTACACAAAATATCTAAGTTTCTTGGAATGTTTAGTTTTAATTTATGCAGAGAGTAGAAGGTGAGTAAAGACAGCATCAAGTAAATAAAGTTCAGATGAGTTGAATGCATAATATGCATAATTAATATTAAAACAGATCTCTGAAGATCTCAGTGTTGAAAGAGTGAAAGTCATTCAGAATAATTTGTTGCCTTTTATTATCCCACAACGAAGTGATTTGGAATGGATTATTATGTTAAAGTTACAATTACAAATGGTTTTAATCTCAGAAACATATTAGAAGGTAAGAGGTATTTGAACTGCAGTTGTTTGGATGTGTGAAAATGCTGGGTGATGATTTCATATGCTTACTTAATTTGTCACTTTAGAGTGGAGAAAGCTTTTTCTTTCCCTCCCTAATCTGTCAATATGTTTGTACTATAACCACCAAAGAGAAGAAAATAGGAATGTAACTACATCCCTTCGTTGAGCCAGATCATACTCAATCTAGCTCAGGGGCCCCATGCTATTCGAGGGGCCGTACAGAGGTAGTGCTGAATAAATGCAATTATTTTTTTATTGCAGAGAACATCTCCAAAAGGTGATTGACCAGTTGAAGGCCAAATTACAGGAAACTCAGTGTAATCTACAAGTCAGTGTGGGTGAGCTGCAGGCTCTGCAGTTAGAGCATGACATGCTGCTGGAACGGCATAACAAGATACTGCAAGAAACTGTTTCCAGGGAGGCTGAGATTCGAGAAAAGTATGTCCATCTCTATTTATGATTTTTTTAATTGTAACTTGGAGTATTTGCTCTAATTTTGGCCTGAATATCTAATGGGGTGGGCTGCATAATTGGAGGAGGGTGACAGGTTTCACAGAGGAGAGAATTAAGCAGGTTGGCCAATTTGGGTAGTATAGGTAAGTCATATCTTTAGACCCTGGATGGTCTTTGTATTTGGATAGTGAGGAATTGGGCATTGTTCGGAGGAAAGCACAGGTGCTTAAAGGGTAGGGAGGGCACTCCTGCTTTTCCTAAGCTACTTGCATACTCTTCAAAGCTTCCTCTACCTTCCCTCAGCTGCCTGGTTTTGAGGCCTTACAAACCCGACTGCCACAGTAAATTCTGCAAAGCTGGTTAAGGCAGAGACTTCCAGATGCATTAATGTATGTAAAATGCCATCTTACCTCTAGCAATGGGTTGGTTGCCCACCCATGTCCTGTCTCTATGACCCAGTAGTTGGAACTGGTTTCCTGAGTGCTTGGAATTTGTCTGCATTTAGCTGCATTTACTCATCTTAAAGTTGTTACCCCCAGCTACATCCAAATGTCTCATTCCTGAATTTTTTTGAAGCTTGGCATTGCTTGATCCTATGACCAGAGGATTTTGCATCTAGTGTTAATATTTTGAGAACATTCTTTCTTGAATTTTGAATATTAATTGATTTCTCTGCTCAGTTTTAAGCATTGAGGTGCAGTGGTATAAGATGTTGATATTTTTTATTTTCAAAGGAAAATGCAGTGGTATGCAAAAGTTTGGGCACCCCGGTCAAAATTTCTGTTACTGTGAATAGTTAAGTGAGTAGAAGATGAACTGATCTCCAAAAGTCATAAAGTTGAGATGAAACATTCTTTTCAACATTTTAAGCAAGATTAGTGTATTATTTTTGTTATATACAATTTTAGAATGAAAAAAAGAAAGGAGCACCATGCAAAAGTTTGGGCACCCCAAGAGATGCGAGCTCTCAGATAACTTTTACCAAGGTCTCAGACCTTCATTAGCTTGTTAGGGCTATGGCTTGTTCACAGTCATTGTTAGGAAAGGCCAGGTGATGCAAATTTCAAAGCTTTATAAATACCCTCACTCTTCAAACCTTGTCCCAACAATCAGCAGCCATGGACTCCTCTAAGCAGCTGCCTAGCACTCTGAAAATTAAAATAAATGATGCCCACAAAGCAGGAGAAGGCTATAAGAAGATAGCAAAGCGTTTTCAGGTAGCCGTTTCCTCAGTTTGTAATGTAACTAAGAAATGGCAGTTAACAGGAATGGTGGAGGTCAAGTTGAGGTCTGGAAGACCAAGAAAACTTTCCGAGAGAACTGCTGGTAGGATTGCTAGAAAGGCAAATCAAAACCCCCGTTCGACTGCAAAAGACCTTCAGGAAGATTTAGCAGACTCTGGAGCGGTGGTGCACTGTTCTACTGTGCAGTGACACCTGCACAAATATGACCTTCATGGAAGAGTCATTAGAAGAAAACCTTTCCTGCATCCTCACCATGAAATTCAGCGTCAGAAGTTTGCAAAGGAACATCTAAACAAGCCTGATGCATTTTGGAAACAAGTCCTGTGGAGTGATGAAGTTAAAATAGAACTTCTTGGCCGCAATGAGCAAAGGTATGTTTGGAGAGAAAAGGGTACAGAATTTCATGAAAAGAACCCGATCATGCTTTGGGCTTGTGTTGCAGCCAGTGGCATGGGGAACATTTCACTGGTAGAGGGAAGAATGAATTCAATTAAATACCAGCAAATTCTGGAAGCAAACATCACATCGTCTATATAAAAAAAAAGCTGAAGATGAAAAGAGGATGGCTTCTACAACAGGAATAACAATCCTAAAAACACCTGAAAATCCACAGTGGACTACCTCAAGAGGCACAAGCTGAAGGTTTTGCCATGGCGCTCACAGTCCCCCAACCTAAACGTCATCGAAAATCTGTGGATAGACCTCAAAAGAGCAGTGCATGCAAGACGGCCCAAGAATCTCACAGAACTAGAAGCCTTTTGCAAAGAAGAATGGGCAAAAATGCCCCAAACAAGAATTGAAAGACTCTTAGCTGGCTACAGAAAGCGTTTACAAGCTGTGATACTTGCCAAAGGGGGTGTTACTAAGTACTGGCCATGCAGGGTGCCCAAACTTTGGCTTTGGGCCCTTTTCCTTTTTTGTTATTTTGAAACTGTAAAAGATGGAAATAAAAAAAAGTAATCTTGCTTAAAATATTAAAGAAATGTGTCATCTTTAACTTTATGCCTTTTGGAAATCAGGTCATCTTTTACTCACTTAACTATTCACAGTAACAGAAATTTTGACCAGGGGTGCCTAAACTTTTGCATGTCACTGTAGCTATTCTCTTAGACTAGTTAAATTCATACCCATGCAATCTTGATGTAAACAAATTAACTGCTCCCATTGCTTAAAATTAGTTTTTAACTTTTTTTCTTTTGTGATTCATAGCATAACCAGGTAAAAAGACGATGATACATAAACAGATAAAAAGATTATGATACTTATGTATGTTATTTTAAGTGTGTTAACTTATTAGTCATTCTAAAGGTGAAATCTAACATCATTATACATAAGCAATGTTCCATTATATTCAGTGGCACATCATTACAGATGGCTGTAGCAAGCAATTTTAAATGCAAGTAATCAGATATTTAACATGAATACATGATAGGTATTATAATTAAACTGGAAGTTAAATGACTGTCCAACTGCTGGCGGTTTACTTGGGGTTATGTTTCTCAAGTAATTATGAACCGCTTTAATCCCATATAATCATATACTATATTGTATAAATGGGTGAACATTGTGGTGAATTTCAGTGTAAAGCAACATAATATTGTAGAAATATGTTTGAATATTGACATGTTATTTAACCATTAACCATTACTTAATAATTAACCATTTTTGATAACATCTCAAAGGCATTGTACAAATTGGCAGAATGAATATTAACTAACCCAGCCACTTTTTTAAAAAAAAATCATATCCTGCCAACTTGTACCTTTGCATGCCTTTAAATCAGGTTTAGATATATGATTTTTTTTAAACTTGTATATTTTTTGCCTTATCATCTGATCCAACCAGTTGCTTAACAAATTAATTTGGTGATGCTCTAGAATTATTTATAGTGTTAGAGTTCAATGATACAATAATATGACACTGTATATAACCATAAATTCCAAATTTTCTTCTCAGAATTCCACATTTAGTTAATTAATATTTAAACCAAGGAATGAGCTTGAGGGAAGTTGCCACTATTGTGTGTCTCAAAAACTAATTGAGCAGTTGATCTTGATCTATATATTTGTACAATAATTTGCAGACTTTGCTGTGTCCAGTCAGAAAATGCGATGTTGAGATCAGAGCATGCTCAGACTGTGAGTCAGTTGAACACCCAGAATGAAGCAGCTCAAAACAACTTCCGCGAGCAAGTCCAGCAAATACAAGAAAATCACAGAAAGACAGTTGAAACGTTACAGCACCAATTGTCTACAATGGAGGCACAGATATTCCAGCTTAAAACTGAAAACAGTTTAGCAAGTGAGTATCGATACTTGTCAGAGTGCTGCCTGCTCAGTTGAGATAGTGGATAAATTTGAAGAAAACGGTACGCTGTGTTGACAGTAGCAGCTTGCATTTATCTTTCTTTCAATTTTGATTTTTATCAGCTAATTAGTGAATACACTTGATTTGTTTTAAGAATGTGGACATTTTTTATAAATCAGGTTGTTACATGATTTTCTTTCAAACAGTTAATTGAAATACATTTAGAGCCTCTCTCACAAATTATTTACAGCTTGGATAATGAATTATTCATTTACATGCTTTTCTGTGCATTACAGTTAATAATAAGGCCATCAACAGTGCTATCAACCAAAAATGACTCATTAGTTACCTGCTTATAGGTGTCATAGAGTTGTACAGCATGGGAAGTGGTCAATTTAGTTTCTTCCAGGACCACTTGGCTCCAGACTTCATTGCAGCGCTGGTCCAAGCATGGACCGAGGAGCTGAATTCCAGAGGCTAGATGGGAGTGACTGTGCAGTATTTGACCATGTGTAGGATCAAGGAGTTGCAATGAAAATGAAATCAAAGGGAAAACTCTGCAGTGGTTGGAAACATACCTCGCAGAAAAGAAGATGCTGTGGTTGTTGGAGGCTGATCATATTGGCCCCAGTGCATTGATGGAAGAGTTTCTCCAGGTAGTATCCTAGTGAGGAAAGAAGGGAAGGAGATGGGAAAAGAGAGAGTGAGGGAAGGCACCTCATGAACTTCCTCTTACTACTTCAAACCAAATCAACATGTCCTTCTGCTGTTTTTGTCTCAACTAAATGGAATTGTAGTCCTGGATGTGTTTTTTTTAAATGACACATTGTTTTATTAACCAGATATTGGCTGCATTCCTCTCAAATGAAACTAAATTTGCTACCAACAATGACTGAGTCAATATAATTCTGCAGCACCAGATGGTGACTCACTAGCATCTACAATTAAGTAATACAGGCACAGCAGGAACAGGTGCTGTGAGCAAATAGAGGAGTTTAATATTAAAGTTTTTGATAACATCTGGTTGACGGTTGTTGTAATCTGACCAGTTTATTAAAAAGGTAACATAATTTGACTTTTGTTCATATATATTTGTTTAAGGTTCTCCCCCAATTCAGCCTTCGGGGAAGATTTTGCGTGACAGAAAAAGCATGGACATATCTCTATTAGATATAAATTCCATTGATCGTGAGGAAGGAGAGGGAATGGAGATGACTGAAACAGAGTCAGTGTCGTCTACTAATAACCAAGTTGCATCTCTTGAGCAATTGCTCAGTTCCCCTGAGACTAAGTCAGGTTAGTTGACGATAATGAATTTGGAACAATCTTAAAATAGTACTTACATAACTTTCATTATCAAGCTAATAAAATTTAAGACCATAAGCTTATTATTTGTCTTTTTTGTATTAGTTATTATTTTGCAGAAAACATTGTCTGTTTAATTTGTCATATTTAATTAAACTTCTTTATGTAAAGGACGTCCTTAATACTTTTTTAAACTTTTACAAATATAAAAATTAATAGATGTATCAAATCTAATTGTGTATCTTAAAATTTTCTGTGTGCTTTGCTATTAAAACTGCTAAGATAGCCAATTATCTAGAAATTATTTGGTGCCCCTAATGCTGTGTTAATTGTTTGCTGTGAGGAGTGGCAACAACTGTTTTGCCACTTGGAAAAATGACCAAGGCTCAAGCTGTTAGGGGCTACTAACACTCTGCAAAATGGTAGAGCATGCAATGTGTACTGGATAATTGGGAAGTGGTCTGTGGGTTGCGAGTGAGGGGCAAGGAGGACTGTGGATTGGAAGGGGGAGTTTATTTGCATCAATTTAGAACAGTACAGCACAGGAACAGGCTTTTCGGCCCACCATGACTGTACCAACCACGATGCCAATCTGAACTAATCCATTCTGCCTGCATATGGTCCATATTCCTCCATTCCCTGCCTGTTCATGTGCCTGTCTAAATGCCTCTTAAAGTTTGTAATCGTATCTGCTTCTACCACTGCCCCTGGCAGGTGCCACTCTCTGTGTAAGAAAAAAAAACTTGCTTCTCACATCTCCTTTAAACTTTCCCCCTCTCACCTTTAACCTATGCTATCTTGTACTTGACCTTTTTCTACCCTAGGAAGTAAGATCAACTACCCTATTTACACCTCTCAGAATTTTAGATACTTCTATTGGGTCACCTCTCAGCCTTCAACACTCCAGTGAAAACAATCCAAGTTTGTCCAACTTCTCCTTGTAGCTAATATTCTCTAATCCAGGTAACAACCTGATAATCTTCTTCTGCACCCACTCCAAAACTTCCACATCCTTCCTGTAATGGGGTGCCCAGAACTGAACACAATATTCCAAATGTGGCCTAACTAAATTTTTATAGAAGTGCAATGTGACTTCCTCAGTGCACCAACCGATGAAGGCAAGCATGCCGTACACCTTCTTTACCATCCTATCCATTTGTGTTGCCATTTTCAGGGAGCTGTGGACTTGCACCTCAAGATCCTTCTGGACATCAATGCTTCTAAGGGACCTGCCATTTACTATATACTTTGCACTTGCATTTGACTTCCCAAAGTGCAACACCTCACACTTGTCCAGATTAAACTCCACCTGCTATTTCTCTACCCAAATTTCCAACTGATCTCTATCCTGCTGTATCATTTGACAGCTTTACTCACTATCCACAACTCCATGAATTTTGATGGAGAAGGGTCCTGGACCAAAACATTGACCGCCTCCTTTTCTCCACGGATGCTGCCTGGCCTGCTGAGTTCCTCTGGCATCATCGTGATTTTCATCTAGATTCCAGCATCTGCAGTCCTTTGTTTCTTCATCAGTTTTCATGTTATATATTTATGTCCTGGCACTGATCCTTACAGAACACCACTGGTCACAGACCTCCAGTCAGAAAAACACCCCTCCACCGCAACCCTCTGTCTTCTATGACCAAGCCAATTTTGTATCCAACTTGCCATGGACCCTGTGTGACTTTATCTTCTGGACCAGCCGACCAATAGGGACCTTGTCAAACGTTTTACCAAAATCCATGTATTCAACATCCACTGCCCTACCCTTGTCAATCATCTTCGTCAATTCCTCAAAAATTTAATCAAATTTGTGAGACCAGATCTTCCCTGCACAAAGCCATGCTGACTTTACTAATAAGTCGATGTTTTTCCAAATGAAAGTAAATCCTATCCCTAAGAATCTTCTCCAATAATTTCCCTACTACTGATATAAGGCTCACCAGGTTATAATTTCCTGGTTTGTCCTTGTTGCCCCTCTTAAACAAAGAAACAACATTGGCTATTCTCCAGTATTCAAGGACTCATCTGTGACTAAAGAGGATACAAAGGTCTCTGTTAAGGCCCCAGTAATCTCCTCTCTGGATCCAGAGTATCCTCCTTCCATCAGGCCCTGGAGGCTTGTCCACTTTAATGTTTTTCAATTCACATACCTCCTCCTCCTTAATATTGACTTGCCATAGAATATCAACACACCCCTCCTTGATCTCACCGTTCTCCATGTCCTTCTTGGTGAATACCAATACAAAGCACTCATTCAGGACCTTAGCCATTTCCTCTGGCTCCACACATTAATTCCCTCCATTGTCCTTAAGTGGACCTACCCTTTTCCTAGCTGCCCTCTTGCTCCTAATATGCATATAAAATGTCTTAGGATTCCCCTTAATCCTACTTGCCAAGCATATTTCACAGCCCCTTTTAGCCCTCCTAATTCCTTGTTTAAGTTCTTTCCTCCTCCCTTTATGTTTCTCAAGGGCCTTGTCCGATTTCAGCTTCCTAAACCTTGTGCTTTCTTTTTCTTTTTGACTATATCTCTTGTGATTCCAAGTTCCCGAATCTTCCCATCCTTATCTTTCATCTTCACAGGAACATGCTAGTCCTGAACTCTAACCAGCTGGTCTTTAAAAGACTCCTACATGTCAGATGTGGACTTACCCTCAACCAACCTATCCCAATATACTTCCTCTAATTACGTTGTAATTAACCTATTTCCTCTTTTCTCTCCCCACCCGCCCCCCCCCCCCCCCCCCCCCAATTTAGCATCTTCACTGAGGACTAGTGTTCATACTTATCCATACTGTTCCCACAATGCTCCCCCACTGTAACTTTGATTACCCGGCCAGGCTCATTCCCCAGTACTAGTATGGCCACTTCCCTAGTTGGAGTATCCTCATATTGTTTCAAAAAACCCTCCTGAATGCACCTAACAAATTCTACCCCATCTAAGCCCCTGGCACTAAGGAAATATTAGGGAAGTTAAAATCACTCAGGATTTTACAACTTTCCATGATATTCCTGCATATCTGTTCCTCTAGCTCCCATTGGTTATTCCCATCATAATAATTGCACCTTTCTTATTCCTAAGTTCCATATGGTCTCACTAGATGCCCTCCAAGTTGTCCTCTGTATGAGCCCTCCAAGATGTCCCAGCTGCACTTAGAGAGGAAAGTTGGGGGGGAGTGTCAGTAGAGAGTAATCAGTGTCGGTGCTGGGGTGTGCCATCAGCAGGAGAGGGTTGTTGGATGTAGGGTTTGATCAGTGAGTTGCAGTTGTGGCAGGGTGAGTTAATCCATGTGTGCAAGGGGCTTGAGGCTGAAGAAGTGTGGGGTCTGTTGAGTTTGTTGATCTGTATCCAAGAGCAGGATTAGGTTGGATGATCAATACCTGGGAGTGGTGTGGCAGGATTTGGGTGGGGGGGTGGTGGACTTGTGTCAGGTTTCAGTTCTTTGGGGGAGGTGGGTGGCTAGGATTCAGTAAAGAACCGAACAGTGGGAGTTGGTACATTGATGATGGGGGTGAAATAAAGGAAGGTCAGAAAGCAAATCACATGAAGGTGACCTGCTCAGGAAGTGTTCCTTTAAATCATGTAAAGGCTGAATAAACAGTGATTGAAAGCCTGGTTGGGTTGTGAGTGTCCGAAGGTAAATGTTCTTTGGATCAAAGAGCCTTAAGTTTTTGGCTATATTGTAAACAAACATTGCATAAAGGATGATGTCATTACATGTGTGTTAAACATGGATTGCTCATCAGTACATGTGCAGTTTGTGACAGGAAATGTCCAGAGTGGAGTGATTCAACCTGGAAAGTGTACTCTGGGAAACATAGGTTTCATTTGAATAGTGCTAAAATACCAGCACTATGTAGCCAAATTTTTAGCTTAAACTGCAAACATCCATTTTCTCAGGAGTTGTTTCTATCATAAAGGAAGAAAAGGCCATGAAACATAATGAAAATATTTTCATATTTATATTGTGTTTAACTCTACAAACTTTTCTCATTTATTCTATTGATGAATTGCAGATGTTCCTCAGTGGCAGCCTGAGCCAACCAAGGAAGAAATTGCACAAAAGTTAAACACAGCTACAAAGAGTATTGACCATTTAAATGGACTCCTGAGAGATACAGAAGCTACCAATGCCATCCTTATGGAACAGATTACGGTAGGCATGTGCATACACTGGGTTGGAGCTCAAAGGGGACTGGAATAATTTATTTCAAATAGTTTGCTGAAGGCATAAAAGAATGAAATCTGCTTCAATACTTTGATGTTAGTTTCACTTAGTATCTCGATCCCAAGGAAGCTGGTCTGTTTATAAAATCAGATAATGATGAAAACCATACGTTAATTTTAATTCACCTATTAGGAAGGCTCTAACTATGCTTTGAAGGGTTTCTTCAGTCATTCCAGGATTTTCACTTCCACTATCCAATCTGAAATCCATTCTGTGTATTGATCCTCTTTTCTGAAACATAAGAACATAAAATACAGTACATCTATACTTCCCTTGGGCCTGCTCCACCATTCAATGCAGTCTGAATTGATTTCTTCTGTGTCCACTATCTCACTGGATACCCATGTTCTGATTGCCGGATAGTCAAAATATCAAAAACCAATTATTTGATTTGAACTGATTTCTTTTGACTATAAGATTTGACTCGAGACTATCTTGTATCCAATGACTGAGCATTTACAGTTCATGGTTCTCTGATGTAGAGAATTCCAAAGATTTACAACCCACTGTGTATCTCACTATTAAGTAGCCAACTGATTGCCTCCTGACTGTCTGTCAATTCTCCAACATGAGAAAAGTGCCACCTGGCCACTGTTTCGTCAGTCCTTTGGAAATCTTGAATGTTTCAATAAGATTACTTTTCATTCTTTATAAATTCCAGAGAATAAAAGCTAGTCTTAATCTCTCCTCATAAAACATCTGCTTCCAGAAAAACAATCTAGTTGATCTATGCAGCACCACTTCCAAAATAAATAATTACCTTCGTTTTAAATACAAAGACCAAAACTTCACACAGTATTCTAATTGTGGACTCGGCAAAGTTCAGTACAGTCTTGGCAAGACTAACATACTATTTGCCATCCTAATATCAACCAGAACATGAAGACTCCTATGTGCACCAACATCCACTAGTTTTGCACTATCTTTAAAAAAAATTAAAATTGTTCTTTCTATTCTTCCTACCAAAGTGTGTTACCTCACTTGGGAATAAGAGAAAAAGAAGAACAAGTTATTCATGCCCAAGAACACTGCCTCAATGAGCTTGACGTCACAAGCCAAGAGTGAGCCTTCTAAATATGTGTCTTTCCTACTTTCGCACATTCCTTAAAACCTATCTTTTGATTATCTGCCCTCGTGTATGAAATATTTCGCCACATTAATATCCACCTTCAATGTTAAATAGTTTTTATATTTGAGTGGCTCTGATGTATGAGTCCATTCTTATCCATTTGTTGTTAATTACAATATTAGTGTTGTCCATTTATGAAGATTTTTAAATCTTAGTGTGTGCACATACGCAGTTGTTTTAAAGGACACACTGTTATTCCAAAATCTGGTATAATGACTTAAACATGCTATGAAAATTTACTGTAAATGCTAAAGGGAATTTTGAGGGAAATAATTGAGGATATGGCAAGGGAGGAGTTAATCTGTAAATGAACATGTATGTTGGCCTAATAGTTTTTTTGGGTGACAAATATATTGTTCCATTTTAGCTTCTGACAGTAAGTATGGTTTCATTGGAATGCAGTGTTGTTAGGCTTGAGTGTGGATATATTTCATATCTGATTGTGGCCCAGACAGATGCACACTTCCTGTTTTGGGGAATAGATGACATTCCAGCTGATTGAGTTGCTTAGCAGAGTCTAGTCTGCAGATCATATATGGATTTGTATCAGTGTCCCTAGGTAAGTAGGAAGAGCACAATTATTTGATTTGGCTTGATTTTTTATGTTAAGTGTTGGTTGATGTTAATTGATTACTGTAAATTACTCCCAGTATAGATAGATGGTAGGCAGATTCAAGGTGAAGTTGATGGGCATCTGAGAGAGAAAGAGATTACAGGGGAATAAGTGGAAATGTGGGATTGCTTGGAGAGCCAGTATGTATGACATGGGCCAAATCACCTTCTACGTTGGGAGAAATTTGAAAAAAAATTGAACTGCTTCCAAAAAAACTGCTGTGAAATCTGTGCTAGGTCTTCATGATACAAAATTGTATAATGTGTGAAATGCTTCCATTAATTGCATGTTCCTTTTTGTTTTTGTATTTTAACTCTATATAAACTTTACTGTGTATTCTTCTATCACATAGCTGCTGAAAAGTGAAGTAAGGAGGCTAGAAAGGAACCAGGAACGTGAGAAGTCTATTGCAAACCTGGAATACTTGAAGAATGTTATGTTGAAGTTTATATTCCTAAATGCAGGAAGTGAGAGGCAGAGCCTTCTCCCTGTAATTGACACAATGTTGCAACTGAGCCCAGAAGAAAGAAGTAAACTTGCTGCTGTTGCTCAAGGTGAAACATGAAATTAACAAATGCTCACATTTTCTCACAGACTTTCAATGGGCTTTTGCACTGCGATTTGCAGTAATTAGAGAGCCAAATGGCACGGCAGTCTTTTATGAAAATGTGGGATATAGTTTTACTTGTAAGTATGGAAGACTACATCCCACATTTCCTCAGTCCTGCAAATTATTCACTTCAAGCAGATGTGCCATTGTGTTTTGTGAACTAATGTGGTGTGTTCTTCCATCACCAGTTTGTATATTCATTATCTTAACAATGCTCTGAAAATTCCTCTCATTTCCCTCTACTTCTCTTAAGTTTCTAAAACCTATCACTTTTGTTTATCAACCTACTTCTCCCTGTCTGATCCATTGAACTCCCTCATTTGACTTGATTTCAGTCAATGATGAGCAAATGGCATCTGGTTTTAATATCGCCAGGCTTATTTCCATATCCCTTGATGACCTCAGTGCTCCCATCTTTGTAGCCCTCTAAAATCCCAGTTCTGGCCTCTGATACCATAGACATAGGTCAACTGCAAAGACACAAACTTTGGAATTCCTTTCCTAAACCTCTCATTATTTGCTATTTCTTTCTTGTGAGTCTTTAAAATTGTATTTGACCAAGCTTTAAGATGACTGCCCTAATATTTCCTTATGTGACTTGGTGTCAAATTTTGTTGGGTAATGCTCTAGTAAAACACCATGGAATATTTTGCTGCATTAAATAGAAGTTGTTGTCATTGATATCGTTACTGTTATTTTTGATGCAGTACCCAAGTCATCAGTCCCAAGAACCCCAACCAATGGAAAACTGTCAGCTGACCAAAGGAGTCTGTGCTGTTAAAATCAATTATAAATATGTGTAGAAGAGAAATAACATTGTAATTAGTCAAAAATGCAGAAATTTGATCATCTGGACCCCATCATACATCTAACAAAGGTTACCCAGTAGCAAATTATGCTGTTCCTTTGTATCCATCAAATACAGAGTTCTCTCATTCTCAAGCAACCGGGGTTACTTGCCATATTTCAGCCACTGCTCAGTCTAGCAGACATAGTCTTCGGTGATAATGGCAATGCCCTCCTTCCTTGGCTTCTGACCATCTCGCTTCAGGGTGAGCAGCCAGGAATACGTACCTGTGCCAATGTGTCCAAAGCAAAAAAAAGAGTTTTTAGTGATGTTGACCAGAATACCACTTAAAGACTTGCTAAAAGAATGTTTACATTTGTTCCTCATAGAATGAATTCTCAGGCTTAAGTGGAGAATGAGTTTAGCAGAGCAGTCTCTCCAAAGAGAACATTTTACGTCAAATAGGCCAATGTAACCTTCATCCATTAGATGTATTACAGAAATAGATCATGGAAAGTCCTGTCAAAAGTGCATTATACAGGTGACGTTATGGTCAGGGGAGAAACAGTTATACAACTTTATTTCATAACTTTTATGCCAATAATTTTGCCTGGTCTTTGACTTCCTTATGTTAGGTGTCCTGTCAAAGATGGTGAAACATTCAAGCACAAAGAAAGTGTTCTCCAAAAAGCAGAACAAAAATGTGAACTACTATTCACTTATGCACTTCAAGCTGACTGTTTAGGACAGCTTTGGCAGCCTTCCAACCAATCTGCCTGCCTACCAGACCAGGGATTTTCCATGATGTAGGTAGAAAATGCATGAAGACAATTTTTTTTTCCCTATTCAAGCAAACAAAACTGCAAGAACTTTATGCCCCTTGATCTTTATTTCCCTATCAATCTGAATTATGTAAATAATGAATTAATAATTTTGTTTTGTTTTCTGTTTAGGGGAAGAAGAAAGCACTTCACGGTCATCAGGTTGGGCTTCGTATCTTCACAGTTGGTCTGGACTTTAATAAAGTTCAATAGGGCAAAATATTTTAAGTTAACATTCCAGCCTTACCACAAAGAGCAGACAATGTTGGTTTATGGAGAGAAGACTGCCTTAGACATTTTGTTTCCTCAAATTAATTTATCTATTGTGTTTCTAGTATGATTTGTAAATATCCTTGTTACTTTGTGTTCATTTGTCTTTTTTAATATTTCTAACTTTATAATCCCTATGGGGAAGAACTTATAACTGGAAGGAGAGATTTTAATGTGATTTGCACAGAAGAGTGAGTGATCTTTGATGTAAATTTATGATGAGCCTATTTTTCTTATTCCAATATTGTAAAAGCACTGTTAGCATGCACCTGGTGATGCTTGGCATGACAAACCCAACTACTTCATATACTACTGTAAAAGGGGCCACTGGTGATCTACAAAAGTAGTACAAGAACTGGAAATGCTGAAGACACTCCAGGTCAAACATAATCTTTGAATTTACAAACAATGTTAACATTTCAGCTTGACCTTTCATCACAATTGTTAGATATGTTATAGATTATAAACAAATACCAAGGTAGTAAAAGGTGAACAGGGAAGACGATATCTGTGATAAGGAGGAAGGGATTATGTATCAACATCTTCAATTTTAAATCTAATTAACATCCTAGATAATTTGCATTTGATCCCACTTCCTGTTTATCCAATTCCATCATTTTGTGTTTATTTCAGATTTTTCAACACTTGGTGTTTTACTTATGGAAGCAATAGGTTATGTGCAGAAAGCGCTGTTTGTTTACCCTAAAATCAAATCTCTTGTCATGACTAAAATGTGAATGGATTGTTTAAAAAAAATTGTGAGTTTAATTACAGGCATTATATAGGTATATAAAAATCATAGCATTCCAATGTTACTGGGGTTTTACATGTTATCATTACTGGCAGTAAGCTTTTTGGAAAATTAGACATATTTTCATTGGCATCGGTTGCATGTTTGAATTAGTTCAACTCATACTATGTGCATTAATTTAACTAGAATAAATCTATACCAAAAGGAAACTATTGGAAGGTGTAGAAAATGAAAGTGATTGAAAGATTTGCTCACCATTGATGAGGTTTTCTTAAACAAAAGATGATTTTCTGGAATCTCAAAGGCTGTTGGATACATTGAAAAAAAATACAAGAAAAGTGCACTTCAGTTGTATATAATTACACCCTGAGCTTTTCTTTGGAGGGATCAAATGAATTATTTTGAAATGTATATTTGATGTACTTATTTTCTGAAACCATACCTTCAAGTTGTACATACTGGCATATGAAGATTCTTCTGTATATGTTGGTTTACTATTTGTTTTATATTTTTAGATATAAGGCTCTACTGATTTCCCTTTTCCAAATATACATTATTTCCATTAACCACTTGTTAATAGTGGCTGAATGGTTTAGTGCTCAACTTACTGCCTGAACTAGAAACTATTTTAGAGCAGCAAGGTGATGAGCCTCCTGAAAATATTTCCCACCTTCCCATTAATAATCCAAAAATAATCAAATTCCATTGCTAAATCAAACCTTTACCCCTAAATTTTATTGACATTTTACACTCAAAGCCACAGGCCATTTGTAAAATATGATGCATCACTGTTCATCTTTCAAAACTGCAACAGAAAAGGGCAATTCCATTTATAATATGCAGAGTAAGAAATGTACAGATTGATCTCAGGTCATTTGTTGCTTGTGTTGTCTTTTAAATGGATTTTCAGTTAGTGTGCATATTTGTATTTCAGCACATCATAACCAGTAAGGATGCTCAGATGCAGATATAGCTACTGACTGTTGTTCTTGAATGAATCACGTTTTGTTCTAATATGGACAGAGTTCTTGTCATTTTTGTTATAGGTGGACCACACAGTTGAAGTTTACCTATTTGATTTTTGGAAAAATCTGTACCTTTCCACTATGTGAGATCATTTAATTCCTGTTCTACCCTCATGGTAGCACATTCCTTGAAAGCCAAGCATTGTGTCTGATCATTTTTGTGGAGTTTCAGTAAAAGCCCTTAATAATGTGGGGAATTCACAGTCTGCCTTGACACAAATAACATACTGTGCATTTGTGATTTGCCTTGCATATGAAACAAATTTAATGATGTAAGGTAAATTTCTTTTGACTGTATGATAGTTTAAATTTGGCCTTTGGCATATTTAGGAGAACATTCTTTACAGTTTGAGAGATGGCTACTTAGAAGCTGAAAAAATGGGGGAGAAAAAAAACAGCTTGTAAAATGCACCGCCTTTGAAGACTTATCCTTATTTCTGCCTATTCATAGGGGTAGCTTTGTTTTCAAAATACTATCCAACTTTCCCGGAAAACTAATTTAATAATCTGCTGCTGGTGACCTTATCGGTTATTTCTTTGCAAAGCAAGGTTATGTAATATCAATGAATTTTATAAATGCAAGGTTTGCCGTTAAGTATATTTGTAGCTGTTCACAATTTATAAATTAAGTGCATTCTTGATTTGAAAATATAAATTTTGCGAAACTCATCTTTTAATTTAGCATTCATGTTTGAATGTTTTGTATGTAAACTTGAAATGTGTAATCCAAGGTCCCTCTTTTGATTAGAGAATAGGGAGCTTCCTTTATTTGGTAATGATCAGTCTGCTCATATTCCAGTGATGGTATTTGAACAATTTGGTCATTAATACCTTTTACTGTATCTTCTGAAGTTCCATAGGCTCAGATATTGTATTTCTTTCTAGAAAGGCAAAGTAGTTTTCCTGGTATAAATGGTGCCTACACCACATTAGCTCCAAGCATGAGGTCTGTTTCCATATACTCTACCCTTGGTGCATCCATTGCCTATTTGTTTGGCAACCATTGTTAATTGAGCCTCAATTTGCTGTTACTGAACATGAAGCCTGAAGTCATCATCTTTGCAGCTGTAATGCATGCTTATGACCAACAAATATCCCCTTGTGCACTGTCCAAGGCTGAATCAGAATTTGGAACCTTGATACCTTGTTCAACTGTCTCAAAGATTGTTCCATCTCCACAGTGTTACCTGTCTCACGTACCTACCCCTGCATAGCATTTCTTCCCTCTCGAACTCTTGTTCTTTCTTTAAGACTTGATTACTCCAACAATCTCTAGCTGGCCACCAATCTTTACAACGTCAATTATGCTACCTGTATACCATCTGGCATTAAGTTCGCCTCACCTCTATTGGTAAACTAATTTTAAATCCTTATTCTCATGTTTAAGTCAGCCTGTAGGTTTTTCACCTCTGCACTACCAAAAACCTGAAAGTACTACCTCCCACATACCTCCACCTTCACAAAAGGGCGTCCCTGGATGTAAGCATGTTATTCATACTTCTCAGCTGATCTTTAGTAGCTGTGCTTTCAGGTGCCTTAACCCAACTCTCCCTGAGGGAATTGGATCTTTTCCTACATTGAAGTCCATTTATAAGTGAAAACTGTAGCTGAAGATGTAGATTAAACATTGTCATATTTTGCTTTTATCATGAAAATTAAGGCCCTTGATTCCCATAAATCCCTATATGTTTAAAAAAATTGTAATGGTGAATAGATCAAAGCTTGCCATTTTTGCAGGTTCTTAATGATGCATCAGTTGCATGATGCTCCCATGTACTACTTGACATTGATAAATTGTCATGAGAATTAGATTTACATTAAGGAAAATGCGCATTATTAGATAGAGCAGCTATACCTCTATTACTACTTCAATTGGTTCTGTGGCTTAAATGCTCTCAATCTGAACCCACATATCCTTGAATATTTTTTATTCAATTTGTTTATTATCTTCTGATCATTAAGGATAGTGAAAAATCCATTATGTGGCCCATTCTCATATTGTCACATGCTATATTGTCATGTTATTTGGTAACATGCATGTTATTGATAAATCTGGAGAAAATTAATCCTCCTTTCCTGTAAACTTTGATTAACTATTGGGTGGCCTTTAATTTCTTTTTTTTTATTATTATTTATTTCTGTACTGTCCTCTTGGCCTCATTGTTAAGATCACCATGTTGTATTTTTTCTTATATTCATTATATATCATTTGTTTTTTTTATGATCTGGGCACTGCTGACAAGGTGAACATTTAGTGTGCCTCTCTAATTGCCGTTGTAAAGGTGATGGTGAGCCACCTTCAACAGCTGCAGTCCTTTTGCTGAAGGTACTCCCATGATGCTATTGGGGAGGGAATTCCAGGATTTAGACCCAGTGACAACAAAGTACCAGCGATATATTCCCAAGTCAGGATATTCTGTACCATGGATGGGGACCCGCAGGTGTTGGTGTTCCCATGCATCTGCTGCCCTTGTCCTTCTTTGGCAGGGTTCATATTTTGGGAGGTGTGCTGTCAAAATGGCTGAGCAAGTAACTGCAAAGAATTTTGTAGATGGTACAGTGCGGCCACTGTACACCAGTGGTGGAGGGAGTGAATATTAGGGAGGAGGATGGGATATCAATCAAGCAGGCTGCTTTGTCCCAGATGGTGTCAAGTTTCTTGTCCCTATCAGGAACTAGATTGAGAACATTATGCATTTGACTTTTAATCAATGTACGATTCCAAATTTGGAGGTGAAAGTCCAGTGTGCTATCGTTCAGTCACCATCCTTTTGGGTGTCTACCATATCTACCAATATAAACAATAAAATTTTACTTAAGTGAGTTTTGAAGCAAAATTTTTTTGGTTACTCTTCAAAACTGATGACTGCTTTAAATAGAGTATAATCAATCCCTTTGCTTGGCATATAACTTAACACGTTTTATCAGTTAGCTTCAAAGTCTTTTATAGGGTTACTACATTTTTATTTAGCTATCTAACCTTATATTTTGCATAGACATTATTCAGGATATCAATTACTTAAGACAGAAATATTGAGATTGTAGTGAATGCCTTTATAGAGAAAAAAGATTTGTTTCTAAATGATGAACGCTTATGAACTCCTCTCCAGAGACAGTATTAAAGAATCTCATTTCAATTTCAAAAGATGGTATATTATCTCTAAGGTGAGTGGTACAGCATCAAAATTTACAACATGTGAATGACTACAATAATATTGAATATTTGATAAACAACATCAGTGCTATCTGCCAGAGAAGATAGAATGAAAGCTGAAAGAATATAATCTGGCTGTATTTCCATGAACCCACGTTGCCAATGAGGAGCTGCTTCCAACACGAAGTTGCTTAACCCACAATATGCCACTTTGATTCTTTAGAGAGTAAGTATTTCCATCTTGATCCTGCTGGCTCCAATTTACATTTTCCTTTGAAAAGATTTCACAATTGGATGACACCACTTCATAAATTAACCCACATAGCTGTATGAACTAAGAGCAGGGAGTAAGCCACAGCCTCATGAGCTGTCTCTGCCATTCAATAAGACTGTGTGGTTGATCTAATTGTAACCTCAATTCTGTGTGCCCACCTACTGCCTACCTTTCAGCCCTTGCTCATCAGGAATCCAGCTGACACTGCCTAAAAAAAAACCTCAAAGACCTTCCTCTGGTTTTGAATAATCCAAAGACTCGGTTATCCATAGCTTCTCTCCACCTAGGTGGCTGAAATGACTTCCTTTTTCATTTACCATGCTTCCCCTCCACCATAATTGACAGTCCTTGGCCATATGTTATCAATATCCTACACCTGCACCCATATCCTCTCCTCCAGCCAGAGTAAGCATAAGGTTCCCCTGTCCTCACTACCATCCAGCCAGTATCTGCATTCAACAGATCATCCTTTTGCAATTTTCACTACCTTCAATGAGATTCCAAAATCAGACATATTCCCCTCCCTCTGCTGTCAAAGGGACCGTTCCCTTCACATCTCCCTAATCTATTTTTCCATCTTCACCAATCGCTCCCCTTCTTGCAGCACAATCCCAAGCAATGGCAGAAGATGTAACTGCACCATCCAGGGATTCAGGCAGTGCTTTAAGTGCGTGTGAATCAGCAATTCACATACACTTCCAATCTAGTTTACATTCGATGCTCATTTTGTGGTCTTTACATTGGAGAAACACATTGTATATTGTGTAACCACTTTGCAGAGTACCTCTATTTGGTCCAAGGGGCAACCCCAAGCATCCTGTTGCCTGCCACTATAATTGTAAATCCCACTCCTCCTCTTACCTATCTGTCTGCTGAGTCCTGCACTGGCCCAATGAGACCTAATATATGTCTGAGGAACAGCATATCATTTGTCAAAGCACATTGCAGCCTTCAAATCTCAATATTCAATTAAAAAGTTTCAGGTATCAAGCTTTCTCTCTTTATATCAGAACTGGCCAGTTTTGCTGTTAGGCTTTCTAGCTGTAACATTGGCTTTTTTTCCTCCCCACTTACATTATCTGATGTGCTAGGAATTTCACAACTTTAATGTGTCCCTTTGCACTCTCTTCAATTTCCCTCATTAACCTATGGTCCTGATGACTCCATCAATGTTAGAATCAACTGGACAAAACTGGCCTCACCCATCTATCCCTCCTTCAACATCTCTGCAACTTAAAACTGACTTTTTTATTTCACTTTCCCAGTTTGGAAGAAGGGTCTTTGATCAGAACAATTAACTGTTTCTCTTACTACAGCTGCTGCCTGACCTGAATATGACTGGCATTTTCTGTTTTTATTGCAGGTTTTTGATTTTTCAACCCCACAAGAAGAAACGACATCCACCCAGTCAGGGCCCCTCAAGATCTTGTGTTTCAATTGAGTTTCCTCACTGTTCTAAGCTGTTGCAGATATATACTTAGCCTGTTCAATTTTTCTTCTCAAGATAACCTGCCTATTCCAGGTATCAGTTTGGTGATCCTTCTCTGAACATTTTCCAATGCTTTAATATTCTGTTAACTCTCCCAATTACTTGGTGTACTTGCATGCTAGCCTTTTGCAAATCATCCACTCAAACATCCAAATGCTTCTGCACCTTAGGCTCTGCAACCTCTCGTCACTTAGATACTATACTTTTTCCTGCAAACATGGACAATTTCACATTTTCCTAAGTTATGCCCACTCACTTAACATCTCTATAATGTCTTTGTAGCCTCCCTATGTCCTTTTCACAACTTACTTTCTTACCAATCTTTATGCCCTGATCAAATTTTGCAGCCATATCTTTGGTGCCTTCATACAAATCGTTTGTATAAATTGGAAAACATTTGTTACCACTTGTTACCACATACTATTTGTTACATTTTACCAACCAAATGAACACACCTTTCATGTCTACTCTGTTTCCTGTTAGCCAGCCAATCTTCAGTTCTCACTAATAGGTTACTTACTTTACAATGAGCTTTAATTTTCTCCAATAAATTTGCACTAATTTGCCAGAAGGCATCTGATATCCACCAGTTTGCCTTGATATGTAGCACGTTACTTCTTCAATGAACTCAGATTAAATTAGTCAAAGATGTTTTACCTTTCACAATACCATGTTGGTTTTACCTGATTTGTTTGAATTTTTTTAAGTGCTCTAATATAACCTCTTTAATAATATCAAAATAGGAATTAAATCCTTATGTGAGATTTAAATAAATTGTAGGATTTTTCTTTAACATAAATTAGTGTAAAATTACATTTTTTCCCCAAGTGCTGTTCTTCTGATTATGGACCATAACTGCTGGCTTAAACATTAGCAACCTCTAAATCCTCCTCCAATTGGCTACCTTTAAATCATGAATACCAGCCACCCATTTGTAGGGATTGCGAAGGTGAGCTTGATTGTCTTGTGTATGGTTCGGTGAATACATATGCTTTCCAGCATACCACAGCTGATTTAGGTCAATTACAGGGCTCATACCTGAGTCGGAACAGTCTTGGGATTTAACACAGACTCCACCTCACAATGAACATTATTTAACTACGCACCCTTAAGGAATTGTAAGTATAACCAAACAAGACAGCTGGCACATTCCACACCACCACTATCACACCATAAGTTAGTCATCACTATTTGGATTCATTTAATTCTTTTTAACAGGAAACTTCATTTTTTATTTAAAGATTTTAAGTTGTTGTCGTGGTTTCTGCTGCTATTACTGGACTCGGATGCTTTGTTTCTTCTCTTCCCATTTTCTTAAATTTCCATGTCTCTTCTGGGTGATCTTCAAAGGAATCTAAAAGCTCCATTTTTTTTTACAGAAGTATATATCATGGTATATTCAAAGCTCAAATCCAGTAGATATTTGGCAAAAAAGGGATTAAAGGATATCAGCAAAGTGGACTAGAAGTACATGATCAGTCATGATCTCATTGAACATGAAGCACCCCTGAGGAGCAGTATGGGCTTATTCCTGCTTCTCATTCTTGTGTTCTTAAAGCTGTACTTCTTGATCAGGAATTAATGGCATGCTCTGATCTCCACTTGTGTTTCAGAGCAGTTAGGTCTGAGGTCTAATCCACAGTTATTTAAACAGCTCCTTGACTCCTTTGTGTACAAAGGTTTGCAGCTGAATATCAGCCAGAGTGCTGCTTATTTAATGGTGAGACGAGAGACTGCAGATGCTGGAATCTGGAGCAACAAGAAATCTGCTGGAGGATCTCAGTGGTCGAGCAGCATCTGTAGGAGGAAAGGAATTGTCAATGTTTGTGTTGAAACCCTACATCAGGACTCCTTATCAAGGCTTCTTATTAAGCCTTTCCTGGAAGAATGTGATATGTGTTGGATGAGGTTAGGGTGGAGCTTCCTGATGACGCCCTTGAGTTTTGAGCCCGCTGACAAAAGTTTGCCCAAGAGTAAAAGCCACTTTGTTATGGAACTGTACAGTGATCTCTACCATGGAACTATAGCTTAGTCCAGGACTCATGACCGTCACAGAAAGGAAGCAGAGGAACTTCACAACTAAATGTAATGGCTTATTGTACAGAAGCATTAAGGCACCAAATTATAAATCCCTTACAGTAATTATCAGAGTGTTCTCATAGTGGATTGAAAATATCATACCCATTTTCAAGAAAGGTCAGAACAAGTAAAGTTCAACAACTGATCATCACAAACCAACGTTGTGAATTGCCCTCTATTCCAATTTTGTTTCAGATGGGGTAAATTCTGCTTGACTGATTTTGGAGTAAGTAACATTCCAAGTGGATGTTACAAAGTACCTGGACGTCAAGAAAGCCTCTGATAAAATCTCACATGAAAGCTGCTGCAAAGTTTAAGGCAGTGGAGCCCCAGGTGAATCTCGGCAATGATAAAGATTTGGTATAGAGGAAGCCAAGGATTCCAGTTAAGGGAGTGGTAATGAGTTAGGGAAGTGTACTGGTGGAAAATACCGGAGATTAGTTCTGGAGTCTCTAGTTAACCTATATAATCTGACCTTAATTTGGAAATGTATAGTATTTGCTCATTTTCACAGATGATACTCAATTAGAATGGAAAGGAGAGGGTTGCCTGTTTAGTTAAGAAGTTAAAGTATGGCAGAGACACTTAATCAACATTTGAAAGTAGCCATAATCATGACATCAGAAACAGAAGATGATAAGTGTGAGTTATTGCACTTTAGGGGAACATACTTAATGATTACAGAGACAAATGAGACTGCAGATCATGGAATCTGGAGCAACACACAAAACACTGGAGGAACTCAGCGGGTCAGGCAGCAACTACAGAGGGAAATGGACAATTGACATTTCGGGTTGAGACCCTTCATCTGGACTGGAATACTTAATGACTATCTGGATGAAAGAAATTACTCAACAATGATTGTATCAGTCATTGCAGATAGACAATTATCGGCAACGTAATTCTAAGTCACACCCACAGATTAGTATGTTTTAGGACATGATGTTGAAGCTGTATGAAACTGGCAAAACTGAAGTTTGTATACCGTGTTAAGGTCAAGGAGGTGCCGTCAAGTACTTAAGTCCTGGAAACATTGCTGAAGCCGACAAGAGTGGCTCCTTCCAATGGGTGCCAAGTTATGAGAAAGAAGGGCTTTTCAGTAGTGTATAAGACACCATAAAAGATTTATTCCAGTATTATTTCAAGGTGAACCATGATTGAGGAAGAAAAAGGATCAAACCAGTGAAAGCCAAATTTGACTGGTGTCAGAGAATGTTTCTTCACATGAAGAGTCATTAATAATGAAATGGCTTTCCAAGTGGATAATGGATGAAAAATCTTTGGAACCATTAAGCAAGCTGTTGGATACAATGAGGAGGGATCATAGGTTCCATGAATGGAACCATCAGTGGAGAGATTTATGTGAACCAAGTGATCACTGTTCCCTATATGTGGAAAGTGACACTAAAGTAAAAGATAAGCCATGATCTCATTGAATGGCAGAGCTGGCATGAGGGGCTGAAGGACCTACTTTGGCATCTACTCCTTTTAAATTTATCTTAACAGAATACAATCAATAAAGCACAGATCTTGTGGATTATATAGCTTAAGTCACGTAGAAGCTGAGACACAGTGGCACAGCTAGCAGAGCTGCTGACTCACAGCATCAGGGCATCACAATCCTGACCTTGGGTGCTGTCTACATGGAGTTTGTACTTTCTCCCTGTGACTGCATGGGTTTCCTTGGAGTGCTCCGGTTTCCTCTCTGCAGGTTGGCAGGTCACCATAAATAGCCCCTAGTGTTATAGTTAGGTGATAGAATCCAGGCAGAGTTGAAGAAGATGTGAGAAGAATGAAACATAGAGGGATTACTATAGGATTAGTGTGAAATGGGTGGTTGATAGTTGGTGCAGACTCAGTGGGCTGAATGGCCTGTTTCTCTGCTGTATCTCTCTATGACTTAATGACTACAAGACACTATCAATGGTTGCAAACGATGGTGATTATCTGTGCACTATAGACCCACTATTTGCATTTATACTTTTAAATTAGCTGAAAGCCAGTCTTTTTCAATGTTTGGATTCCATAACAAGACATATTGCAATCATAGTGACTCCATTACAATATGCATACATACATCCTCATCAAGGCAGAACTGCATCAGGACAGGAGAACCACGGTGGCTGAGCTCCAATAAGTATTGAATATAGTAAAATGTCTAACGTGCAAAATTCTGCATCATAAGGAAGATACAAGAGATTGCAGATACTGGGATCTAGAGTAAAAGCCAATGCTGGAGGAACTCAGCAGGTCAGGAAGCATCTGTAGAGGCAGAGGGATGGTTGAGGTTTTGAGTCGAGATCTTGCATCAAGACTAGGAGTGCAAAGGGGAGATAGCCAGTATAAAGAGGTAAGGGCAGGGGGGTGTGGAGTGTGTGGATGAGGCAGGAACTGGCATGCAATGGGTGAATCCAGATGAGGAGGGATTGATGGGACAGACGGAGTCAGGTGGGGGAGGGAGGGGTGGAGATAGCGACAGAGTCTGGGGAGTGGTAGTAGAGACAACAAAGGTCTGCAGATAATAATATCATTGAATACCTATTCAGCTTTGATGTACTTAGGGTGGGCTTAAATTTAAAAGTTAGCCAGGAACCCACAGTTGTTGGAGTATAGGCAGAGAGCAGGCAAAACTTAGTGCAAGGCAGGAATGGCACTATTTTGTGCAAATTGGAGTTGTAGCCAGTGTTGCAGTAATCCCACATAGAGGTGGTAAAAGCAAGAATACAGATTTCAGCAGCTGAAAGGTTAAGCTAAAGATGAGGATGGCAAACATTGCATTAACAGTCTTGATGACAGACAAGGTGTGGGGTTCAGAGCACGTCAGTGTCACACAAGTCTCATTCTGCCTAAACAGGAGTTTGATAAGAACAATAACTCCTGTGGAATCAGAGTTTATAATGGAGCCAAAAATTATAAGATAAGATATCTTTATTAGTCACATGTACATCGAAACACACAGTGAAATGCATCTTTTGCGTAGAGTGGTCTCGGGGCAGCCTGCAAGTGTCACCACACTTACGGCGCCAACATAGCATGCCCATAACCTCCTAACCTGTACGTCTTAGGAATGTGGGAGGAAACCGGAGCACCCGGAGGAAACCCATGCAGACACGGGGAGAACATACAAACTCCTTACAGATAGCGGCTGGAATTGAATCTGGGTCCCTGGCGCTGTAATAGTGTTATGCTAACTGCTACACTGCCGTGCCTGCCCTTTTCTTTTTTTGTCTTTTGTCTTTTTTTGGAGAGAGTTGTAGCTAAACGATGACTTGATGTTATCATTAGTGATTACACCATGGTGGTTGTGTATTGAAGATTGTCATGGATTGAAAGACGTTACTGTGAAGCAGAGCTGATATTCATATGAAGTTGATGTATTTGCTAGTGACTTGCAGGACAGCAAGCAAATGAAGAAAATGAGGCTAAACACAGAACCTCAGAAGACTCTGGAGTCATCATTGCTGTGTTTAAATAAACAGAAATAGGAGCAAGAAGTCTCACAGAGGTGGTCAAATGAGTCATGCTGATGAAAAATGCCATGACTCACCATATCAAGTGGTATACAGAGGACAAAGATAAATAAAGGACAAAGGTGACAGTCATAAATTATATCATTTGTGAATTTGACCAGAATTTTCTTGGTACTGTGACCAGAACAGAAACCAGACCAAAGCAATTCAAATAAGGATATTTGAGAGAGAGATGGCCAAACAGCACATTAGTCATAAATTGATTGAAATTGTTCATACAAAGGGACAAACTTTATTCAATGGATGGAGCAGTGAACTGATGGTTCTGGTGTTAAAAAGAAAGATGGATAAACTCTGAGAAAGTAATGTTGAGTAAGATGGTGCATGGAAGGCAGCATTCATAATTAGGAATTTAAATTTCTTTTATTCATTCACATCATATGGACACAGGTGGAAATGCCAGAATTTATTGTTCTACCCTAATTGCTCTTGTACTGAGGGGATAGTTAGAGACAACTGCACTGGTGGGTCTAAAGTCACATAAAGGCCAGACTGGTAAATTTCCTTCTCTGAATGACATTCATGAACCAGATTTTTTTTAAAATGGCATTCTAAGACCAGCTGTAATTGCAGATGTATTTAATTATTTTAATTTAAATTCTCCAGTTGTCATATTAGGATTCAAACCTTTGTCTCTGGATCAATAGTCCTGACGTCTGGAATAATAGTCCAGTAACATAACCACAATGCCCACCACACCCAAATGGGAGAGGATCAAGGGTGCAAGAAGTTGGGCTCATGGAAATGTTTAGTTAATGTAGATGGGGAAAACTCCACCAATAGAGGATCAAGGATGGTGCAGTTGGAGGAGGCTGAAGTAGCAAAGGGAGAGAAAGAAAAGGGAATGATTGCCAGAGATATCTTTAAAGATAGGTCTTTATCTCAGAAGTGAAGGAATTTATGCTCTGTGAGAGTGGAAAGGGTGATTAACTCTAGAGGAAATTATTCATTGAAGTGTCCTTGCCCTCAAAGATAATTGAGCCATTTTGGCCAAAGAGAAGGGGGTGATAGCACTTGACATGATCCAGCCAAATGTTCTGATGATTGACTAGAATAAATGTGTGTCAGCTGTGCTCACGTTTACAGCCCACTGATCTGAAAGAACAAAGCTAGAGTTTGTATCAAATGAAATAACAAGTATGGTGACTGAGGGGTGATCTTACAGAGTTGTATAAAATCATGAGGGGCATAGCACACAGCCTTTTTTCCCAGGGAAAGGGAATCAAGAACTAGAAGGCACAGGTTTAAGGTGAGAAGGAAAAGACTTGAGGGCAACTTTTTCACACAGAGGGTGGTGAGTATATGGAACGAGCTGCCAGAGGAAGTGGTAGATGCAGGTACAATATTGATATTTAAGAGACATTTGGACAGGTACATGGATAGGAAAGGTCAAGAAGGATATGGGCTAAACGTGGGCAAATGGGACTAGCTTGGATGGAGCATCTTGGTCAGCATGGATCAGTTGAGCCAAGGGGCATGTTTCCATGCTGTATTACTCTATGATTGTATGATTCTAAGTATGGCATAGAGTGGGCAATTTCCAAGAGCTAGCACATCAAAACCAGATAAGGAACATTTATTCATGTCCAGAGCAGTTTTAGTTCAACTGTAAAAGCAGTAGGATTGGTGGCAGGGGGTAGTGGAAACAGATGTGTTTGGCAAGAGAAGTGGAAAATAGTCTGCCATATGTGATTGATAATTAAAACTCTGGTGCTGATAGATCACCAGAGATGTGGATATTAGTATAGGTTGTAGAATTTATGTGAAGGGAGACATTACTGAGAAGATGAAGACAAAAAAGTTACAGGAAAGAAGAGGATTGGATTAAAGTCTTAAAGGATGAGGAAACAATCATAGCAAAATTTAATTAGAGCCTTGGGAGGATGAAATACCAGAAGAATTTGAAATAACAGGTGAAATCAATGGGGCACATTAAACCATAAACATATTTCGTTACTTGTCCTGGTGATTAAGTCAGAACAAACACAATGAACAATGTACCCTAATTGTAGTTTATTGACTAATTTTTTTCACTCAAAAAAGTCTAGTGCATTTCACAACCATGAAAATTTCAATATGCTTCACTGCCGTTTAAGTCCTTTGTAAGTGTATTCATCATTGTAATCTGAGAAATAAATATGAGTATTTAATTTTGGTTAATCGTTCATTTTTACTTCAGTGATTTTAATAAGTTGGAAATGTCATTTTTTATGTTATATTTACATTTGTCAGCCTTTTGATTTGTTTTTCCTATTCAACATTACAGTGCTTTATTCTGAACCTGACAGTTTTTAAAAAATATCCAGGTCGGCATATACTTTTAAATTACATGGACGCATAAAGAGGAAGCCGCCTATTTTGTTATTATAATGTTCAGAAAATATTGTTTAACATATTGATGTTGGGATTCAGTAATGGATGACACACTACATCCATTACTGCGCCCTAACACCACCCTGTTAAACAATCACATCCCAGGCAGCTTAACTAGTAATGTTTAAAAGTGTAACATTTTCCGTCAGATATCAGCAACACGGGGCTCCCTTGCAATTCCCTCTCTGCGTAGGCGTATATGTCCACACCCCCTTTTGCATGTATAAGTGATTTAGCTCATTACATTTCTACACTGCCTCTGCTAAGGTTTGTTGTTGAATTTGCCAGTCGCAGTTTCCCTGCTTCTCCTGCGTTCACAGATTTACTTGCAAGTGAGCCAGCTTGGCAGTGAATGATTGACAGCTCGGAGGTACGAGCGCGAGCTCCGGGCTGCCTGCAGCATCGCCATTGCTGCGGCCCCTCGGTCAGAGCGGCGACAGCTGAGAGAGAGAGAGAGGGAGAGGGGGGTGTCACGGCCACCGCACGCAGTCTGACAGACACAGGGAATGTTCGCCGTTGCTGGAATGACCGGAAGGTAAAAAAAAAATCACGATTCGGAAAGAAAGAGCGCACTTTTCATTGTGTTTTCACGTTGCCTTGAGGTTGTCTTCGTTTTAATTTGTTTTAGCACCATCCAGGCTGCAGCTAAGGCGGTGCTCGGCGGGGGCGACTCGATGGCTGCAATTAGTGCTTTCTCTTTGTAGTTTTTTTCCTGTTCAATTCATAAAAATGAAGACGGAAACGAGGCAAACTCCTCCAGTATATTAAACTGCAAGCTCTTTTTCCTGGTATCGAAGATTAATTTAAATTTCAGTCAATCTGCTAACCCAGAAGTTTTGAGATTACTAAAAATTGACACGAGCGGCTTAATCTATGATTACCACACCCTAAAATGCTAGATTAGTCATATTAACTTCTTTCAAAAGTTATATTGTATCAAACTCTGTAACCAGAGGCCTAAACTAGTGCCGCCCACGAGTACAATGAACATTGAAGAGGGTTATAAGGATACTTTTTGCGAAAAAAAACAATATCCCCAAGTGCACATTTAAGCTAGGAAGTAAATGTAATAACGGGTTGGGGAAGCAGAGTGGAAATGTCAGCATAAGGGGAAAAAATTACACAATGGAGCCAGAAAATTACTCATCAAATCTGTAATCACTGCAAAGGCTGAAATGAAAAAATCTTGATGTCAGTTTTCATTTATGGCTAAAATTTGAGATGTGTTCTATTTTGAGTTCTTGCTCCTTGAAGTTTTTGTTTCACTTATTTAAGATTTTCTAAGTAGCTTTTAAATGAATTCTTTTTTAGTTAACCAATTGTGGAAGCAGCCTTGTGAACAGACAATTGTATTAACTTGTACAAGACAGCAGTTTTAGATATCTTGTATGATTTGCACAGGGTGACTTTCAATGTTAATTTTAACACCAAATTGTGTTTTGTCAGAAGTTTTTGTTCAAAGTTCAGTTTCACTGAATGCTTGCCTTTTTAAAAATAAAGAAAACACTTCCAGAGAGCTTCACAGAATCCTCATGGAACAATACATTGTCACCAAACCACTGAAGGATGATTTTGGTCAAATCGCAACTATATTTTCCTTATGACATAGAATGAGGCCATTTTGGACCATTGAGTCTATGTCGGTTTACAGAACAATCCCATTCTCCACTAATTTTCCCTGAACCTATTCTTCCCAGATTCCCATCAACTTCCCCTATATTCTACCACTCATCTATATGGGGCAATATACAGTAGCCAATTAGCCTACCAACCCACCAGTCTTTGGCATGGTGGAAGAATGTCATGTGGTCACAGAGAGGTCATTGCAAACTCCACACAGACTTCACTGGGTGTCAGGGTCGAACCAGGTTGCTGGAGGCTGCAGACCTACCAGCTGTGCTGCTAAGTTTACAGGAAACATTGCTGCAGGAGGAGAAGCCTGGACAAGGTCTAGATAGCAGAAGGCAACTAGTGAAGGATGCATTGTTATGGAAGAGAATAGAGTTGAAAGAATTCAGATTCATTGATTGTAAGGGTGGAGGAGGTTATAGAGAGGAATTTGAAATCAAGGAAGAGAACTGTAAAATTAATAATAGATTAAAAAAACTGGTGGACCTAGAAGGTAATGTAGGACTGGATTGATGGGTTGGACAGGCCATGTCACTTGCATGCCCAACAAAGACCCTGCAAGCAGATATTGTATCTGGACTCTGTCATGTGAAGAGGACAGAGGAAAATCTGTCAGAGGAAAAGATTGAATGTGCTTAAGGACTTCTTGAAGAAATCCAGCATCTCCATTGACTACTGGGAATCTCTGGGCATAGCCACGTAAAGAGGGGAAGAGGTTGGTACTGAGAATCTTGAGTCTTTAAATGAGGAGCACAGCTCCAGTCCATTTGAGAAAGAATCTGAGTTCCTACTATGACCTCATTAGAACTCACAAAACTGGAATAGAAGCAAGTCATCCTCTATTTTGAGGGACTGCTTAAGAAGGATATGTGGATGAAATATTGGATTTGAGTAGCAAGTTTTTGGATGAACTTAAGTTTATAAAGGATGGAAAATGGTAGCTGACCAGGACAATCTGAAGGACCAGGACAAGGCTTTCAGCAGCAAGTGGCAGAGGTGGTGCAGTGATATTATTGATGGAAAGTAAAAGGCCTTGGAAGATCAGCAAATGATCAGTTAGGACTTCTGAATTTCAATAATCTTATAGAAACATAAAGATTCTTAGAAAGGTTCTAATGAGGCAAACAACTCTCTAATATTTAAATTGCAACATCTATTCCAGTGACCACATTTAAACTTTCCATATAGTTGGGTGGCAGTTCTTGATGTTCAGACAGCCAGTGGGAACCATTGGTTAAACTTGTTGGACCAGCTAACTGGTTGATAGGAATCTCCATTTATAATTTGTCTGTGATAACTGCATTTCAATCCAGTTTTATCTGTAATTTTTCCTGTTGAACTGTCTCCACAATTGCACCTGTAACAACTGTGCCTTCAATTAAATTCTCTAGTGAGAGCTATAGGATAAAAGGTGTTGAGCGTTGGGAAGACTAGTTACTTGTAAGCATCCTCTCTGGGGTTAAACAAATCAGAGTTCCACAATCTGTGTTTCTCTCCATTTAATAGAAGTTGTCTTGTGTCTTATTTGTCATCCATTTTTCTGTGCCCTTATTTTACCAACCGTATTTTATTTCTGGTCCCAGTAAATAATTACAGAAATATTCCATGAATCAGTTTCCCTGTCTCAATTTCAGTGATATAGTGAATGAGCTTATTGCTTCTAACACTGCCTTTTGTAGATGATAGAAAAATTTTGGGAGTCGGGAGATGAGTTGCTCACTGCAGGATACCCAGCCTCTGACCTAGTCATGTAGCCACAGTTAATGTGGCTGGTCCAGTTAACTTCTTGACTGAGCTTCTGTGAACTCTTGGGAAGAGAATTTGAATGATTCATATCCTTTGAAGTTAAGAAATTTATCCTTCTCAGTATTAATCGTTCAACCCCTTGGATTGAAACTATGTCCACTGGCTCTAGATTCTCCAGCAAGGGGAAACAGCATCACGGCATTTTCATCAAGATCTTTTAGAATTGTGCCCGTCATAGATAAATGATCGTTCTCCCAATCTCCATTGACAGTTGGTCAATTTTACTTCATCTTGCCTAGCAGGATAATTGTCTTATCTAAGAAATTACATTGCCACTAAGGTGGTAATAGTATTATTTAGCCACAGACACCAAAACACTGTACATTTGTTGCATCTCTTTCTTATTCTATTACAGTACATGTGCATTAAAGCCCAGTTTATAATTTGCCTTTCCAGTTGCTTGCTGTTCTTTTGCATGTTAATTTTCTAAGTTTCAAGTCTAAGGGTACACAAGTTACAATTGTTATTGGTAACACCCAGTTTATTACCAAAAGGATTCTCTATTTCCTGTGGGAAATAAAACTTAACCTGTGCTTTTTGAATAATTGCTCCTTGTAGGGTACTTTATTTTGTTGTTGCCAGGTTTCTTCCTTCCCCTCCTAATCCTTTTGATTAGCTTCTGGGAAATGGGAATCAGGTATCCTCTGGCAATTCAATAAGTGGATGTTATTTATGTGGGAGCCTTTTGGTGATGACATAATTGGCAAGCCCAGTCCTGTCCTCATTCAGTATGTGACTTCTGGCATGGGTAATTGGGTAATGATTGCAACAGAATGCCAACAGTTATACCTCCATTGGCAAATCATGACAAGAATGCCAATTCAACACCAACCAGTTAAATCAGAGGTCCCTGTAACTTAACAGAATCAGAGATCAGTTTCTGGGGGGATAAAAATGCCCTAAGTATTTTAAGTCAGATTTTTCTAGTTTTATAGAAGATATGACTTGTCTTTTTGTCCATTCTTAAAAGAATTTAAGGAGGATTACACTGACCTTTTTATTTTCTGGATTTTAAGTGAACAATAAGCTATTTGTCAGCAGGGACATTTCCAGCATTCCAAGTTGATGTCTGAATGGTGGCCATTATTATGGTCTTCCAATCACATGTTTGGGATTTACTCCTTTCGTTGTGATTTATTCGTGAGCCTTTTTGAGGGGCGATACATCATGGTATTAGTTTATTGCAGAATGTAGCAACCACAATCTTGTTGGTCTATTAAATTTATCAAAATGTTTTTGCAACTGAGATGGGTGTTTGGGTTTACTGCAAGTTTGTAATGACATGTCGAACATGCCTTTGTGCTGTGTAATTTTTGTGTTCATGCAGTTTGCATCTGCAGAAACTTGTATTGTATTCATGCCCTGCAACATGTTCATATGGAAAAACAAGTTAATGTATTTTACCTTGAAAAATGTTGCTTAAGTAAGTACTATAACAGTAAATGGCTTGTTTGAGAACCTCGATCTCAGGGACATGCTTGTATACCAGTTCTATTTCTCCAGATTCCTTCACTAGTGAATATTAGAAACCTACCTTCCTAAATGTACGGAGAAGAATGATGTCTTAGGCAGGTTAAAATGATCAGTAACAATAAAATTCTCAGATGTGAGAAGATTTTGGGGTATTGGTAATGGGAGTTGTTGGATATTGGTGGTTTTCCAACTGAGCTCTGAAGTGGATGGAAACAGCTGCAATTGAATTAATCCTACGTATCACGTTAAAATAATATTAGTTATCAGAAGTACACTGAAAAGTTATTGTATATTGATCACGTGTGAAGCAAAAGGAAATATCCCACCTAACCAATGAGTCTTATTTCCTTTGAGGAATTGATATCTGAAGTTTAACTTTGCAAAGCCCTGTGATGTGCATGGACAAAGCAGCTGATGAACTTTTGCACAATATGCTCAAGAAGTAGAAATACAAGTTTAACACTGGAGAATGAAGACAAAAGTTGGTTAGGGCAAATGTGTTTTCTAGTGATCAGTATTAGAACCTTCTGTTTCTAAATTGCTCTAATGATTTGATTTCAAAAACCTAATGCAGATCAGTCATGTTTGCAGATGACCTCATGAGGACCAGTTTATTATGTGGAGGATTACAGAGAGATGGTGGGTAAGAAACTAACAATGAAACTTTTTTGCAGATTAAATTTAGCATGAACAAGTGGACAATTTTACCAATTCATTCACTGAGTATAACCATTGCTGGTAAGGCCACCATTTATTGCTCATCTTTGACTCGCCTTGAGACGATGGTGATGATGGTCAGCCAATGCCTTGATTGTTCAGTCTGTGTGGTAAAGGTACTTCGGAATACTATTAAGATTGCAAGATTTTTGACTCTCCCATGATAGAAGGATGCTCACAAATTTCCAAGGAATGTTGTTATGTGGGAAGATGATGGTAATTGTGCTGAAATATCTACAGATGGAATTGAGGGACCTACAGATCTCGCTAGTGCTCAGTGTGTCCAACTGGTGCAAGGCAGTGTTCAAAAAATAAATAGAATTCTGAAGTATAAATTAATTCACTGGAATGCAAGTCGGATGTTGAACTTGAACTCCACTTCTTAAGCTGTACTTGAAACACTTCAAGCAGCATTGGTCACTAAAGTACTGGGTAGGTGCACAGGCCCTGGAAGTATTTAAGAATGATTGAATCTCTAGAGGTCAGTTCCATCAGAGGATTCAATATCTGTTTTCTCTGGTCTTTGCTTGTAATTTTCTGACTTGAAGGGAGATTGTGTTTACAGAGATGTATAAGATAGTAAATTGTGTAGAGGATATAGATCTTGAATGCAAGTTAGACTGAATGAATCGAGTAAGGGAATGAGAGTCCTGATATTAAATGTAAGATTGTTGTTGTGAAATTCTTCATGCACCAAAAGATCACTCTGTGAAGTAACAAGTGCAGAAACTCTGAAACCATATAAGAAATGAGTTGCTAATGACCACGGATAGGAAGTTGCAAGGATCTCCAGTGAAAGGAAGAGCTAAACTTGGTAAAATAGCCTTCCTCATTTACATTCATCTACTGATTTTGTCTTTGAGAAATCATCTGTGAAGGACTATAACTTCTGCAACAAAGCTTAACATCAGAGTGAAGTAAAAACCAAGAAGGAATGTATTATCTGTATACTTTTAAATGAAGTCATATAATAGTGCAGCTTTATTCACACATCATTTGTGGTTCTCTACATTCAGACATCATGGTAGGGCTGTGAATTTTAAAATGAGCTTTTTGACTCTGTAGATATACATCTAGAGTCATCATTACTATGTATATTGCTTAATAATAGAACTGGTGTACTGTGTTAACAAGTTACTGCTAGAATCAGTGTATGTCCTATAATTATTCGGTGTGCGTCATTTGCTTTAATATTTTAGAAAGTTAATATAGACTATTGGTATCATTCAGATTTCAATAAAGATATTAGATAGCTATTTAAAACTGAAATGACACAGTTTCTTTAGCGGATTGTCAACCTTTGGAATTCTCTACCTCCCCAAGCTTCTCTGAATGTAGTTGTTGATTTACATTCAAGCTGAGACTGATTTAGATTTTGAATCCAAGGGGAATCAGAGGAATTAAGAACCAAAAATGCTGGAAGTGCTCAAGAGGTCAAGCAGTATCTGTGGAGAGACCCTTTGCTAGAACTGGGAATCAGACGATTCAGGAATTAAGTGGGGAAAGTAGATGAAACTCAAGATCAATCAAGATCTTGCTGAGTGGCACAACGTGTACCCTACTTTTTTTTTGGTGTTCTTTAACTGTTTCAACACACTGCTAGTTAACTTGCTTTGTTCTACTGTCTTCCCACCCCTCTTTTTCCCCCCCTTCCCCCCCCCCCCGATAAACATGAGATTATCCAAGACTCTGTTTCTAATGCGTACCAATCTCCTTTTACTCACGATTCCAGTGTTTGCTGACCTACAGTGGGTCTGCTTAAACAGTGCCTGATTTAAAATTCTCACTCATATTTTCAAATCCTTCTGTGATGTTGCCTGCCCAGTGTTGTGTTAAAGCTGAATACATCTGATTCTGGCTACTCTGACCATTCTCAAATTTAATCTTGCCATCATTGGTGGTTATGACTTCGCAGTTACCAGAGGAGTAATCTCTGGAATTCCTAAGGTTCTCCATCATTGTATCCAATATTCCTCATTTTATGGTGTTTTTGATAATCTGCTCAAATATATGGCTGATTATCACATTATTTGATAACTCTGCACTGAAGTATCCTTGGATGTTTTACTGGGGAGGTACTGCATGAACAGATAATAACAGCAGCTTGTATTGGACTGAAAAATATTCAAATCCTTGCAACTTCTGGCAGCTTTACAATTTAACAAAGACACTTTTGATGCTTTCTCTTTTAATCTGAGGTCCATTCCTGATGGAAATGCTGGATTTTAAGATTTGAATTCTACAATTCTAATGCATTCCAAATAAGTACTTTTTTTAGGAATAAAATTTAAGCATTTGAAAAAGCAGTAACCTCTCAAATATCCCAAAATATTTATGAAATATGTTACTTGGGATTTCCTTGATCACTACATTGGCATGTATGGCATCCATTTTGCAGATAGCAAGATTCTACAATTAGAATTAGCTGACTAGTTATGGTGTTTGTGGTGAATGTTAGGCAGCATCATTAGAATACCTCAAGATGTTTTAACCATCTGAAGATAGGTGGGAGGTGATTTAACTCTTCTGAGTGATAGCACTATGATAAGTTTTATCATGTTAAAGCAGCTCTTTAATATTGTACTTTAAGAATAGCAATGCTGATATTGTGTTTAAATTATGCTGGTTACCATCAGTTCAAATAACATGACAAAATAGAATCTATTTGTTTATTGGATCATGACTCCACCTTAAGTATTTTATCTCTCTATGTAATATATCTTTGGAATTATTTTATGCCATTCTTGATATGATTTGATATGAATTGGGAAAAGGATGTAAGAATAAGGCAAGGGAACAAATCCAAGTTCTCTAATATTTTCCTCAACAAATGAAAGAACCGTTATAGTCCTTCCAAGTGATCAAGACCAACCAATGTGATCAAAAACCTTTTTGTCTTCCTATTCTTTTCATATTTCATAATATCGAATGTGACCAGTTGGCCCATTTAAATCTTTGATGGGATTATTCTAAGTCAGCAATTCCATTTCCCCACTAATTTCCTTGTAATTCATTCTCTTTCACATGCCCATCAACTACACCCTGATTCTCCTACCACCACCTAAACTAAATGCAATTTACAGTAACCAGTTAATCTACCAACCAGCTCAATTTGGGAATGTGGGAGGAACTGGAAGCATCTGGGGTAAACCAGTCACATCCAAGAACATACAACCACCACATATGCGTCACCAGAAGTCAGGATTGAACCAGAGTTGCTAGAACTGTGAGATGAGCACAATGCCTGCTGCATCACTCTTTGTTCCTTTTGGTTTTGGCTATGTTTAACAAGGTACCATGAGACTCTGTGGGCTCCAGAGTCAATGCTCATGGTTTCCAAGACCACATCCTCCTTACTTTATACCAATGCCCCATGACCTCTGGTGCCTGTATCCTCAAAGGACTTACCTGGAGATCATTAGTGTTGGCTGGGCTAGGTGTACCTCTTGGTCTTTGATCCTTCTGTACATCTGGATATTCTGGCCAATTTTATCTTCTCACTTGAAAAGATGTAGATGCTGGAAATCTACTGTAAAAGAAGAAACTCCTTAATACTCTGCAGTTCAAACAGTGTCTATGAAGAGAGAAATGGAGTTAAAATTTTAGGTTGATCAGAGTTCCAGTGAAAGGTAATGAACCTGAAACATTAACTTAATCTTTCTCTTCATTGATGCTGCCTGACTTGCTGACAGTTCACAGGATTTTCTGTTTTTCTTCTACTTGTAGTAGCTTGATTCAATTCAGGCATGCTGGGGCACTTTGGTTATGCATCAACCACATTACCATTAAACTAGTTCATTGTTGTACAAAGGTAGTATTAATATGGGACAAAACTTGTGTTTGAAAAAAGCAGATCAGAGGACAGACAAACCCCAGTGTAGTTTGTTTTGTATGGAAAGATGGTGATAGATATGAATTTTTAACACAACAAGGATTGAGAAAACGGTGCCTACCATGGAATATTTGTATCTCAACCCTCTTTATTTTTCCCCCTCCCGACTTGCCCTTCTAATAAACTTGCTCCCTCCTCAAAGAATGCTGAAAGGTTTATTGAGCATGATCGTCCCTATTGAATTTTCGTACTGGCAACTTCTAATTTCTCCTCAATATGAACTGACATGCTGGAAATATTCAGCAGATCAGGCAGTGCCTGTGAAGAGAGATAAAGGGTTAACATTTTGGGTTGATGACCTTCCGACAGAACTAGGAAAAGTTCTTTTTAAAAAAAAAATCAAACGTTTAAAATTGTAGAGAAGGGAGACTAGTATAGAGAAAGAAGGGAATGTCCATGATGGGTGGACACTAAGATGGTGCACATGCCAGCTGAGAGAGGATGGTGAACACTTGTTGATCACAGCTGATCTTTCTGGAGCAGATGTAAATAGGAGGTGAATGAGGACAGGGGGAAGAGAAAGGGGGTGTGGGAGTAAATGGAGCAATATAGCTGTTGGAAATCTGAAATAAAAGAGAATGCTGGAAATGCCCAGTGAGTCAGCGGAGAGAAAAAAGTGTTAATGTTGCAGATTGATGACACAGTTGGTTATCTGAAAAAAATGGTCCTTTCACCAAACAGTTGGATTTGATTATTTTTAAATTTTCTAATTCCTCCTTATTTGGGTACATGGTCATTTCATTCTTAATTAGAGACTAGCTTTTCTCTTGGCACTGGTATTGTTATCTGGCTTATTATCTGGATTCATTCTGCATATGTTTTCTCTTTTCTAAAAAAAAGTCTGTTGGCCTGGCTCCAGTCCTTTAGTTTCAAACAGCACTCCATATAGAGGGTTAAGTGCCAACTGACAGGAAATTGTATATTATTTATAACTGCATTTGAATCTAGCTTCCATTAGTGAAAAGGCTGTTCTCTAATTTGCTGTGCCACTAAACAACGATTTATTGAAAGGCAGGTAGCATTACTACGTAAGCATTTTTAAACAGTATCCAAAGGGTCCACTTTTCATACTGCATTAAATATTCAAATTTTGCAGCTATAGCTTTCAAAGTTAGTTTTTGTTAAGTATGCTATGATAGGTTAAGAATAAGAAATTGAGAAAAAGCCATGGATTGGTTGGAGATGTGAGTAATGCCAATATAGTTCTGCTTTCATGTATGATTTTTAAAAAAATTCTGATGTGCATGCTGTGGGCATAATTATTATGGTTAAGGAAGACTATGCCCTCTAAATACCAATTTGCATACAAAAGATGTAGATTATTGGGTAGAATAAAAATTGAGCAAAAAGGCAAAAGAAATTTGTAGCAGCATTAAAACAATATAATTAAGCAGTGAAAATATAGCAAATTCATTTATTTAAAGTTTACAGGTTGTATATTGTGATTTACAGACTTAAAGATTGCTTATTAAAATCATTTTGCAGAATCTTCAGCTGAAATTAAAATGTAGCCATTTTAATGGGAAACAAATTTGTTTTAGAATTGTCCTGCTTGTTGCTTCTGTGGTCACAACTATACAAGACGACTAGAAGCAAATAAAACATGGATCACGTTATTGAATTGCAATATCTGCAGTATTATGCACAAGATCACATCATTACTATGGCTTACTGCCAGAACTGGGTAAATGTAAACATGATTTTCTAATGATGAGTATTTCGACCAACCAATAGTATAGTGCAATGTATATGTGACAGCATTAAACAAAATTTTTGCAAAATTGTCATCTCTAAAGCAAAATTAATAAAAGGATCAGCTTTTGCTCATTTAGGTTATCAACTCCTTGGCAGTTCTGGCAGCATCTTTGGAAGGGAAGCAGGGTGTTATTTCACGTGCGTAGCCTATTATCAGAACTTTGGCTACAATAGACTATTAATCCAAAAATTGTTTTGTTTTTTCTTCAAAGGTGTTGCCAGTGTGGGTCATTACAGCATTTTTTGTTTACTTTTAGATTTCTAGCTATCTCCATATATTGAGTTTTGTATTTTTCTGGTCTTCAGCTGTCATGCATTTATCACTTAGTTTAATTCTAATAGCCACCAAGTTTGACTTTTCTAAATTTGAGTAATGAAATACATCTTGGTGCTTAAATGGGAAACGTGATTATGCACAGTCATACCGCATGGATACAGGCCCTTTGGCCCGACATCCATGCAACCGTGGTGCCCACCCAGCTAGTCCCAATTTCTTGCATTCGGTGCATATCACTCAAAGCCCCGCCCCTGCATGTACCTATCCAAGTGCTTCTTAAATGATACTATTGTACTTGCCTCAACCACTTCCTCTGGCAGCTCGTTCCATATACTCACCACTCTCTGCAAGGAAAAAGGTACCCCTCTGGCCCCTTTTAAATCTTTTCCCTCTCACCCTAAATCTGTGCACCCTAGTTTTGGCCTCCCCTGCCTTTGGGGGTAAAAGACTGCTACTGTCCACCTTGTCTATGACCCTCATGGCTTTATAAAGCTCTATAAGATCACCCCTCATTCTCCAACGCTCCAAGGAATAAAGACCTAGCCTGACCAACCTCTCCTTGAAACACAGGCCCTCTAGTCCTGGCAACATTCTTGTAAATCTCTTCTGCACTCTTTCCAGTTTAACCACATTTTTCCTATAACAGGGTGACCAAAGCTGTACACGGTACTCCAAGTGCGGCCTCACCAACGACTTGTACAGCTGCAACTTAATGTCTCAACTCCTATACTCAGTGCCCTGACTGATGAAGGCCAGTGTGCTAAATGCCTTTTTCACCATCCTACAGTAACACCACGTGTTGGTAATTGAGCAGTTTCTATGCTGTGTTGGCAAAGTACATATTTAAACAGTAGATACTGAATAAGAAACTCAGGTTGAATTCCAAGATCACTTGATGCTCACATGTTAATCATGAAAGGAAAATTTATTGCTCTTGGCATTGGCAATACTTGGGTTGATTATTAAGACATCTGTTTCAACTGAACAACGTGCCTATTGATAGTCTAAACTTCACTGAATTTACTCCTTCTCCACAATGATCTGAATGTAGATTTGTCAGTGTTCCAAGTTGTTTTCTCCCAGTTCGTCAGCCAGCCTCGTTGTACCACTGGAACTCCCAACTTTGTGAGCTCTCACAGTATCTCTTTCACATCCTTTGCTTATCCTCTGAGTCCAATTTTTCTATCACTTCTGTTTTTTTTCTATCTTTCTCGACGCTGCAATTTGTTGTCATTAATTTCTCCCTCCTAAAGTACTTAATTTCTTCTATCCCAAAGTCAGCTCATCTCAACTCCATTATATTCCAATTCTTTTGCTGCCTTCAAAGCCTCTGCCCATAATTGCACCTTGTATCTCTTGGTATTGTCAAATCCAACAAGGGAATGAGTTGCTGCCTCCTTATGGCTGCAAACTCCACTGCCCTATTCAGCATCTCAAACTTTCTCATCTAGTCAATGCACTGGGGGCTGATCATGTTCTGTTGGGTTTGCTCAATTCAGTATTACCTTGTTGGATTCTGCCATTTGAACATGAATCAGCATGCATTTCCTTCATTTCTCTTCAGAATGTTTGTTTGCTGGACTTCGCTATCATGGCCTTATTATGAATGCCAATATGATACTGTGCCTTTGACAAAATCATGGCTCACATCTAATGTCCCACTGAAGCATCTTCCCCATTTTTTACTTGCCCTGCCCAAAATGCCACAGCAAGATGGCTTATCACTAGATTACACTTTTATTTGAACATTGTGTATCATTTGCTTCTTTTCGTCACTGCTTTTCTGCCATCTTTGTCTGGCATCCATTTTTAGGTGGGCTGTGGGCTTTTGGATTGAACATTGGGAAGGGGATGTCTTCTTGCTCACCTCCACTTCCATTTTTGCCTTGGCTCATCTACTGATGCTCCCATCCATGACTTTGGATCTCCTCAACCTTTAGAATCCTCTGTGAGGGCATTGATCTAGAACATCATCTCACTCCAGGAATTATGCCAGAACTGAGTATTTCCAATATTTCCTGCTCACTTTATAATCGGAAATCCCATCTGGGTCTGAAATTCCTTCCTCTGATCTTGACATCTCTCAATGTTTTCTCCTCATTTTAAGTCTCAACTTTTTTTAAAAAAAACCTCTTTGGTCAGGCTTCTGATACCATCTAATATTTGAATATGACCCAGTGGCTAATTTTGTTTATCTTTCATCTATATGATCTTCCTATGAAGCAGCTTGGGTTGTTTTTATCATTTTTTAAAAGTACTATTTACTTTAGTTGTTGACTTGTCTAGTCACCCGGATCTAACTATTGCCCAATGTACCTTTTCAAAATCTGTCAGCTTTGCGTCCATGGGTGATTAACGGATGTCTTTATTTTTCTTAAACTTGACATAAATTCACTTTATTAATATTTTACAGCATTTTTGTTTTTGAATATGCACATGAAAATACGAAGTGGGTCGGGAAGAACGTGTTTTAATTTATTCTCAAGATTTGGCATCAGTGGCGAGGCTGTTGGTTTACTTCACATCATTGGTTGCTGAATTTTATGATACAATTGAATGGCTTTTTGGGTTATGTCAATTGTGTATACAAAAAAAAACAAATGCATAGTTACACATTAAGTCTCTCCTACCTCCAGTGGTTTGAAGTAAAACCATCTGGTCAAAGCATAAGCTACTTGTAATATACTGATATACAAGGCAAGGAGTAATATTTTTTCAGTACAGAATTTGAAAAAAAATTAGGATTTCCATACTCTTTCCAACCCATTCCATGTATGTTAGTTTGTAATTGCAAAAAAAATTTAATCCCGCATCTTTTGAAGGATTTTTGCCCTGAAATTAAGATGTACAATGTCTAGTTGGCAATACTGATGCCCAGCTTAAATAAAAGGTACGTTATTGCTTACTGATAGTCAATGCGTACTATACTGCATATACTATTTATTTGTATGGGATTTGAACAGTAGCTCACAAAATGTCTGTCTGAATGTTGAGTTCAGCAATCCATTCAATGGCATCAGAATTTAATGTGTTGCATTGGTACCTCTGTAATTATGAGGTGGACAGTGGTTGGCCACATGATGGCACATTTTGCAGTAGGCCGATTTTATTTCAATTGGTAAAATTGCATCTGTTGTAATTTTAAACATCATTAAAGTGCCTTCTATACAACAATTTGGCTGAGTGAATCAAACATCGTATTTGCAAGTTTGCTGAAGATACTAAATAGGGTAAGATTATGAGTATGGTGGAGAATATGTAAAGGCTTCATGGGGTTATGGATGAGCAGGGTGAATGGGTAAAAACGTAGCAGTTAGAATATAATGAGGGAAAATGTGCAACCAAAATGGATGCCCTTGCATAACAGAAAAGTGGAATATATATTAAATGGTGAGAAAATGGGTATTGTTGATGTTTAAAGAGACACATGTACTTCTGCACAAATAGCTAAGAGCCAACACACAGGTACAGAGCGATTAGGAGGGCAAGTGGTATGTTAACCTTTCTTGCAAGAGGATATGAAAATTGCAGTTGTATAGGGCCTGTTGTGCACAGTTTTGGTTTCCTTGCCTTAAAGTATATACAATAAAACTCTGATAATTCAACACCCTTTGGACCTTGGTAGTGCTGGACAAGCAAATGTTCCAGACTATCTGATGTTACTCCTATTAATACCCAAACAAACTTTTATTGCACTTTTTTTTCACATGTTACACATTAGTATAATTTTCCAGTTTAAAGGAAGCAAGACATTTATGAGCACTCTGGACCCAAGCTCCACTGCAAATCCACCCTCATTCCTGATATTCTGGACAAGGCTCAGGCCATACAACCTGCTTGCACTCTGAATCCCTGTTCACATTCCAGACTAATGGGTGAGCTAGATACCAAACCATCAGGATCAGTTGGATGCAGGATTATTGGAGTTTTGCAGTAATTGCCATAGAGGAAGTGTTGCAAAGATTCACCAGACTACTTGCAAGGATGGCAGATTTGCCAAATGAGGAGAGATTGACTATACTGGGATGGTATTGTCTTGAGTTTAGAAGAATGAGGGGAGATTTCAGTGAGACTTACAAAATTATTACAGGGCTTGACAGGCGAGATGCAAGAAGGAGGTTGTTTCCTCTGGCAGAGATGTCTAGGACCAGGGGCTACAGTTAGAGATAAAGGGGTATGCTACTTAGGACTGAGATGAGAATTTTCTTCTTGCTCAGAATGGGGAACTTTTGAAATTCTCTCCCCTGCAGGGCTGTGGAGGCTCACTTGGGTTTTTTTTTCCCCCCGAAGTAGAAATTGATAGATTTCTAGACATTATGGGGCTGGTGCAAGAAAACATTAATGATCAAAATGAATGGCAGAGCAGTCTCAAAGGGGCAGATTATGTAGTCCGATCATGTTTCTTCTGAACAGAAGGTATAGGAGCAGGATGAGTTAACTTGCCCCTTGAAGACTACTCTGCCATTCTTTTTGGTCGTGACTATTTCGAGCACTATCGGCTTAATGTCCAGAAATCTATCAATTTCTGTTTTGAAAAAACACACAAGTTGAAGCTGAATAATTCCGGTGTGATTTGTCAACTATGCATTTGTTGGGAATGTCACAAGCTTCTGAGCTGTCATGTCACAGATCACTGATGTCTATTTGAGCCAATAGAGGTCTCTGCATCACATACTTGAAAGGTTCATGCAGTTTAACTAGGCTCACCATCACATATTCCGTGTCCTAGTGCATTGGTAGTGCAGGTTGGCTACCATTATCTAGCTCTTGGTGGATAGCAGCATCTTGCATGGTTTTCACGAGTGAAATGTTGGAGAGCTGTAGTGGCCACGGTGATATGGAGTTAAATGTGTTGCTGATCTTTCTCATTTGTTGCAGAATTTGTTAGAGATTGTATATCCTCAGTGGAGAATGATTTGTTCTAGGATTAACTAATAATTGTATAATATTGTTGTGTGTTGTAAATTACTCAAGTTGAATGTGATAATGGCTTGACTAGAGAGAATGGGCCAGGTGATTATAACCAGTTAGATTGAAAGATTGTGAAATAAACAGTACCTGTCTGGGAAGGAGTGTACATTAGAGCGGGTGAACCAGAAGCAGAAAGACAAATGGAGAAAGGAGGACCTATTGACATTACTTTTTAATCTTCAGTTAAAGCCTGAAGGAGTGAAATTCCAAGCCTGGAATAGTTGGCTTTCAGTGCTAGACATGATCATTGGCAGTGATTAACTGTTAATGTTAAGATAGTCTGGTCTCCAAATAGCACGTGTACAATGCTCAACATTGGATGCATTTACACAGTCCCTGCTTATCCCCTTCAATCTTTTTTAACTTCTGTGTGCAGAAGTTCATGCTTCTAAGTACAATGGGTCTCTTTGTGACTTAATCTGATGATGCTTCAATGATCAGTCAGTGCTCTTCATTCTGTCATGTGGTTTAACTTGTTGCTTTCTTGCAATAGAAGTTCTCTATTTATGGGAATCCAAATTGTGTTACTTGGACATTTCTTTGTAATTTTAATCCAAGAACTGCATCCATTCACAAAATTAGATTGCTTTATTCACAATATCTGTTCTGGATTGCTTAATGTTTTGTCTTGGGCATATGCATGTACAGATGAATATTTTACTGCTAATGTTACCACTGTTTTTTCCTTTTAGAAAGGGAATGAATTTATTTGCTCATTTTGGGGCCGTATACTCCTAGTTATTAATAACTGAGTAAATGAACTTGTGGCTTAGACTTTGCAAATGGCAATAAACAAATGTATAGGGAAAGCAAAGTGAACAAAGAGAAGACTTTTGTTTTAAATGTTTATTAAAGTAACAAAATTAAACCTATTTGGCAATTCTTGTTTAAATTTTATATTCTCATTGAGCAGGTCTTCTACTACCCCGAGATTGTTAACCACCTTTGCCGTGGGCCGTGTTTTTTTAAAAATTTTTTGCAGTGTGTAGTTGTGTTGACTCCCACTGAAAATCGATTCCATGTTCATTGGAGTGGCCCAGGCAAGCACAGGGCTTCACTTGCCACCAGTAGTTGACTGCATCCACAGAACAGCTTTGACAACTGGAGAGGCCCTATCTTCATGCCGCTGGCTCTCAATGCAACTGTTTAAATTGTATGTCTGAATATCTTTGACATTAACAAACATCCATAATCAATTAGAGCCTGTATTCTTCTAAATACCATTTATTAAAATTTAAAAGTTAATCTAGAAATGTGGGCAACTTTTACCAACTTAAACACTATATATTTCCTGTCTCTGATTTGTCACATTGATTTCACTGGGCTTGTACTTGTGCCAAGTTAACCTGGAATATCTGAGGTGGCTTGCCAGGAGGAATCCACCAGCTCATAGGTGTTCATAGCTGGACTACATTGCAGTTATGGGCATACTTTCCAGTTCAAAACTTTGAAGAGGCTATGCATCACAGCAGTTTTGCATAAAAAGGTTGCATTCCTATATTTAGAATTGATGTATTCTAAGCCAGACAATAGTATGCTTGTAGCTCACAGACCCACCACTGAATATGATCAGTGGGCACTCCTCCTGTGAGCCATGCTGTGGTCGGCAGGTGGAGTTATTTCAGAAGCCCCAATGGCCTGGTTTGAGTTCTGATTCTGAAAGGTGTAAACTCTGCCTTCTGTTGAAGATGGATGGGAGAGGGCATTTGGGTACTGGTTAAAGATGATTTAGAGGTAGATTTCAAAAGCAACAGTGGACAGTTATTCCATCATGCTATCCCAGATCAAGATATAATTTAGACAAACATCTTTTCCAAAATAAAGTTTTTTTTTTGAGGCTACTGGGTTTTCTTCAGCCATTTGACAACTCTTCCTGTAAGCAGAACACAACTGTGTGATCCAGAAACCGTAGTTGAGAAATGAGGATAACCATTTAAATGTGAAAAATGGGAAGACAACACTCCATGAATCCCTTAAACAATTTAGCCAGTAATGTAGTGTGGATAATTGATCTTTGCCTTTCCCTAAGTATTCCACCATAACTAAAGTTGATCTTCAGCCAATGCAGTTTGCTCCACATGATATCAGGTAATGGCTGAAAGTACTTAATAGAGCAAAGAATGTTTGCCCTGACTACAGCATTTGTTCCGCATCAGCAGTGGCTGTAGTCCGGCTGTTTCAATTCAGCTACAATACTGATATTTGCAAAATTACCCATTAAATGGTGGAAAGAATTCATAGAGGAGTCACAGGCTGAATTCTGCTGTTTAATGTTTGGAACAGGTTTGAGGTGTCTTATGACATCACCCCGCTCCCTCTTTCTCCCCCCCCCCCCCCCCCCATCCCTTTTTTTTTTACCTCTTCTGATGGAAAAATTAGGGATTCATGGGGCACCCAGATTGTTAATTGGAATTATAAATTCAGAATATGAATTGATGAAGGCAGGGAAATAGACATTGCCTGTGTGGACTTTAGTAAAGCATTTGACAAGATCCCGCATGATAGGCTAATCCAGAAGGTTAACACACATGGGACCCAAGGTGAGCTGGCTAATTAGATCCAATATTGGCTTGGTGATGGGAGGCAGAGGGTAGTAATGGAAGGATGCTTTTCTGATTGGGATAGTGGTGTATGGCAGGGATTGGTGCTGAGACCTTTGTGATGTATATTAATGACTTGGATGTGAATATAGGAGGTATGGATAGCGAGGAAAGTTGTCTAAGGCTACAGCAGGATTTAGACGAGGAGGAAAGTTGGGTATAGCATTGGCAGATAGAATTTAATCCTGACAAGTGCGAGGTGATGGATTTTGGCAAGTCAAATCTGAGTAGGACATATTCAGCAAATGAACAGAGGGGCCTAGGAGCCCAAGTCCATAGTTCCTTGATTGTGACAATAAGTTATACAGCATGTTTACCTTCATAGGTTGGCACATAGAATATAAAAGTTGGGAAGTTATGTTGCAACTTTACAAAACCTGGAGTATTGTGTCACCGTGCCATAGGAAGGATGTGATTATGATGGATTAGAGAACTTTAGTTATGGGGAGGGATTGGACAGGCTGAGCTTGTTTTCCCTTGAGCAAAAGAGGCTGAGGGCTAACCTGAGAGATAAATAAAATTATGAGGCATAGATAGGGGATATGATCAAAATCATTTTTCCCCCCATGGTAGGTACATCAAAAACAAGAGGGTATAGGTTTAAGGTGAGAGGAAGAGGTTTTAAAGGAGATCTGAGGGGATTGTTTTTCTTTACAAAATGGTCCATACCTGGAATATGCTTCCAGAGTAGGTGGTGGAATTGAATGCTATCGCTATGTTTAAGAGGCATTTAGACAGGCACTTGAATAGGCAAGGCATAGAAGAATGCAGACCTAATGTGGGTAAATGGGATTAGCATAGATGGGCAAAAAGCTCAGTATGATCGTGGTTGGCTCAAGGCCCCATTTCTGTGTTGTACAATTCTATGAAATTAAGTATAGGGTGGGACAGTGAAATAAGGGTTCAGACTTATGCAAGGTAAATTTAGGACAAATGTAACTGAGTTCCTCTTTAATATCTATATAGGAGAGGAAGCAAAATGATTTCAAGTTTTGTAAATTTTGACAGCATATTTGAGATGGAAAGCATGTTTAATATTAGCGAAGAGATTTGTTATAAGAATTTATAGTGGTGTTACCTGATTACTAATAATATATCCACTCCTCAGTTCAGAGTTCTACTGAAATTCACCTGACACTGGATTTCATCAGACTCTTGACATAAATGCTGAAGAAAAGATGAGGGTTGTTGCTCAGTATCAGATCAGAAATAAGGATTCCTGCTGTGACTTAATAGAGCTTTATTAGAAAATGGCTGAAAGCACTGATACAGGAAGGTAATTATGCATGTAGAAGAACAGTTATTGGAGCTATTGTCTTCAGGCCAGCTATCATAAGCTTCATTAGTAACCTTCCCTGTGTTTTACAACCAAGAGTAACTCTTTAGTTCCACTTCTACAAAGGTGGGTACTAGTCATGACCTTGTGGATGAATTGGCTTGTGCTGGCCACATGCAGGTCTTAAATAGGTAGTAAGTAATATGTAGTATCAGTACATGTACAGTGGCATGCAAAAGTTTGGGCACCCCTGGTCAAAATTTCTGTTACTGTGAATAGCTAAGCGAGTAAAAGATGACCTGATTTCCAAAAGGCATAAAGTTAAAGATGACACATTTCTTTAATATTTTAAGCAGGATTACTTTTTTTATTTCCAGCTTTTCAGTTTCAAAATAACAAAAAAGGAAAAGGGCCTGAAGCAAATGTTTGGGCACGCTGCATGGTCAGTACTTAGTAACACCCCCTTTGGCAGGTATCACAGCTTGTAAACGCTTTCTGTAGCCAGCTAAGAGTCTTTCAATTCTTGTTTGGGGCATTTTCGCCCATTCTTCTTTGCAAAAGACTTCTAGTTCTGTGAGATTCTTGGGCCGTCTTGCATGCACTACTCTTTTGAGGTCTATCCACAGATTGTGGATGATGTTTAGGTCGGGGGACTGTGAGGGCCATGGCAAAACCTTCAGCTTGTGCCTCTTGAGGTAGTCCACTGTGGATTTTGAGGTGTGTTTAGGATCGTTATCCTGTTGTAGAAGCCATCCTCTTTTCATCTTCAGCTTTTTTTTTACAGACGATGTGATGTTTGCTTCCAGAATTTGCTGGTATTTAATTGAATTCATTCTTCCCTCTACCAGTGAAATGTTCCCCGTGCCACTGGCTGCAACACAAGCCCAAAGCATGATCGATCTACCCCTGTGTTTAACAGTTGGAGAGGTGTTCTTTTCATGAAATTCTGCACCCTTTTTTCTCCAAACATACCTTTGCTCATTGCAGCCAAAAAGTTCTATTTTAACTTCATCAGTCCACAGGACTTGTTTCCAAAATGCATCAGGCTTGTTTAGATGTTCCTTTGCAAACTTCTGATGCTGAATTTTGTGGTGAGGACGCAGGAAAGTTTTGAGAAAAAAGGGTGCAGAATTTCATGAAAAGAACACCTCTCCAACTGTTAAGCATGGGGGTGGATTGATCATGCTTTGGGCTTGGATTGCAGCCAGTGGCACGGGGAACATTTCACTGGTAGAGGGAAGAATGAATTCAATTAAATACCAACAAATTCTGGAAGCAAACATCACGCCGTCTGTGGGGGGGGAGGAAGCTAAAGATGAAAAGAGGATGGCTTCTACAACAGGATAACGATCCTAAACACACCTCAAAATCCACAGTGGACTACCTCGAGGCACAAGCTAAAGGTTTTGCCATGGGCCTCACAGTCCCCTGACCTAAACATCATTGAAAATCTGTGGAGAGACCTCAGAAGAGCAGTGCATGCAAGATGGCCCAAGAATCTCACAGAACTAGAAGAATGGGTGAAAATGCCCCAAACAAGAATTGAAAGACTCTTAGCTGGCTACAGAAAGTGTTTACAAGCTGTGATACTTGCCAAAGGGGGTGTTACTAAGTACTGAACATGCAGGGTGCCCAAACCTTTGCTTCGGGCCCTTTTCCTTTTTTGTTATTTTGAAACCGTAGAAGATGGAAATAAAAAAAATAGTAATCCTCTTTAAAATATTAAAGAAATGTGTCATCTTTAACTTTATGCCTTTTGGAAATCAGGTCATCTTTTACTCGCTTAGCTATTCACAGTAACAGAAATTTTGACCAAGGGTGCCCAAACTTTCACACGCCACTGTATGTTTCTAATTGGAAAAGTCCCCACAACTATATTATTATTAAATTTCTTGCCCTCAATGCCTTGGTGGTCTTGTGGCTTGTAGTCCAGCCACATTAACACAAGTCAGGAGATGGGGCTTTCCTCCTCTTCCCCATTTAACAATGACTTCAATATACACATACTCTGGGATTTACCACACAGTTAATGCTGCACAGATTTGGTTAACCAGTTTCAATCCTGACTCAAGTGTTGTTTATATGGAGTTTGCATGTTCTCTCTGTGGCTGTTTGGATTTCCCCTGGGTGTTTTGGTTTCTTCCCATATCCTAAAAAAAGTGCTGGTTGCTAAGTTGATTGGCTGCCTGTAAGTTACCCCTAGTATAAGTAGGTGGTAGAAGAATTTGGAGGGAATTGATGGGTAAGCAAAATCAAATGGGTTACAGGGAAATAAGTGGGGGAATGAAACTGATGGAAGTTCTCTGAGAGCATCGACTCAATAGGCTGAATAGCTACCTCCTATGTCAAAGAAATATGAAATTCACTAAGATTATTTTGACATAAGGAGGCACAAGAGACTGCAGATGCAGGAATCTAGAGCAAAAAGCAAACTGCTGTGGAGGAACTTAGCAGGACAAGCAACATCTGTGGAGGAATCAGCATTTGTGACCAGTTTGAGCTGGCATCAGGGGCCAGAGTTAACTGCGTAAAGAGCGAGGCCATGCTCTTCTGCAACTGGTCCGACCGATCCAACGTCCCCTTCATCGTCAGGCCTGACTATCTGAAGGTGCTGGGGATCTGGTTTGGAGGGGCCGAGGCGTGCAACAAAAATTGGTGGGAGTGGATCGGGAAGGTGAAGCAGAAACGGACTGTGGGAATGGCGCTCCCTATCGATAACTGGGAAGAACTTGGTCATCAGGTGTGAGGTGCTCTCAGAGCTGCTGTACCTGGCGCAGGTGTAGTCTGTTCCTTCCTCCTCCGGCTTGGAAATCACCCATGCCATCTTCCAGTTCCTCTGGGGATCCAAGATGGAGCGGGTCTGACAGGTCACCATGCACAAGTCCCTGGACAATAGGGGTAAAGATGTCCCCAATGTCACCCTCATCCTGATGACCACCTTCATTTTTGGCTGCATCAGGCTGTGCGTGGAACCAAAGTACGTGGGCACCAAGTGTCACTACGTACCGCGGTTCTACCTGTCCCTGGTGTTGTGAAGGATGGGCCTGGCCCCGTTGCTGCGCAACGCCCCAGTCAGCTGGGCGCTGCCACACTACTTGTCCTTCGTGGAAAAGTTCTTTCAGACCAACACCTTTGACCACAAGTCCATCAGGCAGTGGTCAGCATGGAACATCCTGCAGACACTGCAGGAGAAGGACTCGATGGATACTGTGGGGTGGTTCCCTGAGCAGACTGTCCAGACCATCTGGCAGAATGCCTCATCGCCAGAACTCACCAACAAGCACCAAGACCTCGCTTGGCTGGTGGTAAGACAGGTCCTCCCGGTCAGATCCTTCCTGCATGGTCGGAACATCACTCCCAGCGCGCGCTGCACCCAGGAGGACTGCGCTGGGGACAAGATGGTCTCCCACCTCTTTGCGGGCTGTGGGTTTACGAGGAGGGTGTGGCGAAAGATGCAAGGGTCCTTGTCACAGTTCATCCCCAGCAGCTGTGTAACGGAGGATTCTCTGATCTGTGGGCTGTTCCCGGGGATACACACTGAGGCGGACATCAACTGCTGCTGGAAGGTCATCAACTCGGTGAAAGACGCCCTTTGGTCTGCCGGAAACTTGTTGGTCTCCCAGCACTGCGAGATGTCCATAGGGGAATGCTGCTGACTGGCACATTCCAGGCTGCAGGAGTACGTGCTGAGGGACGCACTGAAGCTGGGTGCAGCCGACGTAAGGGCTCGGTGGGGAAGGACGACGGTTTAGGGTTCTTCTGCCACAGGAGAGGGAGGAGCGGGGTCAGGTGAGGAAGCCCCTCAAATATTGTAAATAGGGGATTGGGGTATCACCCCAGGGAGACGTGAGTGGCGTCGGTGCTGTGGTTTTTAATAAAAAGTAACACTAATGATTGATCTGTACACGAATGTAAAGGTCTGCACTGTTTTATTATTGTATATACTTTGTCTTTTATTATGAATAAAGTTTATTTTGGATTTTTAAAAAAAAGGGATAGTCAATGTTTTGAGTCAATACCCTGCATCGACTGTTGGTGGGTCAATTGCTGCTTGACCCGCTGAGTTCCTCCAGTTTTTTTTTTCCCTGCCCCTCCTCTTTATGACTGCTACCATTAAGGAAAAGTGGAGATAACATTGCCCTCAAATTGCATATAATCTAGACTTATTGGGACAGCTTTTGTTTTGAGCTTTTGTAAAACTTGGATAAGTTTGATGTTGAAGCTTCCATACAGACACAAGGTGGTGGTCGTACTGTTGGTCAGATATATGGTTGCATCAAGGTGAATGTTGATGTCTCAATTCGTCATTATACTACCAGAGATGGTGTACAACTACAACTGTAGATGGCACGTTCTGAATGTTAACCCTTTTACCTGGTTAGTGTTAATAAGTACAGGTTTAATGCACAAGAAACTACTTTTAGTCAGATAAATTACGATTCTCCCATTTGTAACAATAATGTACAAAACTAATTTCAGAAGAATTGAACCAAACAAGATACTCTTATTCATTGTTTTGCTGATGGCCTCTTGCAACTTGAACAAACTATTTAATTTGAATAATTGAGGTGCCGAATGCTGCTGGTCCAAAAATTTAAGTGGTTCTTGCTAAGCTTTCAGTAAATGCCAACCTGATGTGGTGTATTCGTGGATATTTAATCTATACATGCAATTGCAATTAAACCAGCCATGGTGAAGATGATGATCATGATGTAGTTCTCCATTAAGTTTATTGCCACCATAAAGAGAAAACAGTGTCTTCATATTTCTGTTTCAGGATTGTGAACCATGGTGGAATTTTACATAATTTAGTAAATCAGTAATATAAAATGTAAACCTTTGGTATATTAAGATTTCTTTTTAAAATGCTTTGTGAACATTCTTGCAATGTATAGCATTCAAGCTGGGGCAAATACAGAACAGGAAAAAGATGTTGCTGTGGATAAGTATATTTATAGTTAGAAGATGAATCATGTCAGGAAAATTTTTTTTTAAAAATTGTCATATTACTATGTATTCTTTGGCAGCTGCTATGTTACTTGTTCCTCCCTGCTATCCTCCCATCACCCCAGTCCAGTCTTCAAAAGTAGATAGCAGCTGACATTTCCTATATTAGGTGGCAATGTCACCGGATGCAGTGTTCAGTAAAGTAGGAAGTGGTTTGATGTCTCATTTTTGTAATACTTTTTGCAGATTAGTGGTATGTTGTATTTTAAGACTCATCGTAATTGGTCCTCTTGTGAAGAACTCTGGTGAAACTTGTAACTGCTTTTTGGTGAGTAAGTGTTGTTAAGATTTTACTTCACATTTTTGTCCAGTTAGTACAGGAATTTATTAAATTTTGCATCTGTATGAGTATTTCTGATCTTAATGTATTTGGGAAATGTTAGTTATAGTTTCTCTGACCCTCCCAAACCAACTTGTTGGAAAATTTTAGGAATTCTATGAGTATATCCTAGTGAGATGGGAATTCCTGTCTTGAAGTAATTCCAGTTTTAATCAGCAAAAGGAACCAGGGATCAAGGCCCTATCCTGTAGGGTGGATGAAACATTCAAGAGTGAGCCATTGTTGGCCAATCTCTTGCACCTTTTGTTCATGGAAAGCAAGTAGTCTAGGAGCAAGTGCCTTTTACACTAAAGTGATCCTTCTGTGTGTGAGACTCTCAGAACTGGTCCTGGGATAGTGCTTCAAGAAGGAACATGTACAGCATTTGAATATTTTAAAAAAATTTTCTCAATCATTCCATTGAGTTGAGTATGTTTTTGTTTCTGCTTCTCATTTCTTAAAACAGGAAGTCTAAATGTTATAACTTGTAAAGCACGATGCCTTAAGGAGAGGTTTTTATTTGTAAAAGAATGCTTTTGGAAAGTTTTTAATTTTTTTGTTGTATTTTTTTTAATAATTAGTATGACATCTAAAATTCTTGTGATTTGGTTGTGCTTCATTAAATACTTCTAATTTATATAGAGAAATTAGCACATACTACCTGGAAATGACTTTTACCCCACTGAATTTTTGCAGGCTGGATTAGGTCTGATTTGCTGTGTGCTACCAATACTTTTTCATAATTTAGAATTGTTATATTAATACTGTATGTTTCAATAAATTTGCTTAAGTGGGGCAAAGAAAAATACAAGACCCTACACTCCCCAACATTAACTCTCATTTCTTAATATCCTTGCAGATACAGATGCACATTTCTCAGCTGTGTTTTCTAATTAACAGCCTTGTTTTTATTCTGCATATCTGTCTTTGGATGATTCAGGCCATTTTGGAGAAAGCCACAGAAATTGCATCTCTACTTGCTGTCAAACAACTTCAAGTTAACTGTCGATATAAAGGAAACGGAGAAGTAGCAATTGTGTACAGCAGTTTAGCAGGTTATTTTAATGGTATAGTCCCAACACAGTAAAGGAAATCTTAGATCTAGTACAAATTTTTTGCATGATTGTCAAAGGTGGGCTGTCCTAATAAAGAACTGAAGTGTGTGTCATCTTTTGCCAAGGTTAACCAGAATGAAATAATTCCATTACACACGAGGGGAAAGTGTAATATTTGAATACCAGTATCTTCACTTAAAAATAAAACATGATCTAACCTGTGTTCAGAAATGGTGCATATTGCCTAATTAATTTTGGACATTGAGGAAAATCTGGAGAGGAGGGATGTCATATAATGTGTGAGTAGAATTCCATTAGGTCTTTAATCAACAGAAGTGCCTTTTACAGAGGCATTGCAGAATAAAATATTTACTTTTATTTGTAACTGGCTGCAGAATAGGAAGTAAAGGGGTCTTGTAGGGAGAACAAGCAAAATGAAGTTGCATTGGGCAATTTCAAAGACATGCTGTAGTTGGATTGTATTTTTGCTCCCTGACATGCTGGGATTACAAACTGATAATGATGTGAACAATGGGGCATCTGGCAAAACCAAAGATTTAAGGAGATTAAATCATAGAATGTGTATTGGTCTTCCAATTATTGCAAAGCAAATCGTAGGAAATGGGTAGGGGTGTAAACCCACTAACAATTTCTGAAGATCTGCAGTTCCTGCCAAGTCCCTTGATTTGCTGATGGAATCCATATTGTTAATGTTTTTTTTCAGAAAAGTATGGCAGATTTCATCAACTTTGGCACTCCTGCTTCCAAGTCAGAAGGCTCAGGGTGCAAGTGTTGCTCCAAAAAATTGAGCACAAAAAGTTAGCCAAGGATAATGTCGAGGGAGTGCAATATTATTGGAGATGCTGTCTTTCAGGTGAAATGTTAAACTGACACCCTGATATGTCTCCAGTAGACTGAAGAGATCCATGCTCTTTGAAGAAAAGTGCGGAAAGTTAGCATCCCCTTATCCCTGATGACATTTATCAATGCTATTTATTGAAACTTGCTCAATGCAAATGGCTGATTTGTGACCAATATTACAAATGTACCGCACTGGTTGTAAAGCAGTTTGGGATGCTTTGCAAGTGACATATTTTAAATATATAAATGCGATTTTTTTTTATATATATATATATGTTAACCATTTTAAACCAGAGCATTTGGATTAGAGAAAGACCTCTGGTTGAAAGATTTTTCCATTTGCTTTAACCTGTGTGTACTAAAGAAGTAGAGTAGAAATAGTGGAAATTTTCAGTTGGTTAAATTACTGGGTTTCTGTTTCAAATAGTTGTTCAAATAGAATTAAATAGAGAAGAAAAACTAATGTTTATTGATTATAGAAATACTGTGAATGTTACAGCAGAGGGTGCTGTGTCACAGTTTCTCATGTAGTGAGTATGGAAATGTGAGACTGCAGACACTGGAATCTGGAGCACAAAACAACCTGCTGGAGGAACTCTGAGTCAAGGAGCATCTGTGGGAGGAAAGGAATTGGGTCCTGATGCAGGATTTTGACCCAAAATACCGCCCCTGCCCCCCCCCCCCCCCCACAGATGCTGCTTGGCTTGCTGAGTTCCTCTGGCAGATTGTTTGTTGCTTTGTCATATGGTGGCTTTTAATCAGGTTCAACTTAAATTATTATTTTGACATGAGCCCTATTTAGCACCAAATGTGTGACAAGAATTAATATTGCAAGGGTGTACAAGATCAAATTGGAATTTGGTGAATCCAAGTAAATTGGGATTCAGAAAATCAAACTGCTGGAGGAACTCCGGGTTGAACCTTGTCTGTGGAGGCAAAGAGATGGTCAACATTTCAGGTAATGACCTGGCGTCAGGACTGAGAGTATAGAGGGTAGATGGCCAGTATAGAGGTGAGAGAGAGAGAGAGGGATAAAACGGGGTGGGGGGGTAGGTGGGCTGGTGCGTGATAGGTGGAACCAAGTGAGATGGGCTGATGGAGCCAGGTGGGGCTGGTCCTGTCCTTCATTTTTGCTCCTGGCCCCCTTTTCTGCTTTCTGCATGGACCTCTCTCACTGCGACTCTCTGGCCCCCTCATCCCTCCCTATCCTTTGGCACTTTCCCATGTAACCATAGAACGTGTAACACTTGTCCCTACACTTCCCTCACCACCATCCAATGGCCTAAGCACCTTTCCAGGTGAGGCAGAGACTCGTGTTCACCTTCTCCAACCTCCGTCTACTGCATTCAGTCGTCTCTGTGGTCTCTCTATCGGCGCAACTGAGCATAGACTAGGCGACTTTTGCAGAGCACCTGCACTCTGTCCGCAATGGTCGTCTTGAGCTTCCAGTTGCATGTCACTTCAACTCCCCTTCCTGTTCCCATACCTACCTGTATGTCCTCTGTCTTCTCCACTTCTTCTACAGTGAAGCCAAAAGCAAACTAGAACGGTACCTCATATTCCACTTAGGTTGAATTAGAATTTTATTAGAATTTTTCCAATTTCAGGTAATCCACTCCCCTCTGTGTTCCTTTTCCATTCCTACAATTCCAGCTAGGTTCTTTCTCCCTTTGTTCACCTTCTCCCCCACCTACTCGGTTCCATCTGCCCATTACCCCTCACACCCATTTCTTCTCCCTTCACACACCTTTTCTATCCTCTTTCTCCACCCCCCCCCCCCCACCCCCATCTTATTCCATCATCCTTCCTTATCTGGTTCCATCTGCCAGCCCCTGTCTTGCCCCTCCCTCTCACCTCTTTATACCATCTATCTTTGTTCTAGTCTTGGTCCCGATACAGGGTCACAACCTGAAATATCAACTATTCCTATGCTTCTAACGATGCTGAGTTTCTCTAGCAGTTTTTTGATCAAGATTCCAGAATCTACAGTCTCCTATATCTCCAAATGGGAATTTAGATGCATGAATCCCAGTTATTTGTGCAGGAAAATAAATTTAATAGCCATGAAGCAGCTGGCTCAGGGTTTGCATTCTTTCTTCTGATTTAGAAGTACAGAGAGGAGTTGAATGTTGATAAATGGCTAGGTGGGCCATAGGTGCAGGGATACAAGGAATGAGGGTTTATTGCCCAGAATGGTCTCCTATGCCACATCCTATTCTGTGATATTTCACAGTAGAAGGACTTAAAATGAGATGGCAAATACAAAAATTGTTTTGTGCTGTTTCAGAGCAGCTTTCATGCCTGCCTTTTACAAGAAGGCTGCATAAATATGAACCAGCTGATTATAGAAAGGTAAAGAAAATTTCCTTTTGTGCACTTTGCATTTTTGGAGCCCAGTGTTCTCTTGTTTTTAGATTGTGTCTCTTAAAAGAAAAAAAATGAATAAAATTGAAGCCAAAGAAGAAGGCTGGTAGAAAACATGACAATTTACTTAGTTTTACCAAGAATTGATGTATATGCAATGAGTCAAAAATGCTAACTTATCAGGCTTTATTGTGATATATAAATTTTATTTCAATTGGGGGAAAATGGAATAATAGTTGTGGTTTGAGTGAATGACATGGAAAATGACAGTTATTTGATGGTTCTTGTCATGCAACTTTAAAGCAGTGTCTCGAGTCAGCAAGTTTTGATCGAGCTGTTTAGGGTTATGGAAGAATCAGAATAAATAGCAACAGATGGTTTCCAATATTTTAGGGATGTAGAACAAGCTTTAAGACGATGAGCAGAAGATGCTTGTGATTGGGCAATGTGATTTTTTTTTTGATTGTAGCAGTTAATTATAACATAGGTGGGAGGGAAAAAGCTTCTGGGAACTTGTACAAGGATTTTAATCACTGATCATAAAGGATAAACATCACTGTAGGAAGTATGATCATTGCAGGATGATTGTTGTAATTTCTCTGAATGTGGTAGTGCTGTAATAATTTAGTAATAGATTGAAAAATGCAATATAACACTCCCTCCTCCAACTTAAAGTGGTCCATATAGCTCACCTGTCCAAAGACAAGTTATCACATTTTTATTCTGATATATCTCCTTATTGTGATAAATGCAATAATGGAGAGGCTGCTTTAATTCACACGTTTTGGTCATGTCCAAGTCTGAAAAAATACTGGACAGAGGTATTTCAAACCTTTTCTGTGCTTTTTAAAATAAATTTTAAGCCACATCCTTAAACTGCATTATTTAGGATTGTTGGAGAAAAAGATACAACCCTGGAGACTTCCGACTTTACACATTGGCCTTTATTTCTCTTATAGCCAGGAGGGCTGTGTTGCTTAAATGGAAGGAAGTTACTCCTCCCACTCATGTTCAATGGCTATGGGATGTTATGTCATATCTAAATTTATAGAAGATCCGTTGTTCTATTTCTGGATGTAATCTGAACTTCCAAATATTATGGGGACCTTTTTTGAACTACTTCCAAAACAATTGATTTGGTGCTTAAAGTACAGATACTAGCTAATACTATTTATGTCTTCAGGGCTTTTTTTTTCTTTCTTCTTACCAAACAGCTTTGGTTTTGGTGGTGGGTTTAGATTTTTTTATAATAAAATCATTCCAATTTATTAATATTAATTAGTTATCATTTCTGTTTATCAATATGAGGTATTGTAATTTCAAGTGTGATTGAGTACAATGTATTTTGTAATATTTTGTCTTTTCTTGTTTCATGTACTTTGTATTTTCTATTTGGAATTAATAAAAACATTGAAAAAGAAAAATGCAATATAACATCCTCTTTATGGAGGAGTGGTGGAAATCCTCATTCTTGAAGTGAGGGGTGGAAATGTAGAAGCACTCTCAAATTCTTGACTATATTTTACAGACTAGTCAATTGAATACGAAACTATTGGTAAAACTAAGATCAGATATTTGTCAGATGTGATGCATTCAATCTGTGGGAAGCATTTGTCCTCTAGGGGTTGAGGTTAATAACTTAATGACTTTAAGGTAAATATTGAAGGATTTTTTTTTATTTTGATGGGAATGTATCCTCTAAATTGCAAAGCTATACTAGCTGAGTTGGGCTATGTTCCCATATCTTATCTCCAACTCTGTGCTAATTTCAGCCAAGGTTTTCATTGAGATGGCTTCTTGCTATCTAGTGTCCTTTGAATTAGAGAGAAACCATCCAAATTCTTGCTTATGAATGTTAAAACTTGGCATATGCTAAAAGTCAGATGTTGTTGGAATCTATTAATCATCCGTGAGTCAGTGCTTTCAACACAGGAAGGAAGAAAATGTCAGTTATCTGTAACATGCTCCAATTAAATTAAAAATTGAAGTGTATTGTTTTAGAAGTCCAAGTTTGTTTAAAAATATAACTGTTATACCAACAGCATATGTTGAAGTTATATTGAAATAAAATGTACTTGCCCACTACTAAGCATTTAGCATTACCTTCTGCAAAAGGGTGTGACATAAAGGTTAGTTAGTTTGTGCAGTGTTGGACAAGTTTTAACAGATTTGAAGTACATCATGGTATGTACTTTGCATATCTCTACATTCTTCCTCTTATCAAGAGCAAACTAATTTGCTCTGCCTAGTATACTCAAAATTTAGTTATACTCACAATTGTCCTGTTAAGAGCTTTGTTTATTTAGTGCCTCAAGCCATTCTAAAGTATTTTATAGCAAATAAATATTCTGAAGTGTAGTCACTGTTATAGTGTAAGAAAGCAGTACCAGTGCGACAGCTTAGATTTTTCATACTCAAGTTTTTGGAAAGTGACTGGAACTGAGAACCTTCTGATTCAGCCAGACTCCCCACTAACTGAGCCATGGGTAACAAAAAATGTTGGATTTATAAATTGATGATTATATATCTAGTCAATTATATAATCATAATTTGTAGTCCAGTGAGGGTACAGACTGCATGCTCATTGAGTTGATTTATGTCTCTGACATAAACACAGTTTTGCCTTTTGAATTATTAATATTTTAAGTTGTTTGGTCAGTAGTTACAGGGCTGCTCACAATATCTTCAGCTGTCTGGAACCCATTGCTCTCTTAAAGGATGTCAGCTTTCTGAAGAAACATTGCATTTTTCACCAGTGTTATCAGTAAAATCAGTGAGCCCCTTCCACTTTTGTAATGCTGACTCTTAATATGCCAGCAGAAGGTCTCCTATTCATTGTAAGAATCTGTTGGACAACAATATAAATTTCAATTAATTCTTTCAGTATTTGCATAATTTTGGCTTTTTAAATGAAGGTTATCTGGTCTCATTGAAATATGCTTGAAGTATGGTTGTACTTAATTTTGAGGCACATATGTTATATTGGATTTGACCACTGACAAAGTGGGGAAGTTTTTAAAAGTTGAATCAAAAATCATTGGTGATCGTTTAATTCAATGGCAATAAAATGCATGGAATTAAAGTCTTTGGATTGTATGTAAAATCCCTTGGCATCTGGCTTAACTACTTTTCTTAAGGAAGGAGCAACATTATATGTAGCAAGCAGATCATGTGACAACCACTCATTGTGTGATGGTGTATCATAATCTGCATCGAGCTGTGAAGCACAGCCGCCTTCTGTTGAGAGCCAGATTTACAAGCCAGACTGCTTCTGGGAGCCACTTGCAAGCAAAATGTACTTTATTGAGACATAGATTTTGTTTTAAGTTGCACTTGAAGAGAGAGACACCAGAATTCCCTCTGCTCCACTTGCATCACTCTTGTGCCTCCCATCTGCTTCACTCTCCAGTCGACTTGTTGCCTTCCTTTTGCTCCATTCTTCATACCACTTGTTGGCTCCCCACTACTCTGCTGATCCTGTGGAAACTCCTGAGGTTGGCCATGTGCTGTTCACCACAGGTTCACAGTAATACAGCAACCATTTGATTTGGACCATTCACTAAAAATCCCACTTTTAAAATCTTAGCAACAATTCTTTGATCCCATATTCGCTGTAAAATTTCTGCAGCTGCCTGTCTGCTCAGCTATTCCCCTGCCTTCACCTTGATGCCTTAACTTCTATTCAAACCATTACTCACTCAATTTAGCCACTCCTACAATGCAGTTTCATCTCTGCTTCCTTAATCCAATTGACGTATTGAACATCTGGTTGAGTCATTCACCACCTTCGACACATAAAGCAGTCTCGGGCCCTGCTCTGGTCTGCCAAGACAGCTCATTACAACAGGAAAACAAGGTAGCTCCCAACTTTAGCTGTTGCCTTCTGAAGACTGATAGCTTTGATTTCCTCCTCCTTTTATCAGCCTTTCTTCCAATGAGGTATGAGGAAACTCTCAGGCTTCAATATTGGTACCACTTGATCAGCTCCCTATTTCTATCCTTTAGGCCCTTTTTAGGTTTTCCCCCACCCACAAAGATCGAACAAACTTGAATCTTCCTCTAGTTTCTCTCATATATTCCTTATGCTGCCTCATCTACTCTGTCCCTGAGACACAATTCCTGACCACCAAGCTTTCTTTCCTGGTCCCCATGTTAGCTGATATTGCAAACAAAAACTTTTTTTTCCTTGTGAATTGAACCTCTCATTCAAACCTGTCATCATCAATCTTGCCTCAAAACAAAATTATCCCTTTGAATCCTCTCTCTCCTTGCTAAACCTTCTTTACATTCCCAGCCTCCATTTTCCCCCTTAAAGATCCTTGGATGTACTGCAGCCTCCCAAATTCGCATCCACCTTTCCAAGTACTTGTTGATGAATCTCTCCAATCAGGTTTTCAGCCACAATAACAAAAATTATCACTATCAAAGCCACTAGGAGCAACATTCATAATTGTAACAAAAGTAATTGCCCTTCTCCATGTGTCTACAGCTTTTCACGTGGTTGACCATTCCTTCTTACTGCAAGCTTCTCTAACAGCTTGGTATCATTGCGGTCACTTGGTCCCATTTTTCTGCCTCCACTCATCGCTAGAGAATCACCTGCAATGGCTTTCTCCTGTGGCATTACCCTCGATCCCCTCCAATTTTCTTTCTCTGTTAGCCTTCAGCAGTGTAATCCAAAACATGTTGGTGTCCACATGCGTACTGAAGACACCCAGATCTCATTGTCAACTGTTGATGCCTTCATGGCTTTAATTGTCAGTGTATGTCTGACACACAGTATTGGATGAGCAAATGTACCTCAACTAAATATTGGGAAAACCAAAGCCATGGCATTTTTTTTTTACCCCATTCATATTCTGAGATATGTTATCACACATTCTCTGCAATCACTTAGAATACCTATTTTAACCACTGAAATATCACTTGACTTCACCTGTCTTGACACCTCTGGTAGTGAATCTCTTACCTATGCCTTTTGCTATCTCCCAAGCTTGACTTTTCTATTACACTCCTGGCCAAGCTCCCAATGACTGATGGTGGTGATGGATACAGTGTCACCTTTCACTTACTAAGTTCTGGACTTGGTAGAAAATGCCACATGTCCAGGCCCTTGCTGGATGCCAGTAGTTCCTATCAGAACTGGGGGCCATAGCCAAAAAGATTTTTGGCTCAATATCTCCCTTTAGTCAGTGTCAAATTTTCTTTGATAATGCACTTGTGAAGGACCTTGGAGCATCTCACCATATCAAAAATAATAGAAGTACAAGTTGATTTTGTGTTCAGCTTTAAGCATTTACAAGAATGTTAGTGTCAGAACCCAAATGAGTTTTGCTAGATGCTGAAAACTCGCCAGTGAACCAGGGGTTAAATGAGATGTGCCATGCCTTGCAAGAGTATGGTTGAGCAAAGCTGAGGATTTGCCTGTTTGGACTTGTGTGGTCAGTCCTTGCATTAATTCAGTTGGTTTGATCACAAATAAGAGCTGTAAATGGACACACAAAAAAAAAACTTGTAGTTACAACATAGTCTTGCGCAAAGATGTTCTTTCTTCAGAGGCGGATTGCAGATGAAGTGTCTGCCAGTTGTGACGCATTCAATCCTTTACCTCTCCGTTCAGGAGGGGAGGCGGGGTGAGATCTTGTAGTGAAGGTGGAGACTTTCTTGTAACTAGAGAAGTTGAGTGAAGGAAAGTGAGAAAATCATTGGATAGGGCCACGTCATAATTTGTAACCCCACTGATTTATTTTGGGTGTAGATGACGGATTGTTCACACATTTTTTCATTGGTTGATACTATGCTCATGCAAGTTTAAGGAAAAAAAGTTCCTAGTGCCCTTTTTAGAAGGGTGTGTTCACATGAAAGTCAGGAACCAACACAGTAACAGATTGCATTGTAAAGTGTATCAGCATTGTTGCAGGTGTAGGCATTGTGACAAATATCAGCTCATCAAGTGTGGGGCTGGGCTACTAAGTCAGGTATTTTTTTTTAGAAAACCTCCTGAAATTTGCCATAGCTGCTCTGGCTGCATCGCACACCACGTACCTGACATGAATTTGCTACAATTGAAAGAACTTTCTCAGTCTGATCTGTATCGAAGACGGCAAGAACGTCATGACAGCTTTGGAACTGCTGGTTTAGAGACCAGGAAGTTAAGGTATATATATATATATATATAATGAGTTGATTATTAACCACAATTGACACGTTTTTATAACAAAACTGTATTCCAACTTGCATACATCAATGGAGCTCGTTTGGAACTGGTGGTATCCTTGCTTTGAGGGGTGGAGATGTATAATGTCAATAGGGACTTGATTGTAAAGCATATGCAGGTGTATACAGGTTTTAAATAATTCTGGATCTTAACATCTGTGTTCTTTTGGTCGTCAAGGACAGATATAGTATCTCTGAGAGTCTAACGACCAGTAAATCTGAGGTGTTTCAAGCAATACCCTTTTATGTATGTTACTAAAATGTTGAAATCTAAAATCTTGATTGTAAAATGAAGTTAAACTTTCTCTTGTAGTTACCATTTTTGTCGGTGTCTTTATGAACTGAAAAGTATTTTGGGAGAATGGAGATCCATCTACCTCTTCTTTTAAAGGATTGCTGCATTGTGTGTGTGTGTGAGAGAGAGAGAGATGAGCGATCTGTGTGACAGGACTGCTTTCAGTGTAACGCGAGAACATCTTTTGAGCCATTGTTCATTTAGTTCCTATTTACACATAGCATTTCCATGACTACCTGTTAATAATTGCTGAATTCAATACTTTTGCAGATGTCACTGAAGTATAGATTATACTTTTGAAAAAATTTGACTTACGGTGGAATGTGCCTGTAGGGGACAATGACATTGAGTGCCGTTTTCATTTCTATGCAGAAGTTAAAGGTCACCATTTGAACTGTAAGCCTAAAGCTAATGAATCTGAATAGACTTGCTCCACATGGTTCAGTAACCATTAGAAGAACATTTTCTTTTCATTTTGTTAGTATAAAGGTGATCATTTATTTTCTTTTAAACATCACAAATGTACTCCTACGATGTTATTAAGAAATCTAACTATTTTATATTGAACCTATTCCCTTTCTGTCCTTGGCCATCTCATTGTGGTAATGTTTTTATCTCAAGGCGTGACGAATAATTTACCATTTAATTCAGCATTTTTGGCATCTTTTATAACTTTTGTATATTTTATTTCTGGCCAAAAATGTAGATTACATGGAAATATTAAACAAACACTTTGTTAATTTGCACAACAGAGAATAAAGTTAAAACTTTGTTGAGAAGGTAAAGCACATTCCACATATTGAAACTGGTATTTACACAGATAAAAGAATAATTTATTTGAGAGTCTTAATAGTACTCACGGTGATGTGCATTCCTATTTCAATCCCAAACAATTAGGAATGAAGTAATTATCATTTTGTACTGAGCTGCCATAATAACAAAAGTAAACATATTCCCAGATAAGCAGTTGTTCCTAGACTTGAAAGTTGATAGTTATCTTCAAGACGTATCTTAAGTTGCAGTTGAAATATAATTGAAAATGTTTCAACAGTGGTTTCGCAGAGGTTCACCTAATTTTATGAACAGTTTCATGTCATCAGTTTTAAGTTTAGATTTGATTTTGAATTTGTATTATTAGCAAGGGTGATGATGTTGAAGCTCTAAATATCCATCTTAATCAATGTCTCTAAAAATGACTTGAATGTTATAATTCTGTAAGGTATGTAATGGTGAACATTTTGTGCTCCATGATCTGTTCCAAAAAAAAATACTTATGGTAGAAATATAAAACCTATAATAACTTCATAAACCTACATTTGCCTTTTTTCAAAAAAAATTCATTAATTATGCAAATCAATAGAAACTGCAAATGAAAGTCTGAAATAGAAACAAAATGCTGGAAACAAACAATGTCTATGGAAAAGAAAGAGTTAAACATTTCAGCTCAGACAAAGCGTCTTCAACGATCAAGTGTCTGAAATAATAACTGTGTCTCTTTCCACAGATGCTGTCTGACCTGCTAAGTGCTTCCAGTATTTTCTGTTCTTAATTCATTAACGATCACATAGATAAGTGGGGGAGAGGGGGTGATATCTATAATTATTAGTTTTAAGCTTATGAAGCAAATGGTGGCTTTTTATTGTTTGCTCCTGTATTAGCCAATATGAAACCAAATGTAACAGGGTGTCTGTCCCTTTTTCCCCACATTATTCTAGTGATTTTTGGAAATGAATTTCGTCAGAGCTACATAAGAGAATTGAGCTGCTTAATAAGGTTGAAAATTGATGCCCACCCTCAATTAAATCTGATTTTTCAAAACTTGAAGTTTTATCAAAGACAAAATACCATTTGAAGGTAGAAAGGGAAACAATTTTTTCCCCTCATTTCATACTTGCTTCACCATGTGCAAAACAAAAAGGGCAAAATGCATTCACTCTTTTTCCTACAGCTCATTCTTCAGTTTCCTGACTTTGGTCCTCTCCTTTCCTAAAAACATAGAGACTAGGATCACAGTTGGTCATCCACTTCAGTAACCTGTTCCTACCTTCTCCCCATGTTAGCCCTCAGACTCAGTCTAGTAACCTTTTTGTTGCATTCCCTCTATGGCAAGAAAATCCTCCTCCAGATGACACCAAAACTGCACACAGATTGGAGGGGGGGAGGTCTCACCAAGGTCCTTTTATAACTTCAGCGTGACCCCTGCCTGTGCCCTTCACTCTTACCAGCTTTCCATCCACAGAAGTCTCTTCCTCCAACCCCTTCCCCACCACTACCTCCGAAAGTGAGACCAGAATCCCGAATGTTATAGTCGTGGACTGTTTCTGGGCAACCATTCGTTCATTCCAGTAAGACAAGGTGAAGAAGAACTTCCGGCATGAGTTAATGACCACCCATGGGAAGGGCGAAGAACATGTTGGGGGGGTTCTTGATTGCCAGAATTGTGACCATATTCAAGAAAGGAAATAAATACAATTTTGGTAATTATAGACAGGTCATCCTACTATCTGCTATAGGAAAGCTATTTGCTGGGATCACTTGATGGATGGAATCCACATCATTACTCTGGGAGGAGCTCTTCAACCATTGGGAGGAGGAAGTTGGTATTGGTTTATTATTGCCATAAGTACCTAGATATAGTGGAAAGCATTTGTTTTGTGTGAGCCATCCAGACAGATCATGCCATACATAATTACACTGAGGTGGTAAAAAGAAAACAATGTGGAATATAGTGTTGCACTTACAGAAAAACCGTAGTGTAGGTTGACATGTGAAGTGCAAGGGCCATGACAAGGTAGACTAGGAGATCAAGAGTTCATCTTTTAGCGTGTGAGAGATCTGTTTGAGAGTCTGATAACAGTGGGATAGAAGCTGTCCTTGAGTCTGGTGGTTTGTGTTATTACCCCAAATTCCATGTGCTCTAACATTGTTCATCATTCTGTTTGGGACTTAAGCCTTTGAAGAAAACACACTCTCACTGATTTCCCCTCATTTGGTCTGCTAGATACATTGTCAAAGAACTTCAATAGAGTTCTTCGATTGTATCTGCTCACGATGCGTTCCCAGGAATGAGGGCATTAAGTTAATCGGCATTAAAAGGGGTAATTAAATCACGTGTATGTTACTAACCGTGCTATTGTGCCAGGAGCATTTGAAGGCTCAATTCTCTGCTGATGGTCCCACAGCAATGAAATGGTGATCTCATTGTTGCGTGGCATGACATTGCCTCAATGGTCCATGTTCAGAGGTGGTGTTTGACTGACTGAGCCAAACAGTGTGGCTGCTCAAGCTGAGATTTGGGACTTGGGCTGCTTGCTCCTGCTGGCACAGTATTGTTGGGGACTGGACTGGCTACTGCATGTGTTGATGGGAGGTCAGGATCCTTCATTCACCCTCATCACCTCCTATTGGAGGTGCTGGAAGTGGCTGTTTCTTCCTCACTTGTACAGGTCCTAGCCCAGCCCTGCTTTGAAAACTGTAGACCATCCACTCTTTTTTCCCTCCTTCTCTCACACCTGTGGGAAGAGAAACAGTTAACATTTCAGGTTGAAGACCCTTTTGTCAGTTTTTTTTTTATATGCTCTTGCTAGGTTATTATTGTTTCCTTTCCTGATTGCATTTCTTGGTCATCCTTTGAATTCTAAAATGCTCTCAATTGTGCTTGCTGCTTTTGGCAACTTTATAAGCCTTTACCTTGGGTTTAAGTGTTTAATTTCTCTTGTAATCTATGGTTGCACACTTTTTGGATCTTTGTACCTTAAGGAATATATATTTATTACAAATGGTGCATTACTTTAAATACTAGCCAGTACATTGTCATATCCTCTTAATATAGTTTCCCAATCTACTGCAGTCAACTTGCTCCTCGTGCCTTCAGTTTTCTTCATTTAGATTGACTGCAACACTTTCAAAATTAATGAAAAATTCTGTCATATTACTATCACTTTCCTGGGCCTAAAGATCTGAGGCCATGAATCTTCCATCTTTCAGTTATAGCCATTGGTCCAAGACCTTGAACTGTCCCACTTTTAATTGACAATCAACAAGGCATTTTGTCAGGTAACATTGTGGAATTGTAAAGGTTGTAAATTTCTGTGTCTCATGTTTGCCTTGTGAGCAAATTTTAAGTGATATAATTTGTCTAAACAGTTAAAATATTTTATCAGCCCTCTTCCCTTCTGAAAATTACAGGTGTAAAAGGGATGACAGGGCCATCTTTTGCACAAGAGGTAAGTTTAGTTAATTGCATTCGAATGTTTGTGCTGAGCTTGGATACAGTACAGTGGGTGGACAGTGCAAGCATTTACAACACTTTGAATTAAAAAAAATCAGAAACAACTTTGTTGTGAATCCTTCTTCAATAATAAGGATTTGATATAATAACAGCTATAGGAGCCTTTTTAAAATACTGGAGCTGGAGTGCCAGTATACAGCAGAGCAAGTCTGGTATTTTTTTTTAAATTCCTTTCACAATGCAATTTTCTGTTTTTTTTCATACCCATATATTCATCATTGAGCTTGTTAGTTCATGTTATTCATAACTCTGTTTCAGTTTGTGCAATTATTTTTGAATACAGAATAAAGAATGGAATGCAGTCTCTTGGGGTTCTCTTAGAACTGCGCCTGTACAAATGACAATGTTACCATAACCATGAAGGATCTCCGACTTAATTGAAAATGATCTACTTCCAAAAAATGCAATTTTGAATTAAAACAAGTAGTAGCTTGTACTTCTGTACTTTTTCAATTATATGAACATGTTGTACGTCATCTTTACAAAGCAAACTCCTTAGGCTGTGGTTGCCACTCTGTCTTGCAGTAGGAATGTGGTTGAGATGGGGCTGTTGAATATTCCTGCACAAGTTGCTCTCCTTTTTAAAGGTAGTTATTTTGTCAACAGGAGTCTAGTTATCACCAAGGCTGGAGGAACTGTTCTTATAACCTGGTTTTAGTTTTTCTGTGATGACTAGCTGTTGTGGAATGAGCTGGAGTTATTGGGAAATGTACGCTGGATTTGCTCCCATCTTTTTGATCTAGTTTGGATTCCACCTGAGAGCTCAAACCTTCATTGAAGTGTAGTGCAGATTGTTTGTCATTGCTGTTTTAGTGCATAAACAACATTGTTATCAGACTGTAACCAGTCTATTGAGTGGAAGAAGTTGGTGTCGTTGGTCTTGCTCTATCTGAAGGTTGAGCAAGGACTGATATCAGTTATGAATTGGGATAATGATTAACTCCCTTCATCTTAAAAAGGTGATAAGTGGCCAGTGGAAAAAGGACAACGTTCCTCGCATTTAATGTTTATGTACAAGAAGTTTGTAACCCAAAATAAAACTTAAAAACAAGAATGTGTTGTAAATGCTTGGCAAGTCAGGCAGCATATCCTGTTTTATTTTGGGTTATAAACATGATGCATATGAATGAAAGAGAAATAGAGTTATTACAGGAAGGATCTGGAGGCTTTGCAGAGGGTGTAGAAGTTGTTCACCAGGATGTTGCCTGGATTAGAGTTTTGGGTGTAAGGAGAGGTTAGACAAACTTGGATTGTTTTCTTTGGAGTATAGGAGGCTGAGGGGTTGACCTGATTGAAGTGTATAAAATTGAGAGGCATAGATAGGGTAGATAGTCTTTTTTCCTGGGGTGGAAATGTCAGATACTAGAGGGCATAGCTTTAAAGTGAGAGGGGAAAGTTTAAAGGAGATTTGTGAGGTAAGTTTTTTAGGCAGAGAATTGTAGGTGCCTGGAACACGCTGTCAGGGGAGGTGGTAGAAGCAGATGCAATAGCCTTCGTTAAACAGGCACACGAACAGGCAGGGAATGGAGGGATATTGTCCACGTGCAGGCAGTTTAAATTGGCATTATGGTTGCTACAGATATCGTGGGCCAAAGAGCCTGTTCTACATTTTATGTTTCAGGTTGAAACTCCTTTATCAGAATAACCTGAAATGTCAACTGTTTCTTTTTCCACAAATGCTGCCTGACCTGAGTGTTTCCAGCATTTTCTGGCCTTTCTTATTTTGGATTTGCAGCATCTGCAGATTTTTTTTCAGTTTTCAAGTTTATAACCTAATTGGAGTACAAGTATTTTTTGTTGTAGGCTACAACATTCTGCAAAAGAGGGGGCTGGCAAGCATCATGCTTTTGGGGCCATTTCAGAGTTGCATAAAGTCCAGTTTTTTTTTTAAACCAATCATAAAGCTATCGTCTACATCCACAATTAGTATTTTTATAATTAGTAACTGCTTGTATGCAATCTGTATTTTTTGCCTTTTCAAAGTAGTCCTTTTTCCATTTTAGTCAGTAGAACTGGAATTTAAAGTAAACTTTCACACACTTCATTACCAGTTTCTTGGTGTGCATGTGGAACTTTTCTCATTAAACGTTAAATTTTTGCTGAAATACAAACTGCATGGCATGCTGCCAGGATTAATTGGAACTTTAATGGTTTTGTTAAAATTGCATGGCTGTAGAAAGTAATAGAATACAGAGCTATGTTCTTAATGTGTGAGGGGCAGACTGCAGGTCTTTATTTTGGCCCAAGGTGATTTGAAGGTAGTACAGTGTGAGCATTCAATGGAGAATTCAATTGTTATGCAATGAAATAAGATTCCAGACTTGATGTATATAATTCCTATTTGCAGTTAAAGAATTTCTTGAACACCAGTGATTAAGATTGATTATCAAATACAATGACACCTAGTTTTAAGTTTCTAACAATCCTTTTGTACTATTAATTAGAGTAGAACTGAATCACCTGAACAATTGACAACACTGATATTATGCAGGTTGAGAGAGTTGGTAGAGTTTGCTGTAGTTGATGCACTTGTGGAGGTTGATACGTATACATGTAGATTCCCTCTGAGGAGTAAGAACAAAGTATAGGAGGAAGAGATCAGGAATAAATTCTCCAGAGATGATGTGGGGATGGGAAGAGAATTGATTGATGCAGGTCATGTTACAGTAAGGTTCTGTTCCTGTGAATTGTTCATAACCTGAACACTTTGTAAGTCAGAAATGTGGCTGTGAATCTAGTTCCTACACAGCAGAAGATGCCTGCAGCCCCACAGCAGCTGGCAAATCCATACCGGTGGTCTTCCAAATGCTCATTCATATGCATGGGCTGTACATTAGTCAGGAGTTTGTGAGCTGGGGAGGATTTGTGCAAGTGTTTTGGCTATAAATGTATATAGTAAAACAATCTCACTAAGTTAGAAAAGGGAGGAGGATGATGACTGGTCTTAAGTAGCAGAGGGGATGAGGAGGAGTGAAAGCACCATACTGGTAGGCTTTGAATCCGCTCATCTGATAAGTTAAGGACTGAGACATGCTTGAGTCTTTCCAATGGTGAAGTCGGAGGAAAGGTTTGATTTGGTGAGGAAGAGTAGTGGAATGGATGTAACTCAGCTCGGTGACAGAAGTGTCAGTGTTTCTCAAGTGTAAGGAAGGCTGACAGCTGAGGACTTGAAGGTGATGGAGAAATGAGGCAAATGAAATTTGATATGAAGCTGAAACAAAAAATGCCAGGTCAAAGACTTAATAGAATGTTAGTGGGCAACTTTGACAAATAATAATAAACCCAGTACTACTAGCTATGAAAATATGCACGTGTGGATAAAGAATTAACTATAATTAGTATTGCAGTGGATTTTGGAATAAAAGCATATTTCCAAAGCTGCTTATTGGGAACCGATGCTGAAGTTTGATTAGCATTTATTGGTTTGTACAAATTTCCAGGTTTTAATGTTCTTTTCATAAAAGCTGTTGGCTGTAATTGAAAGAGCAATAAATGGAAAACCAGGAGATGGAAGCAGAGTCATTGAATGGCCCAAGTCGTCCATGCTGACCAAGTTGCCTGCTTGAGCTGGTCCCATTTTCATGCATTTGGCCTATATCCCTCTAAACTTTTTCTTTTCTGTGTACCTGTCCAAATGTTTTTTAAACATTGTAATTGTACCCCAGCCTACCATTTCCTCTGGCAACTGGTTCTATGCACCCACCACCCTCTGTGTGGGAAAAAGCTACCCCTCGGGTCCCCTTTAAGCCTTTCCCCTCTCACCTCAAACCTCTACTTTTAGACTTCCCTACCCTGGGGAAAAAGACTGGTCATTCACTTTCTCTATGCCCCTCATGATATTGTATACCTTTTTTATAAGGCCACCCCTCAACCTCCTATGCTCCAGGGGAGGATAAAAAGCCCCAGCCTATCGAGTCTCTCCTTGTTACTGAGACTGGAGGGCTTGAGTTGCATCTTTTGTGAATCTTCTTTGCACTCTTTCCAGCTTAATGACATCCTTCCTCTAGCTAGGCAATCAGAATTGCACGCAATACTCCAAGTGTGGTCTCATGAACATCTTGTACAGCTGTAACATGACGTACCAACTCTTGTACTCAGTGCCCTGACAAATGAAGGCAAGTGTGCCAAACACTTTCTTCACCATCCTGTCTGCCTGTGTTGCTACTTTCAGGGAACTATGTACTTGGTCTCTCTGGTCCACAACATTCTCCAGGGCTCTTTCGTTTACTGTGCAAATCCTGCCCTGGTTTAACTTGCCAAGGTGTAGCATTTCACACTTGTCCAAGTGAAATTTCATCTGTCATTCCTTGGCCCAGTTTCCCAGTTGATTTAGATCATGTTGTTATCTTAGATAACCACCTTCACTGTTCATTATACCACCAGTTCTGGTTGCCTAGGTTCCATGAACTTACTAACCATGCCAACTACATTCTCATCCAAATCGATAGTGTAGATGACAAACAACAGTGGACCCAGTACCGATCCCTGCGGCACACTACTGGTCACAGGTCTCCAATCTGAAAAGCAACCCTCAACTACCACCTTTTGACTCCTACTATCAAGCCAATTTTGTACCCAATTAGCTTGTTCACCTTGGATCCCATGTAATTAACCTTCCAGACCAGCCTGCCGTGTGGGACTTTGTCAAAGGACTTGCTAAAGTCCATGTAGGCAACATCTACTGCCTGTACTCCTCAATTTTGGTCACCTCTTCAAAAAAAAACTGAGTCAAACTTGTGAGACACTATTTCCTACACAAAGCAATGTTGAATATTCCTAATCAGTCCTTGCCTTTCTAAGTATCCTAAGAGTCTTCTGGGATTGTATCCTGGTTCTTAAATCTAAGCTACCATTTGTTCACTTAAGGATGCTAAGGCACTTTCTTTTCAATGGGCACCCATTTTCTAATATAAAATAGAAAGCCTATTTTTGAGAAAGCTCCTGAATGATTTCTAGAGATGAAATTTGCATCTGAACTTTTGATGGGTAATTGCCCAACTAGATATCACACTTGGCACTGCTGCAGCTGACTCCTTCATACCAGAGTACTGTTGGGCTTTGCAAGAAAGAAGAAATGGTCAGGGAGAAGTTGTTTTTAAGTGCTATTGGAGGACATAGGGTCTGAGATAATTATTTCCCATGGGTAATATAACAGCAGGATATAAATTAATCTTATGATGTAACACAGATGTGGTGTTAAACTAAAATAGCTGCAAACATTACATGCTGTGAGACCAGTAGATAAAAATATCCATTTAGTATGAGCTGTAGACCAAGAGACTTATAACAACAATTCTCGTTTTTATAATCTCTTTAATAGAGCAAAATTGTCCTATGGCACACCACAGGAACATTATCAATCTCAAGTTGATTTCAAGCTGCATAAGGAAACATTTGGTCACGTTCCGTAAATGTTTGGGCAGAAAACTAGCTTTCAAGGCGTGTCTTTGGGCAGAAAGAAGAATTAGTGAGGCAGAGAGGTTTAGAGAAAAGATGTCTATGTCATCAAAGATGGAATTATTTTATTTGGGTTTGTTGACGAGGTTGGAATTGGAGGAGCACAGATATCTTTGGAGATATGGAAGGGCAAGGTCACAAAGGAACTTAGGAAAACTAGGATGACAATTTTAAAATTTGGGAATGGGAGAAAAAGCCTCTGGTGGTAATTCTCTGGTTAAAACTGATTGAAACCAGATGAGCACTTGGTCAGTAGTGGAGAGGTAAAAATCATCCCCATAATTAAGTTTGGTAACCACGCCTTTCTCAATAACTGTGATTTTTTTTTTGCAGATTATTGAAATGTAACTGGCACGATCTTTTATTTGGAGTAATTACCCTGCTTTATCAGAAGCTGCTGTAGTTTCTGCTTCCTCTGCCCTTTAAACAAACTTTCTGAGAAAGTTGGTTTTGTTTGCCACACCTTCCCCTTGCTTGCACTCGGGGTCCCCCACCTTTTATGCCTGTGCACACAGCTTCTCCCAGCTAGTTTTCTTTAACCTTTTGATTCTTTAATCAGTCTTTTAATGTCTCTTTCTTCAGCAGCAGTCTGCAGGTAGTCTGTATATTATCACTTTGCTTCAAGTACCTGTAAGTTGTCAGGATCATGTGCAGAGTGAATCAGGTGCGAGGGTAATGAAGGCAACAGCAGCAACATGCATGTCTGTGAGTTGTTTTCTTAAGACTCCATTGGTTTCCACTAATCGAAGTGCCTGGCAACTGTTGTAGGTGCAGCCCTGAGCCATCAGCCAACAACTTGGTGGTGTGTTTAAACCAAGCTCTGGCTTTCAATTAAAAGGATCAGTTTGTCTGATCTGGACCCCATATTCAAGAGAAGTCAGATCTTTGCTGTAATTCCCCCTGCCCTCCACGTGTACTTCTCTCATTCTCTTGTCACCACCTTGCCCCTCTCCCCCATCACCACTCTATCCCTTGCAATCCTCTTCAATATTCTTTTACCCCTCCTCCTGTCTGTCTTTTTATTTGTCATTTCCACAGAGGTTCTTCCGTAACCTCTCACAGCCTCACAGCTTAAGCACATCTAGCTTCTCCTTTTAATAAGGCAGGCTTAATGGAAGTGTGAGAGATGGTGTACGGATGAGCAGCTGAATACTTTGTATTATGTGCCTGTGAAATCATCCTATATAGTGACTTTTTCTAGGAGATGGCCAATTTCAAGAGATTCCAGACCAAAGGATGGGTAGTGGTGTGTACTGGGAATCTTTTGATCAAGACAAAAGGGACTGGGCATAGCATGTTACTGTGATAATGATAATAAGATTAAATTATGGTATGTGGATTAGTTCTGTGCCTACTGGCAGAAAGTAATTATCTGCAATTTCTTAATGGAGAACAGCAATTTGATCTTGATTATCAAGATTAATTTGCATACTGTTCATGTCATCTCTTGAACACAGCTAGCCAGTTATTGATGCCAACATTCCTATGTCAAGTCATTTGCTGCTTTGCTGTATAATCATTGATTAGAGTTGCTTAACCTTTAATTCCCACATTAGTCACAAACTGAAGTCACACAGTTATGTATGACTGAATGTGGGATGGGTGTTATTTAATAGAAAATATGGAGTGAAAAGCTAAATAGCCTTTCATAACCACAGGCTGTCCCAAAACCTTTTTACGGCCAATGAAGATTACTTCTGTAATGCAGGAATAGGTGGCAACAGATTTTCACACAGCAAGGTCTTGCAAATGAGTGCAACAAATGACCTGTTAGTGGAGGGTTAAAAACATCTCTCTTTCAACATGCCATGAATCCCTTGATAGGTAGTTGGGGTCTCATTTGGAAAAGGGTGCTTTTTTTTAATATGTTACCTGGGTTTGCACTAAAAAGCACAATGTGATTTGGCTGTTGTGTAATGAATCTAATAATGCTGCAATTTTGACTATAATTCATTCCTTGCTGATTGCCTATTGAATGTCTGTCTCTATTCGTAAGGAATAGCATTGATTTAAAAAAACCAACTCTACAGGGGCAAATCTTTGGATTAGTATTACATGGTAATTTGATTCTGGTTAAGGCAATAATGACACCTTATCTGCAAATATCCTCTTTTAAAATGGGCCAATAGGCAGAGTTATTTCAAATTAAACCATTTTAAGCAGCTGTTGTTGTTGAGCTCCTAGTTTGGAAATGTGACTGCCCTGTGTGCCTATTTGTGGAAGAAGAGAAATACTCAGAAGGCACTGCAACTAATCTGGCTTGCTGTTTAAGTTTTCCCAGTCAAACTTGTAAATCTGTGAAAAGACAATTTGGAAGCCAGATATTATCAGTTTTAACTGATGAGCATTACAGTTGGTTAAAAGGAGCTTCATTAATGTGAAGCTTTTTGTTGGAATCAAAATGTACATGACTGAAAATATTTATTGTTATTCCAGATGGATTTTAATATTGTCTGATAGACTTGTATAAAATAGCTGTTAACTATTTTCTATGCATAAATTATGCCTGTAATTTACTAGGACCAATTTAATTGTATTCTTTTGTATCGATTTCTGAATTCTATCAATCCCAAATTAATATTAGATGTTGAATATTTCAAAGATGATGTAAATTATTGCAGCTTTGAACTATTATATCTTTACAATTATAATGTGTTTTCTGAAGAAATTTTATGCAGAAATGTGAAGTAATGGGCCACATTTAATTTACTGCACTTTTAGTGCAAGTCAAAATTATATTTGTGTACAGAAATTTTGTTTTGGGTCTAAAGGGATCTAATAGCTATAGTTTTTTCTCTCTTTTGTCATTTGCATTATCTAATGAAGGGGCAAAATAAAGTTAACAGCCAATTCTCATAAACATGTTAAAACGGTAATACCAAACCTAGCAATGCTACCTCATGTCTTTGCTATGCAAACCCATGCATCACATCAGTGCCATTCTGACCTTTCTCTTGGCTGAACTCTTAATTTGAAGCTGTAACACACCCACAGAAGGTTATGCTGACTCTTCTCTCTGAGGGTTGGAAAGTTTACACTGCTTTGGAAGAACATGTTACAATAATTATCAGACAACCTTTTTGTGACTTGTGCAGTATACAATCTCTGCGCAGATTGTCTTTACCTTCAGAGGGTATTAGTTTTCGGATATTTTAACAATACACAATAGACTTCCAAGAAAAAGCAATGGCCTGCACATTTCCACAAGAAATCCTTCAGACCACTATCAATGGTGGCTCAGAAATTGTTGAAAGCAATGAGGGTGAGAAAGCTGTGTCTAAATCACAGAGAAGACGGAGCGATATAAAAATATACAAGGAATTCTGTGATTTTTATGCTAAATTGTAAGTTGTTTTTGTCATGCTATAATTTGTGCTTGTTTTTTTTTGCATCTTGCAACATCAGTGATTTGTTTAATTCTTGCAGACCATTATATTATTTTTATACAATCTTGCTTGTAACATCAGTGATGAACATAATACTTTTGTGTGGTAACAAACTGGAATGTGCTATCTATTGTTCTGTGTGACCTGTTGTACTTGCTATAAATAAGTCTGATATAGTTGTTCAAACTGTCTTGAAATGAACACCATACCAATTTTCTTTTTCAAGAGTGTATCTGAACACTATTCAAGTGCTGATTCACAGCCTGGGGGATAAAATGTTTGGTGCTGTATTTGGAAGACTTTTGAATTTGCATGTAAATGAGGAAATGCAGGGATTTGTTTAGAGATTTGGTATTTTGGATCTTTTCCAAGTATCTCATGTGCTCTTGTAGTCAAGATGCTGATAATAATCATGAAACTAAAGCACACTGCCAATATGATTCCTGAGTTTCCAAGTATTTTAAGCCTTCTCTTAACTCGACCTAGGACCTCTTGTATTTGAGAGTAAGAATAGTTTATGGCACCTTCAAGGAAGGGTTTGAAAGTGGGAGTTGATTTTGCGAATCCCTGTAAGTCATCAATAACTGGGGGCTCTATTGACAGTAATGGGGAAGAATGATATTCTATTACCATGATTCGGTCAATAAGTAAATCAGTAACACATTACTGAAAGTCCATAATTTTGAGCAAATAATGAATCATTTAAAGCTTGGAAGGCAATATTAACTTGAACTATGAAAATGACAAAACTTGAACTAAAAAAATGACAAAAGCAGAACTGATATTTTAAAAAAAATCATTCAACTGGCACATTCTTTCTCATGACTGCAGAGTATTTCAAGCATTCTCTATTTTTATTTTGGGTTTCCATCATCTGCTGTATTTTTGTTTTGCACTACAATTAAATAGACATCTAATTATATAATAAATTTATTCTCTCTATCTAAGATTGGGTTTATTCTCTGTATTATGTGATATTTCACTTTTAAAATAATCCAATAACATACTAGAGCTTTAATGGATATACTTCATACTAGATGTCTAAAAACTGATGTAATTCACTATATCCCTTTATATCAACTCAGTCAGGTTTTCGTCAACCTTTATCTTTTCCATTATAGAGGTACGATCATAGAATTTTACTATTTTTAACCATCCCTGGGTATTGAGCATCTCTGAAGCTGACTGTAGAATGGCAAATTTGGCGTAATGCACTTGAAATGGAACCCATCTGAATTTCGTTAAGTGAACATTTACAAAAATAATCTGGCGTCTCCTACATGATCTGTGTAATTGTTCTTGATAAACTTTTCTTCTGGTGCTCTGCAAAATCTTTAATGCCCAGATTGCTTTTAAAATAAAACATTAATTTACTTTGTCCTTCAGAAAAAGTTCTTTTGCTAGTGTTTCTATGACAGATTCTGTAAGAATGCCTGAAACACCCATGTTGTTAATTACTCTCCCATTAAACTGCCATTTCTCTATTTTGCATGGCTTTATTTCAGAAACAAAGGATGTTTATCACATTCGGGTGATTTGTTTTAAAAACTGCTAGAAATAGTCACGTTGCTGATGTTATCTTTTACTATTTTTTTACAGCAACATGGCAAATGCTCTGGCTAATGCCATGTGCGAACGATGCAAAAGTGGCTTCGCACCAGCGGAAAGAATTGTGAACAGCAATGGAGAATTGTATCATGAGCAGTGTTTTGTATGTGCTCAGTGCTTCCAACAGTTCCCAGAAGGGCTGTTCTATGAGGTGAGTAGAAATGTGGGACAGCTGTACAGTCCATTAAGTCTTTGAATGAATGAATTTTTCAGAATGATGCAGATTGTTTCCTGAGTTGCAAGTATTTTATTGGATTATCAATTGTCTTTGAGTCTTGCAGGGCCAGATCACTCCAAGTGGAGCAGACTGCAAGTGGTGACCAGGATTTTAGATGATAAGCGGAGGCATTTAAACTGTTGAAATTGCTTTAAGTAAAATACAAAAATTACTTAAAGTAAGTCTTAAAACAGTAAATAATTGTCAATTAATGTCACACAAATATACATGTGTATTTTTTTTTGAGAGAGAACTACAAAGCTTAGCTAAACTCTTGTTAATGATGTTTGCTATAAAGCTGAGGTGCCAGTTACAAAGTGTATCCAGCTCTTGGCTGAAATTCGGGAACGTCTCTGGACTCAATGGTCCCCTGTCTGTTTCCATCTGCTCTACTCCTGTATATATGTCTTCACTCTTCTAATGCAACAAACAATCTGCTGGAGGAACTCCTGAGTCAAGCAGCATCTGTGGGAGGAAAGGAATTGTTGACGATTCCGTATTGGTTTATTATTGTCATTTGTACTGAGGTACAGTGAAAAGCTTGTCTTACAAACCGATCGTGCAGGTCAATTCATTACGCAGTGCAGTTACATTGAGTTAATACAGAGTGCATTGATGTAGTACAGGTAAAAACAATAACAGTACAGAGTAAAGTGTCACAGCTACAGAGAGTGCAGTGCAATAAGGTGCAAGGTCACAACAAGGTAGATCGTGAGGTCATAGTCCATCTCATTGTGTAAGGGAACCATTCAATAGTCTTATCACAGTGGGGTAGAAGCTGTCCTTAAGTCTGGTGGTACGTGCCCTCAGGCTCCTGTATCTTCTACCCAATGGAGGAGGAGAGAAGAGAGAATGCCCCAGGTTGGGGTCTTTGATTATGCTGGCTGCTATACCAAGACAATGAGAAGTAAAGACAGAGTCCAAGGAGGGGAGGCTGGTGTCTGTGATGCATTGTGCTGTGTCCACAACTCTCTGCAGTTTCTTGCGGTCTTGGGCAGAGCAGTTGCCGTACCAAGCCGTGATACATCCAGATAGGATGCTTTCTATGGTGCATCAGTAAAAGTTGGTGAGAGTCAAAGGGGACAAACCAAATTTCTTTAGCCTCCCTAGGAAGTAGAGGCGCTGGTGAGCTTTTTTGGCCGTGGCATCTACGTGATTTGACCAGGACAGGCTGTTGGTGATGTTCACTCCCAGGAACTTGAAGCTGTCAACCTTCTCGACCTCAGCACCATTGATGTAGACAGGTGCATGTACACCACCCCCTTTCCTGAAGTCAATAACCAGCTCTTTAGTATTGTTGACATTGAGGGAAAGGTTGTTGTCATGACACCATTCCACTAAGCTCTCTATCTCCTTCCTATACTCCGACTCATTGCTGTTTGAGATACAGCCTACAACGGTGGTATCATCTGCAAACTTGTAGATGGAGTTAGAGCAGAATCTAGCCACACAGTCGTGAGTGTATAGGGAGTACAGGGCTGAGGACAGCCTTGTGGGGCACCAGTGTTGAGAATAATCGTGCCGGAGGTATTGCTGCCTATCCTCACTGATTGCGGTCTGTTTGTTAGAAAGTCAAGGATCCAGTTACAGAGGGAGGTGTTGAGTCCTAGGTCTCGGAGTTTGGTGACAAGCTTGCTTGGAATTATTGTATTGAAGGCAGAGCTGTAGTCAATAAACAATAGTCTAACGTAGGTGTCTTTACTGTCCAGATGCTCCGGAGCTGAGTGTAGGGCCAGGGAGATGGCATCCGCTGTAGACCTGTTTCGCCAATAAGCGATTTTCAATGGGTCCAGGTTGTCTGGAGTTGATGCGTGCCATGACCAACCTCTCAAAGCACTTCACGATGGTGGATGTCAGAGCCACTGGTCGGTAGTCATTGAGGCATGTTACCTTGCTTTTCTTTGGTACCAGGATGATAGTGGTCTTCTTAAAACAGGAGGGAACCTGAGATTGATGCAGGGAGAGGTTGAAAATATCCGCAAATACTTCTGCCAGCTGATCAGCACAAGATCTGAGCACGCGGCCCGGGACACCATCTGGGCCAGGTGCTTTCCTCGTGTTCACTCTCCGGAAGACTGATCTTGCATCCTCCACTGTGATCACAGGTTCAGCTGCATTGGTGGCTGTCAGGGTGGATGGTGACAATCCACTTCTGATGGGAATCACCAGTCCTGATGCGGGGTTTCAACCGGAAACATCAACAATTCCTTTCCTCCCACAGATGCTGCTTGATCTGCTGAGCTTCTCCAGCAGATTGTTTGTTGCTCCACATTCCAGCATCTGTAGCCTCTTGTCTTCTTTTATCTAATGTTTCTTCCTTGTGCCTAGTAGATCTTCTGCCAAATAAGATAAATTCACCCCTCCAGCACTAATTAACCTCAATTAAGATGGTGCAATAAAAACCAAAGGCACTGGCAACTGAGGGGAAAAGAATCACTTTGTGAAAGTGAAATTGGGAGGCAATGTTGGCAAAGTTAAAAATGAAGATGGAAAGAATCAACGAGCAGGCAGTTGTAGCAATCCAGGCTGAACAAGAATGGGTATTATGTGCAGGCAAGGCTGCTCCAATATTACCAGAACCCAGCAATGGGGTGGGAAGTGGTCAAGCAGACTAAAGTTTATTTTATAATTCCAAAAAGTTTTTAATGCAGCAGACACTTCAATTTAATAAGTACACATTTTCCACAAAAAAAAATCTGAAGGTATTGAACAATTTAAATGAATTTTAAAAGGAAACCCTTTAAGAAGAAAAGGGCTGTGATGTTGTGCAGTAATCTTGACTGACTATGACACAGCCTGCTTACGAATCTATGACTAGCAAATGTCTATTTCTTTTAACACCACCATGTTGTCAAGGCACCACTAATTGTATGTAACAAAACAAATCTATTATGAGTTTGAGAATTGATATGCTATTGAAACAAGAGTATGGCATTCAATATGTAGTAGGTGGTTGCACAAGTAAATCTTGAAATGCATAAAACCCAGTTCTTAAAGATGTAAATAAAAATAAAGAGGAGTTTGAATTGTTTTGGTTCACAAATTTCGAACGGCATTTGGCATAACCTACCTGGCCAATTCCTTTCAGAATCATGTATTTCAATTAAATTGCCTCCCTTTTTTTGCTTCCATTGCCTTCCTGTATATTTAGGCATTCTCTCCTCTTGCAACAATTCCCAGGTTCCAGGTGTCAGTCTGTTAAATATGCCTCCAATTTGCTTTGAACATTGCTGTAAACAGTACAATAGATGCATTCTCACCAAATCTGTGCATAATTGAGGCAAGATTTTCTTGGTCGCAGACTCCTTTTGAAATCAAAACCAAAAAAGTTTTGGAGCAAAAAACATACTGCTGAAAGAACTACATGCTTCAAGCAGCATCTGTGAAGGCAAAGGGATAGTGGATTTTGGTTAGAGACCCTGCATGTGTTCTTCCTCTGTTCTTGTCTTTGCTGCCACTTTGTCCCGTGTGGCTTCCAGCTCAGGTTTTCAGGCTCCCAGTTTGGTCCCAGCCAGGGTCTCTGCTATGTACACTCAACTCGCTGCTCTCTCTAAACATCAACTATCCCTTTGCCTCCACAGATGCTGTTTGACCCACTTGAGTTCCTCCAGCAGTTTGTTTATTGCTCTGGATTCCAGCATTAGCAGTCACTTTTGAGTGCCAACATACTATTTGCTACCTTGGGTAATGAGGTCCAATTTTTTTTAAAAAACTGATAATGAGGGAGACACTGCATGACAAGAGAAGAAATTAAAATTGCTTGAAATGTCTTTTTTTATATTTAAAAAAAAACACATTTCACAATGCCTTCTTTCTGTCAAGTGACTTCTTTGTGGAACACTTCCCTTCAAGCTGCTGGTGTGACACTGGGCTTCCAGTCATATTTTCATTTAATTCTTTCCTCCTCCAAATACCACAGTCTCCCAACAATGCAGCTGTCTGGATGCTCTGCTTCCTACACTCTTCTAATGAAAGTCAATGTAAGCTTGAGAAAACCCAACGTCTTCACCTGACTAGGCACAACACAGCCACCCTGACTCCGCACTTGAAGTCCACAATTTCAGGTCACAAAATGCAATTCCTAGTTGCATTTAATCTAGATCCATCTTTGAATTTTGTCCTAATACTAGTTCCTCTTTTTTTTTCTTCAATTTAATTTTTCCTCCTTAATATCCTATCATATACCTTCCCTTTCATGTTTTTTCACTTTTCCTGCTGTCTGCATCATAATACATGTTTCTTGTATTTCTTTTCCATTTTGATGAATAATCATCAACCTCAAATGTTACTCTTCAGTTTTCACAGCTGTTGCCTAACTTGAGTATCTCCAGTGTTTTGTCAGATTTGATATGTAGTTTGTATTATAAATAAAACTGACAGTTATATATATTTTGACAGTTAAAGTATTTATTATGTAAAAAACGTCTGATTTAAATTTTTGATGCTAGTATTATTGACAAACTGTAATCCACACACTATTGGAAATTAAAACAGAGAAACAACATAATCTTCTATTATGAGCTTTGCCTGATCAAATAAAACTGTTAAGCCAGTGTTCAAGTAGTATCTTAACACATGGATCAACCAAATCTTGAGTCTCAATAATAAACAGACATTTAGCATCTCTACACTGGAAGGAAAATCATAAACCAGAGTCCTTCTAAATTAAGTCAATCCTACCCTGTCTGTTTGAGAGGAATGAGTATAGCAAACTTCCAGTTAAATTTCTATTCTGCCCTGGCACTGACAATCTGGTTTGAAACGGTAGACCAAATTATCATAATTGAATGATTTTAAGTAACAAGACCATAACATATCCTAGTACAGTACATAATTTTAGGAATGCAGAATTATTTTGTCCAGAAATATCTGCTGTTATTCACATTGTCTGAATATGAATGTTTAATTTGGGGAATAGTTAAAATGCTGCCCATCATAATGTGATTGCTTGGCATGTGTGAGGAATCTAGAGCTGCGCAGGACAGTGCTTACAATTAATAGGATTATTGTAGCTTTCTTCAGAATTTTTAAGTATTCATCAGGCACAAAAAATTCTCCCCTTCCATCAGGGCTCTTTGTAGCCTTTGGGACTCCTATCAAATTCACCAGTTTCAGATAGCTTACTTTCTCTGTACCAGAACTGGCCAGTACTGGTGTGAGATTATCCATCTGTAATAGTAGTTCAGTTTTTTTTTCTCTCCAAAGACACTGCCTGATCTGCTGGACATTTCCAGCATTCTCATCTTTGTTTTGGGTCGCAGTACCAGGTCTGACCTGTATTTCACAGCTTTTACATATTCCTTTGTTTGTTTTTGCTCTCTCTCTCTTTCTCTCTTCACTGATGCTGCCTAATCTGCTAAGTGTTTCCAGCGTTTCCTGTATTTAGCACTGAGGTGTAGCAGGCTCAGCTAGTTCAACAATTGTTTTTATTTGTAAGAGCACCCTTTAAAAGCAATAAGATATCCTAAGGTGATTTACAGTTATTTCACGAACCCAAAGGGGAAATTATGACAGGTTAGCAAAAACCTGGTCAAAGAGGGAGGTTTTAGCAACATCAGCTTGCATTAATGTAGCATGTCTAACATAATGAAACATTCCCAAGGAGTACTGGCAGCTGTGGGTTTACGTTCTCGAGAATTCCTTCTCAACTTCTCCACGTTTGTATGTTTCTCTTTAAGTTACTTCTCAAAATCATACATTTTGCCACCCATTTTAAATACCTTTTACGTGGCTTGATGTTAAGTTTTGTCTAAATAATCTGGGAAGTGTCATTAACTAACTTAAGTACAGAGAAATTTAGAAAATTCAGCACGTCTAACCGTTCCACTTATTACACCTGCACCACTTTCCCCATCAATGTTATCTTTAGTGCTGATGTAGAAAGAAGCTCCATTCCCACTGCTAGTAAGCAAAAACATTTGCAAAAAAATTATTTCCTGCAAGTTGAGTTGGCCAAGTGCCAGGCCCTACTGAAACTGATGTGCATGGCCATAACATTTTATCACAATTTGAACATGGAAAGTTGGCATGCAACACTTGATCATGTGCTTTTCACAACCTTAAAGAAATCCTCCATGCACATTGGCATTTATTGGCACCAGATTAAAATCCTTTGAGTTTATTTTACTACCAGTTACTGGACTTCGAGTCAGACATACAAAGTCCATGAGCAGATAGTAGTGAAAAGGCTTGATGATTAGAATCCAGCTTTCTACATAAAATATTTTCTTATGTACACTTGTCATCTGTTACACTAGTACAAAGAATCTGAGACTTGATTTTAATTATAAAGTGTACTTTTTTTTAAGAAGACAACATCACTATAGAACTAGTTAAATAATTTCATTTCATTTATTACAGTTTGAAGGACGCAAATACTGTGAGCATGATTTTCAGATGCTTTTCGCACCCTGTTGTCATCAGTGTGGTGAGTGATAAACATCAACAAATATTGATTTTTTTTTACTGTAGTTTCACTCTGCCTACTAGCATACATTTTCTTGCATTAATTTTTGTCATTGTACATACTTGCATTCCTTTCAGTATTAAAGAGTAGATTTCCAAGCCGTAGAATTCTTTAGTCTGTCATAGTAACAAAAGAGCTGGTCATTGACTTCAGGAAAGGGGGCGGTGTACATGCGCCCATCTGCATCAATGGTGCTGAGGTCGAGAGGGTTGACAGCTTCGAGTTCCTGGGAGTGAACATCACCAACAGCCTGTCCTGGTCAAATCACGTAGATGCCACAGCCAAGAAAGCTCACCAGCCCTTCTACTTCCTCAGGAGGCTAAAGAAATTTGGTTTGTCCCCTTTGACTTTGACTTTCACCAACTTTTACCGATGCACCATAGAAAGCATCCTATCTGGATGTATCATGGCTTGGTATGGCAACTGCTCTGCCCAAGACCGCAAGAAGCTGCAGAGAGTTGTGGACACAGCCCAGTGCATCGTGGACACAGCCCAGTGCATCATGGACACCAGCCTCCCCTCCTTGGACTCTGTCTTTACCTCTCATTGTCTTGGTGTAGCAGCCAGCATAATCAAAGACCCCACCCACCCGGGACATTCTCTCTTCTCTGCTCTTCCATCGGGTAGGTGCCTGAGGGCACGTACCACCAGACTTAAGGACAGCTTCTAACCCACTGTGATAAGACTACTGAACGGTTCCCTTATACAATGAGATGGACTATGACCTCGTGTCACTTGTTGTGACCTTGCACCTTATTGCACTGCACTTTCTCTGTAGCTGTGACATTTTACTCTGTACTGTTACTGCTTGTACCTGTACTACATCAACGCACTCTGTACTAACTCAATGTAACTGCACTGTGTAATGAATTGACCTGTACGATCGGTTTGTAAGACAAGCTTTTCACTGTACCTCGGTACAAGTGACAATAATAAACAAAACCAAATACACTATCACACCACTTCACCATTTTTAGGAACATCTATTGTGATTCCTCTACAATCTTCATTAAACCAAAGTTGATGAGCTGGCTTGATAGAAATGTTGGAATGTGGGATATTCCAGGCTGAGGTTTATAAAGTATAGGAGTTACTGCACCTGACAGCCCATACCATCTCATGGATAGCTAGTTTTTTGCTGCCAGGTCTGTTCTGAGTCCAACCCATTTAACGTTGTAATAGTACCATGAAGTACTTGAGTGCTAGTTTTTTTCTTCTCAGTCCCTCGAGGTGGAGGATGACTCATCTCCACTTCTGTCCTCTGGATTTTAAAGTAGTTGATGAAATCTAGGCAGGATCCCCTAACCTTGTCATAGGAAATGCTTGAAGAGGTAGGTGGGTTGTTTTGAGAGGTTGTGCTTTCCTTGTTATTGTTTGAGCACCTTCAGGATTGAAAGTCCTGGGTGCTGCTGCTCCATTTTGAATGATTACCAACCAAAGATTCCTTTGAATTAATGAGGATTTTTTTCCTGATGTATTTTTTTTCTGTTCTCCTGGAAACCTCTTGCTACGGTAGATCTCTGTAAAACACTTGTTTTAAAAAATATCGGGTATGCAGATGATGTAGCCTGGTTGAGTGTAATTAGAGTTTGTGCTGAGAATACTGGCCTGGGAGAGGAAATGAGTATTGCTGAGCTTAAATTGCCAATGACTTGGAAGGTTTTGCTTTTGAGTTGCCTATTCGAGGTGGTCTTTTTCTCTGACTGCATACAGGAGTGCAGGGATCTCTGCAACCTGGTAGACCATGAGCTAAATTCCAAGTTTGAAATCTTAACCTTGTGTGGTCAGGACCTGATGCTGGTGCAAAGGAACTGGTGATGAATTTAGTAATTAACTTTTGCCTTTACCTGAGAGGCAGCTTCTGATGTTTGGGTAATGCTCCATGTTATTCATGCTTTTTTTTTGTGGATTTTTCTTGTGGAGGAAGGTGATGTATCATGGAATGAAGTGGGTTAAGAGAGATCTTTTGAATATTTAGAGTAAGGCCAATTCTCTTGTTGATTCCTTCACTGAAGCATACATTATGTTGGAGCTCAGCCTCTGATATGCACACATGCATATTGCAGCTCAGTAGGTGAGATTGGACACACTATATTGAGGCCTCCACTACCAATGACTCAAACACTATTCTACTGTTTCAATGTTCCTCAACTAAAGGATATGTTGAAGCTTGATCTTTAAATGCTGCTTACACTAAAATGGCAGACATGTAGAAATTAATAAGTTAGTTTGCTGAACTCTTTTTGCTGACGTTCATCGGATTTTGAAACCTGTCATTGAAATCAACTGACACCTTAGTGTGCATCTATTTTCAATGAATGATTTCTGGAAGAATCAATTTTCTTTTGACATGTACATAAAGAGAATAGTTGTATTTATAATTGCAGTGAGCAGTTACATTGCCAATTTGAGCTAGCTATATAATTAAAAATAATCACGGTTGCATAACATTTGGGAAAACACCATCACTGGTACCACGTGGAAGTTCCTATTTTTAAATGCGTGTAAACCTACAAGTATTTAACCACCTTGCTTGTATCCTTGAATAATAATGAAAAATATATTTTTGCAACTACAGAAAAAGACTGCTGTCCTTTGTCTGCATACCATGATAAGAGAAACGAGTCAAAACATTTGTAGTTTATTTGGGGTGAAATGTCACTTATTCACAGTGAGTTGGGAGGAAAATTTAGACCCTGAGGAGATTAGTGAAGGTCATGGAGGAATTTGAAAACAGGGAAAAGAAGTTAAGATGGGTAGAAATGTATGTATCTGTTGGAGATTTAGAATTTCCCAGGCTATTTTTATATGATAGCAGTTACGGCCTTGGTTGATATTCAAAATAAACATCTAATTCAATCCCCTGGCCCACAGCTAAGTATGAAAATAATTCCCTACACTGTTGCCCCCTCCCCCCCCCCCAATACACCAAGCACCAATCTCCCCTAACTCTCAATGTTAAGCAACCAAACTTTTCTTCCTCCTGCCTGTGTTGTTGCCCTTCTATTTCCAGCTCCTCTCTCTTCATGCTGCTTTTAAGTAATCCACTTCTTTTCTCAATTTCTTCGTCACCCTTTTTCTCAGCTATCACACTGCTTCATCCATATTCCCTTTCCCCTCCCGCTGACCCCTTGCATTACATTTTTGCTTCATTTATCCATTGTGGGTACACAAAAATAACAGGATTTCTGATGGCTCAAAATGATCTTAGTTGTGCCCCCAGATTCAAACCTCCCCAGCTGCCAATTTGCTGCTTTATACTCTCTTCCTAGTTACTTCATCTGTTGAAAAGGATCTCTCAAAAATTCTCATAGATTTGAATTGTGGTATGATAACACAATATTTATGATGCTGGACTAGTAAACTAGAAATCTGAACTGATAATATCCAGACACACTTTCGGATCCCATAGCAGGAATTTGGAATTAAAATTCAGTACGAGAAAAGTGCAGAAAAATTTCACAAGGATGTTGCCAGGACTGGAGGGCTTGTGAGGAGAGACTGGATAGGCTGGGACTGTTTTCCCTGGAGCAGAGGAGGCTGAGGGGTGACCTTGTAGAGCTATATCAAATCATGGGTGGTAGAGATAAGGTGGATGGTCACAGCCTTTTGCCCAGGGTAGGGGGAGCCTTAAATCAGGGAGTGTAGGTTTAAAGTGAGAAGGAAAAGATTTAAAAAGAACCAGAAGGGCAGGTTATTCACACAGAGGTTGGTGGGTGTATGGAATGAGCTGCCAGAGGAAGTGGTAGAGGTGGGTACCATTAGAAATCTAAAATGCATTTATACAGGTTGATGGATAGGAAGGGTTTAGAGGGATTTGGGCCAAATGCAGGTAAATGGGACTAGCTCAGAAAGGCATATTGGTTGGCATGGACAAGTTGGGCTGAGGGGCTTGTTTCCATGCTGTACAACTCTATAACAATAAGCAAGCATTCTTGCCCTTTGAAACATCTCAGTGATTGTAATAAATTTTGATCTGTACTTAGCCACTTTCTGATTTAAGAAAAAAATCATCCCTATTTGAAAATTGACCATGCAGAAAATGGCAAATAAATGTGCTGGATTTTTCTGCCATCAAGGTTCAGCCATCGATACCCTAAAGTTTATAGACAAACCCGCATTTCAAGTTTGGGAGGGGAGAAGGGTGGGAAGAAAATATTGCCTGAGTACTTTTTTAAAAAAGATGTTATATAAGTGTCCCGTCTTTTGTTACAGGTGAGTTCATCATTGGCCGAGTGATTAAAGCCATGAACAATAGTTGGCATCCGGAATGTTTTTGCTGTGACCTCTGCCAACAGATTCTTGCAGATATTGGATTTGTGAAGAATGCTGGCAGGTTGGTGTACTTGATGACCTTTCTATTATTAGTACAGAAGAAATACTCTGTGCACAAAAATATGTTTACAAAAGATTCCGTTATATTGCCTTGCACCTGTTTGCAAAAAGGCCATAGAATTTTGCAATAAAGAGCAAAGTCAGTTGACTATCTCAATTATACCTGGCTACTCTGAGAGCAACCGGAGTAATCAAGCTCATTTCCTAAGGAGATGCGTGTGGAATTTAACATTGTGTTTACCAGCAAATATCCCTACTCTGAGCTCAAGGTAATTGATGAAATTCCTGAAGATGGTTGGTTCTAGGACACTGCCCTGAGGAAATTTGCAGCATTGTGCTGGGGATCATTTGATTGCTTTCTAACAGCCTTAACCACCTGTCTTTGTGATGTATAACTCCAGCTATTGAAGTGATGTCCATTAACTATTACCAGGACACCTTGATGCCACACTCAGTTAAGTGTTCCCTTGGTGTCAAGGATGGTCATTCTCACCTCATTGGAATTTAGTTGCAAGGAGACAGAGGTCTGGAGCTTAGAGGCCCTGGTGCAACTTCCACAGGGCATTGGTTATTGAAGAGTAGGTGCCACTTGACAACACTGTCAATACCATTTTCTATCACTTTGTCAGATTGGATTTGTCCTTTTCTAATTAGGAAAGGCAGTCTGCTGGCCCTTCACATGGGTGCCATTCTTTGTGAGAGTTTATGCAATGAGTCGTTGAAAGGCTATTTGAAGTTGTTGATAACTTTTGCTGAAACCAGTCCTGAAGTTGTCTGTTTTCCTACACTTCTATTGAACAAGAGTTACTGGATAGCCAACAGGAACTATGTATTTTCTTCTGTACCTAATCTAGTTATAGTATTGCAATTTAAATGCATAATATAGCATTAGATTCATTTTCCAGACTTCTGTGACTCATTTTCTCCGATATCAATTGTGATACTATACTTTCAAATTTTAGTTCAAAATTAATTTGTGTAAACCTAAATTATCAGTGTCAACCTGTGTTTTGTCTTCAGTTGATATTTCTGCTTCAATAACTTTTGAAAATCATTAGGATAGATAAGTCACCAGGGCCGGGTGTGATATATCCAAGGTTTTTATGGGAAGCAAGGGAAGAGATTGCTGTGCCTTTGGCGATGATGTTTGCATCCTCACTGGCCACAGGAGGAGTGCCAGATGATTGGAGGGTGGCAAATGTCCTTCCTTTGTTCAAGAAAGGGATTAGGGATAACCCTGGGAATTACAGACCAGTGAGTCTTACTTCAGTGGTGGCCAAATTACTGGAGAAGATTCTTAGGGACAGGATTTATGGGATTTGAAGAAGCATAGGCTGATTTTGGGACAGTCAGCATGGCTTTGTGAGGGGTGGGTCATGCCTCATGTGCCTGATTTGAATTCTTTGAGGATGTGACAAAGCACATTGATGAAGGTAGAGCAGTGGATGTGGTGTGCATGGATTTTAGTAAGGCATATGATAAGATTACTCATGGAAGGCTCATTCAGAAAGTCAGGAGGCATGGGATCCAGGGAAACTTAGCTGTGTGGATTCAGAATTGGTTCACCCATAGAAGGGTGGTGGTAGATGGAGTGTATTCTGCCTGGAGGTTGGTGACCAGTGGTGTTCTGCAGGGATCTGTGCTGGGACCCCTGCTCTTTGTGATTTCTATAAATGACTTGGATGAGGATGTGGAAGGGTGGAGGATGATGAAGGTTGATGGTGTTGTGGATAGTGTAGAAGGTTGCTGTAGATTACCACAGGACATTGATAGCATGCAGAGCTGGGCTGAGAAGTGGCAGATGGAGTTCAACCTGGAAAAGTGTGAAGTGATACACTTTGGAAGATCAAATTTGAAGGCAGAATACAAGGTTAATGGCAGGACTCTTAGCAGTGTAGAGGAACAGAGGGATCTTGGGATCCACACCATAGATCCCTGAAGGTTGCCATACAAGTTGTTAGTCTTCTTAAGAAGGCGTATGGTGTGTTGGCCTTCATTAGTCGGGGTATTGAGTTCAAGAGCCACGAGGTAATGTTGCAGCTCTATAGAACTCTGGTCAGACCACACTTGGAATATGTGTTCAGTTCTGGTTGCCTCTTTATAGGAAAGATATGGAAGCTTTAGAGAGGGTGCAGAGGAGATTTACCAGGATCCTGCCTGGATTGGAGAGTATGTCTTATGAGGATAGGTTGAGTGATCTACGGCTTTTCTCTTTGGAGAGGAGGAGAATGAGAGGTGACTTGATAGAGGTGTACAAGATGATAAGAGGCATAGATCGAGTGGACAGTCAGGGACTTTTTCCCAGGGTGACAATGGCTAATGTGAGGGGGCATAACTTTAAGGTGATTGGAGGAAGGTATAAGGGGGATGTCAGGTAAGTTTTTTTTTTACACAGTAGTGGGTGCATGGAATGCATTGCTGGCAGAGTTTATGGAGGCAGATACATTAGGGACATTTAAGAGACTCTTGGACACATGAATGATAGAAAAATGGAGGGCTATGTGGGAGGGAAGGGTTAGATAGATCTTGGAGCAGGGTAAAATGTCAGCACAACATCGTGGGCTGAAGGGCCTGTACTGTGCCGTAATGTTCTATGTTCAGTGAAATAAGCTTCTTTTCCAGTTTTTGAGCATACCCTTTTTCTCTTCAAACACTTTATGGCTTTGTTATCCAGCTTCCTCAGCTCGTATCCAATCTCAAAACTTCTCGAAATTTCTAGAATTATTTTAAAATGAAGATTTGAAGTGTACTAGCAAATTATTACTAAATTGGAATGATACAAAGTAAACTTCAGAAAACCAGGTATTTTAAGTATTCTCCATATTTAATAAAATATTCTACAGAAGTTGTTTCTGGTTATTATCCTAAGTTTCAGTAGGAACGTAACTTCTCACTTTATAAATGATCATGCATATTAATAAATATAGGACACAGGTTGAGAATATTGATCACACTATCATTGAAAAACACAAAAATATCAGAGGCTGTTTCCCCACCAAAGGAGGAAAGTTGAAGAGCATGTTCACTTGGCTGGCTTTTGGTGCTGAGATCCAAGAGGAAAATAATTTGAGAAATGCAAATGTTTAGTAATGACATACAGTAATTTTGTACCTCCACACATGCATTGTTCAGCAGTTTTATTTTTGACAGGTTGCAGTAGTTCAAATCAATGCTTTAGTTTTGGTGGGGTCACAAAAAATCAATAATACTTAGAAGTAATTTTGGTGTCTTTACTCGTAGTCAAAGACTACTTTCTGTGCTATTTATTCTAGTAGTGTTAACGCTGGGGTGAATTTCTTGGCCATTATATTCCGTTGTAGTTTCTCTGCAAAGGGACTCCTTAAAATTCTCTCCAACAAAGAAGTAAACCACTGGATCTAAGCAACAGTTGACACTAGCCAGACAAAAAAAGCACGGTTGATGATCGTAAGATTCTGAATTGTGGGTGTAGACTGCAAGTGCTGATTTGCCATAATAATATACAGTAAACGGACAACATGATAGGGTAAGAAGCAAACCAGAAACACAGTTAATACTGTGAAAATCATCCTGGAAGCTTTGCGCTTGTATTTAAGGCGCCTGTATGACTGGAGATGTCTGATTATGCATAGGTAGCAACAAGTAATGACTAAAAATGGAAAAAGAAATCCAACAACAATAGCACCAGAAGCATAGAGTGATGGCTTTTCTCTGTACAGTTGTAGGCACACAGTTGTGTTCTCTTGTGCTTCAACATTCTGAGTGGTTACAGCAAGCTGAATAGTTCCAAGTATAGCAGTTACCCACACAGTTGCACTGATTATTTTTGCATAGCGAATTTTTCGAAAATTAATAGATCTAACCGGGTGTACTATTGCCAGGTAACGATCAATACTGATGCAGGTAAGAAAGTAGACACTACTGTACAAGTCCAGATGGAAAAGGAAACCAGTGATTCGGCAGGCAACCTCCCCAAACGGCCAGTGGCTTTGAAGCATGTGATAGGTAATGCGCAATGGCAGTGTCAGAATGAGGCAGAGATCTGCTACAGCAAGATTTAGCATATAGATACTGCTTATGGTCATGGTTTTCATGCGATGGCAGAAGACCCACACTGAGATGCTATTCTCAATTAGTCCAGCTGTAAACACAGTGCTATAGATAGCAACGTAAATCAGTCTTTCCATGGATGTTGTGGTCAGGTTGAAATGGGGCTCCATATTGCTGTTGTAGTTGTGTTCTTCAAGTGCGGAGAATCACAAACAATGATTCTAACTGTTGTAGACTGAAAATAATAACAAGGTCATGTTTAGACCGGCAAATTTGTAAATATTTCATGTTTAAAACAGTTTTCTGTAATGTCTTGCATCTGATTATCTAATGTTGCAAGAAATGAGTGAAGAAAACAAAAGAACCAAATTTCAGATTAACCAATTACAGACTAATGCATTTTCATATGAAGAGCTGTTGAAAATCTATAGTTTCATATTAAACAAATCGGTGACCATTGGAAAAACATTGGCTACTTGTAACATTATCAATCAAAAGCAAACTTCCAACCTAGTCAACTTTCTCAGCTATGGAATGGAAGAACTTACGATGAGCTGAGGTGTAGTCTGCAGCTGTCTGAAGAACAACCATTTCAGTAGCATATAGTTCCTGCTCTGTAGTGAAAGTAACTGCCCTTTTCTGCAGCGGTACCAAGGTATATAGCAGCTCTGATCTGTTGCACAAAATGTATTCTGGCTATACTAATGAAGGAGGAGTCTCATTCCACTTCTTAAAAGCTGCTTTATAACAACAGAGTTGGTTTGCAGGAAACGCTTCCTTTGGGAACAGCATCCCATTGCAGTGCATTGTGTTTTCCTCTACAGAAATAGATGCTTCCTTTTCCTAAGTATGGACTACATCCTTTAGAGCACTTAGCAGTTTGAGGGTATTGTACTTTACAAACTATTTCCTTTTCTTTTTTCCACACTATCAAACAAAAGTTGGGAAAAAGATGTTTCTTTTGATGAAAATACCCATTTTAATTAAGATAAATGTTTGGGAGGGGAACAAAGCATGGAGACTTCAACAAAGGTTCAATTACTTGACACACCAAGCCCTGGTGATTGCTCCCCAGTGTTTCATCTGGTTTTGTGAATTGTGGGAAATGAAATGGGTCCTGAAAATATTAGTGAAATAAAGAATGCAAAATCTAAACTTTGATTAAAATGCTTCCTATTGACTAAATTGTTATAACTTAAAAACAAGAAGAAATGTGTATGATAGCTGTAACTTGAGTAAACTCTCTTCATAAATTTATACGCTACTTATTTTGTGGTTATAAAAAGTCATTGAAATTTACAAATTCTAGGGTTGCCTTTTGAGGATTTGCTCCAGGTACGAGGTCTCTTCCAGTGAGTGAATCGACCAACAACTTGGGCCTGGAATTCAGCTCACCTGATTTCTATCTTATTAAAATCGAGTATCGCAAGTTTGGTTCCTTAACCTCTGTATATGATCCTTTAAGTTAAATGATTTTTTAATAACGAGAATCAGGAAATCTCAAAATTCACATTTAAATATCTGAACCTGCAAAAAAAAAAAAAAAAAAATTTTTTTTTGGGAATTAAGTATTGGCCTAGAAATTTGTCTACAGCATTTTCTGCTACTAAAACATTAGTTATCTCCCTAAAGCTGTTTTTTTTTAAAAAAAAGTTTTTCTTTTTTTTTGTTTAAAAAAAAAACTAAAATCTGTTGGCACTGGTTCCAAAACAGTCCAAGTGGACTCATTTTTGTAAGGCTATTCTGCTTCAAGAACATCAGGGCTTGAATTTCCTCTCTCCACAGCTCTGAATTGGGAAGTAGTCCTTAAGCCACACCCCAATTCACCTAGTTCCCTTTCAGCTGCTGGGGAATGAATGTACTGCAATGATAGGAGAAATTGGCAATGCACTCCTGGGTGTAGGGGGTAAGGTGCACTGGCAGAGTGAGAGGATCCAAGTAACCTGTGCAAGCTTCTGAAGAATTGATAATCAGTTTATTATTTTCACATGTACCGAGGTGCAGTGAAAACCTTTGTGTTGCATGCCATCCATACAGATCATTTCACCACATCAGTACATTGAGGTAGTACGAGGGAAGAACAATAACGGTGCACACAGTAGACTGATTCCTTGTACAGAGGGAATTTGTACAAAGAAGTTGCTAGGGAGATGTTTGAGGGAATAAATGCACTCTATGAATGCATATCTAGTTTGGCATTTGAAAACTTTGACTTAAGCACTGCTTGGGAGCAGCCCACAAGTGACGCCACGCTTCCGGCGCCAACATAGCATGCTCACAACTTCCTAACCCATACATCTTTGGACTGTGGGAGGAAACCAGAGCACCCAGAGGAAACCCATGGAGATATGGGGAGAATGTACATACTCCTTGCAGACAGCGGCCAGAATTAAGCACGGGTCGCTGGTGCTGTAATAGCATTACGCTAACCACTCTCACCTCTTGTCAGGTGTCTTGATTTGTTATCTGTTTATCATCTGATAAACAACTGTATTGTCTTCTCTATGTCCTTTTGCAGAATTCTTCTGGCATAACTAGCCTTTAAATTATAAGGGACCTTCATGAAACTGTCTTGGATGTAGTGACTGGGATCCCAATTTGGGTCAATCTATTTGAAATGTTTTGTGGAGAATTGTGCAGCACTATATCTATGAAAACAAGAGAAACTAGACTGATTTTTTTTAAAACACCCGGAGCCTTGATTTTAGTAAAGGCTCATTCTTTATGGAGTGAATAATGCCAATCTCCAGGTACATGGGGGGACGCAAGGCTTGAATGCAAGACATCTGCTGAACTAAGGGCAATAATTAACATATGGGAATATAATGTTATTGCTGTCATGGAGACATGTTTGAAATGTGGTCAGGACTGGAGGTCAACATCCCTGAGTACAGAATCTACTGAAAAGGATATGGAGGGGTTGGAAGGGTGGTGATTTTTTTAAAAAAAAAGTTAGTTTGCAATATTATTCAAAGAAGTCATTACTGCAATAAAGAGGGAGAATGTCCTAAAATGTTCTTCAAATAAGACCATGTGAGTAGAGTCTTTATCTAGTCAGTTTCACATTTCTGGAACCTTGCTGGTTAATTTCAAATATTCAATATTAAAGTTGGGGTCATTTTAAGGAAAAAAAGTTTGGAAACTCTGTATTAGGGGACATTAAGATAAGGGTATTTTAAAGTTTTGAGTTCTTCCTGCTCTAAATTGGACCTTGCCATTTTCTTCCATCTTGCTCATAAAGAATGAACAGAAAATGTTTTGTTAATAGAATTATTCAATTTTCTGCTTGCAGGCACCTCTGCCGCCCATGCCATAACCGTGAAAAGGCCAGGGGTCTGGGGAAATATATCTGTCAGAAATGTCATGCTATTATCGATGAACAACCACTTATATTCAAGAATGACCCTTATCACCCTGATCATTTCAACTGTGTAAACTGCGGGTAAGCAATATTCCGGTTACTAATGTATATTAATTCAGCTGATGTGTATTACGATAGATCTATATCAGGGTAATTGTCTTGGGGGTTTGGGGATTCATTCATTGTGTAAATGATTTGAGTATTTAAAGGATGGGAGGATTTACGATTATTTTCAGTGAAAATACAGTTTGTATTTACTCATTAAGCAATAATTACTATTCCCCTCCTATCTAAATCTTTCATTTTTCATGTTTTCTTTTTCTTCTCTCTGGTTGTCTTTGCCTCTGCATCCTTCCTTCTCTACATTCCCTCCCTTTTACCATCGATCAACAGTAGTGTATAGAGTCCAGTCTAAATACCTGTTCTTAAGTAAGCATAACCATTTGAGTACAAGTGGGCTGTTTTGCCATGAAGTGAGTCTCACTCCTGGTGATCTTTAGATTTTTGCCTAGATGTCTTGATATGATCAAAATTTTGGCAAACGTGCTTTCTTCTTGCATGGAATACTGGAACTAATTGGGACATTTTTTGAAGATAATCTAACTGATCCTGTGGAATTAAATGTGTATCTCAAACTTTCCAAAACTACTTTTTGATCTATAGTGTAAATGCTATAACTATCTGAATGCATTGCTCAAATCATATTAATCTAATAGTGGAAAGGCAGAACAATTACTGAATTTGTGCATCTGATCTGGTTTGCATTAGGAGCTACATGAGTCAATTTTGACCTTGTGGAGGGTACAAACTTATCAATATTTGGTTTCCTAGAGGAAAATGCCCATTTGTATGATATACTGGGAATGCAGAGTTCTTTAGAACTGTACATCAATGTGGGAAGGTGAAAAGATGAATGAATTAAATTCTTTGGTTTCAATGCACAAAGTCTTTATTGTAAATATCTTGTTTTATGGGCTTTAGTGCGCGGTGATCACGTAGCAATGACATGTACTACCTACTTAAGGAATATGGGATTGATGAAGTATATTTGAAATGGGCAAAAGCAAGTTTAAAATGAATACTGCAAGACCCAAACTTACTTCAAAATGCATCTTCTCTTAAAACCTATGAGCTATACAAATCCGCTCTTTGTTCTGGAGAGGATGTTGAGAGGTCAGTTTCTAAAACAGAGTTCAGTCTATAACTTGGTGAATTGTTGCAACCTTAATTTGACAAATCAAGGGAGCAGCACGATCTGTGGGCTCTGGTGTAAGGTTGCCTCCTAGTTGAATAACATCTCCTTTGCTGTTCTTTATCCTGTGTGCCACTGTTATTTCCTTCTCTTTCTGATCCTGTACTGTCTCCATTGTAAGGGAAAATAAAGAACCACCACAGTCAACCTCATGGTAATGGATTGATTTCCTTGTTTGGGACTGCTGAAATTTTTCTTAGGAATGCAGTTAAGAAAATGTCATCTCTTGCGGGTTTAACTGAAGTTGGTAGCCATTTAAAGCTTGTGACCTGAGCCACTTTTTCACTTTTTGATTTGACATGTCTTAAAGATAACTTGCATTATGCAGACTTAATTGAGCAACTTTCCCTCTTTATCCTGCTATTTACACATAAGTGGTATTTTGAGGAGTTGCACACCTTCTGTTAGCAAGCACTTATGGAATTTAATATACAGTTTCAAAGGGTTGCAACCCTTTAGACCTCAAATTCCTGTCAGCTATGCCATAACCACATCACCTTTTCAACCAAAAAGTGGAATTTCTTGCCCAGTACCTTCAATTTTCAATGAGAATAATTGGGGATTTAACTGCATAACATTTTTTTTAAATACCAGGACTCTATTTTTAAGGAATATAATAAAGTGCAACTTTATAAAGCCATTTTATGAAACGTTAGTGCGCTATTGAGAAGTTAATTGCCACAGGCTTTCCCTGATCCTGCCATGTTCTGTCCTTGTCTTCATCCAATAAGAGCATAAAGGTAGGAACAGTAAAATGCAATGCTGATCTTGGAGACTGGTCCAGCATTTGATAACATTGTGGATGCAATATTTATTTCATATCCACCATGTTCTGCCTACTCCACATCCCATTTCCCTTAATCCAAAAATGACAATCTTAATGTTAAATATACTCATTGACTCAATTCTCCATGGACCTCTGGGGTGGAGGAGTCTAAAACTTCTGCAACCTCTGAGAGAAGAAGTTCATTCTTGGCTCAGCCCTAAATGGCCAGCCAGCTCCTTTTCCAGAGATGACCTCCTAGTACTCCAGCCATGGGAAGCAGCCTCTCAGAACCCACCCTGTAAAACCCACAAAGAATTTAAAAATATTTGAAGGAGATCACCTCTTATCCTAAACTCTGCAGAATACAAGTCCTTTCTACTCATCTCTTTAGAGCAGACAGCCATGACTTTCTTGGAATCGACCTATTTAATCTTTTGTTGCAGTTTTGTGTGGTGTCACCAAAGTACGATGTTCTTACTCTTGTGCTTCAATCTCTTACAGTTAAGGCTAACATACTGTTAGCTTTTATAATGGCTTACTGACCTTTTTGTGACTTGTGAGCAAGGATCCCTGAATCCTTCTGGATACAGCATTTATCAGTATCTCACCATCTGTGCATCATGTGATATATGGATATTCAGATTTAATGAATATTCTGAGATTTAGTGGCTATTCTAGATGTGTTTAAATGACAAGATAATTGTTGGGAAAAACAACAAGTCTGTTGGTTAATTAATAACAAAAATTTCCACTTTCTAGCTAACGTCATTTAAATAGTATTTCACAAACTTTTTGAAAATGTAACAATTTGAAAACTTAATTTGCTTTTAATTTAATACATTTTATAATCTTAAAAACACTTAATGGGTTCAAACTTCTGCATATAGACAACAAAAGACAAACGATCCATTTTAAAATAGTTTGGTATAATGCAGAAGTCACGTAGATTTTATTTTCTATTGAGCAATACCTCCATTTTTAAATTTTAGATGTAGTGGCTGTATATCACTGGCTGAAAAAGAAACCCTGTTCCCACCTCCCACATCACTGACTTATTCAAAAATCTCCTTGGATATGTAAACTCATAGGCACTTTAAGACATAGGAGTCTACTTTGGCCTATCGTGTCTGTGCTGGTTGGGAGAAAGCTATGCAACCTAACCTCACCTTTCAGCGTTAGACTTGAAGCCCTCCAGATCATGGCTTATCAAGTAAACATCCAAGAACAAGTCAGAGGCTAAGTATCTTTCAATGAGCGACTCCCTACTGACACTCCAAAGTCTTTCCGCTCTCTAGAAGACTCAGTCAGGAATGTGACAGGATATCTGAAGGAGTGCAGCTCCAAGCATTCAAACTTAACAGCACTCAGGACAAAGAGCCTACTCGATTGGCACCCTATCCACCATACTAAACATTCACTCCCTCCATCACCACTACACAGGTGCTACAGCATGTACCATCTACAAAATGGTCTGCTGTTATTTGCCTAGGCTACTTTGACAGCACCAGTCAAACTCGTGACCTCCATCAAGAAGGTAGAGGACAGCAGTCAAATAGGAACATAACCACCTGCAGGTTCCCTCCCAGTAGCACCTATTCTGACTTGGAAATATGTCGCCATTCCTTCATCAACAGGTCAAAAGGCCAGTCAGGGATGCTGGACCTACTAGAATATCGAGACACTGACAAAATAAAAAGTACTTATTTGTTTATTTTAAATACGTTAAAGAGTTCTGCCGTTTATAATCAAGCTGGATGAAAATGTTTCTTTTCTCATCCTTCTACCAATTATTTTAAAATGTTGTTTTTGACTACTTTGCTAAGGAAAATAGGACCTTCTAGGTCCTCCATAATTTTATGCACATGGCCTCCTCTGTTCCAAGGGAAACAACTCTAGCTTATTCAATCTTTCCCCATGGCTACAATTTTTCAATCCTGGCAACATCTAAATAAATCTTTGCACTTTCAGTGCAATCATATATTTCCTGTAGAGTGGGACCAAAACTTATGCAGTACTTAAGCTGTGGGCTAACTATTGTTCAAGCAATTCCAGCATAAAGTACTTGTTTTCCTTTGTCTGTCTCTGCTAATAAAGGAAAAAAGTCCTGCTTGCTTTTCCAACCACCATGTTGACCTGTCCTACTTTTAAGGAACTGCAGCTCTATATCCGGCCATTCATTGTATATTCCCTTGCCTTGTTTTACCACTAAATGTATTACTGCACACTTCTGTTGATTAAATTCCATTTGCCACTTTTCTGCCCAACTGACCAGACCATCAATAGCTTCCTACATTTTAAAGCTTTCAACCACACAACAAATTTTTGAATCTCAAAATCCATAAACCCCTACTTATATTTTGCACTTCACCAACAATATACTATATTGTTGCACATTTCATTGTGATGTTTTGTATAGAAACTCAATGTAGGTGATCCTTTATTTTCAAAACAAATCCTCTCAGTTAAGTGAGAGGATATATACATGGATGATTCTTTCATATGTTTTGATGCTTTATTTTAATCAGAAAAGAGTTGACTGCTGAAGCTCGAGAGCTGAAAGGAGAACTGTATTGCTTGCCTTGCCATGATAAAATGGGTGTTCCCATTTGTGGTGCTTGCCGAAGACCAATTGAAGGACGCGTGGTCAATGCAATGGGCAAGCAGTGGCATGTGGAGGTAAACTATTTAATATCCTGTTCTATTTATTGTTTTGATTGTATCTTTCCTAAGGTAGAATGGTCATTGCAAACGAAAGGATTGTTTGTGTGCTTTAAATGTGTAGCATTTCTTTCCATATTCTAGGTCACCACCGAGTGGTGAAAAGGAGGAAATGTTTCTTTATCACTCACTGAATGCAGTAATTTTAAGCTCAAGTAACTGATTTTGAATCCAACCAGAGAGGAGTGCATTATGGTCATCGCTTTGTTCCTATTGAATGAACTGACCATGGCCTAGATCGCTTCGTTACTAATAAACCCACTATTAACCCAGACATGACCATAGTAATAGTTGGGTAATGCATTATAATGTGTGAAAAATTGATATCAATTGCAACACTAAGTAAACTTCTAACATAAGTACCACCTCCCAGAATGATGCTGAAGTTGGGTACAAAGTGGTGGGGAATACCCCTTGATTAGGAGGGGTACCCAGATTACCTCAACATAAACAACACTTGAGAATGTTTTGTGTTTGACTGCTGGATCTCCAATGGATATGAAAACCTATCACCACGTTTCAGACTTTGGAGAAATAGCAGTCAGTGAAGTACTTTTGTCATGCAGTCACTATTGTAGGAAAAGTGATGGCTAATTTACGCAAAACAAGTTCCCATAAATAGCAGTGTAATACTGATCTTAGCTAGGATACTATGGTAACTCGTCTGCCCTTTGAAATAGTGTAAATGGGATTTTTTTTTGTATATCTACCTTGGAGAGCAGATGTGGCACCAGTTAAGCACCTCATCAAAAGTCAGCACACGTGATAGCTAATAATTCACTCGGTAAAGCATGGGATTTTAGGCTTGGATTTGTGTGTTCAAATCTCTGAAGTAGAACTTGCACCTAAAACCTTTTGAGTTGGAGATGAAATTACTACCAATGGAGAATATCTTCAATTTACTGATCATTGTGTGTGAAGTGCAGAATTTCACTCTGGGGACACATCCAATTAGCTGAGTCCAACAGATTACCTGAGCAACACATCTTTCCCCTGTCCTTCTCTACCATGTCTGTGCTTAGACAAGCACAGGGTACATGTGAAATTTAACAAGCCAAATTTAATAAAGCTCAACAGAAGTGGTAACAGATGACCACCTTAAGAGCACCATTTGGGTTTGCTGGAAAGATCATCTGGGTCTTGGTAGGAAGAATCCAATTCCAGCAAGGATACTATGCCAAGTACAAAAAAAAACATGATGCTGGAAGAACTCAGAGTAAAACAGCATCTGATGAGGCTATGACTTACCTCTTTTGCCATCACAGATGCTGCTTTACTCTGAGTTCTTCGAGCATTCATTTTTTGTTCCAGATTCCAGCATCTACAGTCTCTTTTGTCTTCGTATTGTGCCAGGTTCCATTTATGAGGCGAGTTGTCTAACCAGTTGTCCGTGGTGCTCTAGTTCAGGTGTCTGCCATTTCAGCATGGTGTTCTTTTTTCCAAATTCTCTAACCTAGTTTTAGCCCAGCAGTATCATTCAGTACATTTTCCACCGATGGATAGTGACTTGGTTGTTTAGCAGATGACAAGCATGGATTTGAGCAACCAGTTAACTTAATAGTCCAGTGTGCTAGGTATCAAGGTCTGGATATATGAACACCTATCACATATCTGGCCTCCAGGTGAGACATCTCAGGAGCTTTTCACTCCAAGTGGGAGTTTCCTCAGCAGCTGCATCAAACCTAACATGTTTGTTTACTGGATGCCCCAATCTTGGTCAATTTTTATTTATTATTGGGTTGTGGGTAATAAATTTTTTTATTTATTGTTGGGTTGTGACCACAAAAATACTGTTTCCTGTTGTCCTGAATGCAATTGATTTTGGATACATCTCAGACTAGGTAGCAATGATGGTTTCTCTTCCCAGCTGGGCTTTCATAATCTGACAGGTTTCATTGTCAGTTTTTTTTTATGCAAGCATACAGATATCATTACTCATTTAATTAAAAGTTAAAATGTGTCTTGCTGAGAATTTAACCAATGTCTGAGATGATGATCTTGATTGTATTGCACTTACTTATTTGTCACAAACCTATCGACTCCAATATGGGACATTGAGTTTAAAAAGTGTGCGTCAGGTACACAACAGAGTTATTTTAGGACTGGGATTTCCTCGTATACTGACTGGATTTAACACATTGATCTCAATACATGTTTGGTCAAATGCTATTTTTGTATAATAACCTCTTGAACCCTGAGGCATAACAAGTATTCTCCTATTCATCCATCATTAACACTGCCCCAGTAGAACCCTTTTCATTATTATTGATGACACATTGTGGACAACTGAAAAGCTGTTTTGGATCATTTTCTGTGCATTCCTTTGTGGCTGAACACAGCCCATTGTTCCCTGTTTATTTGTCGTTGATACTTCTGATTTCACAACCTGCTACACTGCAATCAACTAGCTCTTGATTGCTCTAAACTATCAGTTTACAGACTGTTTTTGTAAAAGCCTTCCTTTTCTCAGTTATTTTAATAAAGTCATGCTTGGACAGCGGACTGTATTTCCTTTTGTAGTTGAAATCATAAGCCTGATTTGAAAGACATTTAAGTGTTATCATAATTGCAAGTAGATGTGTGGTTTGGTTATAAAGATGTTGATATTTGGCAACAACCTATTTGGAGTAAGTAACTTGGATTTTTACAGAATACTATATTTGCTGGTACTGTTTTACAATTTTTTTACTAGTTGGTTGAAAATTTAGTCCTCTCAAGAGGGGAAAATTACAATGTTTGATTAATTCTTGTAAAAATGCAGTATTGTACCTTTAATCATATTTATTTTAAATCTATGAATACAGTTTAATCACATCTTGGTTTTGCAGTGATAATGTAGTTTGTGCAACAAATGCTCATTTAAAAGTGGGATTCCATAAGAAAGGTTCAAAAGTGTCATGTAATGTACTAGTCAATCATTAGAAAGTGGAGTGTGCAGGGACCTCTTGGGAGTCTTTCTGGTCAATATATAACTCTTTCTTGATCTCTGTACAGTAAAATGTACTTGGACCTAAAGATGGCTTGTTATGATTTGGGTTGCTGGTGATGTGTGTTCTTGTTTTCTGTGCTCCTCCAATCCTTTGGGCTATTCATTGCTGGGCAGATAATTTACTATTGTATTTCTGTCACAGTCACTTAACTAGCCTCTAGAGTATTGGTCATGACAAAACCAACTTTATTTTTTTTTGGCCTACAAAAGCTCTTTGTTCTATTTTCTGTTTCTTGTGAGAACTGCCTGACTTCAGTCTGCAGTCTCCCATGCTCAAATGGATTACACTGAGGAGAATTGATGTACGGAGCATCTCTTGGGGTCCACATAGTGATTGTCTAGTATGGAGTTGTCCAAAACTCTCTACCTGAAGGGCTTTTTCTTTAAATTGGAGCAAAAGATCAGAGACATTTTTTTTTGCTGCTAGTTGTGTGCACAAGTCACTGAACTTGCAGAGTGGCTTCAAAAGCTGTACAACTCTACACGCAGGAGGCCTCAGAGAAAACAAGTATATCTCAACAGGATAGTTGTGCTTTGTTTGTTTTAAAATGCAAACCTTATCTGTGTAGCTTCCAGAGAGTTTGAGACTTTGATCTGCTTTGAGATGAGTATATTGTTTAACTGTCTATTGTTCTTGTCCCTCGTTGTTCATGTTCCCAGCAATTAATTACCTGTTCAACTCCCTTTCACCCATCTGCAAAATACCTCCCATTAATCACTTTACAAATCTTTCCAAACCTTGCAATCACATTTCCAACACTGCCCGTCATCTCTCCTCTTCCCTTGTTATCCTTTTTTCAACACCCTTCCCTAAATCTCGATGATCTTTTATCCAATCAATTCCTTCATGAGTTCAGTTCTCTGCAGAAAAGGCCAATTCATCAACATTCAATACTTTGGGAACATCAGTCTTCCCTTCAGAAATGTTCCACTTCATTGGGGGGAGGGGGAAATAAAAGTGTTACCATGGGCTTTTGAGACACTGGGCATCCCCAGTGTGTGTGTTGCACTATGGAACTGTGATGGTCCTATTTCACTAACTTTTAAAGATAGAATGTGGCACATGCAAACTTAATAAAGATTGCAGGGCAATAAAAGGAATCATCATCTTGCAATGATGAAAATTGCAGGAAGGATGCTTTAGAAATTTTTTAAGTTTTCAATTCCTGAACCACCACTAACTCAGCCTTGGAAGTTGAGTCAGATGGAAAGGTTGCTTTTCACCAGCATAAACGTGAAATTTAAGGGATTGGCTAATGGTTTTTGTGACGTGCCCTTGATGGCCCAAGTCTTTTGTTTTCATTACTGTTCATGTTTCAAATTTGCAGATATGAACTGAGTTATTTCTAATTTTGGTTGTATTAACAGTTGTTGGAACAGCACTATAACAGAACCCTGGTTTAAGTACTTGGACGCACAAAGTTCAAAACTCATCAGCAGTTAGGCAGCTAAATGTGGTGGTGCGTGATTGCAGAAGTCTGGGTGTTATTTTCTCAGTATTCCTGGGAAATGAAATGAAATAGAAGTGAAACTTTGAAAAGAAGATTTTTTTTTGTTAATATTACTTGGAAAATGAATTTAAAATTAAAATCTGAAAAGGCACTGAAACTTGGCCACTCTATAGTCTTCTAACAATCTGTTTTCCCAACTTAAAACAACTAAGAGATTTTTGCCTTTGCCTTTTTTTTTCATGAGTTTTTCACAGAATTGTGCTTTTTATGGAGACTTGTAAAATTAAAGTTTATAACATTGTAAGAAAGAATGCTATGATTCAATATACAACATGTAGCTTTGGTTATATTTTGCACTGATTGCTGCAATTTTTGCTTTGCTGGTTTATTTCTGGAAGGAAGGATCACTTAACAAATTGAACATGTTACAATCTATTTGCAGCATTTTGTATGCGCCAAGTGTGAGAAACCTTTTTTGGGTCATCGTCACTATGAAAGGAAGGGATTGGCTTACTGTGAAACACACTATAATCAGGTAAAACAGGAATACTGTTATTTAATTTAATATCAATTTAATTTTTGTTTTACCCAACATGGCAATTTTGGTATGAGTTTTACATTTAAACATTACTAGAATTAAAAATGCTAAGTTAGAATAACATTTTTACAGTGTGTTTTCTTTTAGTATGCTCATAATGTTGTAAATCTAACCTTTCAAAACTATTTTCTTACTTTGTAGAAATGGCCAGATCTTCGTGTTTTTGTATCCACCATAGTTTTGATTTTTTTTAAACCAACCAGCATTTGTAAGGATGGGAAAGTTTGCATTTAGAACCTTTTCAAGGATCAGGATTACTTTTCCTCTATAAGTAAGCAGGAGATTTGCTAGTAGCAGACCATGGAGGTAGAATTAAATAGTTAATGGGCTGATGCACTCCCTGATCGCCAGAGGTTCCAAAGGAAACCTCCAACTATCATCTGTTTGCATCTCAACACATCTTGGACATCCACACGTCACAGTCAAATGCACAAGTCTGGGATGTACTTGAGCTCAGGTGCTGCTGACTTTAACTTTCTGCTCCATCAGTGGTTGTTGCCTCTTACAGTTATTATTTTAATTATTTAGTTTTTTTTTGCTTTGTGCTTTTTTAATTCAAACTTTAAAATTATTAAAATAAATTTAAATGGCTCTGACTTAAGACACTAGAGGGGCAGGATTTTGGAATGCATCACTGGAGACCTACTCACCACTGAGAGCCTCCTTTGCCTCACCTGACATCTGTCAAGTGAGGGGTGGTGGTAGTGGGGGGAGGTCGGCTTATTCCAGCCACTACATCCTGCAACCATGTAGTCCAACAGGTATTGTGGAATGACTATTGTCCAAGATACTGAGAAAGCACTACAAATGATGCCATGGGAATTTTTTTTGCTTCAGTTTAACATGTATGAAGAATAACACCAACAATGCACCAAAGTGACATCTTAAAGTCAGAGAGATGGGTTTTAACTTGCACGAATAATTTGGAGTCGATGATGCTGCAGCTGAGCCCCATTCACTCTTAACTATAGTTATCTTCTCCATTCAAAGAAATAATTCATTTAAAAAGATGGCTGAAAGCATTGTTTTGTCTTAAATTTGTATCTTTGGATGCAAATATACTTTGAACATCTTAAAATTATTTTTTTCAGCTTTTTGGTGACGTTTGCTACCACTGTAATCGTGTGATTGAAGGTGATGGTAAGTTTCATAGTACTTTTTAGTTATTCAAATGTTCGTGATTTTATGTATGTTGTATATATAAAATTGTTTTTCTCTGTTCTATTCTGATGTAGCTTCAGTAAAATGGTACATCTAAGAAAAAAAAGTGGTTTCCCAAGTTTTAAAATGAAATTAAAATATTCAAGTGGTTTGTACAGCAAAAATTCTTTGGGCTTTTTTTCCCCAGAAACCCATTCATCCATCTTCGAAAGATTGGCAGTCCAAAAAGTTGTACAAATTCTCTGAATTCCTTCTTTCTAACCCTAAATATTATATTTCTAATCAGCCAACTGGATAAATACTAGTTAAGATGATATTACTAACATCATGGTTAACTCTATATTTTTTCTTCCTGAACAGTTGTATCTGCTTTGAATAAAGCTTGGTGTGTTAACTGCTTTGCCTGTTCAACTTGCAACACCAAGCTGACGCTCAAGTAAGTACTTTTATTCTAGTCACTCTGTAACGTTTTTTCAAATCATAAATGTTTAGTATTATCAGCCTCTTTCTGAGATTCATCTCTGAAGAAATTCAGGGTTTTTTTTCTGTGTGATTCTATATTTTCATTGTTCATACATTACTCTCTCTCTTCTATCCTTTCCTATCCATTCTCTGTTCGCTGAAGAGACAAATTTGTTGAAATTGATCTGAAACCAGTCTGTAAACACATGTTACGAACGATTGCCTGAAGAGTTAAAACGCCGACTTGCTAAACGGGAAAGAGATGCAAAAGAAAACACAAAAAGAAAAAATGATGGATATCTGCCTGTAAGGAATGTTTGTCTCTTTTCTTCTGTCTTTGGTTAGTATCTTTGATTTCCAACGGTCTTGTGTTTCAGTCATTTTTGTATTGTTGTCTCCTCTTATTTTCCTTTGGTCTACTTTCTGTAATATTGTCGCCTTCTTTCCCTGCTTTAGTCCATCTGCTACTGGAACAATCATATGCACTTCTGGCTATTCTAATCCTTTCCTGGCGTCCAACCTCCATAAAACTTGGTCACCAGTTTGCAGCCCCAGTACTTTGACTCTCTAACTCTCATTGTACATCATCTCTCAGCTCATTGAAGAACCATTAGCTTTCCAGTTTCATCAAAGCCCATTTCAACAACTCCTCAAATTGAATTTCTGATTCCCCTTCTTAAATCACTTCAGTTCTGGTCTGCTGCATTGCCAGTAATTGATATTCTCTGCCTAGGCTCTGGCATTCCTTTCCTCAAACCCTCTACTACTTTATCTCCATTTAAAACTTCTCTTCAGTTTTTGGTTACCTGCTCTAAACCTCTTTCTGTATCTCGACAAGTCCTATTCAATAATATTCCTGTGAACTATCTCAGGACATATTTAGCACTTAAATCAACTTGCATTATTTAAGATCTTTTTAACACAAACATTTTCAACCCTTAAGATCATCATCGTTCCACCAAATGCATCTATACTAGCTTCCAAAGCAATATTACCTACTTCATGCTTTGGAAGGACAGGAAGACTTGTTATAGCATATCTACACATGGATGAACTTAAAAATTCAGTTCGACAAGCCATGAACAAAACTGGGGTACCTGTATGTCGCTTAATAGTCTCTCTTTCTTCTTCAACTCCATCAGTTTTTGCCAGATTACAGTATTCTGAAACAACATTTTCTGATATCAAAGATTCCATATTATCTACATGACGAAATGTTTTTATCATAATGTTGGTCACTGCTTTTCCATTAATGGGAAAACGAATGTGTGATTCAGAAGCCACATCATCAATCTGAACTCTGAACCACATTCCATGGTACATTTTGAGACAATATAAAATAAGCCCAAAGTGGAGTATTTTTAATTATGCAAGAGGTTCGACAACAAAGGCAGAGAACTTCACCTAACTGTTCATTAACTTCAAATTATCTTTTACTTGCAATAGAAACTAAATGAAGAATACAATAAATGTCACCCCAATTATCTCTTATTGTATTGATGGACATTTCATGTGCCCCTTTTGTAATGGGTCCTTTGGAATGTCAAAAATTGCTTTGTTTTATTCCATTTATTACAATGTCATTTAAAAACCAAGGGTGGATAAACAGAGAACACATATTGAACTTTGTTCATTTTTGTTCCATAGAAACAAATTTGTGGAGTTCGATATGAAGCCTGTTTGTAAGAAATGTTATGAGAAATTTCCTCTGGAGCTGAAGAAAAGGCTGAAGAAACTGGCTGAAAGTGCTGGACGGAAATAAGGAATCAAAAGATTAACCGTCAATTTCCATGCTTTCTGTATTCAAAATTATTTCTAAATACAGTAAAACTCAGATAATCCACCAACAGATTATTCCAAAATCCTGTTGGTTCAATATCTGGCTCACAGAGGCCCTGGTTCCTCTGCTCCCTTTTAAACTCATTAGCAGTTTTACTATATACTCTATTGACCTGTTATTAGATTAATATCCTAAATTCAAATGATTTAAATTAAAAGTTTACCACAGAAGATCAGTTTTGATTTTAACTTTGCAGAGCCATGTCCATTTGTTCAATTTAATATTTTAATAAAAGTAATCCATGTTTGAAGGTTGCTCCCCCCTCGCCTTGTGATACCACCCAAGTATAACCAGGCTGGTTAAATTAAATGGTCTACTTGCATATTATACTATTCCCTGATCCTCAAGGAATTACGGAAATTACAATATTGTACAATATTACAATACATGATCCAGCCACCATCTGTTTTGCATATTGTATTATTCGTGGTGAGACTGAGTTTGTGAATACACTGGAAGAACCCAAATCTCACTACTCTGACATAATATAACACATTGCACCATGTTGCCATCTCTGAAAGTGGTGAATTGGATTGTTTTTCTAAAATGGTACTTCATAACTGTATTTTCTAAAGGTTTTGGTACATGCTGTTAAGCCTCCATATATAAGGCCAGCAAATGAAAACAAATTTACAACAGAGGGAATTAATATATAATCTGTTCATGCATGTAGAAACAAAGCTTACCATTTGGCAAACCAAAACATCTTGATGCGATGTAAAATGCTCTGATTTGCAGCATGTAACAATATATTTTAATATATTTTCACGCTGTGCTTACACTACATCAAATCAATGCTTCTGTCACTCCACTAAAGGAAATGAATTTATTGACTTATAGACATGAGGTGCAAATTAAAGAAAGGCACAGTTCCACATTCCTTCATTATGTACTCTGCTAGATGTATTGATTGACATATATCAAAATGTATTCTAATCTTCACTATTTTTGTACAGTTTGTAAGCAATTTAAGCTATCAATTACAAGACAACGCATCATTGAGAAATAACTGGAAAATGTTGTGCATGAATGCTTGTACTCAGAATCAATGACCAACTTCAAAACATGCATGAATTATGCATTTGGTAAAATTTAATTTTGAAAACTATTATAAAGTAAAACAACATCTAAGTAGTTGAAGCAGGTGGTGATTACATCAACTGTCATATAGTGGCTTCCTTGTATATTACTGATTTACTCACATTAATATAAGAAGATGCTGTAACAACAGCTGCAGTACTCAGAAATTAGTTCTGTTTGCATGTTTTTAAATTGTACAATTTATTGCTTTTCTTAACATATTTAGCATGGTAGATACTACAATACAACTCCTAAGGAATAAATCCAATTGTTTCCCTACATGTACTTGAAAGCAAAACTGGTCAACTGCTGCGTTTATATTTTTAATGCTCTTGTGGAAAGTATACTAAACTCTCCAGGGAAACTTAATTGCTGAAAGAAAGTGGACTGGTAGATATATAGAACATTTGTTCTTGTGCCTCTCAATTGGAGGTGCTTGAAAAACCATAATGGATGCAAATCTTGTACTATTTTAAAGTTTAATGCGATTACCCAAACTACTGGACATGCTATCAGTATGTAGTGACTTCCTTTTCTTTTGGTTTTTATTGCATTTGAATATACTAATTGTAATAAATGCTGGTGCTACGTGACGAGATGTGGTAAAATCGGAAAATAAGTTCATCTCAATAATTAGTTTTCTAATTGCCCACATACATTCTAGTGAAGTAGTCATGTCATGAAATGTCGTCAAAGCATTAAGTTCTTGAAAACTAAAGATATTTGTCCAGTTGGGTGTTTGGGGAAGTGCATACTGAATTTATTTTCTCATTAAAAGAATGTATTTTTTTTGTGTGTATCGCCATACAGTACCCTAGTATTCAGTATTATATAATAAAATATATATTGTGAGTTGTTGCGCTTGGTCATATTTACTGCTTTATATTTTGTTCATGTTTTATATAACATATATCAAAGTCTGCATTAAAATGGAGACAAGACTACAGATGCTGGAATCCAGAGCAAAACAATGAGCTTGCTGGAGGAACTCATCTGGACTGAAGGATACTTCATCTGGACTGAATGGTCAACTATTCATTTCTCTCCACAGATGCTGCCTGACTTGCTGAGTTCCTCCAACAGCTCATTTTTCATATAAGCAGTACTTCAATATACAGTAATTATTCAATAATAATGGCTGTTTCATGTTCTCACCTTGTTATGTATGTTTTGAACATCCTTCAACGTAGAAAATGTGATGTTCTACAGAAGGGTTTCAACTAACCACATTTATATTGGTAAATTGTAATGAGTGCTTCAGGAGTCCTTTTACTGTCACTTTCTGCCCTGACTTGCCCTCTACCCTTTTGTTCAAGTGAATCTGCAAAATGAGATATTGTCCTAACTTTTTGTGGGGTACAAATTACAACAGGAGATAGAAAAGGCATGTAAAAAGGATTTCAATATGCAGGTAGATTGGGGAAAATCAGGTTGGTACTGGATTCCAAGAGAAGGAATTTTAGAGCAGCTTGTGGTCGAGCCCACTGGGGAAAAGCCAATTCTGGATTCGCTGTTGTGAAATGAACCAGATTTGATTAGGGAGCTTAAGGTAAAGGAACCCTTAAGAGGCAGTGATCATAATATGATAGAATTCACCCTGCAGTTTGAGAGGGAGGAGATAAACTCAGATGTATTGGTATTACAGTTGAGTAAAGGTAACTACAGAGGCATGAGAGAGGAACTGGCCAAAGTTGAAAGGAAGGGGACCCCAGCAGGGATGATGGTAGATCAGCAATGGCAGGAGTTTTTGGGAGTAATTCAGAAGACGCAGGATCAGTTCATCCCAAAGAAGCAGCAGCATCCTAAAGGGAGGATGAGGCAACCGTGGCTGACAAGGGAAGTCAAAGACAGCATAAAAGAGAGGACATACAATATTGCAAAAATTAGTGGGAAGCTTTTAAAAACCAACAGAAGATAACTTTAAAAAAAAGCAGTAAGGGGAGAAAAGATGAAATATGAAGGTAAACTAGCCAATGATATAAAAGAGGACACCAAAAGTTTTCTCTGATATATAAAGAGTAAAAGAAAGGCAAGAGTGGACATCAGACTGCTGGAAAATGATGCCGGAGAGAGAATAATGGGGAACAAAGAAATGGTGGACAAACTGAATAAGTACTTTGCATCAGTCTTCACTGTGGAAGACGCCAGCAATGTGCCAGAAATTCAAGAGTCAGTGGGCAGAAGTGAGTGTTGTCGCTATTACTAAGGAGAAGGTGCTTGGGAAACTGAAAGGTTCTGAAGGTAGATAAGTTACCTGGACTGGATGGACTACACCCCAGGGTTATGAAAGAGGTAGCTGCGGAGATTGTGGAGGTATTAGTAGTGATCTTTCAACAATCACTAGAGTCAGGAATGGTTCCGGAGGATGGGAAAATCACAAATGTCACTTCACTCTTTAAGAAGGGAGGAGGTAAAAGACAGGAAATTGGGGGGTGTGGGGGGTGGGGATGGCCAAAAGACAATGTAGGTCCTTGATGAATGCAGCAAAGCTACAGAGAGAGCTAATCCAATGCAGCATAATCAAGAAAGTTAACTTCAAAGCTGGAAATGTTCTGTGTAGCTCTGTGCAGAAGATTCTGGTCTCATCTTCCATTCATCCTTCCTCCAATTAAATGAAAATAACTTTGGCACTGAGTTAATCAAATTGAATTTAATGGAAGTTTTGCATTCCAGGAAGATATTTATCTAGTTCTGTGTTTTTGTTTTTAAGTAATTGAATGCATTTTTATCCACCATTTGTTGTTCAAAACTTGAATGCAAATAAAATACAAGAGTCAAAGGATCAAAACAACTTCAAATTAAACAATATTATTTCTCACAAATTGTGTTTAGGTAATAGAGGTAATGTTACCTGACCAGTTGAAATGGCAATGTTCCTTGATACCAAACTTTCATTATTTGTTTCTTCTCTCTGTGGCATCCTGCATATTTCTTAATTTATCATTTTTATGAATGTGGTCATTAGTTAGGCATTTATTGTCCATCCCTTATTATCCTGTGAAGATAATGCTGAGCTGTTGTCTTAACCTACTGCAGGGAGGTGGACTGTTTCAAGATTTAAGCCCAGTAACAATGAAAGAATGGACATATATTTCCAAGCTAGAAATAGTCTGTGAACTAAAGTGGAATCTACAGGTGTTCATGATGTTCTTGTGCCTGAACTTTTGTCCTTGATGGCAGAGGTTGGAAGATTGAGAATTGCTGTTAGAGGAGCCTCAGTAAGTAACTGCTGTGCATTTAGTTGATGGTACACTCTACAACTACTGTGTATCAGTGGTTGAGAGAATGAAAATATAGAGTATTGATGTGATACCAGATGGATTGCTGTGTTGTAGATGGAGTCCAGCTTCTTCAGTGCTGTTAAAACTACAATTGTCTAACCAAGCAGGTGATATTCTGGCACACTGCTGACTTCACCCTTGTAGATGGTGGAAAGGCTTCAGGGTGGCAGGAGGTGAGTCACTCCCAGCAGGATACCCACAATATTTATGTGGCAGATTCAGTTGAGTTCCTAGTGAATGGTGATCCTCTTCCCCACCCACCCAGGGTGCTGATGGTAGGGGTCTCAATGATGGCAATACCATTGAATGTCAGTAGTAGGGTGTTAAACTCTCATTTGATATTGGTTATTGTCAGACACTTTTATGGTGTGAATGTTACTTGACATTTATCAGCCCCATGCCTGAGTGTAGTCTTAAGTCTCGCTGCATGCAAGCATGGACTGCTTTATTTCTGGAATTGGACATGAAGACCAGAGAGAGATGTCTGGTAATGTGGGTACAGTGTTAAGAGCTAAAAAGGGTGGGTTTGGGAGTGAAGAGGAGGAGAGAGGAAACTCTAAAGTGCTTCAGTGACGTGGAGGATTGCATCGTATCACATGCACACACGTGCGCGTGCACACACAGTTGGTAAGGGGTTGGGAGGGGAGAATGGGCACTGAACAAAGACTCAATGTAAGCTATTAAATACACCTAAGTTCGTTGTTGTTAACAGTGATATTTTAAAAAGGCCCCTATACAATAAACAGGTTAATTCCATATATTTTCTGGATTTTTATAAGGGGAGCATTGTTAATTTAGTAGTTAACATGGCTCATATATTGAAGGTTTATTTGCCAAAGGGTTTGAAACTTGGAAAAATAGTGAAGAACAGAGTTATCCAATGTTCAGGAGGTAGGATTTAGAATGTTGCTTCAATGTGCAATTTGAAAACTTAATGGAGCAGTGAGGAGTCTTTATTTTCACATTTTCATTGAGGCCATTTCAGTTTATCAAATTCAACTTGAGCTGATTACAAAAACTTAAGTGTAAGGAATCCCTCATTAATCAATCATTGATATACATTTGACAATATTGCAATGTACCACACCAGCTGCAGCATATTGGCTTTCTAAAAGCTTGTCTAGACATAATGGGCTGAATCTTGCTCTGTGGTGAACTGACAAACTATCCATTGCACTTCTCCACAGTGTGTGAAATCTAGCATGGGAGATGAACTGGTGTAGCGCCCTCTACAGGGAATCTGAGATGTGGATGAATGGGCTAGCAACGTTTATACAGTAGGATTGAACATAGAACAGTGCAGGAACAGGCCCTTCGACCCACAATGTTGTGCCAAACCAATTACATTAGTAACAAAATACCCAACTAAACTAATCCCTTCTGCCTACACAATATCCTACCATTTCGCTCACATTCTAAGAGTTTCTAGAATGCCCTAACCAACCAACAATTGGTTAATGAACTGTACAGAGTCTGGACAAATAACTATCAGAAAATGGAAGTTTGGTTTAAAGAGATCATGAAACTGAGCTGGGTACCACAAAGAAAGCATCCAGGAAATTTCTGGGCACTTTTTTTTAATAAAAAGCATTTCAATCCATTAGTGGTCTTTTGCAGAAGTTGATGTCAGGTAATTAAGAAATAAGACCAGAAGAAAAAGGAGCATAATTAAGCCATTTGGCCCCTCGAGTCCGCTTTTCAATCATGACTGATATTTTTAAACCCCATTGTCCTGCCTTCTCCCCGTAACCTTTAACCTCCTTACCAATTAAGCATCTATCAATCTCTACCTTAAATACACCCAATGACTTGGCCTCTACAGCTCTCTGTGGCAACAAATGCTACAGATTCACCATCCTCAGGATGAAGAAATTCCTCCTCATCTCAGTTTTAAAGGGGTGTCCTTTATTCTTCAGACCTTAATGGAAGAAAGGGAACACTCTGTGCAGATATTCCTTCAAGAATCTGCAGATTGAACACCACTGCCTGAATTGAAGTAGTGCTACTTGCAGAGAGTATGTTTAGGAAGCAAATTGGCTTGTCCAGAAGGATCAGACGTGTTACGGGCCAATCTGTGTGTTATTGTTCTCGTGCCTGTGGAGGATCTGTAGCTAACCCTGGACAAGTCTAACCCACTAATGAGCTACATCCTTGGAGGGAAGTTTGCATGGTTATTCTCTGATAGGAATAATAGAAAGTATGTAACTAAACAGTGAACAGAGTTGACAGAATGAATGCCTATTTCCTATCATTCCTGGCAGACAGATAACACTGGGTTTAAATTATTTTGATCAGCTGCCTTTTCATACAGTACTGAGACATTTGTAATTGGGAGTTTCTGAAGATGAACATCACCAACAGGCTCTCCTGGTCCAACCATGTAGGTGCCATGGCGAAGAAAGCTCACCAGCACTTCTATTTCCTCAGGAGGCTAAAGAAATTTGGCATGTCCCCGTCGACCCTTACCAATTTTTATCAATGCACCATAGAAAGCATCCTATCTGGATGCATCACAGCTTGGTACAGCAACTGCTCTGCCTGGGACCGCAAGAAACTGCAGAGTTGTGGACACAGCCCAGTGCATCACGGAAACCAGCCTCCCCTCCATGGACTCTGTCTATACTTTGCTGCCTCAGTAAAGCAGCCAGTATAATCAAAGACCCCACCCACCATGAACATTCTCTCTTCTCCCCCCTCCCATCGGGCAGAAGATACAAAAGCCTGAAAGCACGTACCACCAGGCTCAAGGATAGCTTCTATCCCGCTGTTATGACACTATCGAACGGTTCCCTAGTACGATAAGATGAACTCTTGACCTCACAATCTACCTCGTTATTGTCTACCTGCACTGCACTTTCTCTGTAGCTGTTAGACTTTATTCTGCATTCTGTTATTATTTTACCTTGGGTTACCTCAATGCACTGTGTAATGAATTGATCTGTATGAACGGTATGCAAGACAAGCTTTTTCATTGCACCTCCATACATGTGACAATAATAAACCAATTCCAATTTCTTTTTAATGATTAGTCAGACATTCATTTTTTTGATCCCAGCAAGCATCTGTTGGAATATTCTCTTTTGGGGAAAAGTAGTCTGAAAAAGCAGATTTGCTGAAGTGAAGCATCCCACTCCTCTAGATGAGTGGGTGAAGATCTGAGGATGTGGAACACCTGTCTGACCTGCCAAGCACTGCTTGGTACAATCCACTGCCAACCTCAAAGAACCCCTACTGACAAATTATCTGGTGTCAATCATTTGTTTAAAAACAACTTGTATAAAAATAATTGATATAAATCTCAAGAAACATGCAATGCCTGGAGCAGAAGAAAACAATGGCCCTGTTCCCAGCTCCTAGTTGTTGGTCATGTTCTAACCTGCACACATGGCCCCATTACACATAATGCTTCAGCTGCAAAACCGGTCCCATTGCTGGCCAAGCTTCTATCACATTCCTGGAGTGTGATCAGTAATATGGGCAGGTGTGTGGAAGCCAGAGCAAGGCCAGCAGCATAGGCACGTGTGCCAGAGGGTGAGGGAGGAGATCTGAGAGTTGGGAGAGTGGGGGATAATTAAAGCAGAGATTCAGGCTCAGAGAGAACTGAAGGGGTGAGGGGTTAACAATAAGGGGGAGAAGATGGGAGTGCGAGGAGGAAGCAGTGGGTGAAGGCACCTGTACGTTGGCCCACAAGTTTCTGTGTAAGTGGGCGTGCGCACTTGTGTGTGAGAGAATGAGTGTGTATGGGCCAAGGGCTACCAATGCCTGTGGTCACAAATGCATAAGCATTAACATTCATGCTGAAGAACCTGGACTTCTGGCTCCCTCTTGTTCCTGGATGAAAGCTTCATTTTTTTAAGGTCAACATGGTAGTTGGTGTGCAAAGGCAACCCTTCATTAAAAGAAACCAAACCCAGGCAACTATCATTCCATGAATCTATGATCTCATTGATAGTTCTTCAATCTCTAAGCTCAGTTTGGGCCTTATTGCCCCCAGGTAAGAAAATTATTTTCTGCCTTTACTCAATCTCTGCTCAAGATGCAAAGGTTCCAACCCTAGTCACTAAGAAATCTCTTTCCATTGCATTACCTCAGCTTGTGGAATACATCATATCCTTCAGGAACTGGTGGATCCTGGTGAGGATCAAATTGTGCCCCATTTTGTCCAATAGAATCTTTAATTTTACTGTATTCAAACAAAAGCAAAAATTGGCATTGTGTTCTTTATTGACAGGGGAAAAGAAGTGAAATACAAAAGTGACTCAAAAGAAAAATCAAGGGAAAATTATTAAAAATACAAGCATTAACATGGTGCCTCAGATCATGCCATGTGTTTTATAACAAATTAATTACATTTCAAATGTCATTACATAATGTACTAAGCAAGGTAGCATACTTGCACACAGCCAAATCACAAATAGCAATGTATTAATGACTAAATTATTTAAATATTGATCAGAAGTAACGGTTTGAAATACTTCTGTTTCAAGAGTGCTATGAAATCTTTTAAGCCCATCTTGAAGAGCAGACAGGGCCTTGGTTTAACACTTCATCCAAAAGGCTATATACAAAAATGTAGTGATTATTCAGCATTATATGAACAGTTTTTTTAAGAAAAACATCATAATTCTTGAGAAGTAAAAAGGGTTAGAAAGTAAAGCTGAGGCATAAGATTCTGTGCCGAGCTAGAAGTCAGATGATCCATCAGGGTTTCATTTTTATGTGTTGATGTAGTTGTATGGTTTATCTGAGTTGCTTGCATTGACAGTTCAGAGTCCAATCAAGAATCAACCACATTGTTGTGGGCCTGGAACAAACATTAATTAAAAAAGGCAAAGCTATGCTGTATTAAGAAAGAATAATCCATAAAAATGTAATTGTAGAGGTATATTTTGATGGGACTTGGGATGTTGTTGTAGCTGGTATAAAATATGTTGTTACTGAGTAAATGTCCCTGTCCTGTTAAACAGGTCAAACCAGATGCTATAATTGAGTTAGCAGGATTGGGAGAAAAAACAACCCACTGAAATGTTCTTTTAGATACCTAAGGGATCACAGGCTTATTCTCAAAGCAATTAACCTCCAGGAATGAAGGGAAGAGGTAATAGCTTTGGGAATATCTGCTCATTAGATGTTCTGTCTGTTAGTACAATAACAAGCCACAAGAAAATAGGAGCAGGAAGATGCCATCTGGCCCCTAAAACCTCCCCCACCATACAATATGATTATAGATGATCTGCCCCAGAGCACAATTCCTGTGCCAGTTCCCCAATTCTCAAATCTTTCAAAAATGAATCTGCCTCCTCTTTAAATACCTCCAGTGTTTCAGCTTCCACAAATCTCCTGGGCAAAGAATTCCAAAGATTCACCAACCTCTGCAGGAAGAAATTGTAATGCGCCTCAATTTTAAATGACCATCCCCTCGTAACTGTTCTCTTATTTGAAATTCTACCCCCCAATGGTAACATCTCAATATCTACCCTGTCATTGCCCCTTAAGATTTTATTTTTCAGTAAGATCACCCCTCGTTCTTCTAAACTCCTAAGAATACTCTTTTAGCTGTTTGTGATAGGACGACACCTTTCATCCTGGGCATTAGCGTAGTGATTCTGTTCTGGACTGCCTCCAATGCCAGTATTTCCTCTTTTAATCGAGGGGAACAAAATCACATACAATTCAATTGGAATACACACATACAATTGAAGTTTGTTGATGACACTAAGATTGGCGGCATTGTGGACAGCGAGGAAGGCTTTCAAAACTTGCAGAGGGATCTGGACCAACTGGAAAAATGGGCCAGAAAATGGCAGATGGAATTTAATGCAGACAAGTGTGAGGTGTTGCATTTGGAAGGACAAATCAAGGTCGGACATACACAGTAAATGGTAGGGCACTGAGGAGTGAGGAGGAACAGAGATCTGGGGGTTCAGATACATAATTCCCTGAAAGTGGTGTCACAGGTAGACAGGATTGTAAAGAAGGCTTTTGGCATCCTGGCATTCATAAATCAAAGTATTGAGTATAGATGTTGGGATGTTATGGTGAGGCTGTATAAGACATTGGTGAGGCCAAATTTGGAGTATTGTGTGCAGTTCTGTTCACCTAACTATAGGAAGGATATCAGTAAAATTGAAAGAGTGCAGAGAAGATTTACTAGAATGTTGCCGGGTCTTCAGGATTTGAGTTACAGGGAAAGACTGAACAGGTTAGGACTTTATTCCTTGGAGCACAGAAGAATGAGGGGAGAGTTCATAGAGGTTTACAAAATTATGAGGGGTATAGACAGAGTAAATGTGAGTAGGCTCTTTCCACCTAGATTAGGAGAAATAAGTACGAGAGGACATGGCTTTAGGGTGAAAGGTTCAGGGGGAACATTAGGGGGAACTTCTTCACTCAGAAAGTGGTGGGAGTGTGGAACGAGCTGCCATCTGACATGGTAAATGCGGGCTCACTCTTAAGTTTTAAGAATAAATTGGATAGATACATGGATGGGAGAGGTCTGCAGGGTTATGGACTGGGTGCAGGTCAATGCGACTAGCGGAATAAGGTTTCGGCACAGACTAGAAGGGCGAAATGGCCTGTTTTCTGTGCTGTAGTGTTCTATGGTTCTAATTGCCTCCAGTTTGTACATAAGTGGTAGAATCTTGGGGTGGAGAAGTTGATAGGAATGTGTTGAGAATAAAATGGGATTTGATTGAGTCATACAGCATGGAATCAAGCCCTTCAGCCCAACTCGTCCATGCCAACCAAGGTATCCACCAAAGCTACTCCCATTTGCCCGTATTTGGCCTGTATCCCTCTAAACCTTTCCTATCTATATACTTATCCAAATATCTTTTAAATGACATTTTGCCTCAACTACTTTCTTTGGCAGTTCATTCCATATACGCACCACCCTGTGTGTGAAGAAGTTGCCCCTCGCGTCCCTTTTAAATATTTCCCCTCACACCTTAAACCTATGCCCTCTAGTTTTTGGTTCCCTCTTCCTGGGAAAAAGACTGTGTATATTCACCCTATCTATGCCCCTCATGATTTTATACACTTCTATAACATCACCCCTCAGTCTCCTACAGGAAGATCATACAAGCTCCACAAAGACAGTTCAGAAGTATGAGAAGAAATTTCATTGAAACACACAAAGTTCTTAAAGTGTTGATTTCCCCAGGAGTAAAAACAGAAAATGTTGGAAACAATCAGCAAGTTAGCATCTGCAGAAAGAGAAACAGAGTTAACATTTTGGGTCCATGATCTTTCATCAGAACTGGGAGAGAGAGAAAGCAAATTAGAGAGACACAAGAAGCTGCAGATGCTGGAATCTGGAGCTAAAAAAAAAACAAACTGCTGGAGGAACTCAGCAGGTCAAGCAGCATCTGTGGAGGCAGAGGGATGATTGATGTTTTGGGTCAAGCCCCTCCATCAGGACCCTGCATCAACAAGTTAGTTTTCAGTAGCAGAAAAGGTGGGGAAGGATGGATGATACATGGATAATATATTACAGAGTGAGATTATAGATTTAAAATTAGATAATACTTTAGACATTTTTTTCTGGCTAAGGGGTCTACAACCAGTGTAACGGACTCAGAATAAGGAGCAGACTGCTTCAGACTGAGGCGAAATTTCTTTACTTTGTGGGTGGTGAATCTTTGGAAGTCCTGGGCTATGGAGATTCAGTCATTGAGTTCGTTCCAGCAATTGATCGGGACTTCTGCGTATTAAGGGAATCAAGGCAAACAGGATAGTGCAAGCAAATGACGCCGCAACACTGACGAATGGCGGAGCAAGCGCGAAGGGCCAGTCGGCCTCATTACTATTTAGACGTAAACAGATCAGAGACACAGGAGACGGCGGACGCCGGAATCTGGAGCAAAGAAACCAAACCGCTCAGCGGAGGGAGAGGGGTTGGTGGAGACCCTGCACCAGGAGTAAACGGATCACAGTCCTCTAAATGGGGAGGCGTTAGAAACGGAGTTGAATCACAGGAATCACCACCATACGACGTCCTTCTCCGAGATGCCGGAGTCAGTCACCGCGGTCCGACGGGGAAACTGTTCCCCCTACACTCAGCGGGCCCACTCACGTCGCCGTGCGGCCGAAGCCTCGCGAGACTTTGAACCGTAGTCCCGCTTCTTCTCTCCCTGCATTTGCTCGGCGGGGATGGCTGGCAGTCGACGTCAGGGGCTCCTTGTGACGTTAGCCGGGGCCTTTGGACCGTGAGCAGGCGCGGTAGGGGGATGGAGGGTTCGGTCGGTTTCGTTTCCCGGCGCTGAAATCGGTGCGTTGGGAACGGAGGTGACGGCGCAGGACCGGAACAGGCCTGCGAGGGGCGGCGCTCACCGGTTCCTGTACACACAGCAGCCCGGAGCTGCCCAGCAAACATGATGCGTAGTAAGGCGGAGGTGGAGCGGTATATTGCTTCGTTGCAGGGCGCCAAGCCGCTCTCGCCCCGTGAGGTGAGTGTCTGGGCCCATCGCCGAGGTGCCGCTGACTAACCGCGGGGTGTGGAAGGGCCACGGGCAGTGCGGGCTGTGGCTTGGGCTGTTGGGCCTTCCCTCTGGCAGCCAGGCCGGAGTTGGGTCGTGCTTTCAGCACTACGCTGTTTTTATTTTAACTGCATTAGAGAGCCGTGGTAATTAAGACACTACTGCTGTAAGTTAACACAGTACATGGAACTGGAGGCTGCGCCTGTATCAGAATTTTAGCTGTATAGTAGTTATTCATGTCCACAAGTTATTTCGCACTTACAGTTTCGTTGCCGTGGTTTTGATCTGAATATCCTAAGGCTGCCTCCTGACAATTGTTTTTACTTCCTATGAAGGTTATGAACTGCTAGGTTGCAATACTTTTAGGCCTTAATTTACTGTAGTGCAGTTATTTGTGCTATTTAATGGAGTTTTCTCTAATACTGTTTTATAACTAGAACTTTGAATGGATTTTTATAAAAGCCTTTGGCTGTAATTTGTTTTACTTTGTTTTAGAAATCACTCAAAGGATTTTTGTTTGCAAAGCTCTACTATGAAGCCAAAGAATATGAACTTGCAAAGAGGTAAACATATTTCTAATCTTCTACAATGCTGTCTTTATTTTCATTGGACAAATCCAAGATAATGATTTGTAAAATCGTGGTGTTTAGTTACACAAAAGACTATCTGGCTTATTTTTTATGTCAACCAAATAGATCTATTTGGGTGACTTCACTTCCTGTCTCTGTCTATAGCCTTGCAGGTTATGGCCCATCAGTGCTCTTCCAGATACTATTAAAGTGTGAGTGTTCCTGTGACTTTTGTTTTGGTAGACTGGTCCAGACCTTTGTACATCATTGATTTTTTTTTCCCACACCACAATTCTTTCTTCTATCAGTTATCTTAAATTTATATCACTTAGTCATTAACTATGAAGAAAGTACACAACAATATAGTCTAACATTCTGTATGCCATTATCTGGCTTCAACTTCCAGGTGTTAAATTCTCAATGTGGCTCTACAGCAAGAGCTGAATACTCTCGATTGGCTAAAGGAAGTGTTTTTTTTTCCTTTTCTCCCTGTGTTAGCATCTTGTAATTTTATGTATTTCAATTAAATCTTCGCTTTATTCCAAAGAGAACCAATCCAGCCTAGTCATTTACTACTCAAAATGAAAATGTCGAGCCCTAGCAAAGTCCTCAAATCTCCATAATCTCTCTTGTAATGTCACATGCTTCTGGTAATGTAAGCATAATTGTATTCAAAGGTGTGGCCTGACTTCATACAGTTCTCGCTGGACTTCATTCTTCGCTACTTAACTACCGTATCCACCCATTCAAAGACTTTTGGGAATCTAGAGTTTGATAGAATGAGAATAGACCAGCCATAACAATATTTTTGCAGGGTTTGACAGGCAGTATGTAGTGATGTACTTGGAACCAGAGGTCAGTCTCAGAACATGAGCCAGACTGTTTAGAAAAACATCATGTGGGAAAATTTCTTCATTCAAAATTGAAATTGATAGATTTCTGGATATTAAGTAAACCACGCAAAATAGAATGGTGCAGGAAAATTATGCCAAGGTACAAGATCGGCCATGATCTTGAATGCTGGAGCAGGCTTCCTGGGCTGGACAGCAAGTCCTGCCATTTTTTTATCTGCGGACGTGGATACTAAGACTCCTCTATTCCTCCGCACCATCGTACCAATTATTGTATATCTATTCCTTTGTCATATTAACCTGCTCTAAATGCATTATCACATACATTGCAGATTGAATTCCATTTCATTTGTTGCCGACCTAACATCAAACTTTCTTCTGTGCCTTTAACCATGACCAATTTTATTATCATTTGCAATATTTTTGTTGCATCTTCATTTATCCATGTTATTGATATAGACTATGAAAAGCAAAATACAATGCTCAGATCTGCAGAACCTTACTACATTCAGCTTTCCTGTCACTTAAACCACTGTTGGTCATTGCTCCTTGCTTTCTGTAACAGACTAAATTTTGAATTCTTGCCACTTCCCTTTGAAATAAAAATAATATATTGTTAAGCAATTAAAAAGGTGCTCTCTGCACTAAGCCATTTTGGTTCATGCACTCATCCATCAGAGGGATCTGATAGAATTGCAGCATAAGGTTCGACAATGGTGTATATCAACAGGGATGGAACAAATTTAGATAAAAGCATATCTCTGGTAAAATGCTATTTGACCTTAATTTCTTGTGATATTTAAGAACTTTAGAACACAAGAAATAGAAGCAGGAGTAGGCCATCTGGCCCATCAAGCCTGCTTCACCATTCATTGAGATCATGGCTGATCTGGCCGTGGACTCAGATCCACCTACCTGCCTTTTCCCCATAACCCTTAATTCCCCTACTATGTAAAAATCTATCTGTGTTTAAATATATCTAATGAGGTAGCACCTACTGCTTCCCTGGGCAGAGAATTCCAGATTCACTACTATCTGGGAAAAGCAGTTTCTCCTCATCTCCGTCTTAAAACTATTCCCCTGAATCTTGAAGCTATATCCCCTAGTTCTAGTCCCACCTACCAGTGGAAACAACCTTCCTACCTCTATTTTATCTATCCCTTTCATAATTTTATATATTCATATAAGATCCCCTCTCTTTCTTAATTCCAGCGAGTATAGTCCCAGGTGATTCACTCTCCTCACAGGCTAACCCCCTCATCTCTGGAATCAACCTGGTGAGCCTCCTCTGCACTGCCTCCAAAGTCATTATATCTTTCCTTAAGTAAGGAAACCAGAACAGCACGCAGTATTCCAGGTGCGAGCTCACCAGTATCCTGTACAGTTGCATAACCTCCCTGCTCTTAAATCCAGTCCCTCTAGCAATGAAGGCCAACGTTCCATTTGCCTCCTTGATAAGCTGTTGTACCTGCAAACGAACCTTCTGCGATTCATGCACGAGCACTCCCAAGTCCCTCTGCACGACAGCATACTGCAATCTTTCACTGTTTAAATAATCTGATCTGTTTTTCCTTCCAAAGTGGATGACCTCACATTTACCAACATTGGACTCCATGTGCCAGACCCTTGCCCACTCACTTAACCTACCTATATCTCTGCAGACTTTCTACATCCTCTGCACAATTTGCTTTTCCACTCAATTTAGTGTCGTCAGCAAACTTAGACTACACTCGGTCCCTTCTTCCATATTGTTAATGTAAATCCTGTACAGTTCTGAGCCCAGTACTGACCTCTGCGACACCCTGCTCACCACTGATTGCCAGCCAGAGAAACACCCATTTATCCCAACTCTCTGCCTTCTATTGGTTGACCAATCCTCTATCCATGCTAATACATTACCCCCAACTCCATGCATCCTTATCTTATGGATCAGTCTTTTATGCAGCACCTTACTGGATGCCTTCTGGAATCTAAGTATACAATATCCACCTGGTCCCCTCTATCTACTGCGCTCATTATATCCTCAAAGAACTCCAGTAAGTTTGTCAAACAGGACCTGCCCTTCTTGAATCCATGCTGTCTTCCTGATGGAACCACTTCTATCCAGATGGCTTGCTATTTCTTCCTTAATGATAGCTTCAAGCATTTTCCCGACTATAGATGTTAAGCTAACTGGCCTATAGTTACCTGCCTTTTGCCTACGTCCTTTGCCAAACAATGGCATGACATTCGCTGACTTCCGATCTGCCCAGAGTCCAGAGAATTTTGGTAAATTATCACAAACACCTCGACTACAACTTCCCCCATTTCTTTCAGTACCCTGGGATATATTTCATCAGGACCAGGGGACTTGTCTACCTTTAGGCCCACTAGTTTGCTCTTCACTACCTCTTTAGTGACAGTGATTGTATTGATGTCCTCATCTCCCCATCACATCCATAACATCTCTTTGGCATATTAGACATGTCCTCTACCTTGAGGACCAACACAAAATAGTCGTTCAAGGCCTCGGCCATTTTCCACATTACCCGATATTAATTCCCCCCTTCTCATCTTCCAAGGGACCTACGTTCACTTTAGCCACCCTTTTCCACTCTTTATAATTATAAAAACTTCTATGCTTTCATATTTTGTGCTAGTTTACTTGCATAATCTATCTTCCCTTCTTGCTTGCTTAGTGGGTTTTTAATGCTTTTTAAAGTTTTCCCAATCTTCCAGTTTCTCACGACTTTGGTGACTTTGTATGCATGAGCTTTTAGCTTGGTGCATTCTTTTATTTCCTTAGTTATCCAAGGCTGACTCTCCCCACCCTTACTGTCCTTGCTTTTAACTGGAATATCCTTCCCTTGAGCACCATGAAAAATCTTTGATCCACTGTTCCTCAACTGTAGCCTGTGTTTCCAGTCTATGCTCGCCAACTCCTCCCTCATCCTGTTGTAGTCTCCCTTGTTTAGGCATAATACACTGGTTTTAGATCGAACTATTGCACCCTCCATTTGTATGAGAAATTCAATCATACTATGATCACTCTTTCCAAGAGGATCCCTAACTATCTCTGTTTCAGCACCGTAAATTATAAATGTGCCCTGCATGTAACTGGATGGAATTATCATGAAGTTAAGATGCAAATAGCCTAATTGAATTATGGGACAGTCTAGAAGTTGAATGGAATGATTATATTGTAATGAGTTTGCTGTAATAAACTTGTTGTTTGCTGCAAGAAATCAGTGCAAATGGTTTTGTTTGACATTTTATTTCTCCAGTGAGTGAGAGACTATAGACTGTGTTTATTCTGATTCCCTTTAATATCTTTCATGTTATTTGTCCTGAAATGAGCCAGCAGCATTAAGCAAATAACTGATTTACATGGTTGATGCAGTTCAGAGACATCTGGCACAGGAGGCCAAAGGACCTGTTTCTGTACTGTATAACTTTGAGCTTGGCTCTGCACATCATAGATGCGTAGATTTCTTTATTGGTCACATGTACATCGAAACACAGTGAAATGCATCTTTTGTGTCGAGTGTTCTGGGGGCTGCCCGTAAGTGTCGCCATGCTTCTGGTGCCAACATAGCATGCCCACAACTACCTAACCCGTACATCTTTGGAATGTGGGAGGAAACCGGAGCACCCGGAGGAAACCCACACAGTCACGGGGAGAACGTACAAACTCCCACAGACAGTGGCCAGAATTGAACCTGGGTCGCTGGCACTGTAAAGCGTTATTCTAACCGCTACACCACCATGCCTGCGACGTCTCTCCAGCCGTGTCATGGTCTGTGCTCCGCAACAACCCTTCGTGGGTGTCTCACTGCCTCTGGTCTGAAGTCAAACGGATGAGCATCTCTTCTTCCATATTCAAAGGCTGATGATACCCAGGTGCTGGTGAACTGGGTGAGGCTGCAGAGCCGATGAGATATCACGCCTGAGGTTCCCCTTCGCAATTCCTCCACTGGTTCTACCACCTCCCCTCCACACCCCCCCCCCCCCCCCAAGCTGGGGACTGCTCGGTCCCAGCCTCAGCATTGATTCAATGGTTCAACCCGTGGCCCTGCCGCTCGGCTCTGACCTGCCGCTGAACTTCATGCATGTGCTATCCCAATTACTCCCACACTCCTGCTCTTTCTTTGTGGCTTGTCATGTTTTACAATTGTGTATATATTTTACTTTTTATATTTAGCTCAAGTTTAGAATTGTAGATTATTTTGCATAATAAGCACTTTTTTAAATGGTCCCGCAGGGAGGTGTCTGCATACATAAAAGTACAGGAAAGGGATCCAAAAGCACACAAGCTGCTTGGTCAGATTTATGAATCTGAAGGTGACATTGAAAAAGCCATTGGTTGTTACAAGGTATGGTCTAATGTGTAAATAGTTAATTTCATTTGTTTTGTATTTTTTAATTTTTGAAAATAGAAAAATGAGCCATCACCTGTAACTAGATATTGTGGAATGTTCTTAGCAAATGATCTGCAAATTTTAAGGATGAGTTCTATGGTATATATAACAGCATAAATTTTAAGTAGGCATTAATAATTTGTCACAAATAAATACCTTATTTACAGCTAGTCAAAAATCATCCATTGTTGAATACTTCCATTCACTAACATTGCTGTTAATAGTATTAGACAGTAAGCTTTACTAGACAAGGATTCGATAGAAATCAACTTGCAAGTATAAAGATTCAAGGTCCTTCATTTAATATAGAAATTCTGGTTACAGATTTAGTTAAATAAAATTATTAAATAAGAATATTATATAGGGCATGGCATGCCTGATGGAATTCAATGTATTGCAAACATATCATTTTCTCAGTTTAATAACATCAAGGATCGGGTACTCTGACCCAAATGTATTCTAAACTATATTTGTCTTTTTAAAACGTGTAAGATTTGGGATTAACCGTCATCCAATGAGCAGGTCATTACCATATATCCATACTTTGTCCTATGTGGTCTGTTACAAGCATGATGCCACAGTATGGGATTGTCAGTGGTTGTAAGAATACTGCTGGAGAGAAAGGAGGATCGTATAGTTGTTGTGGTCCACGTTGGCATTAATAATACTGGAAAAAAAATAAGCTTGACGTCCTTTTCAGAATTAAAGCTGAAAGTATTATTTCTAGATTAATACTCAAATCACCTGAAAATTAATACAAGGATAAAATGAGTAGGAAGGTGACGATCGGACTGTGGCAAAGGGAAGAAAATTCCATTTTATGTGGTGCTGGCACGGTTTCTGGGAAAGGAAGGAACAGTAGCATTGGTATGCACTTCATATTAGCTGAATTAGAACCGGAGTGCTAGTGGAAAACATAAATGGTCTGATCATAAGGGCTAGTAAGTGCAGGTAATCAGGGAAATTGTCATTAATAGTACAAGTGCAAACGAAAGGCAAGAGAGTAGACTAGGAGGCAATGGGAAAACTGAATTTTAAAATGATTTGGACTTGAGAAATGTGCAAGTAAAGCATTAGAGAAAGGTAGATTAGGATTTATAGCCCAAGTAACAACTGTGTGTAGGAATGAATTGCTGGCTTAAATTCAACTTGAAAGGTTTGGCACACTAATCTTTAGTAAGATGTGTCTCCAAGATACTGATAACGGGGAGCTAAAAGTACTAGGTTATAAGGTCTACAGGAGTGAAAAGAAAAATGATAACATTTGAGTATTAGCCTTGATGATTGAGGGTGAGGAAATGGAGGTGAAATTAAGAATAGGGTTTAAGATTCTCTGGAAATTATGTGTAAGCCTTCTGGTAGCAGATGTTACTTGGTTAGATGCAGAATTTAAAAGAAAAGTGCTTTAATAACTTGTGCATAGGTCACATTAGAAGAAAGGTTTCTGTGCAATATGTCCTAAAACCAAAAAAATTGGCAAGCCATTTTAGATAGAGGAATAACTAATGAGCCAGTTTTAGTTAACAGCATGAGAATGTATGAACATCTATCTGAACATCAGTCGTAATTGAGCATAGTTTGTTGCTGGAAGGGAAAACGTGCAAGACAGCTAGCAAAAATTCTAGATTTAGATATACTTGTAGTGAGACAAAGGTAATTGGATAACCTAGTGAGTGGTGTTCAAAAGTTAATTTAATGTCATTCAGAACCAATTAATCCCTTTAAGGGGTAGCAACTTGCCAAAAATTGAAATAATATGGCACAGCATAAAACTAACTCAAGGACACTTCCTTTTTCTTTTTTTAAAAAAAAGACACAAAGATGACGAAACACAGTATCATGAAGAGGAACTTGCATGGATATCTGTTTTTGAAATTATTAGCAAGTTAGAAGAATTGTGGGTCCTTTTGAAAGCTGATTATGGTGATACTCTAAATGAAAGTAAGGGAGTGGACTTGCTAAATAATCTGCATCAGCATTTACAGTGGAGAGTTTTGCATGGTGACTAGCCCTAGTGAATCGGGGATAGTTCACCAAAATTAACATAAGCAAAATAATAAATTAGTAGGATTGTAATCAAGATAATAATGAACTTGTTCTTTAAACCAACTCTGCAAAATCTAAGGTCCTATTATGTGTCAAAAGTTCCAACCTGAACATTGGTATTTGGCTCTGGCCTTCTACATCCCAGTGTTCTTAATCCTGATAGTATGTTATTTGGAACTAACAGTTGTGACTGCAAGAAAGACTATATTCTTTATCACCTTTGGAGTTGCAACTGTAAGGTACTGAAATATTGGTGTTCTCTTGTGAAGAATAATAGATAAAAGATTACCTGGGTCCTAAAGTTCTTGTTCATTTTCCTTCTCACTTTAAGTCTGTTGCAAGGTTTAGTTAGTTACTTACCTGAAGTAGTTGCACCTGTCCTGACGCTGATTATATGCATGTTTCCAACATTTTATGTGTAAAGCATATATAATTTGTTTGCATTTTATTTAAATTCTCATGTTCTTAATTCTTACTAGCGAGTTATTGAACTGAACCCAGTACAGAAGGATATTATCCTGAAAGTGGCCGATTTGCTCTGTAATAATGGAAACCTGATTGATGGAAGAGCTGAATATTGGCTGGAGAGGGCAGCCAAGCATTTTCCCGGTAATAGGATTGTTTATAAACTGAAGGTAAGCATAGTACTTCTCTAATGAAAATGGATCAAAATTCAAGAGCAATGATCTATAATTTTTTTGGTGAATTTCATTCTGGTGGTATTTGCTCTTTAACTTCATATGACCTGCTGTGCTATTTATTATACAACACATTTAAAATGATTTATGGGTAACGCAGTGAGTCAATGAGTTGGAAGGATAAGCTCCCAACAAAGAATCTATTGTCCTTTTACTAAACAAAGTCTATGTAAAGAGAGAAACATTTTATGACAACGAGCAACTTTTCCTGATTTTTTTTTTAAAGTAATTTCTACAGAAAATGGTTGTGAGTGGAACATAGTTGCATACAAATCGTGCATAAAATTGGTCTTAATCCTTTACAGCAGTATGTTTGCTCAGCTTGATTGACGGGAGTTTCCATCGTATTCCATCGACAGGAGTATTAGTGACACAATATGCAGCCAATTTAAAATATTTCTTAAACTACTTTAAGGAGTCCCCAAGCAATACATGTCCTTGATATATTAGAATTGCTAAAATGTAATTCTCCATGCTTTAAAATACTAATGGATTTTAGACTTTTTAGTTTTTGTTGGTGGGCAATCATCTCTATATTTAAAATAAAACTGCTGGAAGAACTCAGCAGGTCGAGATACTGTGTCTTGCCCCAAAACATCGACAATTCCATTCCACCTACAGATGCTGTTTGATCTGCTGACTTCCTCTGGCAGTGTTTGTTTTTGTTTTGCTCCATATTCCAGCATCTGCAGTCTTATGGGTCTTCATCTTATAATTTTACTATTTTGTTTCTGAAGGAAAAGCTGCTGAGCTCAAAGGGACAGTTGGACCATTCTCAACTGTTTGATCTTATTCAGTCTGAACTGCATTCTAGACCAGATGATCCACTTGCTAATATACGCTTGGTGGAATTCTACTGTTCCTTTGGGAAGCTTGAAGAAGCAGTGAATTTCTGCATGAATACAGAGAAGAGAAGAACTCTTTCCAGGAGTCTGGAATGGAACACCTGTCTGGTACAAACATTAAAGGTATATGCCAGTGTTCACAAGATCACAGGACAAAGGAGCAGAAGTAGGCCATTTGGCCCATTAAGTCTGCTCCATGAGCTAAACTAAAACTATTCCTATCTAACCCCAATTTCCAGCCTTATCCCCATATCCTTTGTTACCTTGACTAATTAGATACCTATCAATCTCCTCCTTAAATGCCCCTAATGATTGGGCCTCCACAGCTGTATGTGGCAAAGAATTCCATAATTTCACTACCCTCTGGCTGAAGAAATTTCTCCTCATTTCTGTTTTAAACTGGTACCCTCTAATTCTAAGACTGTGCCCTCTAGTCCTGGACTCACCCACCAAAGGAAACAGCTTAGCCACATCTACTTTGTCCAGTCCTTTCAACGTTCTAAATGTTTCTATGAGGTCCTCGCTCATTCTTCTGTACTCCAGTGAGTACAGTCCAAGAGCTGACAAACTTTCATCATAAGTAAGCCCTTTTGTTCCAGGAATCATCCTCGTAATTCTTTTCTGAATCCTCTCCAGCATCAGTACATCCTTCCTAAGAAAAGGGGCCCAAAACTGCACACACTATTCCAAATGAGGCCTCACCAGTGCCCTATAGAGCCTCATCAACACTTCCTTACTTTTATGTTATACCTCTCGAAATGAATGCCAACATAGCATTCACTTGTTTTTTTTTTACCACCGATCCAACCTGGTGGTTAACCTTTAGGGTATCCTGCACGAGGACCCCCAAGTCCCTTTGCAATTCTGTACTTTGAATTTTCTCCCCATCTAGATGATAATCTGTCCGTTTATTTCTTTTTTCAAAGTGTACAATGGCACATTTCTCAACATTGAATCTCATCTGCCATTTCTTTGCCCATACTCCTAAATGTCTAAGTCTTTCTGCAACCTTCCTGTTACTTCAATACTCCCTACTCCTCCACCTATCTTTCTTTTTCCATCTTTTTATTAATTTTCAAATTAATGCAGATTAATAATATAATATTGGTAATTATACACGTAATACAAAGAGATCGGGAGGACAATCATGACATATAGTCATAAAGAATAAAAAATATATTTTAGGCCCCACGGTTTCTTGGTAAACGAATATATTACAAAAAAATCAAAAAGGAAAAGATTTATTATGTTTAAAAAAAACCAAATCAAAAGAAAAATTGTAAGTAATAAAATGAAACAAACTTAAAAAAAAATTCAAACGAAAAAAAACTGGACTGATATTTCTCGATGAACAAAGCATTATTATGTCATCAACTCTGCTCCTCTAAGTTCAAAGATTATTGAAAAGGGATCTATATCATATGAAAATATTGAATGAATGGACTCCAAACTTCCTCAAGTTTAAGCAAAGAATCAACAGTGCCACTCCTAATTTTTTCTAAGTTTAAAAACGATACAGTTTGAGAAAACCATTGAAAAGTAGTGGGTGGTATTGGATCCTTCCATTTAAACAAAATGGATCGCTTAGCCACTAATGTAACAAAGGCAGTCATATGACAAGCAGCAGCAGATAAGTGACTAGATTCCATCATTAGTAGCCCAAAAATTGCAGTGATTGGGTGAGGTTGTAAATATTCAATACAGTTGAAATAATGTTAAAAATATCTTTCCAATATTTTTCCAAAAGAGGACAGGACCGAAACATATGTGTCAGGGAAGCCACCTCCAAATTACATCTATCACATATAGGATTTGGTGATTAAAAATGGGCTAACTTGTCCTTCAACATATGGGTCCTGTGAACCACCTTAAATTGTATCAGAGTGTCTGGCACACATTGAATATGTATTAACTAATTGAAGAATTTTCTTCCATGTCTCTGTGGGTAAAAGTATCTGGAGTTCTCTTTCCCATTCATTCTTAATTTTATCAAGTGTCTTTGGACGTATTTTCATAATTAGATCGTAAATTATTGCTATCAAGCCCTTCTGATAGGGATTAAAGCCTAAAATTTTTTCCGTAATTTCAATCTTATATGGAGTCAGAAAAGAAGGCATAGTAACTTTTTAAAAAAAATTTCTAATCTGTAAGTATCGAAAAAGAAAAGTGTGATCTAAGCAAATTGTATTAGACAACTGTTCAAAAGATGATAAACAGTTATCAATGAATAAATCACAGAAACATGTTATTCCCTTCATTTTCCATAAAGGAAAAGCTAAGTCGATTCTGGATGGTTCCTCCATCTATCTTGGTGTCGTCTGCAAACTTAGCCACAAAACCATTTACTCCGTAATCCAAGTCATTGATGTACAATGTAAAAAGAAGCGGCCCCCAACACCGACCCCTGCGGAACACCACTGGTAACCAGTAGCCGACAAGAACAGGATCCCTTTATTCCCACCCTTTGCTTTCTGCCTACCAGCCAATGCTCCACCCATTCTAATAGCCTACCTGTAATTCCGTGAGCTCTCAACTTATTAACCAGCCTCTTGTGTGGCACCTTGTCGAAGGCCTTTTGGAAGTCTAAATACACAACATTCACAGCCTCTCCCTTATCCACCCTACCTGAGATTTCCTCAAAAAAAAAACTCCAATAGGTTGGTCAGGCAGGATCTTCCCTTCATGAAACCATGCTGGCTTGGACCTATCTTGCCTTGCACCTTTAGGTATTCCATAACCTCATCCTTGAGGATTGATTCCAATAACTTTCCAACCACTGATGTCAGACTAATAGGTCTGTAATTTCCTTTATGCTGCCTCCCACCAATGTTGTTGTCGTCATTTTATTTGCAGCAATTGCAGCCTTTTTCAAGAGATCAGCTACATGAGTAGTACACTATTTTCTACCTGATGAACTTGGTTTCAGTTTGATATAAATCTTTTCTTCTCAGTTCTGACTTTTTTTTTTAGAGAAAGCTTACTTTAAACAAAAATGTAGGTAGTTCTAAAATAAATCCTGGTAAATTGTTTGAGGTTCATACTATCAGTGTTTTCTATTAGTAAATGGAAAACTCGGGAATGCTGTGGAAAAGCTGGGATATTTTTTCCTCTTTAACCTGAATTTTGGTATCCAATGCAGTGTAGGGCAATGAAATGTTCTTGTGCTCTAAACTTTTCTATTTGCCAAAATCAGTGGTTTATTTTTATATTCTGCAGAGATGTCTTGGTTCATCAAATGTATCGGGAACTGATAAAAATAGATGGCGATCAATGCAAAGGGAGTTGCTCCTGGCTTCCTCTAATCTTATGTTTTTGACATTATCAAACAGAGACATCCAAGATGCTGTAGATGCTCTAATGAGGTAATCTTTTGTGAGGCTTGTTTCAAAAATCTTTTGTTTTCCTGGTAACATTGATATATACTGGAGAGTTATTTCATGAGTGATTTGTTCCATACTATGAACTGTTATCACAAAGGTGATTAAGTGTCATCAGCTTTTGACTGGAGTATTTTCTTACCTTGCTTGTTTTCTCCACTGGGCATTTACATGCAGGACAAGCTCCTCATAAAGGTTAGGACTAGGACCTAAACAGTTTGAGGTACAGACCCATGGTAACTTATTGCCCTGCTAGGGTCGGCTTAAACAAGGAACTGAACCTTGGGTCTTGCTTGTGCTGACAGTGCTCTAACAAAGGAGAATCTTGCACTTTTATAACTCCTTTTAATGTAGAAAAATGACCCAAGTTACTTCTGAGTGGGACTGATTAGAAATTTGGAGGAGCTGAAAAGAAGCTGCCAAAAACATAATGAGAGGGAAGGTTTTCCTGAGATAATACAAGTAAATCAGCTTTGGCTAATTTTGGTATTTTTAGTGATCTCCAGTATTTTCATATTCTAATGCTCAATCAGTAGTGCCATTGATCTGCCTTTGGCATTTATTTTAGAGTACTTTAAACTATATTTTTGTCAAATTACCTCAATCATTAACAATACTACATGATTATATTGTTAATAAATGCAAATTTGTGTAAATGTTTTTTTGATCCAGTGAGAAAGGGCTTAAATGAATTCATTCAGTACTTTGTAGATATCCTAATGCAGATGGTTAAAGTTAATTTATTTCATCTGATCTGAATGAGATAAGACAACTTGGTGAACCATGCTTGGGTTTCTCCACTCGGATTTCAAGCCCAAACAATTCATTGAGTTAAGAAACAGGATTTATCTCTATTATAGAAACTGTTTGTCATGTCAGCCAATGGGGAAAACATGCCAACTCCATGCTTTCTGTATATTTTATTTTAGTCTTGATCATACAATGCATATCACAAAATCGTATATTACCACAACTATGGATGATCTTTCTGCTGCTTTCATTGAAATAAGAGGACATCTCTATTTGCATGCTGGAACATTACTTCTAAAGATGGCTCAACAGAATGAGATCCAGTGGAAAGCAGTTGTAGATCTTGCTGCACTGTGTTATCTGATTGCTTATCAGGTAGGTTTCTTCAGTGTTTGGAAGGTCTTGAACTATTGCTGGGGTGGGATGGGGTACTTGTTACTGAGTTTCTTTATAATAGTATTGCTGTAATACAAATATATTTATGTAATTATAGGTTCCAAGACCCAAGATAAAATCTGTGAAGGCACAAGAGACGAACAAGGAATTGCTAAGCTGGTTAGCATCAGACAGACAAAGTCAATCAGGTAATCTACTTCAAAGAAAGTTTTATACAGTACCATTCATAATCTTTGGTCATCCCAAATCTGTTTGCAGGCATTGATAAACCTTATGAAATGTAATCAGTCGCTGTTAGTCTTAGAAACAGAGCCGCCAACTAGTATACAGAAAGCTATAATGGCCTGATAATCTGATTTATTGTTACTGCTTATTGATTTGGTAGTGGCTAGAACATGGGTTAATTCCTTTATTCTTGTTCAAAATAATCTCATGGTATTTTCAAAACCCTTTGGAGAACAGACAGGATTTCAGAAGAACAGTAACCTAGAAACAGAAAATAGGAGCAGGAGTAGGCCATTTAGTCTTTCGAGCCTGCTTCATTCAAAATGACAGGCTGATTGTTTATCTCAATACCCTTTTCCTGCTACCTGTCCATATTCCTTGCTGCCTCTTGTGTCTAGAAATCTATCTGCTTAAATATATTTCAACAACTTAGCTTCCATCGCCTTCTGTGGTGCGGGAGAATTCACAGGTTCTGAGTGAAGAAATTTCTCCTTGTCTCATTCCTAAATGATTTAACCCATATCCTGAAACTCTGAGCTCTCGTTTCAGACCCCTTGCTTTGATAAACTTTTAACCTTCACTTGATCTAGTCCTGTCACAATTTTGTACACTTCTATAGAATCCTCTTTCATAGGTCCAGAAAATGTATGCTTAGTTGAGCCAATCTCTCCTCGAGAGTCCTGCCATCACAGAAATTATGATGGACCTTTGCTGGATTCCTTCAATGCTGGATCTAACTCTGGGTAATGAGACCAAATTGCACGCTTTTACTCCAAATGTGGTCTCATCAAGACCCTGTTTAATTTAGCAAGATAACCTTGCTGTGGTACTCAAAAACCTCTTGCATTGAAGGCCAATGTACCATTTCCTCAATAGCTTGCTGCACCTGCATATTTGCTCTTAGTGACTGGTGTACATGAACACCTGAATCAACATTTCCCAATCTATCAAAATTTAACTAATACTTTTTTTCCTAGTAGAGTGAATAAATTCACATTTATCCATGTACTGCATCTGCCATTTACTTACCCATTCACTCAACTTTTCAAAGCCTTACTTTGAAGCCCCTACACCCTACTTGACTTGTAAGCCCACCCAGTTTCATGTCTTTGGCAGCCTTAGAAATATTACATTTGGTTCCCTCATCTAAATCATTAATATATAATGTGAATAGCTGGGTCCCCAACACTGGACCCTGAAGTACCCCATTAGTCTTCGAATGCCATCCTGAGAAAGTTCCAATTATTCTTCTGTTTCTTTTTATAACCTAAGCCAGTGTATTACCTTCAATCCCATGGACTTTAATCTTGTGCACTAAACTCTCATGGGCTTTATCAAAGTACTTCTGAAAATCACAATACACTATATCCACTTATTTCATTTATGCTTGCAGTTACAGCCTCAAAATCCAGTCGATTTGTCAAACATATCCATAAGACACAGAAGCAGAATTAGGCCATTCAGCACATTGTGTCTGCTCCGCCATTCATTCATGGCTGATTTATTTTTCCCTCAACCCCATCCTCCTGCTTTCTCCCTGTAACCTTTGATGCCCTTACTAATCAAGAAACTACCATCCTCCGCTTTAAATGTACCCAATGACTTGGCCTCCACAGCCGTCTGTGGCAATGAATTCCACAGATTCACCACCCTCTGGCTGAAGAAATTCTTCCTCATCTCTGTTCTAAAGGGACGTCCTTCTATTCTGAGGCTGTGCCCTCTGGTCCTAGACGCTCCTACTACTGGAAACCATCCTCTCCACGTCCACTCTATCCAGGCCTTTACTTTCACTTCAATAAATCTGTTAATTTTGACTAATCCTGTTGATATTTTCTGAGTGTCCTGTTATCACATCCTTTATAATAGACTCAAAGTATTTTCCTTACTACTAATGCTAAACTAATCTAACTGGTCTGTAATTCCTTGTTTTTGTTCCCTTTTTTAAAATAATGCGGCTACATTTATCACCACCCAAACTGCACGAACTGTTCCATAATCTGTATGAATTTAGAAGATGGCGACCAGGGCATCCACTTTATCCATGACGACAAAAAGAGGTAGCCATGGAAGAAGTGGATGCCTCCTCTTCATTGGGCTCGTGGTTCCTTAGTGTATCCGGAAAGACAGAATCATTGAATTTGAAAAATTAAAACAGTGAAAGGTAGAAATCTGGACTAATAAAAACACAATGCTGGAAACACTCAGCTGGTCAGGACGCATCTATGGAAAGAGAAATGGTTAGTTTGATTTCTCTCTCTCCCAGTTCTGATGTTTCAAGTCAAAGACCCTTTATTTGCTGCCTGCCCTGCAGAGAGTTTCCAGCATTTTCTGCATATTATTTAAGTGGTTTGCCATTTCTTCATTTAAAATTTTCCCTTTTCTTACTGCAAGAGACCTATATTTATCTTCAATCTTTAAAATTATAGAAACTTTTACAATCTACTTCTGTGTTCTTTGCGGATTTACCCTTTTTTTTCTCATATCAAACCAACTTTATATGCTCTTTTGGATCTCGTACTATTCTTAAACCTTGTTAGCTGAGTCATTTTTCCTTTTGATCTAGAAAGGAATACATTGTTGCAAATCATGCATTTGTTCCTTATCTGTTAGCCATTGCCTATCCACTGTCACACCCTTTTAATGTTGTTCCTCAGTCTGTCATAGCTAATTTGCTCCTCGTGCCTTCATAGTTTCCGTTATTTAAATTTCAGGTTGAATTACTTCCCTCTCTACTTTCATGAAGAATTCTATCATTTATAGTTATTTTTCCCCAAAGGACCCCACATCACACAACTCATTGTACAATACCCAATCTAGAATAGGCTGTTTCCCAATTGACTCCTTATTCTGGTCTTGAACACCTTGTACATATGCCGAGAGTTCATCCTGGACAATATTATTGCTGAATAGCTTGTGTAATGACCAGTGTTGTTTTCCTATGCATTTTTGATTTTGATGATTTAGTTGCATTGAGCATGGTGGATGGGGTAGTCTTCACTGAATGTTATGACTAGTTGGGGATCCAGTACTGATCCCTGCAGTACCCCATTAGTCAATGGTGCTGAGGTCGAGATGGTTGAGAGCTTCGAGTTCTTGGGAGTGAACATCACCAACAGCCTGTCCTGGTCAAATCACGTAGATGCCATGGCCAAGAAAGCTCACCAGTGCTTCTACTTCCTCAGGAGGCTAAAGAAATTTGGTTTGTCCCCTTTGACTCTCACCAACTTTTACCGATGCACCACAGAAAGCATCCTATCTGGATGTATCACGGCTTGGCACGGCAACTGCTCTGCCCAAGACCGCAAGAAGCTGCAGAGAGTTGTGGACACAGCCCAGTGTACCATGGACACCAGCCTCCCCTCCTTGGACTCTGTCTTTACCTCTCATTGTCTTGGTGAAGCAGCCAGTGTAATCAAAGACCCCACCCACCCGGGACATTCTCTCTTCTCTACTCTTCCATCGGGTAGAAGATACAGGAGCCTGAGGGCACGTACCACCAGACTTAAGGATAGCTTTTACCCCACTGTGATAAGACTGTTGAATGGTTCCCTTATATAATGAGATGGACTATGACCTCACGATCTACCTTGTTGTGACCTTGCACCTTATTGCACTGCACTTCCTCTGTAGCTGTGACACTTTACTCTGTACTGTTGTTGTTGTTATTACCTGTACTACATCAATGCACTCTGTACTAACTCAATGTAACTGCACTGTGTAATGAATTGACCTGTACGATTGGTTTGTAAGACAAGCTTTTCACTGTACCTTGGTACAAGTGACAATAATAAACCAATACGTCATGAGAAAGTTCCAGTTATCCTCACTGTGTCTTTCTATATTTTCTGCCCTTGGTTCTGCTTAGCTTCACCCAGACTGATTCTGTATCTTGATTTTTTTTTTAAGTCAATATTCTTTCTCCTGTTGCTGTTTTCATCTCTTACCAGCAACCCCATCCTATTTTGTTTCTCCCTTTTGCCTGTCCTTCCTATATATTGAATGTTTCTGGGTATTCAGTTCCCAGCCTTGGTCACCTTGCAGCCATGTTGCTGTGATGGCAGTTATATCCATTATATTTGTTAATTCATATATCTTAGAAATGTCTTGCAACCTCGGATACACTACCATTAGATTTGGCTTTTTAAGTTTTCATGCAAAAGCCCTATCAGTCTTCTTTCTTGCTCTCTGTTAATGCACTTTTTTTTTGTACACTCTGTCCATTCTGTCAAAATTTTGATACCTTTACCCAATTACTTTCCTCCAGTGGTTCCTTTTTTTTTCCCCCTCTTGGGTATCTTTAGCATCCCAGATTTCTTTCCATCATGACGCTCCCATTTCACCGACCCACCATTATCTACCTCTTCATTTTTCCATTTGCCAGAACTCTGGTTTTTGCATGGTTCTGATGTAGTCCATAACAATGGAACAGCTCTTCCCAGTGCTGATGCCTGGGACCCACAAACTGAACCCTGCTTCTCCCAAATCAATTTTTGAGCCACAGAATCTCCCTGATCCAAGTAATGCTGCCCATTTATTTGTGGCTTGGGTAATTATTGAAAGATTATTATTGCATAGTTCTGTTTTTTTAATTTAGTGCCTGGCTACTCAAACTCTTAAAGCCTTTTTTGTAGTCTTACTTGTGAGTATCTATGTGGACCATGGCAATTGTAATCCATCCCCTCCCATTACAAGTTTCTCTCATCGAAAGGAGATATCCCTTACCCTGATACTAGGTGTGCTACAACTTTAAGGTCTCATTTCCTGGCTTTGAATACTGTCTATACAGCTTTTTTCTTCCTACAACTATCTGCCTTTTCACTTCACCCTCCCTCCCCACCTCTTCACGGCCTGGTGATCAGTTTACTTATCTTCCCCATGTAGTTCAGTGTTAATCAAAATATTTACCTTGTTCAATGTATTTGATTAAATTTAGATGCTAAAGGTTAACTTAAAATTTAGCCAACAATTGCCACTGCACATTTACCTGCCTTACCTGTGACTTCACACTGCAGATTTCTCTTGTTGCAGCTTTTGAACCACTGCTGCCACATTCTGTTTCTGAACTCATGGAACCTGTTTTGGCTGTTTTTAAAAATGAACACTAAACTAATAGTGTAGCACTCTCTCTCTATTCTGCTTGTGTTAGCTATAGATTTTTGCTCAAGTCTGGAGAGACTTTGATCTTGCAGCTGTTGATCAGGCAAAAGTACTATCAATTGAGCCACAGCTTACATTAATGCTGTTTTCCTTTGATTTTATTTTGTATAATCTGGTGTAATTAATACGTAAGAATTTGTTAATTTTCCCTTTACAAATTCCTTGCAATTTCCTAACAAAAGTTTCTTTTCTTTTGTAGGTCACATGTTAATTAACTTGATGCTTGGGAAACCTGACTATCACAAAGAAGTAGTGGAGACCTTTGCAAATAAAAGTGGCCAAATTGCATTGATTGAAACATTGTTTGGAAGTCTAACTTATGAAAGGTCTTTTCTAGCCAATGATGACATCAGAGATGTTACAGGAATGCAACCAGACATGAACGATCTTATAAAATGGGATGACGGTAAGAAACGTTCTAAATTTGAAATGTTCTAGTACTTTGTCATTTCTTTGCTGTGTAATCACTGGTGTTTTCATTTTGATTTTACTGATTTGGTTGCATAGAGTATGATAGTTGGGGGAAATCTTCATTGTGTTTTTTAATCTTTCTGAAATAAGGGAGGTAAAGGGATGTATGCATATATGTGTAAGGTAAATTTTAATGCAAAATTGAACGGGGTGACTTCCACCTCCCCTAACCCCCCCCTCCCCGCCCCCCCCCCCCCAAAATCCCCAGTAAAGCTAATCCTACGTCACGCTTTAATACATTACAGTTTAACTTAGTACATAATTTATTCATTCTGTGTTGTATCTTAATCATAAAGTAGATAAATTTAACACAGTTACAGTTAGTTTTGTAATCTGCACTCTTTTCAGGTTGTGTTAGGTTGCATGGTGGAAATTTGCAGCACCTTGTCTGGCTTGGCTTGCAGCAGTTTGCAATGGCTCAATTGCCTGTGGTCCGGAATTGGTTAAAGCACTTATTTCCTAGATTGCCCCAGGAAACATCACGGCTTGACACAAATGCTCCTGAGACTATTTGCCTTTTGGATCTTGAGGTATGATTAAAAGCAATGCTAATTTTTAAGGTGCTACTGAAAGTGAACAATACTGATTTGATAAAATATTTTCAGGTTTTTCTTCTTGGAGTGATATATTCAAGTCACACACAGTTACAAGATAAATCAGCTCATCACTACAGTTTACACCAACCAAAGTACTTGCCACTATCAATCAGTAAACTACTCTATACAGAGCGACAAAGAGCCTGGTGGGATGCTGTTTACAACCTTATCTACAAAAGAGCACAGTAAATATCCTGTTGCTTTTATAAATAATTGAAGATTTTTTGTTTGAATTAAAAATTTGTTGAGAAAAAGTTTATTGCACCATTTTTCTTTTTAGACCAGGTACATCAGTTAAGTTAAGACTTGTAATACAGCATGAGCTTGGTACCTTAAGGGCATTAGAAAAACATGGACTTCAGCCTGCCCTGATCATACACTGGGCACGAAGCTTGGTCAGCATTGTAAGTCTTAAATGGTGTGCTTTTTGGAAAATATTCATTCAATTTTTATTATACTATTGTATCAAACACTTAATGTTATGCATTTAATCTACTAAAACAGCAACATTACATTTTATAATACTTTCAACAGTTTTAAAACCCACTTCAGTGTGCTTGCACAGAATTTGACATTTATGGATTATCACCTTGATCTGCCAAACCACTTACTGCTCCTAGCTCATTCTGTTAAGCAAATAAGACCTGTGATTTTTTTTCCATCAATGGCCAACTCCTGAAAATAACCCCTTGTCTCCACCAAAAATGTAATCAGCACTTGGACTTCAATTTTATTACCAAGGTTGAGTCCATTTAACTGTCTTTATTGCTTTCCCCTGCACACACCCATTGACTGTTCCTCACAGATATAATGAAAGTATTATATATCTGTCTTTGCTTGGATTTTTAGTTTCTTTCCAATTTCTCCTCATGCCCTCCATCTTCTTCCTGTCCCTGAGGTCTACGTGTGGCTTTCCTGGGTATGAGACTTCTTTTCCTTGGCTGCACAAAGATATATTGTAAATGGTTTCCATTTTATAAGTATTGTCCTCGCCCTTTTGACATGATCAACTCTTCCCACCCCAAGAAACCCAACCTGATGTTCTCTAATTTCAAACTGCACAGTGTCTGGTAGCCCTCTTCCCCTTGTGTTCCTTTTATAGTATTGATGCTCTGAAATCCACAGCATTTTCTACTATTCTGTTCCTCTCCCCTCCCCACCGTCAAAATTGCATGGATCTGACTATAGACCTGATGCACTATTGGAAAGACTGAAAAAACAATCTTTGCATGAGGTGCTCTCTCCTATCTATTCATTGCCCTTGATGATTATGTTCTTTGAACCAGACTGCCTGTTTACTTGTCTTTAAGACGATGTTAATGCTGTTATTTTTTTAATATATCTTTAACTTCTCAAAAACAATAATGCCCAACCTAATAGTTTTTTTGTCTGTATAGGGAAATCAATTAAATTCGTATTATGACCAGAAGGAATACATTGGACGGGGTGTCTTCTACTGGAAGAAAGTTCAGCCATTACTACAGATAATCAGAAAGAAAAAGAATGTTCACGAACCTATTGATCCATTGTTTATGCACTTCCATAGTAAGGAAATTAAGGTACCCATGCAAACTCTTTATTTCTTCCTGGAATCAAAATGTCACTCTGTACTTGTGGGGGGGTGGGGAGAAACTTGTGCATGTAACTTTTATCCTGCCTCGCAATTTATTCTTAAATGTAGAAGCTTGGATTAAGTTTGGAAATGATTTTAACACTGACGTCCCACATCACCTAGTGTACAACGTTCTATTACTGTTTGGCTATGTTGAGATTCTCCTTTTTTCCTCCTAACTTTTAATGTAATTAAACTTAAAACAAAAAAATAAAAAAAATTATCAGTGCTTTGAAATAAAGTTATGTCAGTCACAAATGAACGCCACCTTAAAAAAAAATGAATGCCTATTTGAAATCATCAATTTGAAATTGGTCCATATGATTTGAGTTGTACATTTGCTGAGTCTTGCATTTCCCTGATTCAGTTCATTAAGTGGAATTCTTAATTCCACCTCTGCAGTTGGGATCATATTTGTCGTCACTTTTTTTCTGAAATCTGCTTTGCTTTTAGTCAAAGATTTAGCTGCAGGTAAATATTGATACATCACCCTGAAATGAAATGCTCTGTTATTGTCTTAAGTATTTTTGGTAAAGGGTGATGGGTTCATACAATATTACCTGAGTTTTCAGTTACAATGATGGACATTCCTAAAGGAAATTTTAATACACACAAACTTGCATTTGATGAAGTGTTAGATACTGAAGTAACTGTTGGCTATGTATAAATTAAAACTATGCTTATTTTAGGTTGATGAAGTTAAAGATTTTGAAAGGGAAGCGGAAATTGCTTTTGCCACACTTAATGTAGTTGATGGAAAAATTGATGAGGCAATTGCTGCTTTTGAATCCATCAATAATATTGCTGCACATTGGAATCTTGCTTTGGTAAGTGATGGGTGTATCTTCTTCTTTATTCTATGTCTGCAAGTGCTGGTGTAATTTGGTTTTTACTGGTTTTGTCAGATATTCCACCGAAGGTCTGAAGAGTATGAAAATGGTGATGGGATGACACCCGATGAACAAGAAGAATGTAAAATTTGTTTACTTCGCAGCAGAGCATATCTAAAGAAAGTCCTGAACGAAACTGAAAGTAACATGAAGGCTGTTGACAGTGTAAGTCTCCATTAACTAACAGGACTTTTTTAACATCCCGTTGTTACAATTGAAGATATTTGATAGAGAACAATCGCATTATGTAGAATTCATATTTTTCTAGCAGGTGAATTACTGACCTTCATGGGCAAAGTCTTGGCAAGTTAGAATTCAGTTCTCGGCAATATTAATAACACTTGTGCTTTATTTTGTTTCACTATTGTCATTCATTTGTTTAGATCCCAAACTTCAATGTTTGTCCTAGGCTCAACTTGTTGACTCAGCAGGAATTTATTCTAGCATTGGCAAGGGTGTTGAAATTGCACTCCGTGGCCATTTGTTAAGCAGAGAGGAAAATTGGTCAGGGACCTTATGGGTAGGTATTTGGTTGAGCTCAGCTGAACAGCTACGGGGTAATTCTTTCTAGGCTTGGGCATGACCAGTGTTGATTTGGCTAATGCTTAATGGAGACTTGGCACTGAAGAAATCTGATCTCATTTTAATGGTTAAACATCGATTAGTTTTCCCTGATCAGACTATTAAAAGTGGAAGCTTTTCCCCGTTATTCCAGCCAGTGCCACTAAAGCAGATTAATTGGTTATCTCAATTGCTGTTTTGGAATCTCCTTAATTAATTACAGTATTTGATTATATCATTTGCTACACTTCCAAAACAACTCTTGTTCCCTTTTGATGATTAATCAAAAATGGAGCATAGTTTATTTGCTTCATCTTCTCAAGCCTTGCTGACTGCTATTTGCAAGAATAATTTGTACAGACAATCTTAATCTAAAGAGTGATCTCATTTTGCATATGCCTGTTTCTGTGGTTTTATCACACTTCCTGAATATGGCGCTACAAGAGGCCATTCCTAATCTACTTGTCCAGTTTCAATGATTTCTTGTAATTGCCAATTCCTCGCATGTCTTAGTATTCTAATTTCCATCTGTCACTGTGGAAAATATTTATTAACCTTTTCTCCCAATTTTCCCCTTGTCACCCCCAATCTTGTTCTTTGGTTCAATTATTTCAGTTTAATTATTTCTTTTTTCCAGTTGCCTGTACCTATAGATGCAGTAAAAGAAATGCTGGAATTGGTAAGTCAGCATCTTCAAGAATATAATGATGAGCTTGACCATGGTGAAGAAATAAATGAATTTTCCCAGATAGCTGAAAATGGCACTTCTCCAGAGTTGATACCAGTAAAACAAACTACCCTATCTCCAATAAAGCTTAGTCCATCGCCAACCAAAAGTTACAAGGTAAAATCTGTCTTTTCAAATTGTTTTGAGTCTGCTGTAAATAAATGTTGTAAACTTTCACTTCATAGACTTGATAGGAAAATAATTTTTAGACTTGTCTAATAAGTATATTGACATTCTTAATTCCTATTCTTTTCACTCCCCATTTATTCTGGTTATGTACTTGGGATCAGGTACATGCTTCCAGATTAGTGATGTATAAAAATTATAAATTGGAATAGACTAGATGCTTTCAGACCATTAGATCTGTTGGAAGCTGTGTTCCTTATTGATGCTTTGCCTTGAACAGAAATTGAAATGATTATACAAAAATTAATATATTTGCAGTGCAGTGACTTAACAGGTAGTGCTGCTGCTTCTTGGCTCCAGCCACCTGTTTTTGATACTAACTGCCAATGCTGTCTGAGGAGTTTGCAGCTTCTCCCAGGACCGCGTGGGTATTCCCTGGGTGCTTTGGTTTTCTCCTACATTCTGAAAATGTACTGTTTGGTATGTTAATTGGCTACTGTAAATTACCGAGTTTAGGTAGAAGTATCAGGGTTGAGTTGATGGGCATGTGAGAGCGAATAGATTACAGGGAAGTAAGTGGGCAATGGGAATGATGGGCTAGTTCTAGCTAGCCCAAATGGCCACCTTTCTATTTTGTGAGAAATGTGGAAAAAGTACGCATCCAGGGACTATCTAGTTTGTTACACTGGAGGGAGGTATTACTTTGAACTGGGCTCTAAATACTGGAGGTAAATTCCTGTTGCAGTATGAACTAAACAATTCATGAAAGAAAAAAAATTATGTAGAATTTAATTCAGGATTTTTCTTCAGTGGTCTCCAAAGACCCCTCCACGCTGGGCTGAAGATCAAAAACATTTGCTGCAGATGCTTTGCCAACAAGTGGAACAACTGAAGGTATGTAATCTTCAGAAATGTAGAAATTTAAGTAGAGTGATGAACAATTTGGTGAAATGGTAAAAAGTTGTCTTCATGGCTGGTTCTTTCATCTTGTTTGGTGCTCTTATTTACAATTATCAGCATTTTAAAAATTTTCATTTTTTTTAATATAAAAATGCAGTTAACTAACTTTCATAATGAGTGAATATTTCTGGGTGAAAATCTAATTAGTAAATTGTGATCTGCTAAACAACAAGCAAAATTTGTACATCTTGGTTCATTTATGCAAGAGTTCTGAAGAACGTCAGTGTAAAATTGATCAGTGTTAAAGCAAATGGAAAGCTACAGGAATGCTTATGATTCCAGTTAATGTACTTTATGATCAGAGATTAGAAAATCCATGTAACCTCGACTGTGGCGGTACCTTGTGTTAGAATAACATAACTTGTCTTTCAGAATTTACAAGAATAAAATGCATAATTTAAGTCTGTAGTGAAATTGAGAATCTTGGTTCCTTGTTTTAGGAAATGCACTTTGAATAACTGATTTGAATCTGTTCCTCATCGGTATTTTTGTCTGATGCATTAAAATTATGTATATTTTAAAACAACTAGGGAAGATTCAAATAATTTGCTATTTATTCCTAATGCTCCAGGGTGAAGTCCATGAGCTGAAGATGAATAACTCAAGTACAACAGAATCCCCACGTCCCCAGTGGCAAGCAGATAGTTATGATTCCCGTACAGAAAATTATCAAGGAGTACAAAGTTTTCAGGGGGCACCTTTAACAGGTAAATGTAAAGCTGACAAATGAACACCATGTAGCGACTCACTGTCCGAGCAAGCGAACTGGGTCAGCGGTCGGGTCATGCGTCGTCGGGGCGGCGAGGCCCAAAATGGTGCTGGGCCTTCATCTTCCCTGAGCGATGGGGAGAACCTGCGCGCGGGAAAAGTTTGACGTAGTGCATACGTCATTTCCGTTTTCGGTGGGCGGGAACAGTTCCTCTTAAAAGGCGGGAAAATAAATCAGTTTTGTTCTGCAGCTCATCGGCTAGTGTCTTACTTTTGCATCGCGGTAGCAGCCGCTACAGCCGTATAATAAAGGGATAAAATCTGTAAATTATGCTTCGAAGGGAAGCATTAGAACTTTCATTCCATGTTACAAATAAAGTTAATTGCATTTCTATCTTGTATTATAAGTAACTCATCAACGCAGAACTCTATTGACCTACAGTTTGTTCAGTTAGCAATGTAACTTGGTTATAAAGAGGTAATTATTTAAATTATAACAAATTTTGTGATCCTATCACTTGAATGTAATTGGCAATAGTTTTTTAAAAAATTTTGATAAATACAATTAGTTTTTGTTAAAACAAATTGAGTTGAAATTCAATTTTTGATCACTCAGACAAACTACAAAGCATTATTACTAAACTAGAAACTGAAGGAAGTTACCCAGTAATGGTAACAGCAGGTTGTAGTGCTTCTGGTTTAATTTAGTCATGCTTTCAGAATAGTGTCTTTGGCACTGCTAAATAGTTTAAACTATGGTTTACCTGAAGCAGTTTAAATGCCCTTTAAAAGAGTATGAGTCATGAATATCTAATTTACCAGTGAGACATTTATGAAAGGTACAAACTAAAATGCAAACTCTCAGTTGCTACCTCAGGATCAACCGTGTTCTACAATCAATCTCCAGCGTACAATTCCCAATATCTTCTTAGAGCAGCAACCAACGTGGCTCCAACCAAGGTACCCGGTGTGATATTCTCTATTTGAATATGTACTGTATATGTATTGACAGTTTAACATTGTGTCCTTTCTTTTCTTGAAGCAGCCTCCTACATATGGAATTGGTCGGATTCCACCACAACAGTCTGTGTATGGATATCAGCAGCAAGCTCATACACCACCTATTCAAACCAATTCAGCGTGTATTTATTCACAGGATATGTATGGGCCACAGTTGCGTTTTGAATCTCCTGCAACTGGATTGCTTTCACCATTTGGTGAAGACTACTACAATCATGGTGTTCCACAAACAAGCACAAACCCACCTTTGCCAGAGCCTGGTTACTTCACCAAGCCACCTGCAGGAGTGCAACTAATGAAGCCTACAGAAACTAAGGGACGGCTTGGAACACCTAATCAACAAATGCAAAATGAAGCTACAAAGAATTCATTGGTTACTGGACTATTGCACTCGACACCAGCAACAACGTTTAAATTCAACTCTAATTTCAAGAATAATGAGGGAGATTTTACGTTCTCATCGCCACAGATGAAAGCCCAGACACCGCCTTCATCTGCCAGTGATAGTCTCCTCGGAATTTTAACTGCAGGCAGATGCATAAAAAATGATCTGATTCTAGGTCAAATGTCTCAACAAGGAATGCACAGTCGAGGGAGCTCCTTTTCGCAGGGAGAGCAGCACTCCTTTAATGACTTTTCCACTCAAAAGCAAAATAAGAATACGTTCAATGTATTGAGTAACCAGGGGGTATTTTGTTTCAAGGATACTGGCAAGCCAGCAACATCTGGAAATCATGCAGAAGACAAAGATGGTGAAAGTGATCACGACAGTGTTCCCGATGAAGAAGATGGGCCACACTTTGACCCAGTTGTACCACTTCCTGACAAAGTAGATGTAAAAACTGGAGAAGAGGATGAGGAACTACTGTTTTCCAACAGAGCTAAACTCTTCCGTTTTGACACGGAGACCAGAGAATGGAAGGAACGAGGCATTGGGCACATAAAACTATTACAACACAGGACATCTAGCAAAATCCGGCTCCTAATGAGACGAGATCAGGTTCTTAAGATCTGTGCAAATCATTATATAACAGCTGATATGAAGTTGAAACCAAATGCAGGGTCTGATAAATCATGGGTCTGGTGTGCCTTGGATTATTCTGATGAAAAGCCAGTACTTGAGCAACTTGCTGTTCGTTTTAAAACAGCAGATGAGGCTGCATTGTTCAAAACCAAATTTGAAGAAGCACAAAACTTGGTTAAAGGTCAGGAATTAAAACCAAGTAGTGTATTTGGTCAAGAACAGAAAATGGGAATCAAATTGAAGTCTGATGAGGTGAACTTGGGTACTGTTAAGTCTACTGAAGATTCTGGATTTGGTGCTCAGTTCTTCAAGAAATACGGTGAATGGGATTGTAACTCGTGTCTTGTACGAAACACTGCTTCAGCTTCTGTATGTGTATCCTGTCAAAACCCTAATACCACTAATAAAAAACAAGGCTTGCCCTTTACTTCACAAACCTTAGTGCAAAATGGAAATGCAGTTGAAGGACCAGAGAAGATTACAGCTTTTACCAAACCAATAGGATTTGGTGACAAATTTCCTAATAATGATGCAAAATCTGCAACCTTTCAGGCACCCAAACCTAATGGCAAATTTCCTATTACTTCATTTGGCCAGTCAGCCTTCAGTGAGAGAACATCTACTTTGACACAAGATACTTTACAAGGAATACTTGCCAGAAAAGAAGGACAGTGGGATTGTGGCAGTTGCCTTGTGAGAAATGATGCAGAAGTGACAAACTGCCTTGCCTGTCATACACCCAAACCTAGTGCCAAGGTTCCGGTTGTTACTTCAATTGGCCAGTCAGCCTTCAGTGAAAGATTATGTACGTCAACGCAGGGAGCATTTGAAGGAAAATTTTCTAAAAAGGAAGGACAGTGGGATTGTGGCACTTGTCTTGTGAGAAATGATGCAGAAGTGACCAATTGTATTGCCTGTCAGGCACCCAACTCAAACAATAAAATGGCAGGAATTTCAACAGCTGCTACTACCCCATTGGTTATTGGCAGTGTTTACCCCAAATCAGATGCACCTGAATCGGGATTTAAACTTAACTTTCCTGCAAATGGTGTTAAATTTGGTCATGGTGACATTAACAATACTGCAGGCTTCAAGATTGAGCCATCATCTCAGTCTTCAAGACCATTTTCCAGTCCTGCATTTACATTTTCTTCATCTAGGTCAGGTGGTAGCTTCACATTTGGGTTGCCAGATACATGCAAAGGTTCTACTGATAAAGGTAGTCAGCAAGGATCAGCTGCACTCTTTTTAAAAGCCTTTGCTGAGCAAAAAGAGAGGGAAAGAATTGCTTCACAATCCGACAGAGACCAAGTTCCAGCCTCTGATAATTCAAGCCAAAGTCAAGATTTTATTCTAGGTAAAGATATGAATGTCTCCACCTTTGCTGATCTAGCAAAGACTGCAGATAAAGGATTTCAATTTGGCTATAAAGATCCTCATTTCAAAGGTTTTGAAGGAGTTGGTCAGCAGCTGTTTTCAACAAGCATTACAAGGGCTGCTTCTGCTGATGACGATGATGATGAACTGTACAAAACTGAAGATGGAGATAATATTCATTTTGACCCTGTGGTTCTTATGCCTGAAAAAGTAGATCTTATTACTGGTGAAGAAGATGAAACAGTACTTTATTCACAGAGGGTTAAGTTATTTAGGTTTGATACAGAAAGCAGTCAGTGGAAAGAGCGTGGTGTTGGCAACCTCAAAGTTCTCCAAAACAAAGCCAATGGCCGGCTGCGGATATTAATGCGTCGAGAGCAAGTTTTCAAAGTGTGCGCAAATCACTGGATCACTACTACTATGAATCTCAAACCCTTAATGGGTTCTGATAGGGCATGGATGTGGTTGGCTAGTGACTTTTCAGATGGTGAGGCAAAGCCAGAGCAGCTAGCAGCAAAGTTCAAGACTCCTGAGTTAGCTGAAGAGTTTAAGGAAAAATTTGAAGAATTCCAGAGGTTGCTGTTAGATATACCACTACAGACACCTCATAAACTATTAGACAATGGCAAGACTGCTCGACTAATACAAAAAGCCGAGGAAATGAAAAGTGGCTTAAAAGACCTGAAACACTTTTTGAAAGATGAAAAAGGAAGCTTGAAAGATGAAGGGAATGTATTGATGGGTTCTATATCTGAAAGCAACAGTACCTCTGGCTTAGTAATTAAACCACATTCTGAAAGTACTGGACCTACTTTGGAGTGGGATAATTATGATCTACGTGAAGAAGCTTTGGATACAAGTGTATCTAGCACTGGGTATGGGTCTCCTGACACTGGCAGTCCCGTGAGGAAAAATCTTTTCCGTTTTGGTGATTCAGCATCTGGTTTTAACTTTAATTTCCAGCCAAGCTTAAGTCCATTAAAATCTCCTAAATTGAACCAGAGTGGGTTGTCTGTGGGTACAGATGAAGATTCAGAATTTGGGCAAGAGGAGGAAAAAGATGTACAGCATTTTGAACCAGTTATTCCATTGCCTGATTTGATTGATGTATCAACAGGGGAGGAAAATGAGCAAGTTATCTTTTGTCACAGAGCTAAACTTTACCGTTATGATAAAGAAGTAGGTCAGTGGAAAGAAAGAGGAATAGGGGACCTGAAAATTTTACAAAATTATGATTCCAAAAAAGTTCGAATAGTTATGAGAAGGGATCAGGTGTTGAAAATTTGTGCCAATCACTGGCTGACACCAGATGTAAAAATGGAACCCATGAAAGGAACTGAAAAAGCCTTCATTTGGAGTGTAATGGATTTTGCAGATGATGTGGCAAAAGTGGAACAGTTGGCTGTACGTTTTAAGCAGCAAGAGGTTGCTAGCTCTTTCAGAGAGCTCTTCGAAGAAGCTAAGAAGGCTCAAGAACAAGGAACTTTAGTTACACCATTATCTTCAAGGGAAACTACCCCAAGGGAATCTCCTTGTTGTAAGATTTCAGTGTCAATGCTGGAGGAGACTGTTAAGGAAACAGCAGAACAAACAAATACTAGTGTTTCAACTCCAAATAGTGCAGTCAAGTCAGCAAGTACTAGCTTGACAGAAGCACCTCCAGTAAAATTTGTATTTGGATGCGACTCTATGAAATCTATTTTCAGCAAAGAGAAAGAAAGGCCTTTCACATTTGGTAATTCAGCAACTGGATCCTTGTTTGGTTTCAGTTTTCAAAGTACAGATTCGGTGTTAAAAGACCAAGTACAAAGTGACTCCTCTGCTGTTAAGAATAAACTACAGGACATTACTAGTGGTGGATTTGATTTTCGTAAAGCAGCTGCATCTCTCTCAAAGTCTTCAATGGCCAGCTTGTTGTCTTCAAACTCAACAGAATGTTTGGAAACTGCTTTTGCAACTGGGGATAAATCCAAACAAACTACATTTAATAGACCACAAACTGGTAAGTCATTCCACTACCACAAAGAATTCTTTGCTTGTCAGCAAACTTTTTGAATATGATCCAGTGTCAGCACTGGAAGATGTGTTCCAATCTTTGAAATCTGTCTTTGATCACATTTTCTCCTGTGTACACATTATAATTCTTGCTAGATATTCTTCCACAATCATCCTGTGCTCCTGGAAGGAAAACGACCCCAGCCACCCAGTATTCCCTTCCTGACAACTTCACAAACTTTGGCTTCATTGCCTCTGGTCTCTAAGTTACCTATTACTTGTCTCTGCTTTTGTTAGAATGTTATCAAATCCACTCTGTAGGAAGGTTTCCCATTTTCACTATTCCTTGTGTAAAGAAATTCCTAAATTATTTTATTCTGTCTATCTTAATACATATATCGTCTTGTTCTGCATGGTCATGTGCAGAAGGTTTCTCAGTGTCTACCCTTTGACTTCAAACAAAATTTAACTGCTTTTCCAGTTAAGAAGGTTGAATATGCTCAATCTCTGAAGTTCGACTGATGTCATTGTCAATCAGATTTTCTCCTGAAATTCATTGCTGTCTTGGTAGGAAGGACACAAGAAATGCACACACTTTAAACCAGCATAATCTAATCCAGGTTTTCTAAATGGAACTACCTTTCTAACAATTCTGAAATGTAGTAGTTGTTTGCAGGCTTTATGATTGAATAAATTTGCATTGTCCAAAAGAGAAATTAAAATCTTATCAGAAGTCTGATAGGACTGGAGAAGATTTGGGCAAACATAATGGGAGATTTGAACATTGAGAATTTTAAATAGTTATAAAGGCAAAGCATTTACCTTTTACCATTCAGAAATATTGGTATTTTACTCTTTAACAGTGTGATTTTTAACTGATTTCTTTGAGTTATTAATGTCAATTTATAGGATTTAACATGGAAATGAGCACATGATTTATTTTACCCCAACTCTTCACGTGCAACTTAAATGGGGATGGATTTTATTTTTCATTCAAGTTGACTAAATGGTTAGAGTAATTTGCATACAAGTAAGTAGTTTGTACTTTGCATTTGAAAGGGATCCTTTGTTTTTTTTGTTATCTATTTGCATATAGACACTTACGTGTACATTTTTACTTTTAGGGTTTAATTTTAGTCTTTTCAAATCTAATCCATCTGCCTTTTGGACCAGCACATCTGTCCCACGGTGTGAAAATAAAGGTATTTCTGGTATCTTGCATCAGAATTGAAGGATGATAATGCAGTGGTATTTTTTCAAAAAATAATATACTACCACAGCACAGTAACTTCTGCATGCAATTGTTTTTTTGTTTGGCTTTTTTTGAAAACACTAAGCATGTTTTTTTTAAGAGTGGCAGATGGGTAGGAATAGCTATGGTGAGACATTTTGGCTCCTTAGCAGTGTATTTTGAGATAATTCAAGGCAAATATAATGCCAAACCTCTTTTCCCCACTATACCGGTAATTTTGGGTTACCCCCTCGTATGCCATCGGGAATTGCCCAATTAATATTCCTGTGACCTTCATGTTGTTAGGTATTTATTGTAGATTACTATCATACTAACACATTGCTGAAATTACCTTAATGTACATTTATTGTCTTTGGAGCTACCACAGAATCTGAATTTTCTTTTGGGTTTTTCTCACTTGTCCTTTCCTAGCATTCTTTCTGTCTGCCTCGACCTCTCCATGTGCCTGCTTCTGCTCATCACATTCTGGAAGGTTCTGTCAGTGCTGATTTTAAACTATTTAGTTGCACCATACACTTTTTATCTGCTCATTACTGATATTCATTTGTTATCCCTTCAATTTAATGTCCATTAAGAAAGGCTAATTGGTCTTCTTTGCTTCACTTAAGGCATCATCTGCCTTGCTAGTCACTTTCCATGGTTTTCCCAAAAGTAGCAACCTTTTGTTTTTGCTGTTTGTACAGTTCGTGCCCTTTTATCTGATCTTTCATCTTTTTGATATTTTGATTACTCCTTGAGTAAGTCCATTGCCATCCTAGTGACATCTCAGACTATGGTAGCTGTGTCTTATTATAAGTGTTCTCCACCTGACTATATATTCCACACTTTCCCACTGTAACAGCTGTCATTACAATATGGTTCTCGTCACTGTTTTGTTTTTTACCCAGCTCTGTCATCCTTGATGCTGTTAACTTTGTAACATCCAGTGCCTTCACAAGTAAAATAAAGATGCCGCATTAATTTTCTATTCTCTTCGTCGAATGCATGTAATATGACACCTTGAAGTCAATCTTTCCTTAACTTGCCCTTGTACCTGGAGTGGGCAACCCATCGGTTTTCTGCATTCCTGTTGTCAATGCCAGCATAGTTTCATTTTCCCCATCTGTATCCATAGAATCCCCTTCATCTTATGAAACTTAACCATTGAGATTTCTAATACTGAAGACAATTTTAATGACAGCATTTGTTTGTTTGCCTCTTCTGTAGTGCCTTACTTCAAAACCTTAAATTGCCTATCAATATACAGACCAGCATTAAGCAACCTGTTCTCATAACTTTTAACCCTTTTGGAGAAGTTTTATGTGGGTGTAGAATTACAGGAAACTTTAAGGAAATAAAAATTGTGTTTGAGGCATGAATATTTGGAAACGTGTGTATGTAGTTCTTTAGAAATTAAAGCAATGTCGAGTTAGGGGATTGGGTTAAATAATGGCAGATGAATTCAATGCCAATAAATATTTGCTTTTCTTTTAAACAAAAGTGTAATACTTATCCTGAATGTAAATGGTTCAGTGAAAGAATCAAGTTAAGAAAAGTTCATGGAACTGCTAGGTAACACAGCTGTTTCTTTTTAGTTAAAAAGTTATTGAAATTCTAGGATTTATCACAAGATAACACTGAATCTATATAAAACTGTACAGAATGATGCTCCTGCTGTCTTAAAGGCATTAAGGTCATAGAGTACAATAAAGATTAATTGGGATCCTTGTATAGCATTGTAAGATTAGGTCCAGGGTTTGTAATTGGGGCAAAAATTAAATCAAAATTAGATTCTTTGAATTTGGAGGACAAAAGTTGGAGACAGGAGAAAAATGGTGTTCATAGTGAAGTTACAGTTCAGAGTAGATGGTTGGGAAAAGTAATGTAGTTTTCACAACTTTCACCTCGCAGATCTAATGGGGTTTAAACAAAGGTCTCTGCATGTCGATTTTTCACTCAAATTTAAATGGCTTGAAGCTATAAAACGCATTCTTATACACATTCAGATGTGAGGCTCTGGTGATGAAATTAAAAGGAAATAATATTTTTTGCATGAATGTCCATGACGCTTGTTTAATCATAAACTTTCATGCTTTCCCTTCTACAACACGTTCAAGTTGCTTTTAAAATAATTGCTCTATCAGAGGCTGGAACATTTTCTGCCTTTGGGAGTTCATGTATGCAAGCATGGTCAGATTTAGAGTAAATATCCTTTATTCTAATATATCAATATTGCTTCCCTCTCCAATGCAATTAACAGTGCAAAGGTTTCCCTACTTAATATTGAATTATAATAATTTGGTACTAAATTGCTTTTGCTGCAGAATATAAATGCTCCAGTAATGCAATTGTCATTCCATTATTTGGCATGGAATTTTGTCAATCTTTGCTGATGATTGAAAACATTAGTACCCAGTCTTAATGGCTTGCAACAGATAAGACATACTTTAATTTATTTTTGGATTATTTATAGCAAAAAAAAACAATACTGATTATGGTTTATAAGACTCAAGTGCTGTGAAATATATTTGTAAACACGATGTGGTTTTAATTTAGTTGAGGCATGGAGGGGAAGGGGAGGAAGAAAAACTGAATCATTGCCAAAGTTTGTTAAACATCAGATGTAGAATAAGTAGTACAAGAAATATTAATGTGTTATAACATGCAAATGAATTCATTTAGCACAGTCATTTAGTCCTTTATCTTTTTCATAAAGCTGTCAAATTCATTCAATTTTTTCCATTCCCAGTAACCCTGCAACTTTTATTAGATGTAAATCAACTAAACTTTTTGAAAGTTGCTGTTGAATTTGCTTCTCTATTCCCTCCCATTCCTTGCCTGCCTGGGGGCAGAAGTGAGTGTAGTTGCTATTGCTAAAGAGAAGATGCTTGGGAAGTTGAATGGTCTGAAGGTGGATAAGTCACCTGGACTGGATGGACTATACCCCAAGGTTCTGAAAGAGGTAGCTGAAGAGATTGGAGGCATTACTAGTGATCTTTCAAAAATCACTAGATTCGGGAATGGTTCCAGAGGACTGGAAAATCACAATTGTCACTCCACTCTTTAAGAAGAGAGAGGCAAAAGACAGGAAATTATAGGCCAGCTAACCTGACTTCAGTAGTTGGTAAGATGTTAGAGTCCATTGTTAAGGATAAGGTTTCGGGGGTACTTGGAAGCACGTGTTAAAATAAGCCGAAAGTCAGCATGGTTTCCTTAAGGGTAAATCTTGCCTGACACATCTGTTGGAATTCTTTGAGGAAGTAACAGGCAGGATAGACAAAGGAGAATCAGTGGATGTTGTTTAAGTTTTTTTAAAAATTTTATTTACAGCGTGGTAACAGGCCCTTCTGGCCCAACGAGTCCGCGCCGCCCATTTTAAACCCCCATATTAACCTACTCGTACGTCTTTTTTGAAATGTGGGAGGAAACCGGAGCACCCAGAGGAAACCCACGCAGACACGGGAGAACGTACAAACTCCTTACAGACAGTGACGGGAATCGAACCCCGATCGCTGGCGCTGCAATAGCATCGCGCTAACCGCTGTGCTACTGTGCCGCCCACGGTACGGTTTCTTAGAAGCTTTTTAGAAGGTCTTTGACGAGGTCCCACACATGAGGCTGCTGAACAAGATAGGAGCCCACGGTATTACAAGAAAGGTACTCTCATGGATAGAAGATTGGCTGACTGGCGGAAGGCAAAGTATGAGAATAAAGGGGGCCTTTTCTGGTTGGTTGCTGGTGACTAGTGGTGTTCTGCAGGGGTTGGTGTTGCTGCTTTTCATGTTATGTTAATGATCTGGATGACGGAATTGATGGCTTTGTGGCCAAGTTTGTAGATGATACAAAGATAGGTGGAGGGGCAGGTAGTGTTGAGGAAGCAGGGAGTCTGCAGAAGGATTTGGACAGGTTGGGAGAATGGGAATAGAAGTGGTAGATGGAATACAATGTAGGGAAGTGTATGGTCATGCACTTTGGTAGAAGGAACAAAGATGTAGACTGTTTTCTAAATGGGGAGAGAATTCAGAAATTGGAGATGCAGAGGGACTTGGGAGTCCTAGTGCAGGATTCCCTGAAGGTTAACTTGCAGGTTGAGTCAGTAGTAAGGAAGGCAAGTGCAATGTTAGCATTCAAGAGGACTAGAATATAAAAGCAAGGATGTAATGCTGAGGCTTTATAAGATGTTGGTCAGACCATATTTGGAGTATTATGAGCAGTTTTGGGCCCTATATCTAAGGAAGGATGTGCTGATGTTGGAGAGAGTCCAGAGGGTGTTTATAAGAATGATCCTGGGAATGAAAGGGTTAACGTGTGAGGAGCATTTGATGGCTCTGGGCCTGTACGCGCTGGAGTTTAGAAGGATGAGGGGGGAATATCATTGAAACCTACTGAATATTGAAAGGCTTTGGATGGAGTGGATGTGGAGAGAATGTTCCCAGTGGTGGGAGAGTCTAGGACCAGAGGGCACAGCCTCAGAATAGAAGGAAGTTCCTTTAGGACAAATGAGGAGCAATTTCTTTAGCCAGAAGGTGGTGAATCTGTGGAATTCATTGCCACAGATGGCTGAGGAGGCCAAGTCACTGGATACGTTAAGCGGAGGTTGATAGGTTCTTAATTAGTAAGGGCATCAAAGCTTATGGGGAGAAGGCAGAAGAATGGGGTTGAGATAGAAAAATAAATCAGCTTTGATCGAATGGTGGAGCAGACTCGATGGGCCAAATTGTCTAAGTCTGCTTCTCTCTTAGGGTCTTACACTTTCACATTATGATTTCCAATTCATCATTGCTTACTGTGAGGAAGTTCTCAATATTCCATATCCTCTTATTGATCCACCTGCAAAGTGGAAACTATTTCTCAATAATTAATTAAATTGAAATTCATTATTTTGAATTTTTATAAATCCCATGTCAATTGTCTGTTCTAAGGTAAACAGTGCTAGGTTCCCCATTGGTAAATCTTCTGTACAACCTCGCCAAAGATAAGGTGTAGGTTTAGATGCACTGTTCTGGCTAAGGTCCCACCAGTAATTTATAAAAGGTTTGGAAACTTGCTTTCTCACTCTAATCTTGGTTAAGGATACAAGAATCTTGTGGCTATAAGGTGTAGTATCTACAAAATGTCAAACTTGGATGCTCCTGTACTCATTGGGTGCTGCCCAATTAGGTGTTCACTTCTGTTAAACTGTCTGAGATATTTTGATTTCTGACTTGCACATGCATACTAACTGTTGAGGTCAGTCAAGTTTGTTTGACATCTCTTTAATGTATTAGTTGATCTTGACTTTTCCAAGTGAAAAACTATTTTGCCCTTGATTTTAAAAATCAGAACTGCAGATACTGGAAATCTGAAATAAAAACAAAATGCTGGAAGTATGGAGGAGGTTAGGTAGCACATTCACATGAACGAAAGTTAACACTTAAGGTCCAAAACCCCTTGATCAGAACTGAGGGGAAGGGGGGAACCAAAGTCGTTTTGTTTGCAGAGAAGGTGAGGGAGGGATGGTTAGAACAAAGAGCATACCTCAAAGCCATTGAGTGCATCTCATTTATTTCCTGCACCTCTGCTCTCACTCATCTCTCATCCTAGACAAAGCAAGAACAGATCCCCTGATCTGTCTTTCACCCACCAGCCTCTGCATCCAATAGATCATCCTTTATAATTTATGCCAGGTCCAACAAGATTCCATCACTGTTCACATTCCTCTCCATCCCTGTTCACATTCCTCTCCATCCCCACCCCATCAGTATTTAAGAGATTGCTCCTTTATAACTCTTCGGTCCTCTCTTTCCTCTCCAATAACTGTCTTCTAGCACTTTCTCATATAGCCATTAGAGATACAACACCTGTCCTTTCTCATCCCTCCTCCCTACCTACCATCCAGGGACCCAAACAGTCGATCAAGTGAAGCAGTGATTCACTTGCACTTCCAATCTAGTGTACTGTATTTGGTGTTCATATTGTGGTCTTTTCTGTATTGGAGAAACCAAACTCAGATTGGGTCTTTGTAGAGCACCTGCATTTAGTTCTCTGGAGTGACCCTGAGCTTTTGTTTACCTCTTACTTTAATTCCCCATCCCACTCTTACTCTAATCAATCTATCTGTGGTCTCCCACACTTGAGGCCCAACACAGGCTTGAGGAACAACACCTCACCTTTTGTCTGGGCACATTACAGGCTTCCAGACTACTGTCAAATTTTTGAACTTTGGGTTACTTGCTTTTTGTCTGTAATAAGAGTGGCTGTTTCTGTCAGTTATCCATGTGTTTTTTTTTGTCCACAGCCCTGTTATTAGTAACACTTAACACAGTCAAGGAAGCATAATGTGCTTCTAACTGCCACACTAGGCCATTTGATCCCACTCTATCAGTGATATTAACTATCCCTCCCCTTTACTTCTCTGCAACTGAAACTAACTTGTTTTCTCTTTCCCTGTTTTGATGAAGGGCCTTCAATTTGAAAATGTTAACTCTATTTCTCTTGCCACAGGTGCTGCTTGATCTGCTGAATGTTTCCAACATTTCTATTTCATTGTCCTTGGTTATGGTCTTTAGAGGCTGGCTGATTTATGGAAGGTTATCCCAAATTGCAAACAGATTGTATCAAGGACCTCGTATTTGTAGCCTTCTCTTAGCAACCTTAGATGATTTTTTTTGTTGAACTCCTGGCAACAATTTTTTAAAAATCAAGGTATTTCTCTTATCCTGTTCAATTTCACTGTCCCCTTCTTTACTGCGACATTGGTATTGTGCTTTGGAACCTGAAGGGCAAATGGACCCTCTTGACATTTCCTCTGAAAGATAACATCTTCACTGTAGGAACAGGAGTTCAGATCTTCAAGCACATTACACCTTTCATTGAAATCTTTCACTTGCTTGTACTTCCATATCATAGCTTCTTCTAGTAAAAATCTGTCTACCTCAACTTTAATATTATTTTGTGAACTGGCCCTTACCACTGAGAGAGAGAGTTTCACTCTTACCATTGAGTGAACACGTGTTAACTGGTAAATAACCTGGCTGTGCATTTAAAAATTATCCCCTTGTTCTAGACACCCATTGCCATTAAGAAAATTTTGTCTACTCCTAGAAATTTGTCAGAAATCTAGAAATCTGGAAACCTCAATCAAATTGCCTCTTATGCTCAAATCCACAGAGAGCAAGTCTAGCTTATACAGTGGCATGCAAAAGTTTGGGCACCCCTGGTCAAAATTTCTGTTACTGTGAATAGCTAAGCGAGCAAAGGATGACCTGATTTCCAAAAGGCATAAAGTTAAAGATGACACATTTCTTTAATATTTTAAGCAAGATTACTTTATTTCCATCTTTTACAGTTTCAAAATAAAAAAGGAAAAGGGCCTGAAGCAAAAGTTTGGGCACCCTGCATGGTCAGTACTTAGTAACACCCCCTTTGGCAAGTATCACAGCTTGTAAACATTCTCTGTAGCCAGCTAAGAGTCTTTCAATTCTTGTTTGGGGGATTTTTGCCCATTCTTCCTTGCAAAAGGCTTCTAGTTCTGTGTGATTCTTGGGCCCTCTTGCATGCACTGCTCTTTTGAGGTCTATCCACAGATTGTCGATGATGTTTGGGTCAGGGGACTGGGAGGCCCATGGCAAAACCCGCTTGTGCCTCGAGGTAGTCCATTATGGATTTTGAGGTGTGTTTAGGATCATTATCCTGTTGTAGAAGCCATCCTTTTCATCTTCAGCTTTTTTTTTACAGACGATGTGATGTTTGCTTCCAGAATTTGCTGGTATTTAATTGAATTCATTCTTCCCTCTACCAGTGAAATGTTCCCCATGCCAATGGCTGCAACACAAGCCCAAAGCATGATCGATCCACCCCCATGTTTAACAGTTGGAGAGGTGTTCTTTTCATGAAATTCTGCACCCTTTTTTCTCCAAACATATCTTTGCTCATTGCAGCCAAAAAGTTCTATTTTAACTTCATCAGTCCACAGGACTTGTTTCCAAAATGCATCAGGCTTGTTTAGATGTTCCTTTGCAAACTTCTGACACTGAATTTTGTGGTGAGGATGCAGGAAAGGTTTTCTTCTGATGACTCTCCCATGAAGGTCATATTTGTGCAGGTGTCACTGCACAGTAGAACAGTGCACCACCACCCCAAGTCTGCTAAATCTTCCTGAAGGTCTTTTGCGGTCAAACGGGGGTTTTGATTTGTCTTTCTAGTAATCCTACAAGCAGTTCTCTCAAAGTTTTCTTGGTCTTCCAGACCTCAACTTGACCTTCACAGTTCCTGTTAACTGCCATTTCTTAATTACATTATGAACTGAGGAAACGGCTACCTGAAAATGCTTTGCTATCTTCTTATAGCCTTCTCCTGTTTTGTGGGCATAATTTATTTTAATTTTCAGAGTGCTAGGCAGCTGCTTAGAGGAGTCCATGGCTGCTGATTGTTGGGACAAGGTTTGAAGAGTGAGGGTATTTATAAAGCTTTGAAATTTGCATCACCTGGCCTTTCCTAAGGATGACTGAACAAGCCATAGCCCTAACAAGCTAATGAAGGTCTGAGATCTTGGGAAGAGTTATCTGAGAGCTCAAATTTCTTGGGGTGCCCAAACTTTTGCATGGTGCTCCTTTCCTTTTTTTCACTCTGAAATTGTACAAAACAAAAATAATACACTAATCTTGCTTAAAATGTTGAAAAGAATGTTTCATCTTTAACTTTGACTTTTGGAGAACAGTTCATCTTCTACTCACTTAACTATTCGCAGTAACAGAAATTTTGACCAGGGGTGCCCAAAGTTTTGCATGCCACTGTAGTTTGTAATTTCACCCTTGGAACCTTAGCAACATTTGGATGAATCCAAGTATTTACATTATATATCTACCTGTGTCTCCATTAAGATGAATCTATATTGCATTCCTTCCAAGCCCAGTAAATCTTCTGTGAGATCAACGATATTCTTCAGTGTTATCACGTAGTTGAAAGTTTTTGGGTGGAATCTAGTGGATGCTGAAGATTTTAAGTTGATAGTATATTTTATTTGTAATGCTGCTTTCTTTCTTTAGTGAGATGCAGTACAGAACACCTTTCAGTGTGGCAGAGTTATCTGCCTGGATTTTATGCCTGAGGTTTTGGAGTTGGAAGGTCCCAACAGACTTCTGTCTTGGAGTCTAGAGCCATACCTAACATAACATTGTTATTGTTGTTTCTCAGATGCACTCCCACTGAAACAACATGGTTCTTTTGTCCTATTTCATTTCCCAAACTCATCTTAAATTTGAATTTTAGTAAAGGTTTGAATGAGGCAGTATTAATTTTAAAAGCACTGCTAAAAGAAGCATTGCTTCGTTCCTTGCCCTGGAAATTGAGCAAAAATTCATCTGTACAGTTAGTTACCAATGTGTATTATGATAACAGTTAACTTTTTTATCCCTCTGCTGTAATTTTAGATGTTGGTTCATTATCATAATTATTTGGATTGTGTCCTCTTGCAGAGATTTTGTTTTCTAATACGATTAATTCCTCAGTTGAAGATGAAGAAGTACAAATTATTTTTGTATTGACACCCACACCTGAACAAGAAGCTCTTGCAAAAGAACTGAAACTTCCTCTAACGTTTTTTTGCTACAAGAACAAACCTGGCTATGTTAGTGATGATGAAGAAGATGGTAAGACTTGCAGACATTTCTGTCCATTGGTGATGGAGTTCAGTTTGTGTATATCTATATGTTAATCCACATTTTCTCTTAAATCTGCTGATCACCTCATCCAAAACTAAATACTCTCAATTTCCTTGGTATCTTTCCTCCTCATCTGCATCCCTACCTGCTGATTCCACTTGTCTTTATATTTGCTCTTTTCCCTCATGCTTGCCCCTTCTCTCCCACTGTACTTTCTGACCTACGTTGGCTTCCAACTAAGCATTGCCTCAATGTTAATATTTTCCTTCTTGTTTTAGATGTGTCTGCAGCTTCTTCCCTACTTATTCCCTAATCACCTTCATATTTATGTCCTCTCCAATTCTGGCCTCTTGCTCCTCCTATATTTAAGTGTTCCACCATTAGTAGTTTTGCCTTTTCTGCTGCCAAAGCTAAATTTTGGAATTCCCTACATAACTAGTTTCTTCCTCTTTAATCTAGTATTTCTAATGATATGCTGTGTTAAGATGTTGAAGGAATAAAGTTGTTGCTGTGTGCCTCAATTTGTGTATGGTGATGCAGGGAGGCCTTCCAGCTGCACCACGTGGATTAGAAAATTAAATGATGAAGCTGCTTTTGTGATTAGCTTATATGGTTACTATGTTTATGGAAATCAGTTTAGATACTTAAAATACAGGTTTTTCATTTAAAAGAGAAAAACTCTACTAAATATACCAGACAAGCTCTATCAACTATGCCATATCAGCTAATTAGCTTTCTCTTGGTCTTAAAATTTAGGTAGAAAATTAATGTTAAATTAATTATTTCTCTTTTTAAGATGAAGACTATGAAGCTGCAGTTAAAAAGCTCAATGGAAAACTGTATCTGGATAAGCCTCAAAAGCAAAAGTCAGCTATCGCAGGTACAGATAGAAATTCTTCAAAACATCTTGTAAGTTAAAAATGCAGATTAAATGACTTCATAATTTTCCAAACTTAGGCGGAAGCTTGGGAACTAACAGAAAACTGGATCCGGATGAGCCAAGGGAGCAATTGGATTCTCTTGGTCCAGAAGGTGTGTCTGCAGCAGGTAAATAAATTTCTTAATTTTAAGCACTATTTTGGAACTAAAATAACTTTTCTAATTGTGGTATTCGTACTTAAAATGGCAGCTGATAGAAGTCTTTGTGAAAATCCGTACCCAGATCAGCATAGTGAATGGTTCCATCAGGATACACCTCAGCAACAAATCTCCACTGAAGCAGGTACAGATTTTGTACAGAAAATTACTTTGTTATTTTGAGTATGCAGAAGTTTTAACTCCTAGCATTTTTTCTATTTAAGGCGCTTCCTTGGAAACCACTGATATCAAGTTATGTGTTGATAACAAAAAGAAGTCCAGTACAATAGGTATACATATTTCTTTGCAGTTTTGTAATCATCCACTTGAATTCCTTATAACAAATTTTAGCATTTGATGCCAGTTTTACCAATTTAAAAAATGTATTGGATACTTTAGCTAAAAGTTTGTGACACAGCTGTTTCATTAATTCTTGATGATTACATAAATGGATCAACTGAGTTTTGAAAGCAGATGGTGAGATAATAAATAACAACCAATAATTGTAGTCCTGAAGCAATTTCTTGTCAGATAAAGGGCAAAGGCTTTGGATATTTTGGTTAATTTGTATGATATCATTGCTTCAAAACTATTAACTACATGAGATGCAAGGAAGGGGATTTTCATATTAATGAGGAAACAAGGGAGTAAAGTAAAGGGAGTTAAATACTTTCCATTAATCCCATTCGGGACTCCAAGGTGTAGGGATGCATTGGTACTGGTGAAGACTTATAGGGTTGTGTGCCATGAGACAGTTTAGGTGGCTTTGCAGCAGATCTAGGTCAGAACTTCGTGGTTAGAGTAACAGGGCCTCAATGAGTGGGAGAAGTTAGTGGAGAGGACTGGTGTGATCAGTTGGTTTGGAGTAGATGGGGGTGTGGTCAGGAGTTCAAGGGACAGATGCTAGTAGAAAAATCATATATTTGAGTGATGTTCCAGCCCTAGGCTGGGATCTGTTCGAAGATAACTATTAAAATGGCTGTCCTATCGACTGGTGTGCCTCAAAATAATGTTACCTACTTTCTCTCTGTGCTCTTAAGGAATGTCTGTAGGAATGATATGATTCCATAAATGTCTGTGGTATTGAAAATTGGTGCAAGAATAATTCACAGCCAGGAGGATCCAGTTAGTTTCCATGGTGGTTTAATTTCACTTTGGAACTTCTATTAATACAAGAAATGCAATTTATTTCTAGGCATTTAGAAAATTAGTGACTCCCCAGCCATGGTTCTCATTTATTACTGTTCTGTCTCAGCCACATGGGCAGCCCTTTTGTATCACCACAGAACTGGTTGTCTGGTTTTAGTAAAACCACAAAGTTGAACTGCATCATCTTATTACTATATACTTAGATTTTATCCACAACAAGAACTTAGCACAGAATCACTGAGCTTTCTACCTCATTTGTTCCAACGTCCTTATCTTTTTAAGGCAGTGGTTATGTTGATTCTATCTGGTCTGGTCTTAGAAATTCTCAGAGATGTGTTCGAGCACAGTGGAATATTGGAGGCTCTACAGATCCAAGAATAAGCTCAGGCAAAATGGACTTGTGAATAACTGGTAAAATTGAAATAAAAACAATGCTGAAAATGCTCAACAAGTCAGGCAGCTTCTGTGTGGTGAGAGGAAAAACTGCATTGTGTGAGCACTGAATGTAGTAAGCAAAATTGAAAGGAGTACAACTGAGCCACTGCTTCACCTGGAAGGCATGTTTGGGTCCGTGGATGACAGAAGGACATATATTTGCCTTTTTAAAAGGCAGAAGTGCTCATTGTGATCTCCTGTACAGTGGAGAAACATCATGTAAATTTGGTGATGCTGATCTTTTAATTGCTTCTCACTTCTCTAACCCACACCCACCTTGACTCCTTTCTTTGGCTTCCTACACTGTTCCAAAGTAAGCTGGAGAAACAGCACTTCATCTTCAGTCCAGATACTGAATTCCAACAATTCCAGAAGACCTGCCTTTGTGTCAAAACTGGCCAATTCTGATGCAAGTTCATCAACCTGTAATATTAACCAGGTTTTTGTCTCTACAGATGCTACCTATCTAGCTGGGTTTCCAGCATTGTTTGATTTCCATCAATTTCTGCATTGTGCATTTCAGCATTCCATTGTTTTTTTTCTCCCCTCTGCTCTCATTCATCTCTCTCTATTCACACACCCTTCAGACAGATCAACACGCCTGCACCACTTTTAGACAGCACCAGCAGTATCTTTGACATCTGGATTCTCTGCAGCTCCACCCTATTGCAACAATTATTCCTCCCCTGCTGCTGCCTTTGTAGTTTCAAACACACTGCTTTCACACTTCTCCCAGTTCTGACATAAGGTCATCGACCTGGGACTCTAACTCTTTTTTTCCTCCACGGATGCTACTGAACTCCCAAGTATCTCTAACATTTCTATTTTATTTTGGATTTTCAGCTACTGTTCTATTGCTTTTAGACTGGTGAAATTGGCTTGTTTGAATTTAATATTGCAAATATGAAGATTAGTTTTTCTTGACTTCCCAAGCTTTGGGCAAAAAAATGGGATTTGAGGAAATGGGTATAGTCCTTTTGGAAAAGCATCCTTTAGAAGGAAGCTCTACTGACAAATTAAGAATATAGTTTATTATGTGGTAACTAATGCTAAATGATTTTTTTTTCAGAGATTGGGATAAATTTTTCCTTGTGTTTTGTGATCATCCTGCTATTTTTGTAGACTCCAGTGGGGATAATCTGGTAGAAGATGGTGAGAAAGACTGTATCGTTGTCTGGGAGAAGTTGCCAACCCCTGAAGAGAGGATGAAAGCTGAAAAATTGTTGCTACCTTCTACCTTCTTTTGTGGTCTAAGCAGTGATACAGAAGGAGAGAAGGAAGATGATGACTTTGAGACTGAAATTAGAAAAATCAGGGAATCTCAGGTGAAATTAAAAATGTCTTAATTGTAGTCAATGAATCATGACAACAGTGTTCTATTGTATCTTCCATGCTAGATGACCATATTAAAATATTAGCTCCTTATTTGACATATTGCATCTCTTGTAGGATAGGCTATCATTGTCAGTGAGCAACAAGGAGGCTGTATATTTCTAGTGAAGTTAACATTTATTAGATTTGATATTTCTTAAATTAATTTGCTGATATTCCATTTTCTGGCTGAATCACATCACATTGGATGGATTTTTTAACATTTGGTTCAAAATGGGTTGCATGTTTTTGTTTAAAATGTTCACATGATTTCTAAGTTAATTGAGTGCTATTTAATAGAAAGTTTAATTAGAGCAATGGCATTTTAATGTGCATACTAATAATTATTCCATGTGAACCATCCATTTTAACTGCAATAATTTTTTGTTGCTATAGGTAACGCAAGAAGGGCTCCTCAGCATTTCCACTGATGTAGTTTCCACAGTGCAGTTGAATAAACAGACAATGGCTACACCAGCTGTTGCTTCAGTGACTGAACCAGACTCCACAACACATTTCGTACTGAAGGCAGAATTTCCAGCATCAGATGATGCAGGCCCATTGATTTATCAACTAAGAAAGAAATGGAACCTGATTCTACCACTCAGGGTACAAAAAGGGAAAATGGGATGACTTAATATGGAATTATTCTCTTTATTTGAATGTAATGGAATGTTAGTGCACCTCCAGATTTTTTAATGGGGAAGGTATTGGTGGGGCAGTAAAAGAGGAAATGCTTGTATTTGTGGGGAACCATTAATTGGTGGGCATTGTGGATCAAGGATTTGAATCATTCTTAGACCAAATAAGTTGGTGTTTCTTTTGACCCAGAGGAGCTTAAATTTTCTCAAACTGCTTGTGCAGCTTGTTTTTATTGGGCAAGGGGCAAGGCCTTCATTGTGGACGCACCTTTAGTTTTTCTGTTACATTTGTCACCTGCTTTGAAAAGAAATAAAACTTAGTTTTCAGAGAATTTTACAACGAAACACTTAAATGTATTGTCTTGAGTATACTGAGCCTCTACAGCCTTGTGATTGAGAATTCCAAAGGTTAACAATCCTCAGGATGAAGTAATTTTTTTCTCTTGTATCAGAATTGAATGACTGACCCCCTTTATTTTGAGACTGACCCCTGGTTCTTGACAGCCCAGTTAAAGGATGGATGGGATGTTTTTTTCCCTTAAATCTCCAGCAGATTCATGTATGTTCATCTCTAATATCAGAACTCAAAAAGTGTAGGTCTGTTCTACTTAATCTCATGTGACAAACTGGCCATCCCAGGAATCAATCTGTCGGACCTTAGTTATACCGTTCCTATTGCAAGTATATCCTTCCTTGGCTGTGGAAACTAGGCATACACAATTTTCCATATGTGGTCTCATTGGGGCACATACAATTGGAGCAAGACATTTCTGATCATGAAATTCTCTTGCAGTAAAGGCAAGCTATTTGCCTTCCTACTTGCTATATCTGCATTTTAACTTCTGGTGATTTGTATACAAGAAACCCCGTCCCCAAATATCTTTTTACTCTCCATTTTTTAAAAATATTGTTTCAAAGTGGATGGCTTCACATTTTTCAGCATGTTCCATAGCTTTGTTCTTGCCTTTTCACTAACCCAGTCTACATCTCCCTGAAGCTTCTGCATTTTCCTCACAACCCATAGTTCCACTCATCTTTGAACACATTGGATATATGTGTTTGCAGATCCTGCAGCAGGTCTTGCCTGGCACATTGAGAGAGCCGATTTCCCCAGTGTGAATGATGGGGAAATCTCAGCAAGATGAGCTCGTTGCATGACTGCTTTTGGAGTCTTCATCTCAAGAGATAAGTTGTCAGATGTTGCCCTGGACTTCAGCACGTAAAATGTCAGTTATGGAAGGCTGGGCACCGGCATTTAACAGCAAAATCCAGGTGCATGTCTTGTGCTGTTTGATAGTGTGTAGAAGCCTAAGGGGCAGCTTTGGAAGCAGGATTAGTTTTAAAAAGCTTATTTTAATTCTGAAAATATTGCTGTAGAGCTCTGTTCCTGTGGTTTTTTGTTTAAAACAATACCTAATAAATATCCATGTTATGATACGTGGCTCCCAGAATCCACTACAGGCAATCCTGGTTACAAAAGGATTCCACTGCTGAGAACAGTTTGTAACCAGAATTCTTTTGTTAGTCAGAAATGAGCAAAGACGATGTGTGGGAGAGGACCACAGAAACAGCTGTGACAGGAACTGAGCATGTCCAGGAAGAGCAGCCACAGCTGGCCCCTCTGCCTCACTGGTCTGCTCTGTGCTCCCAGCTGTGCTTGACTGACCAGCTCCTGATTATTGCAGGTTGGGAAGAGAAGACATGAATACCCCATTCCCACTGGCGGAAGATGCTGCAGTTGCATAGCACCTAGCAAATGCAAATCCATCCCCATCCAGTTGTTGATCTCCTAAACACCCAGGGAAATACATCACCACCCCCCCCCCCCCCCCCCCCCCCCCCCCCCCCCCCCCCCCCCACCCCCCCCCCCCCCCCCCCCCCCCCCCCCCCCCCCCCCCCCCCCCCCCCCCCCCCCCCCCCCCCCCACCCCCCCCCCCCCCCCCCCCCCCCCCCCCCCCCCCCCCCCCCCCCCCCCCCCACAGACCTCTGAACAGCCAGCACAACGGCTTGAGCCACTAATTCCTGTTGAAAATATCAGCTCTGCTGCATCCAGCTGCAGGGCCAGGCTCCAACTGCACTGGGTAATGCCAAATCACTTGATTTGCCTCTCACTCGCCTGTGAAGCTCTGCTATGAAGTTAGGGAAGCATAATTTTTAAAAATACATCGGAAGAGTTTTGTAAAGTCAAATACCTAAACCAGCTCACTTGAATGTATGGATGTTCATAAGTCAAGCATTCCATTACGTGGTGGGGGAGGTGGTTGCAGGAGGCCTGTACTCTCGGCTAACAATCTGCTGGAGGATCTCAGTGAATTGAGCAGCATCTGCAGGAGGAAAGGAATTGTCAACGTTTTGGGTCAAAATGCTGCGCGAGTCCTACTCTACCCACTGAGTTCCTCCAGCAGATTGTTGCTTCAGATTCCAGAATCTGCAGTCTATTGTTTCTCCTGTACTCCAGGTTATTGTTTTCACAACCAGAATATGTTAATGTGGACTTAGTTTGGTGATGGCACTGATTCGGAAAGTTGTGGGTTCAAGCCCACCTGCAAGAGCTGGCAATCTAGGTTGGCACTTCTGTGGGGTGCTTCCAGCATACTGTTGGTGGTGGAGAAGGAATTAATAGCTTCTGTGACAGTTTAAAGAACAGCAAGGATGTTCTTCCACTGTTTTAATACATACTCTGACAGTTTAAGAATAACAGGCAATTTACTGCCTTTCTGCTGTTGGACTATGCTATGTGCAGATTAACTGCTGTGTTTGTCTGCATGACATGAAATATGGAATTCGTAGTGAAGTACTTTGACATGTGCTGACAATGTGGGCTACATATTAATGTGGATTTGTTCTCTTGTGTGGAGGATCCATGTTGGTTTCACAATAATACCCTCTAGAATGTAGCAGTTGATTTACTATATCAGATGTTTGTAACCATCTGGTATTTTTTTTAGAATCATGGAAGTTAAACCATTGGCCAGCAGGTGACTATATTGAACTTGAACTTAATTCCATATTGGATCTATAATTTACAATTTTAGCTAATGTTTTGCAATTTAGTTTTGTATGGACCCTTAATACCACAAGAGAACAAATCTGTATTAATATGTAGTCCACATTACCATGTCAAGGTATTTCACTATGAATTCCATATTGCTTATGCAAACACAGCAACTAATGTGCATGTCCTAGAAGCAGAACAGCAATAAATTGCCAGTTAATCAGTTGACGTTAGTTGAAAAATGTGTATTAACTTAAAAACTACTTTCTAGGGCTCCCCCTTTAAATATTAGCCCACTCCTGCTGTAGGATGAACCATCCTAACTTCTGAAAAAAGGTTGCTTGGAACTAAAAGTGCTATTTGTATACAGACATAAAAATACATGCAGGAATCCATGAACACATTATTTGTCCTTGGGATCCCTATTTCTGGTTTATAGATTTTTGGTGTGCTCCAGAAACAGTGCCTTAAACTTGGAACTGCTGTCAAATTTATGCTGTTACTCCAGAAGAACTAGTGTGAAATTACCATTATTTTAATTGGAACAAGCTCCATCCCAACCTTTTGATTAGGTTTGCACAATGCTCCAAAATAAATAATGTGTTGGTTTTATTAAAATATAAAGGAGTAAGGGAACTGGTTAACTTTACTTTTCTGAAGATGACTATGGTAGCTTTTGCAGCTAACTTAATAGTGGGCTTTCTGCTTTGATGCTTGATGTGCATTGCATTAAATTATACAGATTTACTATTTAAAATAACAGTAAAATTCAATGCATATTTGAGACAAGAATATGATAGGATGTTATTTAATGACATCCCCAGTGGTTATTTGGTTATCAGTTATGTTTTAAGATCTCAGCATTTTTACTAATGAATTTGGTTTGTTTGTATAATAAGATGCACTCTTGACCTCACAATCTACCTCATTAATGGCCTTGCACCTTATTGTCTGCCTGCACTGCACTTTCTCCGTAACTAACACTATTCTGCATTCTGTTATTGTTTTCCCTTGTACTATCTCAATGATCTGTAAGGATGGCATGCAAAACAAAGTTTTTCACTGTACCTTGGTACATGTGACAAATAATAAATAAACCAAATATATTTTCTTTTCTCTTTACAGAGAATGGCATATTTGCATTTGACTCTACAGGATTTTCTTTCGCAGATTTGGCTGCAAAGAATAAAACTTACACATTTGCACAGAAAGGTAACATCTGAGTTCTGTTTGATAATCTACATGAAAATAGCTGTTCACTTCATACAAGCCCTTGTATTCATTAAGGAAACAAAGTAAAATAGTGGTTTTGTAGCGGCTGCTACCGTGATGTGAAAACAAGTCACTAGTCGGTGGGTTGCAGAACAAAAACTGATTTATTTTCCCGCCTTGCGCGGGCCTTTTAAGAGGAACGGTTCCCGCCCACCGAAAACGGAAATGACGTATGCGCTACATCATCAAACTTTTCCCACATGCGGGTTCTCCCCGTCGCTCGGGGAAGATGAAGGCCCAACGCCATCTTGGGCCTCGCCGCTCTGACGACGCGCGACCCGACCGCAAGGTTCGCGGGCTGCGCTAGCTGTTGCTTAGGAGTTCGGCCTCTGCGTCGCAGTGTTGGGACCTCGACCGGTTGTTGTAGATCTAAATGGGCTGGTTTGAGGCGGTCCATCGTGAAGACCTCTTCCTTGCCCCCAGTGTCCAAAATAAAGGTGGACCCATTATTCCTGATGACCCGGAACGGCCCCTTGTATGGTCGTTGCAACAGTGCCCAGGGTGTGCCCCTGCGAACGAAAACGAACTTAGTCTCGTAGTTCCTTGGGTTCACAGGATGGGGCTTGACCATGCTGCGAAGTGGGAATTGGTGCCAAGCTGCCAAGCCCCTCGCGCAGTCTTTCCTGGACTGCCGTGGGCTGTTCCTCATGGCCCCGAAGGGCGGGTATGAAATCCCCTGGGACAACCAGGGGCGCACCATACACGAGTTCAGCTGACGAAGCGTGGAGATCTTCCTTGGGGGCAGTGCGTATGCTGAGCAGGACCCAAGGCAGTTCGTTGACCCAGTTAGGACCTTTCAGGCGGGCCATCAGGGCTGATTTCAGATGGCCGTGGTGGTGTGCAGCTGTGTCCCTAGCATGTTCACTGATGCAGACCAGAGGCTTGGAGGTAAACTGGGTGCCTCTGTCTGAAGTGATGTGGGCTGGAACACCAAAACATGAGATCCAAGTTGTGAGCAGCGCCCGGGCGCAGGAATCAGTCGTGGTGTCAGATAGAGGGGTTGCCTCTGGCCACCTCGTGAACCGGTCCACGATGGTAAGGAGGTACCAGCCTCCTCTTGAAACTGGAAGAGGACCAACAAGGTCGACATGGATGTGGTCGAACCTTCTACGGGTCGGCTCAAACTGCTGTGGTGGGACCTTGGTGTGTCGTTGGATTTTTGATGTCTGGCAGTGCAGACAAGTTCTGGCCCACTCACTGACCTGTTTGCGCAGGCCGTGCCAGACGAACTTGCTGGCGACCAGTGGAACAGTTGATCTGATGGACAGGTGCGCCAACCCGTGTACAGAGTCGAAAACACATTTCCACCAGGCTGCAGGAACTATAGGGCGGGGTTGATCTGTTGCGATGTCGCAAAGGAGGGTCTGCTGACCTGGACCGACTAAGAAATCTTGGAGCTGCGGTTCTGTAGCTGGACAGCTTGTCGTCGGCTTGCTATGCGTCAGCCAGGGCTGTGTAGTCAACACCCAGGGACAGGCTGTGGATGGTCGGTCTGGAAAGCGCATCAGCAATGACATTGTCCTTTCCGGAGACATGTTGGATATCCATTGTGAATTCAGAAATGTAGGACAAATGTCGCTGCTGACGAGCTGACCAGGGATCGGAGACCTTGGCAAAGGCGAAGGACAAAGGCTTATGGTCAGTGAAAGCGGTGAAAGGCTTGCCTTCTAAAAAGTACCGGAAATGCCGGACCGCCAGGTACAGCGCTAGAAGTTCCCAATCAAAAGCACTGTATTTCAGTTCGAGCATCTAAGGTGCCTGCTGAAAAATGCTAAGGGTTGCCAACAGCCTTCGATTAGTTGTTCCAGTATTCCACCAACCGCGGTGTTGGATGCGTCCACTGTGAGGGCGGTTGGGACGTCTGTCCTAGGGTGTACCAGCATCGTGGCGTCTGCCAGGGCGTCCTTGGCCTTGACGAAGGCAGCCACGGCCTCGTCATTCCAGGCAATGTCCTTGCCCTTGCCAGACATCAACAAGAACAAAGGGCGTGTGACACGGGCTGCTGCAGGGATGAACCGATGGTAAAAGTTGACCATCCCCAGGAATTCCTGCAGGCCTTTGACCATGTTGGGACGGGCAAAATGGTGAATAGCGTCTACCTTGGCAGGTAGGGGTGTTGCTCCTTCGCTGGTGATTCTGTGGCCGAGGAAATCGATAGAGTCAAGTCCAAATTGGCACTTGGCCGGGTTGATAGGCCAAAATCACGGAGACGGGAGTACAGTTGGTAGAGGTGGGAAAGGCGTTCTTAGCGGTCACGGCTGGCGATTAGTATGTCATCTAAGTAAATGAACACAAAGTCCAGGTCTCGGCCTACCGCGTCCATCAGCCGCTGGAAAGTCTGCATGGTGTTCTTAAGGCCGAACGGCATTCAAAGAGGCCGAATGGAGTGATAAGCGCAGTTGTGGGGACATCGTCAGGGTGGACTGGGATTTGGTGGTATCCCTGGACGAGGTCCACCTTGGAGAAGATGTGAGCCCCGTGTAGGTTCGCCGCGAAGTCCTGGATGTGAGGGATGGGTAGCAGTCTGGGGTGGTGGCGGCATTCAGCCTACGGTAGTCTCTGCAGGGCCTCCACCTACCGGTGGCTTTAGGGATCATGTGCAGGGGGGAGGCCCAGCGGCTGTCTGACCTGCGAACGATCCCCAGCTCCTCCATGCGGTGGAACTCTTCCTTTGCCAGGCGGAGCTTGTCTGGAGGTAGTCGTCGTGCTTGGGCATGAAGGGGTGGCCCTGTGGTAATGATGTGCCGCACCCCGTGTTTGGGCATCAAATTTGTAAACTGTGCCAAAACCGATGGGAACTCAGCTAGGAGCTTGGTGAACTCGTTGCCAGACAGGAAAACGGAGTCCAGGCGTGGGGCTGGTAGGCTGGCTTCTCCCAGGGGGTAGGTTTGGAAAGTTCTGGAGTGCATTAGCTGTTTCCCTCATAGGTCGACTAACAGGCTGTGGGCCCAAAGGAAATCGGCTCTCAGGAGTGGCTGGGCGATGGTGGCAAGGGTAAAATTCCCGGTAAAACGGCTGTCACCAAATTGTAATTGAACTGTACGGGTACCGAAAGTCCGTATCATTGTGCCACTTGCGGCATTGAGTACAGGACCTTGTTGCCTGTTACGAGTGTCACGGCTGGTCAGGGGCAAAATACTGACCTCTGCTCCAGTATCAATGAGGAAACGACACCTGGACTCCGAACAAATAGGAGGCTGTGTTGGCGACCAGCCGTTGTAGCCATCAGCAGCAGCTGGCCCTGGCGTTTCCCTGAAACTTGCAGGGTGGGCGGCATCGACGGGCCTCCGCACCCCACCTCTGATGGTAGAAACACAGCTGGTCACCAGTGTCATCGTCTGTTTCTGGGGTGTGGTCGCTCAGTTGCTGGGACTTAGGTAGGCATTGGGCTCGTGGCCTGGCGATTTGGCTGACGCGCAACCAGCTCTCAAGTTTGGCCTTCCACAGGACATCTGTCTGAGCAGCTACCTCACATGGGTTGCTGAAATCGGCATCGGCCAACAGCAGGTGAATGTCATCGGGTAGTTGTTCGAGGAAGGCCTGTTTGAACATTAGGCAGGGTTTGTGTCCCTCAGCCAATGCCAGCATCTCATTCATTAGGGCCAATGGGGATCTGACCCCAGGCCGTCGAGATGAAGCAGGCGGGCGGCACGCTCGCAACGGGAGAGGCCGAAGGTCTGAATAAGAAGGTCTTTGAAAGCCAGGTACTTATCCTCCGGAGGAGACTGGATGAAGTCTCTGACCTGGGCGGCTGTCTCCTGGTCCAGGGAGCTGACCACGTGGTAGTACTTTATGGAGTTGGAATTGTGCTTCAGCCTGGTTGAACCAGACGCTGTGCCGAAGCGTCCAAAAGGTGGGCAGCTTGAGTGCCACTGCATTGGCTGCTGCGTTGTCGTCCATCGTGCGGGTCCAAAATCCGTTTGGACCATCGGGGTCACCGATGTAGCGGCTGCTACTGCGATGTGAAAGCAAGACACTAGTCGGTGGGCTGCAGAACAAAAACTGATTTATTTTCCTGCCTTGCGCGGGGGTCTTAAGAGGAATGGTTCCCGCCCACCGAAAACTGAAATGGCATATGCGCTACGTCATCAAACTTTTCCCGCACGTTGGTTCTCCCCGTCGCTCAGGGAAGTCGAAGGCCCAATGCCATCTTGGGCCTCGCCGCTCTGACGACATGTGACCCGACCGCCGAGCCGGTCCACTTGCTCGGACGGTGAGTCGCTACAGTTTATTATATTTTTAAAAAATAAAGCATTTAATCACATGAATTTTCTTTTGTAAAGCCAGCTCATCTGATGAGTTACTGCCTATTGGTGGTTTAACTTTTAAAAGATACTAAGAAACCTGGATTATTGGCACTTCCTCATTTTTAGGAATTGAATTTGCCCAAAACTATACTAAAATTGGAGCTCTGCTTCTTTCTGTCTCAATGAATTGTTGTTCTACTTTCATTGCCACACAGTGGTGTTTTTAAATTTTCTTTGTCATATTTCATGGGTGCAGAAAAATAAAATTTAAATGCCATATTTTACTGTGTTATGCCCTTGATAATACAACTTTTTTTCTCCCTGAAAAAGAAACCAATTTTGTATGGGAAAATGCAGGAATTCCGGTTTTTAATTCGATGGTGACTCGAACTCCAGGCGATGTTGAAGATGATGGTGCTGATGTGGTATCTAGTGAAGATATCCACTTTGAACCAATAGTTTCTTTACCTGAGGTAAAAAGTAAACATAATGCATTATCTGTAGGTAGTCCCTGGGTCTAACAGACTAATCCCAATAACATTACTCAAGAAATCGTAGAGTCATACAGCACAGAAATGGGCTCTTCAGCCCAACTAGACCACTCCCACCAAGAGGCCCCATCCAAGCAAGTCCCATTTGGCCCATAACCTTCTAAACCTTTCCCAGTCCATGTACCTATCCAAATGTCTTTTAAAAGTTGTTGTTGTTGTTGTACCTGTCCCAACCACTTCCTTTAACAGCTCATTCCACATACCTATTACCCTTTGTATTTTTTTTAAAAGTTTGCCCTCGTTCCTATTAAATCTCTCCCCTCTCACCATAAACCTATGCCTTCTAGTTCTTGATTTCCCCAAGCCTAAATGCATTCACCCTATCTATGCTCCTCATGATTTTATACACTGCTATAAGATCACCTCTGTCTGCTACGCTCCAAGGAATAAAGTCCAATCTGTCCAACCCCTCCCTATAACTCAGTCACTCAAGTCCTAGCAGCATCCTTATAAATCTTTTCTGCACTCTTTCCAGTTTAATAACATCTTTCTAGATGTCTTTTAAATGTTGCTAATGTGCCCACCTCAACCTCTATTTCTGGCAGTTCATTCCAAATACGCACCACCCTTTGCATGAAGAAGTAGCCCCTGACATCCCTTAATATTTCACCTCTGATCTTAAACCTATGCGCTCATGTTTTTAGCACACCCTCCCTGGGGAGAGAGACTGTGCTTTCACCCTGTCTAGTAACCATGCCTTGTACATTCACATCCAAATCACTTGTATAAATTACAAACAACAAAAGTCCCAGCACCGACCCCTGTGGCACACTACTAGACACAGGCCTCTTACTGAGAAAAACCCTCAACCATCACCCTTTGCTTCCTACCACTGAGCCAATTATGAATCCAAATCACTATCTCACCCTGGATCCCATGTGATCTAACCTTCCAGACTGGCTTGCCATGAGGGACCTGGTCAAAGGCCTTGCTAAAGTCCATATAGACAACATCCACTGCCCTACCCTCTTGGTTACCTCCTCCAAGAACTCAGATTTGTCAGACACAACTTCCCACACACAAAGCCATGCTGACTGTCTGGAATCAGACCATCTCATTAAGGACTTAGCCCATCTCTTGAGGCTCCACACAAAAATGTCCCTTTTGGTCTTTGAGGGGACTTTGAGGGGCAATTCTCTCTAGTTGCTTTTTTTCCTTTAATTTTTATCTCTTTGGGTCTTCCTTAATCTTCTCTGCCAAAGCTATCTTCTGCCCCTTTTTTTTTGCCCTCCTGATTTCTTTCTTGAGTACATTCCTGTATCCCATATACTCCAGAGATTTGCTTGATCCCAGCTGCCTGTACCTGACCCATGCCTCCTTTTTCCTGGCTAGGGCCTCAATATCCCTTGTCATCCAGGATTCCCTACTCCTACTATCCTTGCCCTTCACTCTATAACAGGAACATGCAGACCGTGTTCTCAATATTCTCTCATTTAAAAGCCTTCCACTTGCCTGTGGTGCCTTTGCCTACAAACAGTCTACTCCAATCTACCTTTGTCTCATCCTGTCAAAATTTGCCATGCCCAATTTAGAACTTGAACCTGTGGACCAGTTCTGTCCCTTTCCATAACTAATTTAAAACTATTGGTCATGGTCCCAAAGTGCTCCCCTACTGTCACCTGCCCCACCCTATTACCCAAGAGGAGGTTGAGCTTTGCCCTCTCGCTAGTAGGGCCCTCTACATATTGCCCAAAGAAACTTGCCTGAATGCACTTAACAAATTCCACCCCTTAACGCAGACTGGGACTGCCATACTGTTAGAAAAGTTAAAATCTCCTACTATGACAACCCTATTATTCTTGCAACTCTCCACAGTCTCCCTGCATATTTGCTCCTCTAATTCCTGTTGACTGTTTAGGGGCCTATAGTACAACGTCAACAATGTGATCATCCCCTCTTATTTCTCAGCTCCACCCATACAACTTCACTGGATGATCCTTCAGTAATTTCATCTGACTACTGCTGTACATTCCCCTTAATCAGAAATGTAATTTTTCCCCTCCTAGAACATTAAGTTGCCAGTCTTGTCCCTCCCTAAGCCACATTTCTATAATGGCTATAATACCCCAGTCCCACGTGGCTACCCATGCCCTGAGTTCATCTGCCTTGCCCGTCAGTCCTCTTGCATTGAAATAAATGCAATTTAATCCAATAGGCTTTCATTCCTGCTGTTCCCCAGCTTGTATTGCCTATTTAACTTGCTGTCACTGACTTCTGTATCACTTTCCAGCCTCTCATTTGCCTTTCTGCTGCTTAAGATCCTACCCCTCCTGTCAAACTCATTTAAATCCTCCCAAGTAGCACTAGCAAATCTGCCTGCCAGGAAATTGGTCCCGCTCCAGTTCAGGTGCAACCCCGTCCCTTTTGTACAGGTCACCTCTGCCCCAGAAGAGGTCCCAATGGTCCAAAAACCTGAATCCCTGCCCCCACACAATTTTTCAGCCCCACATTCATTTGCTGTATCCTCCTATTCTTGCCCTCACTAGCACAAGGACAAATACATTATTATAATTGATCTAATTGTGGTTTGTGAAACTATTTGGCATTTGAGGTAACATTAATTTATTTGTGCATTTATTCTAATCCACTTCCTATCATTGATCAATTATTTAATCGTTATATTTTCACAAATGGCTTTTTATTCTGTAACATGATTTTTTTAAGTTGCATTTTTTTCTTAAATTGGCTGCACAGAGGTATTTTGTCTAGAGAATTTCAGCGTGCTATAAATTTTGTAGTGCTGAAATAAGATGGTCTACTTCCTTAGGTGTATATATGTTTTCAAAGTAAAACACAAGCAGGCACCCAGAACAGGACTTGTCAATTGAGTTTTTTTAACCCCAGTGCCTCTTGTTTGTTCAAGAGCAATCAACTATAAGCTTAGAGAAAAGATCAGAAGGGAAAATGCTAGGATATTGAAGTTGGCCAGAATATTTTACTAGCTTTAGTCAACCTGCTATAGTAAAGATGCCATTAAGCTGGAAAGAGTGCAGAGGAGATTTGAGGATGTTGCCAGGACTCAAGGGACTGAGTTATGGAGAGAGGTTGGGACTTCCTTTTATATACAGTAGGAGTGTAGAAAAATGAGGGGGAAGAGGTGTATAAAATCATGGGTATAAATAGGGTGAATGCACTCAGTTTTTCCCAGGGTTGGGGAATCAAGAACTAGAGAGCATAGGATTAAGGTGAGAGGGGAGGGATTTAATAGGAATGTGAGGGGGTAACTTTCACACCCAGAAAGTGGTCAGAGGAAGTGGTTGAGACAAGTACATTAACATTTAAAAGGTACTTGGTACATGGATAGAAAAGATTTAGAGGGATGTGGGCCAATCGTAAGCAAATGAGACTAGTTTAGATGGGAATCTTGGTTGACATAGACCAATTGGGCTGAAGGTCCTGTTTCTGTGCTGTGTGAGTCTGACTATAGTACTATCCTTTACTAATGCTAGATTGAATGGTCTTGGTCATTTCTTAAAGATGCGTTGAAATCCTTCATTTTACAGGAGAATTTGCCTAAGCAGACATACCCTTCACAATGGATCAAAATGAGTAAAGGGACAATGATCACAAATTATCTTGCCCCACCTAGTGGATGAATAGCATATCTAAGTTGTGTATATTGTGGAGATTAAATGAGGGAAAATGTACCTATAAAACTTGATTTTAATCTTGCATCAGGCACTTTTGGATATAGGTGACCCCCTCATCATGGCTGTTTGGATAACAGAAATTCACCCATACAGAATTCACAGATCTGTACTCAAAGATTTGAGATACAGAATAAAATTGAATTATGGGTATAACTAGAATTTATGGGGGGGGGGGGGTTAGTTAGTACAATTTCTTCTTCAACTGGCATTTCTTTGCACGTGCAGATGACACTGCTTTGTGTTGCTGGAAATTGATAGTTTTCTGGAAAATGCCAATCCCAGGAAAATGCAAATCTGTACCATTCTATCAAAAGACTAAATGTGCATCGGACAAAGTTCAGAAGAGTGACTTAATACTGGAGGGCACCTCAAGGGTATTAAAATATTGCATTCACCACCTGTGACAGATTTATTTTGGAGAGTACTGGAAGTACTTTTTCTGTTACCAAAAGGTTGAGGGAACTGCCTTAAAAGTTATTTTGGATGATGAGGGAAATGATGTACTGGTATCCTTTATTAAAATTTTATATCTAAAATCACCAGTACTCTTAAAAAGAAATTAAATGCACCATAAGTAACTGCTGTATTTTGGCAGGCTAAATCTGTCAATATTTTCTCACTGAGAATCTGCTGCTGTTCTTGTTGACATTGTTTCATTTCCAATGCCTTTTGTCTCCTGATAATTTTCTGTTAATTAACTATCACTAGTTTCCACATAAATTGTTAAAGAGCAGTCTTTTATTTTGTATGAATGTTATACTCCTTACTACACTGCAGCCCCCCCACCAACATTGCTACTTTTTTCAAAAATAAGGTTTTGACATACACATTGCACAAATCTTAGCTCCACTTTGGCAGCTATAAATATTATCTGAATTCCCAACATTATTCTTGTTTTGTCTTTGATCTTGTGTTTAGAGCAGCAGGACTTGCGATGGCACATTAAACCCTTGAAACTTCCATGGAAACTTTGACAGCCAGCAAAGCACCAACCCCCAGCTGGAGAAGTTGAAAAGTATTTTTAATGGTTTAGAAATGTTTGTCATTCAGGAACATTTTTTGGGGGGGGGGTAGTATTAAAATTGATAATTTTTAAAGTTATCATTAGTCCTCATTATCTGCTGACTTGACAATGCCTGTGGGTCAGGAAAATGGGTATGTTTGCAGCTGAAGCCGGAGCAGGCTGAAATAGAATAAATTGTACAGTGGTCAACCCCTCCATGGATGAGTTATTGCAGCCTTGGTGTCAGTGGCAATGGCTCATTATGCAGTGTATGCACAAGTCACCTATTATTTAAACAGCTAAACAGTGACAGTTGTAAGTAGCATTAGACAGTGTGTTCTGGTTCACTGAATGATAGCCAACTAATGATTCACCACCACTCTGCTTTTTACAGTTATGTTCCCTTTCGTATAAACCAAACCATCAAGAGTAGGCATATACCAGCTGTAGTGTTCCTACTTTCAAATCCTAAAGTCATTTAACTGGTCATTAAACCTTGGATTTTCCTGTCAATACAACTGGTACCCACTTTGTTAACCAGCTGAGTCATCTGATTACACATTAATAATTAAAGTAAAAAGTGTTTATCTTCAAGCTCTAAATAACTGCCATAAATTTAAATGCAACTATAACTTTAGTTGTCTACTTTTTAAATATAGTGTAATCTTTGCCATCTAGAATTTGGGTTTGTAGCTAATATTGCAACAACTACTGGACAATATTGTTGCTTTGGGGATCTTTGCAAATTTTCAATCAAATTTCCTTATGGTGAAAATCTGGAGAGTAATAACTATTTTATGATACTAGGTTGAAACAAAATCTGGTGAAGAGGATGAGGAAATTATATTTAAAGAAAGATGTAAACTGTATCGATGGGACAGAGACATTTCTCAGTGGAAAGAGCGAGGTGTTGGAGATCTAAAAATTCTGTACCACTCTCAAAAGCAATGTTACCGTATTCTTATGAGGAGAGAACAGGTCCTGAAGGTCTGTGCAAATCATGTTATTACTGATGAAATGGAACTCAAATTAATGATTGCATCAAGTAATGCACATGTTTGGACTGCAGTAGATTACACTGGTAAGTATTTATCCTTCATTATTCAAACACTGCAAACTCTTTTAAAATTGTGATTATAATTGCTTTTTATGAATATTCCAGTAACAGATTTTAGAATTCTTTTATAGTCTAAATCTTTTAAAGCTCAGTAAACACAGCTTTGCTGTTTATTTGGTTCATTATTGTTAAAATAAATTGCCTCTTACTATTAGGTAGGAAAGTAATAAACCTGCTCATAATTTTTCAGATGGTGAAGCAAAAATAGAACAATTTGCTGTCCGATTCAAAACTCCAGAGTTGGCTGCGGTTTACAAGAGGAAATTTGAAGAATGTCAAAAAGCACTAATACAGCTCCAAAAATCTGAAGAATCCCAAGTTATGTCCCAATCAGATAGCAATAATCCTGTTGTTTACTTTGATGTATCGGCTGGTGAGGAGATCTTGGGACGAATTACCATGGAGCTGCTAGCAAATAAGGTTCCACGGACAGCTGAAAACTTCAGAGCACTCTGCACTGGGGAGAAGGGTTTTGGGTTTAAAAAATCGATATTCCACAGGGTCATTCCAGGATTTGTTTGCCAGGTATTTATCAAACTTTGCTTACCATCATTGGTACTGGGCTTTTTCTGTGTTTTTTGTCAGTAGTAAATAAAATGCATATTTTTCAAACGTCTGAGGAGATTGATTGAACCTCCTTAGCCATAGCTTAATGGATTCACAAGTATCCTTCCCTGCTAAATTTCACAAAGTGCCAAAAATTACATGGAACATAAAGCACAGAAGCAGCCCAGTTAGCCCAATTGTTGATAATGGTGTTCATATTCCACACAAGCCTTCTCCCATTCTGGCTAGCTGCTCTCGGCCTTTGAGCAATATGTACTCAACTGATCTTTTAAAGGCATCTAAGATACTTGCCTCAAATGCTCTCTGTGCTTCTGTCTTATAAACTGATTTGGCCTTAATTTCCCATTTCATTTATTAAATAACTATATAGCCTCTGTCTTTGATTTCTAAAGAAAAAAATCCCAATCCTCCCACTACTGCCTTGCTCTAGTCATTTGCTGTGCATCAATGTTGCTTAAATGAGTGAACAACCAGTATTCTAATAAATATAGTTTAAAATAAAGATTAGAGGTGTACAGATGTGCTGCCAGGATTTCCATTTAAATATTGCAACCAGCTGTATTGTTAATCTTGTGCTCAAAGTATAAGTTTATAGATTTCAAAATAATTGAAACTAGAAAAGTCATAATTTTCTAAGTTTAAGATGATATGAATTCCTCCTATTTTAAACATGAATTCTTAGCAATCTACATTGCAAATTTTCTTGTCTTTTGAGTTCATGCTAAATTATTTGCAAGTTGAATTTTGCAAGGGAGCGGGCTGAGATTTATCAGCAGAAAGCAGTATCTTTTAAAATTGTTGCATCAACAGGTAGGCACGCAGCTGTTGAAAACAAAATATACCTGTATAATAGCAGAATGAGTTTTGCAACTTGGATGGAATGTAGTTTTGCAATGTTTGTTACCTAATGGGACTGCATTCTGTTTCAGGGTGGTGATATCACTAAATGCAATGGATCTGGTGGAAAATCCATTTATGGTGGTAAATTTGAAGATGAAAACTTTATTTTGCGACACACCTGCCCTGGTTTGTTGTCCATGGCAAATACTGGCCCCAACACCAATACATCGCAGTTCTTCATCACGCTGAAAGAAGCCCCGCATTTAGATTTGAAACACGTAGTTTTTGGCTATGTAAAAGAAGGCATGGATGTGGTGAAATTAATTGAAACGTTTGGTTCAAAAGATGGCCACACAAGTAACACCATTACGATAACTGATTGTGGACAAATCTTAAACAGAATACTGGCTTCTCCTCATGGTCATGCACACTATGTAAAAATCTTACATTAAGGATTCGGAATGGTGTAATACTGGATATTGCCATGGTGCGAAACTGTACTGGTCTAAACTTTGGATGTCAATTTTTTGTTGATATTGCATGTTTCAGAATAAAAGTTTTGACAAACGTTAACAAGCAGTGGCATCTATCTTAAACGTACACATGGTTTTGTGACGTTTACAGAGTTGAACTCTAAGAGGAGCAGTGTCTCTTTTTAAACCTGCCAATTGATGTGGAGAAACTATTGTCATAGTTACATTTGGAACTTTATCATTTGAGAATTATTGAGATGCAACTTAGTAATTGCATTCCAGCACTATAAGTGGAAAGTGGCAGGCAGAATTGGATGATTTTATTTTTCCCTTGGTTTTGCATAATTTGGTGTTCAGATTAGTGCAACATTTATACCAGGTGATTTTTCAATTCCACTCCTAGAATGGGGTTAAATTTTCTGATGATAATTTACTGTCTTGTGAAGAATTAAGTTCTGCTGTCAACATTGCAAATACTGAAATAGATTGACATTGTTGTAAAATGTAAACTTTTTTTAACAGATTCTCTAGTATTTGCTAATGTTTGTGATTGGCTCTGTAATTTTAAATTGACAAATTTAAATTGTTTAAAATCCATAAGTTTATACATTTATAATAAAGGAGCAATTCTGTATCTAAGCAATTTTTTAGGTTCAAATTCATGCAGATTTCAAGTGGAGGTGTATACAAACTTACATTAAATTTTACACTTTCTAAATGCTTTCAAATTGGGTATCTATTTATTTCTCAATACTATGTCATTAGAAAGAGATTAATATATTTTACTAAAGATGTTCCTGCACAGACTTCCTTCCACAACAATTAGCTGTTTACCTTATTTTGCCTAGGCTGTTTATTTCTCAGACCTTCCTGCTGCAGTGCCACATCTTGCTAGAGTGGAGCTCATCGACAGAAGAAATGAGAGACTTTAATTTATGTTACCTCCACTGCGGAACTTCAGTCATTGAACTGAGGTACAGAGAAGACTTTTGTACGCATACTTTGAGGCCTAGCTCCAATTCGTCATAAGGGCTTTCACTGAAGAAATTTAAAGAATGGGCTTTACAGTTAACATCTGCAAAACAAAAATCCTCTACCAAATTGCCCCCACTGTACAGCACTGCCCTTCAACAATAAAGCCATACTGAGACCATGGAACATGTGGACCACTTCCTATTTCTCAAGAGGAACCTCTCAGTGAAAGTAGATGTCAATGGTGAAACTTACCATTTATTCCAGTGTGAAGTACCACTTATGGCCATCTGTAACAAGTGTTTGAAGGTCAAGACCTCAAACCCCGTGTAAAGATATTCCCCTGCTTCCTGGATGTTGCGTAGATTTGGACTACTTAGACCAGGCACCTGGAGTGGAGAGATGCTGCTATTGATGCCTCTGCAAATTCCTCCGAGTTCATCAGTGGGATAAGAGAATCAAAGTCAGTGATGTTTCCCGGATGAATATCCTCTGTCTTGAAGCCCTAATTAGTTGTTTTGGTTGCAACCTTTCCTTTGCCCCACCCTAAACCCAGAAAATATGAATGTGCATTGGTATGCTTAACAACCCACTTTTACTTGAGATTTAACAGTTACACATTTTAAGTTGCCTTTATCTGTAAATTTCAAATGTGCACACTGACACATTTTCAACTGTTAAATCAATATGAAGGGTGTGCCTACTTTGTAGGTGGTACCAATTTGTGGAGATATTTTTAAAACCAACATTGAGATTGTTCTCCACTTAGAATTTCAAATGGCCTTTAGTATGGTCAGGGAGGAGAAAATGATTTTGCATGAACAAGATGAACCAAATGCTAAAAGAGATTCAATTGTGCGGTTTGGCTCAATGTCCAGCTTCGTCAATTTTTGTGCTGGCATAAGGCGAGTTCTACTTTTGTTGTGTGTTGATTAACATAAGCTGTCAAGCCAGTAGAAATTGAAGGAGGGGGTAGTAAGGCTTCTTGTGGAGGTTGTTCTGATATTTTATGGAGAAGGGTCTTGCATGTCACATCATCTTAACATTCCTTCATGTTCTGTCAACATGCCTGATGCTTGCACTGTGCATTTGCTCTTTGGGTAGGCATACCTTACTGCTTTGGACATTGACTCCCTTAGACTGTGGGCTTTTCTTCCAGTGAGTAATCTGGCCTGCATCTGGGTCACTTTTGATCTCTAGCAATACACATAAAGTGCTGGAGGAACTCAGCAGGTCAGGCAGCATCTATGGAGGGAAATGAACAGTCAAAGTTTTGGGCCAAGACCCTTCATCAGGACTGGAAAGAAAGGGCAGAAGCCAGAATAAAAGTTGGGGGGTGTGGGGGGAGGAGAGGAGAGAGAAGAACACAAACTGGTGGGTGACAGGTCAATCAGGTGAGGGGGGGGGGAAGGTAGGTAGGGAAGTGGAATGTGAGAAGCTGGGAGATGATAGGTGGAAGAGGCAAAGGGCTGAACAAGATGGAATCTGATAGGAGTGGACAGTAGACCATGGAACAAAGGGAAGTTGGGGAACCAGAGGGAGGAAGGTGTGGGTGATGGGTAAGTTGTGGGGGAGGGGGAGAAAGGAGTAAAGGGGCCAGTGGTTAATGGAAGTTGGAGAAATCTAAGTTGATGCCATCAGGTTGGAGTTTATATTAACATTATACGTACATGAAATAAAAATAACATTAGTTCAAGTTGAGGGAAATATAGTCTGAGGTAGAATTGGGGTTTTTCAGGTTGGTTCAAGAATCTGACGGCAATGGGGAAGAAGCTGTTGAACCTTAAGATGTGGGTCTTCAGGCTCCCATACCTCCTACCTGATGGCAACAATGAAAAGAAGGCATAGCCTGATGGTGGGGGTCGCTGATGATGGATGTCACTTTACTGAGACGTTGCCTCTTGCAGATGTCCTCAATGGTGAGGAGAGCTGTATCCGTGATGGAATGGAACAGGCTGAGTCCACCACTCTCCGTGGCCTTTTGCGTTCCTGTGCATTGGAGTTCCTATACCAGGCCACAATGCAACCAATTAGAATGCTTTCCACTGTACATCTGTAGAAGTTTGTCAGTGTCTTTGACATGTCAAATCTCCTTAAACTTCTAAGTGGAGGTGCTGTCACGCTGCCTTCGTGATTGCATCTCTGTGCTGGGCCCAGGATAGATCCTCCAAGATGTTGACACCCAGAAACTTGAGGCTGCTCACCCTTTCCACCGCAGACCCTTCAATGAGGACTGGTGCTGATTCGCCTGACTGCCTCTTCCTAAAGTCCACAATCAGTTCCTTGGTTTTGTGACATTGAGTGCAAGGTTGTTGTTTTGACACCACCCAACCAGCTGACCTATCTCCTGTATGCCTCCGCCATCTGTGATTCTGCCAATGACAGTGGTGTCATTGGTAAATTTGTGGATGGCATTGGAGCTATGCCTAGCTACACAATTGTGGGTGTAGAGAGAGGAGAGCAGGGGCATCAGTGAGGAGGAGATGAGGTTTCTGATCTGTACTGATTGTGGTCTCCCAGTGAGGAAGTTGAGGATCCAATTACAGAGGGAGGTACAAAGCCCCAGGTCTTGGAGCTTGACAATAAGTTCTGAGGGGATGGTGGTGTTGAATGCTGAGCTGTAGTCAACAAACAACAGCCTGACATATGTATTCTAGTTGTCCAGAATGGAGAGCTATCAAGATAGCATCTTTAGTGGCAATAGGTGAATTGAAGCTATTCCAGGTCCTTGCTGAGGCAGGAGTTGATTTGAGCCATAACCAACCTCTTGAAGCATTTCATTACAATAGATCTAAGCACTACCAGATAGTAGTCATTGAGGCAGGTCACCCTACTCGTCTTGGGCACTGGTACAATTGATGCCATCTTGAAGCAGGTGGGAATTTCAGACTGCAGAAGCAAGAGGTTGAAGATGTCCCTGAACACTCCAGCGCAGGTTTTTAGAACTCGACAAGGTATGCCATCAGAGCCTGGTGCCTTGCGAGGGCTCGCCCTCTTGAAGGATGTTCTGATGTCAGTCTTGAAGACTGAGATCACAGGGTTATCAGGTGCTGTGAGGATTCGCGCAGGTGCAGATTGCAGCATTTGGGAGCTGAATGCATGGAGATCTTCTCCACACTTTCAGCTTTGCAGGAAACCATTTCAAGCCAAGGTCTGGCACACTCTGGATTAACCTGGACCAACCTCACAGCTGCATCTTCTGCCAATGGGGAAAATAAATAAGATCAAGTGATGACATTGCCATGCTGGGCCTTAACGCTTTTCTTACTTGTCTATATGCCATACCTATATTGGTATCTAAGCTTCCCTCTCCTACCTTCTGAAGAACACGACACTGAGGTCAGGCATGTGTGGATAATGAGGGTTTATTCCTTGCTAATTTGGAAAAGGGTGTTTACTTACCTTCTTGAAGGATTGTGACATACTCGAGCAGCAATCCTCTTTCCAAAAAATTACATTGAAGTACTTGAGGGAAACCTTGTAATACGAAGATCTCCTCTAGTGTGAAGATATACATCTCAGGCAATACCTCCATAGGGCAGGCACAGTAGTGTAGTAGCGTAACACTTTACAGCACCAGCAACCTGGGTTCAATTCCAGCCACTGTCTGCATGCGTTTCCTCCGGGTGCTCGGGTTTCCAAATACGTACAGGTTAGGAAGTTGTGGGCATGCTATGTTGGCACTGGAAGTGTGGCAACACTTGTGGGCTGCCCCCAGAACACTGTATGCAAAAGATGCATTTCACCATGTATTTCGATGTATATGTGACTAATAAAGAAATTTTATCTTATGAAGAAGCCTTCACACAAAAATGAATGGTATTCCATAAACTATATTCAGATTGAAGCACGTGCAGGTTAAGATTAGAATCTCTCCCCAAACATCTTGATGGAACTATTAACCCCTTGGAAGACTGTAGTCTCTCTCGCCTGCCAGATAAGTATCTACCAAGCCTGTAGAATCCGTGACATTTTTAAATAAACCCTGCATTAATATGTAGATTTTTCACAATCTCAGGACACTCCAAGCATTTCACAGTCAGTGAAGTATTAGCAATTAAACAGAAGCAAAGTTATATGTAGATTAATGAAGGCAGTAACTCTCAACTAAATAGCAGTCTTAGGTACAATGTGTCATAGTCATTCCACGTTACACTCTTTTTAAAAGTACACTCACTTAGGGAATGCACTGTTTCAACTTGAAAAAAACATACAAATCAAAGTATTAAAATAATACAATCTGTTAACTATTTGCATTAATATATTGTGAATTTAACCAACTTTAAACTCTTGGTCCCTGTAATGAGAGGGTAAAAGCAAATCTTTTTACTCAAAATGGAGTTGTCAGCCCACGGTCTCCACAATGAGCAGGTATGTTAATCAGGAAGATAGGTAAAACAAAAGGTCTTGATTCATTGGGTCCCTGAGGCCTTGAAGCATGCAGACGTGAGACATTAAGGAATGTGAAATGACAAGAGACCTTGTTTTTTTTCTTGGAGACGAACGAGATTGGTTCAGTTGACAACGTAAAATTGATTAAGAAATAATTAGTTTTAGAATTGTAGCTGACTGGAATGCGTAGGTTAGAAAAGAAGCATGGGCTTTCTTGATTATATAAGTGTGAGTAGTGAACAAGCTCATTGGACTTCTCCTTGGACAGGAATCACAATCGGTGCCAAGGACCTCTGAGATTCTCCAGACCAGTCATCTTAAATTGGAGTCCCCAACGAGCAGAAGGCTGTAGCAACCCTGAAGTGTTCCTTCTCCCTCATTGGTCTGAATCCTTGAAACTTGTTTATTTCCCGTTACATTTTGGCATAGTTGGCAAGATTCAGTGAAAATGTTAAGAAGACTAAAGAGTTGGGTGGATGGACAATTCTGCAGAGTTCAGTAGCTTGGCTATTGTATTGAATAAATGGGAATCACCTCAGTGTTGGGAGAGAGAGTTGAGGGATAAACCAGAAAAGCTGCCATACTTTATTATTAAATGTTTGGAGAGAGCGGGCTTCCCCAAAGAGAGAGAGAACCTCCCTCAAGTGGGATGGATAATTGCCACTGCACTACCACAGCAGTGTGCCAAGAATGACAAACTCGAACTTGAAACTGACAGACTGAGAAAGGAATTAGCTGCCCTATAAAAGCAAGGTATAACCTTAACTGAGGCGGTGAAGGCCGCACAGGAATGGGCAGAAAAGGCGGAGCTGAAACTTGAGGACCTCTCATTGGGGACAGATTCCTGGTACTTGACCTGGATTCCGTAACTGACCTGGCAAATGCCTTTTTCTCCATTCCTATTGATGACAAATCCTAAGATCAGTTTGCCTTTACCTGGGAAGGAGACAATACACTTTCTGTCGCTTGCCGTAGGGTATGTCCACAGTGCCACATTATGCCATGGTAGAGTGGCCAGGGATCTGGATAAATACTCTCTGCCCCCTGACATTAAGGTGGCTCATTAAATCGATAACATTCTGCTATGAGGGTCAACTGAAAAAAAGATGTTGCAGAAGACCTAGCCACTTCAGTGGAGCATATGCGATCCTGGGGATGGGAGATTAATTCAGCCAAGATACAGGGTCCCAGCCAAGCTGTTCAATTTTTGGCTATTCACTGGACCAAAGGAGACTGCATAATACCAGATAAGATTAAAAACAAGATCCGGGACATAGCAATTCCCATGAGCAACCAAGGAACTCAGTGGTTTGTTGGGCTGCTCGGCTATTGGAGGTGTCACATACCTCATTTAACAACATTATTGCAGCCCCTTTATGCTGTCACTCAAAAGAAAGCCCAATTCGAATGGGGGCAATGGCAACAACAGGCCTTTGAGACTGCCAAGGAAGCTGTCGCTCAGGATTTGCCACTTGCCCCATGCATTCCCGGTGTGCCATTTGAACTGCAAGCCTCAGGAAACACAGATGTCACTACTTGGAGCCTATGGCAATGGCAAGATTGCTGTACAGTGCCTTTGGGCTTCTGGTCCCATAAATTGCCTGACACAGCCACTCGCTATACCCTTTTTGAAAAACAGCTGTTGTCCTGCTACTGGGCACTGGTAGAAACAGAGGGACAGACGGGAGACAATAAGGTCCTACTATGACCCAACCTTCCCACTATGAACTGGATTCTTTCAGACACCCCCAATCAACGAGTAGAAAGGGCACAACAGAGTTCTATCATCAAGTGGAAGTGGTACATCGCTGAGAGGGCTGCTAAGGGGTCTGATGGAGTTGGCAAGTTACACGAACATGTGGCTCAAATCTCTCAATCTACAGATTCTGATCTAACTACAGCCCCTGCCTTGCCAGACTCACCTATTAAGTAGGGGGTGCCGTTAGTTGAACTGCCTATTTCCCAGCGACAGCACGTATGGTTTACTGATGGCTCTGCTGTGTGGAAGAATGGACAGCAATGCTGGAAAGCAGCTGCTTTTAACCCTGACGCACAGACTATTCCACAGGGACAGGGCTCCAAAGGCTCCAGCCAATATGCAGAATGGCTGCAGTACAACTAGTACTGGAAGAAGAAGACACAGAAGCACACATCTACACTCCTGGGCTGTTGCCAATGGCATGGCTATTTGGTTACCAAAGTGGAAAGCAAACAATTTCAATATTGTGGGAAAACCACTCTGGGGCAAGTCTATCTGGCAAGACAATATGGGAAAAAGCCCACAGTATGAACATTACTGTTTATCATGTGGACACACACACACATGAAGGGTAATACTGAGATGACCGTGTACAACAATATTGTAGATCAAATCACACAGATAAAGACAGTGACCACCACCGAGGAAGAACAACGTCCCTTGTGTGCATGGGCATATAACACCTCAGGACACTAGGGGATCCAGGGTACTGTGGAGTGGGTTAAACAAAGAGGCCTCACACTCCCCTTTGACAAAGTTTGACAATGTGTGTCCCAATGTGAGATATGCCAATGAGTAAAAAATAGACCATTAATAAAACAGCCTGTGGCACATATTAAGCTTGGGAGTGGCCCTACACACATATGGCAGATAGACTACATTGGTCCACTTCCTCTACAACAGAGATACACGTACATTTTAACCATGGTTGACTCCTATTCGGGTCTTTTGATGGCCGTCCCTTCCGTGAAGGAAAAACAAGACCACACCCTCCGTGGCCTTCAACAGCTAATAGTTTATTACGGAGATCCCACTGAAATACAATCTGATAATCAGCTGACCCCTCAGTGGTTGGTAAGCTAATGGAGAAGATCCTGAGAGGCAGGATTTATGAACATTTGGAGAGGTATAATATGATTAGGAATAGTCAGCATGGCTTTGTCAAGGGCAGGTCCTGCCTTACCAGCCTGATTGAATTTTTTGAGGATGTGACTAAACACATCGATGAAGGGGGAGTAGTAGATGTAGTGTATATGGATTTCAGCAAGGCGTTTGATAAGGTACCCCATTGCAAGGCTTATTGAGAAAGTAAGGAGGCATGGGATCCAAGGGGACATTGCAGTGTGGATCCAGAACTGGCTGGCCCACAGAAGGCAAAGAGTGGTTGTTGAAGGGTCGTATTCTGCGTGGAGGTCGGTGACCATTGGTGTACCTCAGGGATCTGTACTGGGACCCTTGCTCTTTGTGATTTTTATAAATGACCTGGATGAGGAAGTGGAGGGGTGGGTTAGTAAGTTTGCGGATGACACAAAGGTTGGGGGTGTTGTGGATAGTTTGGAGGGCTGTCAGAGGTTGCAGAGGGACATAGATAGGATGCAAAGTTGGGCTGAGAAGTGGCAGATGCAGTTCAACCCAGATGTGTGATGTGGTTCATTTTGGTAGGTCAAATATGATGGCAGAATATAGTATTAATGGTAGGACTCTTGGCAGTGTGGAGGATCAGAGGGATCTTGGGGTCCAAGTCCATAGGACGCTCAAAGCGGCTGCGCAGGTTGACTCTGTGGTTAAGAAGGCATATGGTGTATTGTCCTTCATCAATCGGGGAATTGAATTTAGGAGCCGAGAGGTATTGTTGCAACTGTACAGGTCCCTGGTCAGACCCCACTTGGAGTATTGTGCTCAGTTCTGGTCACCTCACTACAGGAAGGATGTGGAAGCCATAGAAAGGGTGCAGAGGAGATTTACAAGGATGCTGCCTGGAATGCGGAGCATGCCTTATGAAAGCAGGTTGAGGCAACTCGGCCTTTTCTCCTTGGAGCGATGGGGGATGAGGGGGGACCTGATAGAGGTATATAAGATGATGAGAGGTATTGATCGGGTAGATAGTCAGAGGCTTTTCCCCAGGGCTGAAATGGTGGCCACAAGAGGACATAGGTTTAAGGTGCTGGGGAGTAGGTATAGAGGAGATGTCAGGGGTAAGTTTTTTACTTAGAGAGTGGTGAGTGTGTGGAATGGGCTGCCGGCAACAGTGGTGGAGGCGGATACGATAGGGTCTTTTAAGAGACTGTTGGATAGGTACATGGAGCTGAGAAAAATAGAGGGCTATGGGTAAGCCTAGTAATTTCTAGGGTAGGGACGTGTTCGGCACAGCTTTGTGGCTGGAGGGCCTGAATTGTGCTGTAGTTTTTCCGTTTCTATGTTTCTATAATGGGACTCACTTTTCAGGACATATGGTACAAGATGAGTATCTGACAACAGTGTGCATTGGCTATTGCATATTCCCTACTCTCCCCAAGCATCAGGCCGAATTGAGGGGATGAATGGCCTGCTGCAACAACAGATTAAGCTTTTTACGCCTACACACACCCTCAAGGGGTGGTGTCTGTTTTATCCTCGGCCCTGTACAACCTGAACTATCGCCCCATAATAGGTGGGTCACCTATACAAAGGATGACTAATTGCAACGACCCCAAGCTCAAACCCACTACCATCTCTCCACCTTCCAAAATGTGTAGGGGTGGGAAGGTATGGGTACATTACCCAAACAATCCTCTGCAAGTGGCTGAAATCCTTGTGGATGGGAACAGTAATACATTTTGGGTCTTTATACAGGGACAATCAGTGCCGGTTTGTCTAGACTCAGGGAAGTTGACGTGATGTGAATAATGCGAAATGTACCACTCACCTTTTTCCTTTGTTGTCTGTTAAGATTGAAGGCAGAGATGGCTTGGTGGATGCTTCTGGTAATATTTTGGATAACGTCCACTGGGGGGTGAGCAGTTGACATTGCGCGAGGTGACCGAGGATAGGCCACCTGCTGAACGTACAAACGGGACTAAATTTTCGACTTGGGGAAGTGATACAATATGGAGAAACCAAGTGGACATTTGAGAATTACATGGCATTGGGGGCCCACCATGTTGGGGAGGGGCATGGTAGCTGGGATCCCCACTTAACATTTATAATGCCACAAAGTAGAACCAATGAACTGATGACAGTGAAATATGGTAGTGATACCTGTACAGTCATCCGAGATGGATTTTACACATCTCCCCCTTGAGACAACATTCACTGACGCATGTTCAGGTGAGTACGGTGAACTGACATCTCAGTGGTGGAATGTAATGAGAGGATGAAAAGCAGATCTTTTTATTCAAAACGGATTTGTCAACCCACAGTCTCCACAATGAGCAGGTGTGTTAATCAGGAAGATAAGTAAAACAAAAGGTCTTGATTCATAGGGTCCTTGAAGCCTTGAAGCATGCAGATGTGAGGCATTAAGGAATACAAAAGGACAAAATAACTTGTTTTTTCTTGAAGATGAGTGAGACTGGTTCAGTTGACAATGTAAAATTGATTAAGAAATAATTAGTTTTAGAATTGTAGCTGACTGGAATGTGTAGATTAGAAAAGAAGTGTGCACTTTCTTGATTATATACGTGTGAGTAGTGAACAAGCTCATTGAACTTCTCCTTGGACTGGAACCACTGGTGCCAAGGACCTCTGTATTCCAATGGCTCTGGGCTCACAACATCTTTTCCTTAAGGGCTGCTCTCCCAGGCCAAGTTCTAATGAACAACTAATTTTCCTCCAGACCCACTTGTACATCCAGATTTCTCTACCACAAAGACCACACTGTCACTACTATTTATGTGGACTTGTTCCCAGCTTGTATAAGCAAATAAAAAGGTACAGCTATCAACAAAGCATCCTATATTGAATGCAGCATTTACCTGTGGTGCAACAAGGTATTAAAGTCATACCGTGTGGTATATTCAGTTAAGGGTATACTTATGCATATGCATTACTGACATTAAAGTTATTTACAGCAATACACAAGATAGGGTTAGTCAATCTATCTGTTTATATTTAACTAAATTTTAAATTTTAAATTAAAATTAAATTAAGAATAGTGAATGAGAAGGAATATTTATAACCCTCAGAACTTTCCAAGATAGAATCCATTGGATGGTAAACATGAGTGTGAGTATTCCTTTAAGAATTGTGCGTATGACCTTAATATATTGCTGTACCAGACACTGTTGTTTAGTTTGTGAATTGCTGGTTTCAATAGAGAATTATTACTCAGATCGAACAAAACATTAAAGCCCTACTAAATTTCAGGATGAATTTTGAAAAATCATGGCTGAGTTGCCAACAAGATCAGCAAAGTTCCAGAAAACTGATATTGACTTATGGAGTAACTTGAAAAAGTCACTAAGTATTTTGTTTCTGGTAGGAAGAACGTTTAAACACTTTTCATACCTAATGCCTGTGACAGCATATGGCACCTGTCACCTCAGGCTACATTTGCAGGCTCATTTTAGAGATCTGGACATGTACACATTATTGGGGGCTGTGAATCTGACAGTTGGAGCCAGTGGCCTCAAAGTAACCTCACTGGAATAGTCTGCAGTATGGTCTTTGCACACACTTTGACATCAAATTCACCCAGTAGCACATGCAGGAGTGAGATAGAACACCTGGTTGAGTGGCGCCGCAACAACAACCTCTCGCTCAACATCAAAAAAAACAAGGAAATAATCATTGACCAGAAACGGAAGTCAGGAGACTACCTGCTAGTGGGTTGGCAATGGAGAGAGTTAGCAGCTTCATATTCCTGGGCATTAACATTTCGGATGACCTGTCCTGGGCCCAGCACATAGATGTAATCACAAAGAAGGCCCACCAGCACCTCTACTTTATTAGAAGCTTAAGAAGATTTGGCATGTCATTGAAGACTCCAACAAACTTCTACAGATGCACTGTAGGAAGTATCCTTATTGGTTGCATCATGGCCTGGTACAGCAATTCCAATAATTGCCGTACCAGGAATGCAAGAGGCTCCAGACTGTAGTGGATACAGCCTAGTACATCAAGGGCACAGCCCTCGCCACCATTGAAATATCAAGAACTGTTGCCTCAAAAAGGCAGCATCTATCATCAAAGATCCCCACCATCTGGGTCATGCCCTCTTCTCGCTGTTACCATCAGGCAGGAGGTACATAAGCCTGAAGTCCCACAAGTTCAGGAGCTGCCACTTTCCTACAACCATTAGGTTCTTGAACTGACCCATGTGGCCCTATTTCTACCTCAGCAAAGGAAGACTCCGGACCACCTCTTGCACTACCATGGACTTGTCTCTAATTGTTTTTGTACTAATGTCTTGTCTTGCACAGTCTTTTTCTTCTCTGTCTTGTAAAATTTATGTACAATTTATGTTCTGTGTGTTGTCTGAACCTATGTGCCTGTGATGCTGCTGCAAGTTTTTCATTGTACCTGTCCCTCACTGTACTTGTGCATACAGAGTCATAGAGCAATACAGTATGGATACAGGCCCTTTGGTCCAACCTGTCTATGCTGACCATGGTGCCCATCCTGCTAGTCCCAATTTCCTGCATCCGGGCCCATATCCCTCTAAGCCCCACCATTCCATGTACCTATCCAAGTGCTTCTTAAATAATACTATTGTATCTTCCTCAACCACTTCCTCTGGCAGCTCATTCCATATACTCATCACCCTCTGCGTGAAAAAGTTGCCTCTTGGATCCCTTTAAATCTTTCCCCTCTCACCCTAAACCTATGCCCCCTAGTTTTGGACTCCCCTACCCAGGGGAAAAGACTGCCACCATCCACCTTATCTATGCCTCTCATAATTTTAAACACTTCTGTAAGGTCTCCCCTCATTTTCCTATGTTCCAAGGAATAAAGTCCTAGTCTGGCCAACCTCTCCTTATAACTCACGCCCTCCAGTCCTGGCAACATCCTCATAAATCTTTTCTACACTCTTTCCAGCTTAACCACATCTTTCCTAGAACAGGATGACCAAAACTGTACACAGTTTCACCAACAGCCTCACCAACAATTTATACAAATACAACATTATGCCCCTAATCCTGTACTCATTGCCCTGACTGATGAAGGCCAGTGTGCTAAATGGCTTTTTCATCACCCTGTCTAACTGTGACACCGCTTTCAACAAACTATGCACTTGTACTCCTAGGTCCCTCTGTTTCATTACACTCCCTAGTGCCCAACCATTTTTAGTATAAGTTATATGCTGGTTTGACTTTCTAAAATGCATCACCTCATCTGCATTGAAATCAATTTGCGACTCCTCAGCCCACTTCCCTAACTAATCAAGATCTCTCTGTAATCTACAATAACCTCCTTCACTGTCAACAACACTTCCTAATTTCATGTCATCCACAAATTTACTGATCAAGTCCTGTGCATTTGCATCCAAATCATTTATATAAATACAGATAACAATGGTCTCAACACCGACCCCTGTAACACACTACTAGTCACCTACCTCCATTCCAGGACACAACCTTCAACCACCACCATATGATAATAACCTTGACTTAGACATAATGAAAAGTTATGTCCAGCCTCCTCTACCACAGATTAAAATGTAAAATAAAGAGAAAATGTCTACAGGTCAGGTATGGAAAGAGAAATAAGTTTAATGTTCAGATCAATGGCCCTTCACCAAAACTGAGAATTTCCAACACTTTCTATTGTTATTTCAGGTTTTCTGCATCTGTATTTTTGCATTTCAATTCAAATACTCCAATAACATTTAAATATTAAACTTATGCGCAGAGTATCTTATTAAACGAGGAAAATGCTGCAGATTACTTGGGACAACTGTTTTAAAGTGTTTTCCATTGGGCTCTGGCTCAGATAAATCCATGAGTTCCCAAAGTAAGTCTGGAAAAGTTGAGGATCGTCACAAACAGAATCATTTTGAGAAAGAAGGAAGCTCTTCCGAAAAAAATGGTTACCATCCGAAATAAATTGGTACAAACGTCCCAACTATGATTGTGAAAGAGCATCAAACCCGGGTTTAAATGAACGCCGCACTCGTCCATACACGTTCAACAGGGAAAGCGCCGCTGCCATGGCGACGAACATGCCCTTTAACCCCGCACAACCGGAAGTTCCGATCCGTGCGGCTCCAGATTCAAACGGTTGCTGCGGAGACGCATCTGGTTCTCGGTGGCGGTGGGGAGAATGGAGGACCTGGATTCCGATATCGAGCGGTTGAAACATCTTTATCTCGGGAGTAGGGAGGCGGAAGTCTGTGGAGGGGTTTGCTCTGGCAGCGCCGTCCTGCAGCGGTTCAAATCGCGGCTCGGGACCTGTGAGGGTCGGGTGAGCAAAAGCGGCGGGAGCCGGCGGGGCAAATCGAGCAGGGAATCCGGGAGTTAGGGGAACTGGGGGGGGGGGGGGCAATCCGGAAAATGGGGGGAATCCGGGAGAGAGTGTGTTGGAGGGGGAAGGGGTGGGCGGAATCCGGGAGATGAGGTGGTTGGGGCGTGGGGGGAGGCGGGAGATGAGGTGGTTGGGGCGTGGGGGGAAGCGGAATCTGGGAGTTTGTGGGGGGGGGGGGTGGATTTGGGGAAACCTGGGGGTAGTGGCACTGCACAATGAGAGTTCAAAAGAAGACATATTGTACTCTTTCCATCGCCTCGTTTTAATGAGATTGTTCAGATACTTGGGGATTCAAAAGATTGGACAAGATTTTGCTCTAAAAACATGATTAACCGCACATACTTTTTGATATGAAAATTTTCCAACAGCTTCTACCAAGGAAATAACTCACTATGAATTGTGAATTGCCACATGTTTTTGATGGATTTCAGCCATTTTAACATTAACTTTATCGAACTGGTATCTGACACTTAACCATGTGTGATTTTTTGCAATTACTGCATTGATTGTCAATTAAACTCAACACACAAAATACAGAGGAAGTTTTGTAGTTTGGAGGAATCAGTAAGAGAATCATTTGAAGTACTCGTGGTTGACAAAGGGATTGCCAGGGATATTGGCCAAGGTTTCAGTCAGATCATAGCGGGACGGGAAAGGGGTGTCTGATGAATGACAAATTTTTGGGCTGATGATGGAAGAAGTGATTGGATGGGGTAGTGGAATCAAGTTTGCCAAATGATTGGAGGGCCTGGGCAGATGGGATGGCAGAAAGCACCAGTAAAGAGGTAGCAATCAGCAGGGTAAAAAGTTAAAGAAGGAATAAAGTAGTGGAAGGTGGGTTTCTTAGACGCTCGTGCACCAGAATAGTCCTCAGCCCTTATTTGTGTTCTCCTGGGCCAAACATGTAGAACTTTGCATCAACAGCATCAAACATTGAATATCATTTGACATGTCTGTGCATATCCAGCAACCTTTGTGTATTACTAAGTTAGGCATGTGGATATTGCCAGTGATGATTTTGGCCCACCATCTTCCACAGTAAAAATGAGCGCTTAGTACCAATGTATTCTTCCACCAATTACTTCTGATGTAAACTTAATGCTCAGAAGATTATAATGAAGTACTTGAATTTTCTTGAGTGCATCTGAGTTCATTAAATAATCAGAATCAGATTTATTATCACTGACTTAAATGTCGTGAAATTTGTTGTTTTGCAGCAGCAGTACAGTGCAAAGAGATGAAATTACTATGAACCACAAAATAATTAATAAGCTATTTGTTGCTTATTCACATTTTTACAAGAGTTAACTTCGCAGCTATCAGTCAAAACTGTTCTATTTAATATGTTGATGTGGCTTGATTTGGTTTTGTTACAACTGACTAATAATGTACTCTGGCACTTTAGGTTTATAAAATATTGTTCCTATTAAATGAAAATGATTTTAAAAAGTTGAACAATAAAGAAACCTTGATGTGATCAAGCATAAACTTTCATGTCAAGCTAATAATTGAGTTTCATTTTTTCAAGGTACTAGAATTTACAAAGAAAATCAGAAATTCTCCCATTGGTGTCTTACCACATTTATGAAACCAGTCTCTTATTAAATTGAAGTTGCTAATAATTTAGTTTGAATTATCCAATGGGAGAATGCTTCGCAAGTACTCCTAGGTTTAATATTGTGCAGAAGAAAGTTTTAACTTGCCCTTTGCTTGTAATTTTTCACAATTTAGCACAATGTAAGTGTGGTGCAATATTTTACATGTAATGTATTTTAATATCACAATATTTTGTGCAATGAACTTCAGACATTTTGATTTCTGGATATCTGATTCAAAAATCATAATACATGTATTCAATTGTTCATTATTTATTTTAGGATACCACAATAAATATAAACAAACATAATTCAAAAATCAATCCACCAATTGAAGGTAAGATTATAAGGTTTTTACTTTTCTGTTAACTGAAAATAGTAATTGTATGTAATTTGCAAAGTTATTTTATATAATGCTCTGGCAATCAGTGTATTTTTATAATAGTACTTAATGAATGATAACACTTGTACACTTGCTGCTATATGAGCTTTAGGAAGCTGTCATATGAATTTTAAAACTGAGTAAAGGAAAAAAATTGAAATGCAGTTAGTGCACTGGAAAGAAAGACATTCAATACTATTTATAGTTTGCAGATGGCACAAAGATTGGTGGAGTTGTGGACAGTGTAGCGGGCTGTCAAAGGATACAGCAGAATATAAATTGATTACAGATATGGGCATAGAATTGGTAGATGGAGTTCAATGCAAACAAGTGTGAGATGTTGCACTTTGGAAGGTCAAATATAAGGGGAAAGTACACAGTTAATGGCAGGACCCTTAACAGCACTGATATACAGTGGGATCTTGGGTTCCAAGTCCATAGCTCCCTGAAAGTGGTCACACAAGTAGATAGGGTGGTAAAAGACGCATATGGTATGTCTGTCTTCATAGGTTGGGGCATTGAGTATAAGAGTCAGGAAGTCATGTTGCAGCTATATAAAACTTTGGTTAGACTGCACTTGGAACATTGTGTGTAATTCTGGTCACTCCATTACAGGGAGGATGTGGAGGCTTTGGAAAGGGTGCAGAAGAGGTTTACCAGAATGCTGCCTGGAATAGAGGGTATGAGCCATAAGGGAAAGTTGGACAAACTTGAGTTGATTTTTCTGGAGTGTCAGAGGCTGAAGGGAAACATGATAGAAATGTATAAAATTATGAGAGACCTAGATAGGATAGACAGTCAGTATGTTTTTCCCAGAGTAGAAATGTCAAGTACTAGAGGACATGCATTTAAGGCGAGAGGGGGGGAATGTTTAAACAAGATGTGCGGGGCAAGTTTTTACACAGGGAGTGATAGGTGCCTGGAACGGGCTGCCAGGGGTAGTGGTGGAAGCAGATACAATAGTTGCATGCAAGAGGATGTTAGATAGATACATGATTATTGCAGGAAACGAAGGGATATGGATCATGGACATGCAGAAGACATTTAGTTTAATTTAGCATTGTGTTCGGTGCAGAGATTGTGGGCCGAAGGGCCCGGCAGTAAAACAGAACAATTTTCCTCTCTATTATAGCTGTTAGAGACTATTTATAAAAGAATGTGTCATTAAAGTTGCAAGCCAGAATCCCTCTCACACATGTATTTCCAGCATAGCACATCTTCTTTGCTTATGAGTCTTTTCACTCTTTATTGCATGAAAATTGTACAAGTGCTTCCCATCTCGCTCATGCGCCTGTCCCCACTTGAGCAATGCCTTCATTGCTCTCATGTGCATATGCTGCCAATCTCTGTCACACATGCATCCCCCCCTTCTCTCTCATGCGTGGCCCATGTCCCTCACTCTCATGCATGCACACCACATTTCTCTCCCCCTCTTGAGTGCGCACTCCTATCTCTCTCCCCTGGGCTCGCATCCCTGTCTCTCTTGCTTGTTCGCGCACATCCCCATTTCTCTTGCATGCGGAGTCCCGTGTCTATCATGCATCCGTGAGCCCCTCTCTCGCACACGTTACTCCAAGTTTCCCATGCATGCATCCGCCCGTTCTGTGTGTCTCTCTTGCACACACATGCCCCCATCTCTCTTGAGCACCACCCTCCTTCCTCCATCTCTTCTCTTGTGTGTTTGCCTCCTTTGCTTTCCTCTGTCTCCTATCTCCTCACTGCCCCACCCCTTTCTGCCGCCCGCTCTCTCTGTACCTGTCCCACTAAATTTTCTGGTTTGCTTCTTCACTGTGCCTCATCTGTTTTGCAAGTGTGCCCTTCCCCCTTCCTTGCTTATCCTCACTCCTTGTCCGCCTTCTCCTCTTTCTCTGGTTCCCTTTTCCCTGTGCATAGTTCCTCTGGAATGGGAATTGAACTTCAATCTTTTGACTCTGAAAAGAGGCTGCTACATACTATGGCAAGGCTGACACTCAACAGAGTTTAATTATTTTTATTTGTTAAAGTATATTAGAGTCACATAGCTCAGAAACAGGTCCTTTGACTCAATCATCAAACACCCATTTACATTAATCCTACACCAATCCCATTTTATTCTCCCCTCATTCCTGTCAACTCTCCCCAGATTCCACCTTTCCCCCTACATGCTATGGGCAATTTACAGTAGCCAATTAATTTACCAACCTGCTTGTCTTTGGGACAGATGTTTTACTTCTGCTCCTAATTTGCATTTTTGGATGTTTTTACCTTTTGCAAGTTTAATATCTCTCAACGAATAAAAATGAACAATGTCTTTCTGACCCAGCCCTGGATTTCAGAAGTGTTTATTTTAATCAGAATGATTATTTTAGATGCCTACCTTGAGCCATAAGTACATATGTCATTTCTAACATTTGCTTTTGCTCCTTTTAATGCGAAGGTTTCAGACCAAAAAAAGAATCACGTACATATAACTGACAATACTGAGTAGATATTCTTGGCAAATAAGACTGTAAGGTTCTGATGGGTGCTCATATGGTGGATGTGGAGAGATTTCCCTCCTATGGGAGAATCTATAACTAGGGTTCAATGTTTAACAGGGGTTGATCATTTAAGACAGAGATCAGGCAATTTTTTTTTCTTAGAGGGTCACTATTCTATGGATTCTCTCTCAAAGGGCATAGGAAGTAGAGTCTTTTTTTTAAGGCAGAGTTAGACTGATTTAGTTGAGGGTAAATCGAAGGTAGATATAGTCAGATCAGCCGTGATCTTATTGAATAGCAGGCAGGGTCAAAGAGCTGAGTGATTTGTTTCTGCTCCTAATTTGCATGGTTTTATTTGTCCCATTTAATGGCATAATGATAAAAACAAGTTCTTTTACATCAAAAAGCCAATGCCACAAATTAAATCAAGGAAATTAACCACTTTGTTCTATGAAATAAGTCAGACAAACAACCACACCTTGACATAACCCAAGTAATTCTTCAAAGCCTGTTTAATAGAATTTCAGTCTTTTGCTGTACTGACGAGTTAGGTCAGCACTGCTAAGAAACGTGGTGGGGAGTGGATTTGTGTATCTTTTTCATTCCAAATTTGAAAAAAAAGACTTAATTCCAAAAGAATTGTTCTTCTCCTTCAACAACATCATTTTTAAGTTTTCCTTTGATGAATAAACTAAGTTAAGAATTGTGTTTCTGCAACCTTTTGCCAAACAGTAAATAGATGCACAGCATTTGTGACAAGCAACCCCCTCATTATGGAGGGTTTGCATTCCTAGAAAACAATACATATCGTATTCTCCATTATGCAAAACCCTATTTCCCATTGAATCCCATGTTATATGGAGATGCATTCCTATGGGAAGATTTTTCTCCCGACAGTAATGCTGGTTCCCGGTGCACTGGGGTTGGGGTGGAGGGATGGGACACTTACAAGATTGCCTTGTCTGTTTCCAAAGCAAATCTCTTAAGTGGCCAGCATCTATGTTTGAAGATGCAATAGAAAGCCCCACAACTTTAGCTATTGCACAAATCTTTATAAAATATCAAGTTTTACATCCAGTGTAATTCCTTTATGCAGTCATTTAGGTTTACGCCTTGTACTTAAGCTTACTGTTCTTGTTTCGGACATTGTGAGGGCAAATAATATGGAAAACGCTTGGGGGGAGGAAAAAAAACTGGACAGCAAAATGAACTTACAGCACTTTTTAAAAAAAAAAGTCACATTATCTGTGCATGCCTCAAGAAATGCAAATTGGAGACAACATTTGTTGTTTCATTTGCAGTTTGTGCTTGTTTTTTTATTCATTTTTTTCCCCACATAAATTCCTTTATTCTATATTTCAGATTTTCTGTAAGGGCGAATTACTGTAACCCAACTGTTCATAACACGGGGGTTGCCTGTATTCTTAATGTCAGATTTAAACCATTTTTCAAACTTAAGAATTAATAGCAATGTCTATGTGATTATGCTTTCTTAGTAACCCAAAGCTGGTTCTGTCCTTTATTTAGGTGTAATGGAAATATTAACAGGACAAAGATGCGCACCTTCTCCAATGAAGTCACCTACATTTGGCCTGACCTACAGTGAAAGAAAGCATTATAACAGATTATTACAAAACCTATATAAAACAATAAAACTCAATTCTGCATGGTAAGATTAGAAACCCATAGAAGTACAGTTAAGTCAACAGCATTTCCTGCATATAACTGCATTAGAATAATCTTTTTAACAGCATAGTATTATTAAAGAAAAAACAATCCTCTGTGTTCAAAGAAGATTGAAGTCAGTGTCATTTGAGGACAAGATGGTGGCTACACAGTTAGACAGGGTGGTTAAGGAGGCTTATGGAATGCTTGCATTTATCAATCGGGGTATTGAGTATAGGAGTCAAGAAGCTATGATGCGTCTCTGTAAAACTCTAATTAGGTTGCATTTAGAGTATTGCGTGCAGTTCTGGTCACCTCATTATAGGAAGGATGTCGAGGCTTTAGAGAGGATGCAGAGGAGGTTTACTAGGATGCTGCCTGGATTAGAGGGCATGTGCTATCAGGAGAGGCTGGACAAACTTGGGCTCTTTTCTCTGGAGTGGCGGAGGCTGAGGGGTGATCTGTTGGAAGCGTATAAAATTATGAGGGGCATAGATAGGGTGGACAAGCAATATCTTTTTCCCATTATTGAGCGATCCAATAACAGAAGGCATGCATTTAAGGTGAGAGGGAGTAAGTTCAGAACAGATGTGAGGGGTACGTTTTTTTACTGAGAGAGTGGTGGATGCCTGGAATGCATTGCCTGATAGGATGGTGGAGGCAAATTCATTGGGAACTTTTAAGAGGGGCTTGGATGGGCACATGAATGAGAGGAAAATAGAGGGATGTGGGCATTCTGTAAGTAGGAGGGAATAGCTATGTTGGCACAACATTGTGGGCCGAAGGGCCTGTTCTGTGCTGTACTGTTCTATGTTCTAAGATGGAATGTTAAAAGTATTCAGGAATGTTCGTTCTAATTAAGTATTGACGGCTCGAGTCAAAGAATGGTTGCAGTTAAATTGGATTCTTCCTCACCTGCTCTTTCTCCACCCTCATGCTCTCCACAATCTCTCTGCCAGTGTTCTTCACTCTCCTCATGTGTTTGCCAAGTCTCCATTTGTAAGTTCTCCTAGCACCCAACTTTCCCTTGCAGGCTCCCACTGTCCCCCTACCATCCTTCCCCTTCCCTCAATGGCATTCTGTCTCCCCTGCCCTCCATTTATGTATATATGTACCTTTATGTATGTATCCCATTTGTCTGTCAGGGAGACCTAGATGAGGGTACTAAGCCACACAAGGGACCTTGGCCCAAAGTGGGGGAATCACATCTCATATATTTTTGTACAGTAGGTAGGACACTGACCAAGAATGGGAGGGAACTGAATCTAGGGGCGGGATCAGAAGAGACGCAATGACACAGTACTCTACAAATCTGAAAAAGTTACTTTGCTCTCTCAGAAATAGAATGCAGCAGTTCTTTTCTCATTACTTATTGTTGTGATCTCAAAAATGAGGGCAAGGTTTTATTTGCTGTCCTGAGAAGTGGACCACCATGAACTGCTATGTGATGGTGCTACCTTAATGGTATTGGGAATGGAACAGCAGAACAAGTTACTACTGAGACAAGCAACCTGGGGCTTGATCAAGTATATTATTGTATCCTTGCATGTGTTGAATCTTTTGGCCATACCTGCCATATTTTGAGCATTTTGTCAAACCATATATGCCATCATGGACATTGAAATGTCAGGAATAAGCTTCCCACCTTAGAGCATCTAGCCTCTTTGCTCTTTTAACTACTGCTTTAATTGGCTATCCACATGGCATAGGACATGTTGCCATTATATACTGTACATTCTCAAGTCTTGTACTGCTCTGTTTTCTTTCATTGTGCAAATACAATGTTTCTATGTAACCTTGAATGTAATTGATAGAAGTTGAAGGTTAGCATTTCTATTAATGATTGATATTTTGAGTGCAAATGCAGTCATAACCCAAATAATTGTTCATGACTGTTACAGAAGTATAAAAGCTAAAGTGTCAGCAAATGATCTTGCATTGTAAAAGTAAAACACAGAAACTATATCTACATCTAATCAAAGAAAAGTTGTTTGGATAATATTTGGAACAATGCAAAAGGCTAACGAAGGCCAGATCAAATGAGAAATAAACAAGTTGGGTTCAGATATGGAAAATGGTATCTAGCAGATAGACCTAACAAGATATTGGTATCGGGACATTGTATTCAGTTCCCAGACGGAGATATGATATTTTTTTTGATGTTAACATTGTCTTTTATTGTGAACTTGCTTGTCTGGTGTTTAAGCCCGTAGGACTTAATTGCAACAGTATTTAATTGAACTTCCAGACAATGGTGAGCCATGATGTTGGTGACAAATTAGATTTGGTGCGTTAACAAAAGCCATATTTGTTTAATTGTACAATTCATCTTTCTTATCAAATGCATCTCTCCTTTCAAAACTAACAATATTGTTAGTTTATCTTATCTGAGAGTAAACTTGAAACATTCTTTGTCCTATATACCAAGGGTAACCAGACTTCTTCGTTTGTACGGCAATTTTTTGGTATGATCCGCTGCTGCACACAGCCCCCTAGTTGTAAGTGGTGAAGTTAATTTGCCACTTGTGTAAAGTTCTAATAGGCTCATGACAACTTTGAAGTGGGTCATAATCAGAATGTTAAAACCTACTTTGTCATTAGTTAAAGAGTTTGAGCCTACCTGGGTCACTGCTAGAATCCAAGGCATTCTTCTTCCTCCTTTTACTTTTAATAGCCTCTCTGCCCCCAATCTTTCCTGTCTGTCTGCCTGGCTCCCACGTGATCATTTGCCCAAACCTCTGCAGTTATTTGCCTGACATTTTTCCCATCTTCTCCATAACCACCTGTCCCTATCCTCTCTGTAATCTAATGTTTCCCAATCCTTTTAGGTCCAAGAGACATCTACTTGAATAAATATTTTCTGTGACACACATCTATTCCCTTTCACTCCCACACAGCAATACCTGATGAATACTTGTCTCAACTGTGAAGTCTGGGCATGACCATGTATAAAATCATTCAAGCATAGAGTGGTTTACTGCCTCAAGTCTGTATATAAGATCAGTAACGCAATATACTAGTTTTATCTGCAAGCCTAATTTATATAAACAGTACATTTCTTTCATTTATTTATTTTACTTTCTAATGTGTAACCTTTTTCCTAAAGTTCCAAGTCTATCCTTCCCTAGTGATTCTTTCCCCTTCTCACTTCTGTGAATTCCATTCTGCATTCTTCATTTTCCACTGCCCTTGACATCAAAGCAGCATTTGACCAAATGTGACATCAAGAAGCCCTGGTAAAACTGAAATTGATGGACATCAAGAGGAAAGCAACTCAATAGTTGAAGTCATTCCTTGAATTATGGAAAGTGGTTGCAATTGATAGAGGTCATTCATTCTGGCATCAGAATATCACTGTAGAAGTTCCTGGGGACAGTATCCAATGGCCACCCATCTTCAGTTACTTCTTCAATAACCTTCTTTCATCATAAAATCAGAAGTGAGAATGCTTCCTAATGATTGGATAAGATTTGGAATTCCTCTGAAAATGGAGCAGTCCATACCAGAAAAACATAGACAACATTCAAGTATGGGCTGATACTATGTGTCAAGTAACATTCACACCACACAGGTGCCAGGTAATGACCCACATTTATAACAAGAGAGACTCTAATCACTTACTATTGACATTCAGTGGGATTACCATTGCTGTATCTGCTACCACCATCATCCCAGGGGTTGCCTTTGACCAGAAACTCAACTAGACCAGGCACACAGATATTGTGGCTTTAAAAAAAAGATCAAAAGCTGGCATCCTGTGTCATCTGAAAGCATCCACAAAGCATAAGCCAGGAGCAGGATGAAATGCTCTCCACTTACTTGGATGTGTGCAGTTTCAAACAACATTCAAAAAGCTGAAAACCTTTTTCAGGACAAAGCACTGCTCTTTAAGCATTAAATTCCTCCACAACAGTGCACCGTGACTGCAGTGTGTTACCTCTACAAAATTCACTGTCGTTATTCACCTAGGCTACTCCAAAAGCACTTTCCAATCCAGCAGCCGATATTATCATATTTAGGTTCCCACTTCACATCCCCAAGTTGCACACCATCCTGATTTGGAAATGTATCACTATTCCTTCATTGTTGCTGCGTTTATGTCCTGATGGGCACTGAAGTGTGATGTTGATATAATTTGAGAGGTTTAAATACTTGTAGAAAACTCCTTTAAGAATGTGATGTTAACAATGTTAGTTATGTTTTATTTATGGCAAAAAGAAATGTGAAGCATATCTTTCATGTTCAGACTGTTCTAAGTTATTTCAATACTTGTGAATAGTTTTATTTTGTAGATAAAATACTTTGTCTATTCAGTTATTCATGTTTAGCTGATAATCTAAGGAAATATTCTGTATAAGTAAAAGGTTATGTGCGTATTTTGATTTTTAAACAATTTGATGATATTTAAAGTTTCATTAAATTAACAGTCTTGATGATGCTAATGACCATTGCTCAAATGAAGAGTTAGAGGGATATTTGAGTGAGGAAGAGTTCACAACAAACAAGAAACAAGACAGCGGAACACAATTTTATCCTGAAACTGGTTAGTATAAATGAGTGTCGAGCTGCTTTTACAATGGAATTGGTAGTAATATTTTGTGTTTTGCTTAGTATTTATTTTGGTAAGAAGATGAGAACAGCATGTCCTCAGCTTGGAGGAAAATGGCATATAAACAAATTAGGTTTGTGTATTTTTTGTTCTTCTGTGGTCGAAAGTTTATGTGGTGTGTTAGGTCTTTGGCTTGTCAAGTTTTCTACTGACTGCCAATGAATTGGTATGGGGTCTGAAACTGGTCCAATCACCCAAGATAAATGCGTCCTGTAGTCTTGCCATGATTCCGCTTCCAAAAGAAAATAAGTATTACACACTTAACATTGTTGCTTGGAAATTTAGCTCCAAACTTTTTTTCGGTGTTAAATGATTCTTTTTATCCTGGAGTAAAATGAGAGAATGTAATTTCCAATTTTCTTTTAATATCGTTCCCAGTATTTTGTTGGGTACTTCCCGGCATGAATCACTCTTGAGTACATGGGATGATAAAAAATCCTTAGCGCTGTTCATTTTGGACCATTGCAGGGGTGCACGGATTATGTTTTCCCAGGAGTGCCTGTCCATGCATTCTCCTGTGACAGTCTTGTCTTTCCAGTGCAACGCTGGTCTGGGAAGTCTGCAGAAAATTCATTTACTTATCTTTCATTTTTAAGACTCTTTGAACTTTGATTTCAGCCAAATTGAATTTTTTTTTTTTGCAATAGGCTTTTTGAGCCTAAAATTAGAATATGTTGTCTGTCGGTGTAGTGACGTTTGTGCTCCTAGAGTTTCTACCTCTTCAAGAGATAGAATGTACTTTGTCTTCAATTCCAGAACTAGTGAAAAAGAAGAGGACTTTTTCTTGCATAGTAGACATCCAAAGTTACTTCACAACAAATTGAATGGAGTGTAAGAAACTTGGTAACCTTATAATTGGGAACTTTTGAACCTATATTAGTCAGTTACTATTTATTTTTGTCTTCGAACATGTGACCTTGTGATACCAGAGTAGGTCATTGTCTGACTAGCCTTTTATTCTTTTGTGGGATATGGAATTGGCCAGGCCAGCATTTATCATCCATTCTTGTTTGCTTTTAAGAAACTAGTGGTAGGTGGCTTACTTGAACTTCAGCGCTTGTACTTTATGCTATTAGATAGGGAGTGACAATGAAGAATCTCCAGGCCAGGGTGGTGTGTGCCTTGGTGGGGGAGCTATAAGTGATTATGTTCCCAGAAGTGTGTTGCCCATGTCCCTAAAGGTGTCAGAGGACATTGTCTCTTTCATTTACTTTGAGCCTGAGGCATAGAAGATCAAAAGAGTTCTTGTAATAGTTCAGATTAAGAAGCTTCGTTCATCATTAGAAACATAGAAACATAGAAAAACCTACAGCACAATTCAGGCCCTTCGGCCCACAGAGCTGTGCTGAACATGTCCCTACCCTAGAAATTATTAGGCTTACCCATAGCCCTCTATTTTTCTCATCTCCATGTACCTATCCAACAGCCTCTTGAAAGACTCTATCGTATCTGCCTCCACCACCGTTGTCGGCAGCCCATTCCACAAACTCACCACTCTCTGAGTAAAAAAACTTACCCCTGACATCTTTATACCTACTCCCCAGCACCTTAAACCTATGTCCTCTTGTGGCCACCATTTCAGCCCTGGGGAAAAGCTTCTGACTATCCACCCGATCAATACCTCTCATCATCTTATATACCTCTATCAGGTCCCCCCTCATCCTCCGTCGCTCCAAGGAGAAAAGGCTGAGTTCCCTCAACCTGCTTTCATAAGGCATGCTCCGCATTCCAGGTAGCATCCTTGTAAATCTCCTCTGCACCCTTTCTGTGGCTTCTGCATCCTTCCTGTAGACAAGAATTATCTTCCTAAAAAACTGAAGATGATGAATGAGGTTGTATGTACCGACAGAAAAATGAATTAACTCATTTGTACAAAAGTAAAGTGAAGGTGCCATGTTTGTATATAAGTTGTAAGAAAAAGCTTTTATTTTATCCATAGAAACAAGTTTCTTGCCTGACCAAAAATTTTTAACTTTGTTTTTGTCTTTAGATGTTACTTTGCCTTCAGGCTTAGCTTCTATAAATTTTACATCAGCTGCAATTCATACAGATGACAATATTACAGAATTAAAGAATGGAAGCCATTCAGAATCTTGGGAATATCCTTGCCTTTTACCAGTTGAAATAGTGCAAATTCATAATGAGTTAACATCCATATGGCAACACTTGCAGGTAGGTTTGCAATGTGCCAACGGCACAACCTATGATTGTTAAAATTAGTTTAATAGTCAATTTAGTGGTCATAATTGCAATAAACATGGAACTCTAAATATTTCCTGATTAAGCACAAACCTTTAATGGAGGCCAACTTTTTAATTTTTCTGCTTTTAATTTATTGTTTTTTAACATACTGATGAACCCGCTGAAAATGTACTTCCTTGGGTTTATTTTAGTTGACCACAATGAATGTTCCAAAACAGGAAGGGAAACAGTGACTACTACTGTCTACCAACTGAATCTTTAAATGTTATGAGGCTATGCTGACTTTCATTACTATTGCGTAATTGCATATGAGTTGTAGTGGCTGTAATTGTGCTTGAGGGAAATCACTTGAAGTACAAAGTTGGGGAAGAATCTGGTCAGATGAAACCAAAATGTCTTAAATAATATCTCTCAAAATTCACTGGTGGGCTTGTATATTATAAGAGCATTAGAAGTAAAGGGAGGTACATATGATATGCGCCCTTGAGCCTAGTTCCACGATTCAGTCAGATTGTTGTTGATACTCCACCTCAATCACTTTCATGATCCCTTCATTCCAAAATCAATTTAGCCACAAATATGCTAAACCATAACGATTTTCATCCTCTTGTAGTGGAGAATTTCAAAGATTTACAGCTCTATTGAGTGAAGAAGTTTCTACTCATTTTGAATTTAAACAGCTAAAGCCTTGCTCTGAGACCACTCATCATAGTTATAGATTCTGCAGCTAAGAAAAAGAGTTGTTCAGAATCTTGTACGTTTCAAAGACCCATTGTCTTTCTAAACAGTTAAATCTAGGTCCATTCCACTAAATGACAGCTGTATTTTCTTTTGGACTTATATTTCCAAAATATCAGATGCTATTGGAAGCCTGACGATATTAAAATGGAATGATTAATGTAACTGGATTGTTAGTAACAAATTAGTTGTAAAAACAGACGGATAAAGAAATTTCCTGGAAGCACAGCATCAATAATTGCAGAAAACTCTGGAAAAACTTTGAAACTTGTGTGCCAGATCTTTGCCCTTCCCACTCCCACCCTACAGACATGCTTCGCCTTCCTAGTGGATTTCAGGAATCCATTAGTGAACCAAATCCTATACTTCATCCCAAAGCCCTGCCAAACTTCAGATTCCTTCTCCAATGTGGTGCTGACCACAGGATTTATTTTCATTTTGCCAAACCTCCATCTATTCCCATAGTTCAGCCAAGCATTATAGCATGCCACACTTGTTCTGCCAATTCCAATGACTGTTCACAAGTGCTGCTAAATCCTGAATTCAATCAGCTAAACTCTACCTGCTCCCTTGTATTGCTACATTCAGATTACTAGTCTCCATTTGTTATATGCTGTAAACCAACTGTGCATCTTTTGTTTTCTAATTATTAAATTAAATATTAAAATATTATGGGATTAAATATTAAAAAAATATAGGGTAAAGAAATAAGGAATGAGGCTCATATTACTTTGTTAAACAATATGAATGTTTCAGAATGTGTTCTTTAAGTTTGCAGATAATCTAAAGGCTAATGGAACTTTTTCAGACAACCTTATCTTTCAATAAATGCAGCACAGTTTCAAAAACATTGTTACCAGGTTTTACATTCTGGAGTGATTGCATAAGCTAGGCATGCATTCCTTGGTATTGCAGCAGGTTGAGGGGTGATTTGATAGACATTTATAAGACTTTGCAAGCATTTGATGGGATGAGTGTGGGATTCCAGAATTAACAGACTTAAGAGATTTGGATCTAGGACATTTTGGGAAATGTATTCAATAAAACATAGTAGAGCTCTGACAAAAAGCAGTTGACTATTAACAGAATTGTACGTGGACTGAATTAGGATATAAATCAGCTGCTATCTCATTGAACAAAGAAATATGTTTGAGGGGCTGAATAATCACCACTGGCTCCCATGTATTGGTTTATTATTGTCACTTGTACCGAGGTACAGTGAAAAGCTTGTCTTAAAAACTGATCGTACAGGTCAATCCATTACACAGTGCAGTTACATTGAGTTAGTACAAGGTGCATTGATGTAGTACAGGTAAAAACAGTAACAGTACAGAGTAAAGTGTCACAGTTACAGAGAGAGTGCAGTGCAATAAGGTGCAAGGTCACAACAAGGTAGATCGTGAGGTCATAGTCCATCTCATTGTATAAAGGAACCGTTCAATAGTCTTATCACAGTGGGGTAGAAGCTGTCCTTAAGTCTGGTGGTATGTGCCCTCAGGCTCCTGTATCTTCTACCAGATGGAAGAAGAGAGAAGACAGAATGTCCCGGGTGGCTGGGGGTCTTTGATTATGCTAGCTGCTTCACCAAGCCAACAAGAGGTAAAGACAGAGTCCAAGGAGGGGAGGCTAGTGTCCATGATGCGCTGGGCTGTGTCCACAACACTCTGCAGTTTCTTGTGGTCCTGGGCAGAGCAGTTGCCGTTCCAAGCCATGATACATCCAGATAGGATGCTTTCTATGGTGCATCGGTAAAAGTTGGTGAGAGTCAAAGGGGACAAACCAAATTTCTTTAGCCTCCTGAGGAAGTAGTGGCGCTGCTGAGCTTTCTTGGCCAGGTATTTACGTGATTTGACCAGGACAGGCTGTTAGTGATGTTCACTCCCAGGATCTTGAAGCTTTCAACCCTCTCGACCTCAGCACCATTGATGTAGACAGGTGCATGTACACCGCCCCCTTTCCTGAAGTCAATGACCAGCTCTTTTGTTGACATTGAGGGAAAAGTTGTTGTCATGACTCCATTCCACTAAGCTCTCTATCTCCTTCCTATATTCCGACTCATTGCTGTTTGAGATATGGCCTACAACGGTGGTATCATCTGCAAACTTGTAGATGGAGTTAGAGCAGAATCTGGCCACACAATCATGAGCGTATAGGGAGTAGAGTAGAGGGCTGGGGATGCAGCCTTGTGGGGCACCAGTGTTGAGAATAATCATGCCAGAGGTATTGCTGCCTATCCTCACTGATTGTGGTCTGTTTGTTAGAAAGTCAAGGATCTAGTTACAGAGGGAGGTTACAGAGTCCTAGATCTCGGAGTTTGGTGACAAGCTTGCTTGGGATTATTGTATCGAAGGCAGAGCTGTAGTCAATAAACAATAGTCTAACGTAGGTGTCTTTACTGTCCAGATGCTTCAGAGCTGAGTGTAGGGCCAGGGAGATGGCATCTGTTGTAGACCTGTTTCACCGATGGGCGAATTGCAATGGGTCCAGATTGTCTGGTAGACTAGAGTTGATGTGAGCCATGACCAACCTCTCAAAGCACTTCATGATGGTGGATGTCAGAGCCACTGGTCGATGTTCCATTGTTTCTTTACTTTGAGACCTTTAGCCTTGGGGCAAAATCCTTACCTCAGTGCTAATGGAAATTTTCTAAATGTGTTTCTTTGACGTCAGTGATGAGCATTTTCCCTTTGCCTCTTATTCTAGAATCTGGGACATGAATATAAAAGTATACCCAGAGTTGCTTTTGTGGAGAAGTAGAACAATTAAGTGCTATTTTGATTTGGGTTTAACAATGTAGAGATTCAGTGTTTATGTCTAATAGGTAAATGTTCTGATTTTCATGTAATGCAGAAGGAAAGCATGGCATTACAGGAGTACAGATTTCAGGTACAGTCACATGAACAACATCTAGCTGACAGAGAGGCTTTGCTCATCAAACATCAAGATGCAGTAACAAAGTTAAGAGGTGTGGAAGAAGAGGTTCATGCCAAGTTTGAGATTATGAAGGAGGTATGGTTAACTACATTTAATTACTCTCATGCAGCCTCAAAGGAATTAAATGAATCTCCGATCTATAACTTGTAAAATAATTACGGTGACTTTCTAAAACATCATAAATCTGAAACACAATTTGTTATTTGAACACCATAAATGTTAATTTAACAAGTGAAGACACATTTCCCCATATTTCAGCATATTTATACATTGACGAGTGGGAGTGTTTGATCCCAGATTGTAATTTTGTTGGTCTCAACCAAGTTAATGATAGTAGAGCAGTTAACTTTACAGTTCCTATGTGTGGAATGAAAATTGTCATCTGGAGTTCCTCCTGCTGATTTTTATTCAGGATTTCTGCTGTAGCCAGGTGTAGGAATTCTGAGGAATAATAAGTCATAGAGTCACACAGCATGCAAACAGGCTCTCAAGCCCACCAATCAAGCCAACCTTCGAGCACCTATTTATACTAATCATATTTTATTCTCCCCATTCCCATCAACTTCCCCCAGATTCTACCATTCACTATATACAGACCTCCCAGTGCTGAAAGTGTGAAGTTTGCATGTTCTCCTTGTGACCGCATGAGTTTCTTCTGCGTGCTTCAGTTTCCTACCACGTCCCCATGTTCGGGTTGGTAGATTAATTGACCTCTGCAAATTGTCTCTATTGTGAGGGGAATGGGGGAATTAATGGGAACATGGGGAGAATAGGTTACAAGAAAATTAGTGGGGAATAGGATTCTGTGTGAGCCAGCAAAGATTCGATGGGCTGAAATAGCTTCCTTTTATGTTGTATGGAAAAATGGATTTCAATTTCTGCTTTGCACCTAGGGGGTTGCCATGTTCCAGGTTATGGGTTTGAATTAAATCCAAACTGATAAGATGCATGTCTCTTTTCTTGAGCTGTGCATTGAACAAGTTTGGTCATTGTCAACCCATTTCCATTAGATCTGAGTTTGGTACCAAACTGACTCTAATTTGGTGATAATTGACAGTCTAGTGTCAGGAAATTAGGAGATGTTCTGGGATTAATATACATTGTTTGGGCATCTTGGAGAAAGATGTATTGTTTTGGATCATGCTTTAACTGATGATGTTGTTACCCAAAATGGATATGAACAAAAACTCTTATTGACACCTTGAATAATACAATTACTTTTCCACTAGTATAATTTCACCTAATGGATATTGCTACCTTTATAAATTGCATCATTCAACATTAAAACTGCAAATTTGGTGATGCCTTGTTATGTCAATGGAAAATGATTTGTACGCCAATTCAAATTTTAAAATTAGAGTTTGTAATCAGTAAAATTTTCTTTACGGCTCTCTTCCAATTTGTCTAAGAAATCCTCATAATAATGTAGATTGTTTGGATTTGTTGATGGCAGATATCATTGAAATGGTTCACATTTAATGATTTGGGTTCTCAAGATAACTATTAATTTCATATATAAACAAAAAGTATAAAATGCAAGAAAAGATGAAAATTATGTTTAAAATTTGCACCCAAATCTGGTAGAAATAAGCAATTGGGAAACATTTCATGTAACATTTATCATAGTTTTTGCCAACAGAAGCACTTTGAATCTCCACTTTCACCAAAAGAGTCAACTTTCCATGTTTTTTCTTGATTTACTTGCATATGTTTTCAGTTGCGTGCCTCCATCACTATTTTCTTATCCAGTCTTTTGTCCACCTGGGCTGCTAGTTGAATGGTCCCCAGCACTTAAATGAAATGCATTTGATTCTGAAAATTTGGAAGAGGTTGGGGTGGCTGGTTATGGTGGAGGAAAAGGCTTAAAGGCTTTAGAGTACACTTTTTTTTTTCGCTTTTTAACCATGTTCTGATCTGATTTGGATATAATGCACATAAAATTGAATCTTAATGGAACACATAAGAAAATTGAGACTTTCTCATATCCCTGAATTGGAAAGGTTAGCATCACACCCTCTGAATACAATCACATTAAGCAATAGAAAATTAGTCAATGAACAATAAAACTCTATGTGTGAGATTTCTTCTTGTCACTTGGATGTAAAACTGGTATTAGGAATTGGTTTCGGTTAGCAAAGATGCCAGCTCCAACTGTCCCCTGAAATTGGTGGAAAAGAAAATTGTGTTATTTCTTTATTGACTGCTGATGCACAGTGTCACATTTGCACCTAAGTAGTAAGTTGAAAATCTCCTACTTTAACCCCCACAGCAACATGCTGCTGAAGTCAATCAGCTCACAAATGCCATAAAGGAGAAGATGAAAGAAAACAAAAGACTCAAATCCTCCTTTGACTCATTAAAGGACTTAAATGACACCTTGAAAAAACAGGCAAGAACAATTTTATAAAGTTTACATTACTATAATATGATCAACTTGACTGGTACAGCCATAGGGAATGTAAAATCAAAACAGAAAATGCTGGAGATACTCAGCAGGTCAGGCCACATCTGTGGGAAGAGGAACAGTTAACGTTTCAGGTAGAAGACCCATCGTCAGAATTGGGAAGGAAACAAAAAAAGCTTGTTAAGCTGCAATGAAGGGGAAATGTCTCTGATAGAGTAAAACCGGAATGACCATGGGGATAAGCATTTGTGGAATATGGCTTCTTAATTTAATTGGATACTTTTCTAATCTATTTTGGAAATAACTTTATTTATTATCTAGATGCATTTTTTTTTTAACCCTCACAGAAACCAACATCCTTTACGATCTAGAAACAATCATCTCAGATTTAAGGATTTGGAATCTACTATTTGGTACAGCTTCAGGGATACCTCATTTTTAACATGATTGGTTTTTATGTGGGAAGAAAACTTTCACAGAAAGACAAAATCAGGAGTTCATCCTAGTAAGGGTACTTGTAACCAAGGTTATCTAGTCAATGAGTGAACAGGAGCAGTTAGAGGATGAGAACATAGACAAAAGAATGTAGGAAATGCAAAATGCGTAACAGGAAGATATACCTGACAGGTCAGGCTGGACTTGTCCTCCACTCCTGGTGGGAAAAAGGAAAAAAGAGGGAAACCATAGAGAACAGTTACCCTAAGTCATGGACTATAATGACCATTTCTTGAGCATGATAAACCTTTAGTGAGTAGTACATACGAACAAGTTAGTTAGTTCCTTCACAAGTCAATTTGTCTTGCAAGCTGTTTTAATTCTCTTTTTTTTTCCCCCCTCCTTGGGTGTTGCAATGTTTTTTTCTGCTATTTGACACTTTGTCACACCTTGTGAAAAGCACAAATATTGGGCTCATCGTGGTGACCATTGCCAATAGTTCCAATCGTTCAGCTATTGAAATTGAGTCCCAAATTTCTGCACATTTACTGTGAACTGCAGAAGTCCCAGACTTATTGACAGATTCGGGCAGCTAAATACGTGGCAGAGATTTTGGAGGCAAAGTAATGTGCGTACTTAAAATTATTTTGCTTTATTATTTTGCTTTACTTTTAAAAATTGTCTGTTTTTAGTTAACTTTTTATTTTCTACATTTTAATTTTAGTTATTTAAAATGATTTACTTCAATTTTAATAGCTTGAAAAGTCTCAGAATACTTGATACATTTTAAAACTTTTAAAATCACTTAATATGTTCAGAGCACACTCCCAGTTTTGCTGGCATTTCAAGCACAGTGCCATCTGTGGGAATCCTGGACTGATGATGATGCCAGCATGATCTAGTCCAATGTGGAACAGAACAACAACAAAATTACTTGCAGGTTGAGGAAGATTTTTCATTATCCAGGCCTCTGCTGTATACTCGTCTCTTCCTGACTAATCACTTTGGCTGAAAAATGTTATACAAAATATAAGAGCCTGAATCTTTTTCTGATCCATCAGCAAATATGCTCTTTCACTCTCTCTGCATCCTAAGGATTTGGTTTTTTTTCTTCCCTGTTCTATCCACCCTGCTGTTGTTGAACCCTGATTCATACTTTCATCAGCTGTAGATGCTAATTTTTCAACTTCTCCCTTGCCATTCTCCTGATCAGCACTTCTGCAAACTCCAATTTGATCAAAGCTCCACTACCTACAGTTTTTCCTGCATTAAATCTGAAATATTCATAATGCTCTGTCAATCGCTTGTTAAATTATACATCATAGAATCATTATGGCATAGAAGGAGGCCAATTGACCCATCTTTTCTACAAAAATCATAAGTTTAGAAGAAAATAGCTATTAGAAGAAATTGAAATTAAATAGCACTATGAATTGCAAAGGTCTGAAGTCAGTCAAGTACCCTTACTAGGATGAACTCCTGATTTTGTCTTTCTGTGAAAATTTTCTTCCCACATAAAAACCCATTGTGTTAAAAATGAGGTATCCCTGAAGCTGCACCAAATAGTAGATTCCAAATCCTTAAATTTGAAATGATTACTTCTAGATCATAAAGGATGTTGGTTTCTGTGAGGGTAAAAAAAATGCATTTAGATTATAAATAAATAGTTATTCCCAAAATAGATTAGAAAGGTATCCAAGTAAATTAGGAGGCCATATTCCACAAATGCAACCAGAATTTGGTATAAAATAAAAACTGCTGATGTGGTAAACTTGAAGTCAAAACAAAATATGTTGGAAATTTTCGGGCTGCATCTGTGAAGAGAAACATACTATTTTAGGTCAGTAATCTTTGTGATGGCACATTGAGAGAGGCAACATTTACATAACCAATTTACAACAATTGCAAGTTATGAGGTTGTGGGTCTCCATTATGAGGTACATTAATTGATTTCAACAAAACAAGCATCTAATTTCAGCTGTTGAATGAATCTGAAATATAAATAAAAGAAATAATCAACTCTAGCTCTGCCAAAGGCCTTAAATTGAAATTTTCCTTTTTTGAAATTGGATAAAAATGCTGACAGTGCATTTAATGAGGTGCTTATTTAGCCCATAATTTTATGCAGTTTACTTAATGAATAGAGAAACGTTGGTTGGGATACGTGATTTTAAATGCGCTCACTGTTGAAGTGGATAATTTTTTTTTTAACTTCCTTCCATTTATATGTAGTTTACTAAGTGCTTTTACTTAGATAAATAGGAAAATAATCTGCAAAATTATACAATACTTTGTTACACTCCAAAAATTTGTACAGGTGACCCCTGTGTTACAGGGTGTTGTGTTCCTAGAAAACGGTCAGAATCGTGATTTTCCATAATGTGAAGCCTCATCATCTGCGCATGTCAAAATGCAAGTTCAAAAAAAAAATAAATGTTGTGGTTTTGTTTTACTGTTTTTTCCACATATTGAGAGCGAATTTTATTTCCTATCTCACATTTTTGGGTAGTGATTTGTGAATTCTTTAAGAGCGAATTTTCGTTACTAGAATGGCTATAATGCATGGATCACCTGTATAAGGGTATGTCTTATAATGCCGTGACATTAATTTTCAGATTAACAATATAACACAACAGAACAAGAAGTTGCAAGTTCAGAACAGAAAGATTCAAAGCCGTTTAGAAAACCTGCAGGTGAGATTTAGATGACTGGAGAAAATCTTGCAAAAACCATGGAAGAACAAAAATAATGAAGAAAATAACTTTTTACCCCACCCCCAACTATGCCGTTTTCTTTATCCACCAACCTAGGCTATGAAGTTCTAATCTCAAATTAGTCAAATGACCAAGGTATTAAATTGCATACTATTTTTTAGTTTGGGTTGAGAAGTTTGGTGTCAGCCTGGAAATTTGATTGAGCACTTCCTGGCCTGGCCCCTTGTGCAACTTCTGGATCAGGAATGAACAGGATCATATCCATGCTATGCACTGCAGGGAACCTAGACTAATTTAGAACTTGTCCTCTGAGTCATCATCATTAAGTGTTCCTGAGATGACGACAAGTTGGATTGCCAACACACTGCACCCTCAGTCCATACAGTACTTGCAGTCTTTCCCACCACATGTGGTTGGGGTGGATTAGAACTGCCAACCCAGGCTGATGGTGGGTCTGAGGCAAAATTCAATATTCTAAAAATTCAAGCAAAGCAAAAAATTTGCAGCATCAACAAAGAAATTGTACTTTCTGTCTGTGCCTTTTCCCTTTGAAGCACTGATTAAACTATATTCTAGTATTTGTTGTGTGTCAGAATTTTAGGAAATGTGTTCTAATTATACCTCCTTGCAGAGGAAGCATGATTTACGTGTGGCGCAGAAAATTCATGAAAATATTTCTTCTGGTGTGAAGGAAATCAGGTCGGAAAAACAGGAAAAGATTCAACCTGCTCGTAAAATCAATCGTGTAAGATATTTTGCTACATTAGTTGATATGGATACAATGGAAGATTTGTTGGGTACTATTTTTAAATTCAGGTTATATAATTTCGCACCTTGCATTTGACATACCCCAAGCCCACTCTCCATCATTGTTACCAATAGCAAAAAAAATGTTGACATTCTATTTCAGTATCTTCTTCTCCCTTATCATTTTAATCAGTGCATGACAATTTATGAATTTTCTCTCCACTTCCCTTGCCAACGAGCCAAGTCAGACATCTGCTCCATGGTTATTCTGTCTTCCTCCTGCAATCATCATATCCCTCAACTTTTGATTAACACTCAGTTTAACTCTTTTTATTACAAACATCCATTTCATATTCATAAAAACTGCCAATACCTGTCTGAAAAGCCATCCTTGGCTGCATCCTTTCCTGTTAACATTTTATATTTAATCCTACCCCACACCTTTCTCTCCAAGGTTCTTGAATGCATTGCAACATAGCTTTGTCTCTTTCCAAAATTCCTTGCAAACTAGATCCTGTGCCAGACATACAACTCTGACAGTGGTGTGCTATATTTCTGGTTGTCAAACCCTTCAGTGGTTGGTAAACTCATTCTTTGTCTTGCATTTGTTATCCTGCCTTTAATTGAGACAAGTAGGAGTGAAACCAATGAAGCTAGCATGTTCTTAGCACTGACTTTTTCTTCTGTCTAACACAGTCAGCTCGTGCATATTCCAAGGTTCCACCTTTGGCTTGTTCACTTTCCTCGTGTATGATGCTTCATTGGAAAAGACTTCCAAAAACTTAAGGCAGAACCCAAAATGTTAATTCTTCATTGTTCTGTATTATTTAAAACCTACTCATAGACACTTCTGTTCCAGTGGAAAGACACAAGCACAAAGGTCTGGGTTGACTCTCTAATATAGTATTGAGGAAGTGCTACATTGTTGGAAGTACCATTTTTGTTCTATGACATCTTTTATGAACTTAAAGATACCATGGCACTATTTTCGAAGAAGATTTCAGTGCCGTCTGCAACACTGCCTGAGAAGATGGTGGTGGTAGATACTCGCACAACATTTGGATGAACACTTGAATTGCCAAGGCATAGTAGGCTGTGGACCATGTGTTAATGAGATTACTATAGATAGGTGATGATTGGCATGGACATGATGGGCTGGTCTGTGTCTCTGCTCTGTGACTCTGATTTCAGTGAATTCATAACTCCCAGTTTGAGATCTCTCTTTGTATTTCAGTCTTTAAATAGCGGTTTCTACGAACTACTTGGAGTGCTTCTGGACTGGACCTCAGATGGTTATCTTTGCTATTTAACTCCAGAGGATGAAAATGATATCCAAAAATCATCGGGTCGCTGGTGTTTACCTAGAAAATCTGTCCAAGAGATGTGTGTGAAGGTAATCCTAGTTTTCTTCCTTCAAGTATTTTGGCTTTTGAATATTAACTTGGAATTGAACTATTTTGCATTAGAGTAGTTATAACTAGCAATCTTTTTGCTGACTGAAAAAAGTGATACTAATAATAGAGATGTATCTGAGAAGGAATTAAGCCCCACCTGCATTTTTTTTTAAATGGACTATTTTGGTAACCTTAGGTGGCCTTTGATACATTATTTGAGATAACTATGCATTTCCAAATCTCATCATAATCTATTTTTTTTATGAATAAGTTGAAAAGAAATTTGCATCAAGCGTGTTAGTTAAGGAATGCAAAATCTACAGTCATGCTTTTCAAATACTTCATCAAAAATTATTTACTTTTCCTTTATTGAGAACAACCATCACTATTGCTACATATGAGCTAATATTTTTGGTATTGGTTTATTATTGTCACTTGTACTGAGGTACAGTGAAAGGTTTGTCTTACAAACTGATCGTACAGGTCAATTCATTACACAGTGCAGTTACATTGAGTTAGTACAAAGCGCATTGATGTAGTACAGGTAACAACAGTAACAGTACAGACTAAAGTGTCACAGCTACAGAGGAAGTGCAGTGCAATAAGGTGCAAGGTCACAACAAGGTAGATTGTGAGGTCATAGTCCATCTCATTGTATAAGGGAACCGTTCAATAGTCTTATCACAGTGGGGTAGAAGCTGTCCTTAAGTGTGGTGGTACGTGCCCTCAGGCACCTTTATCTTCCACCTGATGGAAGAGGAGAGAAGAGAGAATGTCCCGGGTGGGTGGGATCTTTGATTATGCTGGCTGCTACACCAAGACAATGAGAGGTAAAGACAGAGTCCAAGGAAGGAAGGCTGGTGTCCGTGATGCACTGGGCTGCGTCCACAACTCTCTGCAGTTTCTTGCGGTCCTGGGCAGAGCGGTTGCAGTACCAAGCTGTGATACATCCAGATAGGATGCTTTCAATGGTGCATCTGTAAAAGTTGGTGAGAGTCAAAGGGGAAAAACCAAATTTCTTTAGCCTCCTGAGGAAGTAGAGGCGCTGGTGAGCTTTCTTGGCTGTGGCATCTACGTGATTTCTGAAGAGAGAGTAACATTTTTTGCAACTTTTTTAACACTAATATAATTTTGCTTGTTCTAAAATAAATGGAAAAAAAATTTAGAAGTTCCATTGTGCACTGCTGCATTTATACACAAAGTAATAGAATTTTTGCAGAAACCAATCACTTAAGGCGATTGGGGGTTAACAATGTGATACCTGAATAATGAGTGACGACAAACCATGCAAATGAACCTCTGGACATTACTCACTTGACAATCTTTTGCATTTGCATGACTTGCAGATGGTACAGGCCACTCATGCAGCAATGGGTATTTATAATGTACAGCCTGCTTTAACATTGGTTAAGTGTGACTTAACAAACTTTACCCAGTTCATCACCTTGTAGGTCAGTGCCTTGTTCCTTCTGCAAATATTATCACTTTAAAAAAATTAACATATCACAACACACATCTACCCTGACACTTTACAGTAGGTCTTTTTATTCTTTATCTACTGTGATTGGATAACCTCCTGATTTCCTCCACTGTAACCACTATGCAAATTTAATGCATGTTTGGGATGCAGAACGAATTTGGGCCTATGTATTCCAGAAAAATCACACATGAATAGCTTACTAGTTTATAATAGTCTTAACAGTTTTCATGAGCAAATTAAATCCTCTTTGTGGGGAAATAATAAATTGTAATTTCTATCCTGGTAATCAAACACTCTTGCATTTTGTATGTAGGGCATTATTTGTTTTGTCTTTATGAATGTTGCTGCTGGTGTCGAGCAAATTAATAATTGCATTAAGCTCCAACTTCGCCGTGCAGAGACTTCTCATTAGAAGAAATTGATAACAAACTTATGCAGTTTTTAATCTTGTGTTACTGATGGATGCAGAAAGAAGTCAGAAAATAGTACTCTCAGCAGGAGAGCAACATGCATCATGAGGCTGATATAGTATTTATTACTCATACAAGTTCTTTTAAACCATGCATTGGATATGTGAATGCTTATTTATTTGACAAATCCAAGCTACTCGGTAGCTACTGATATGTTTATGCCAGAAATGTCCATATCTTCTCTGTTTAATCATGTCTGAAAAGTTGGCATTTCCTGATCTGCTGAATTTTTTCTTTGTGCTTTTTAAGTAAAGAAATACTTCATAAAGAATAACACATTTTGTATCCCTTTCATGCCATTGAAAAATGCTTTACAGCCAGTAAGAAAGTTTGGAAATCCAGTCACTGTTGTATTTTAAGAAATGAAGCAGTCAGTTTTCTGGTTGCAAGATGCTACAGTGCCCATGTGATAATGGCCAAAAACTATTTTAATATCTGAATTCCCCGAGCTGAATTCCCTAGTCCTAATGAAGTGTTTCAGCCCAAAACGTCAACTGTTCATTTCCCTCCATAGATGCTGCCTGATCTGCTGAGTTCCTCCATTTTGTGTGTGTTGCTCCAGATTTCCAGGATCTGCAGTCTCTCTTGTGTCTACACTAAAACCCAAGAAATGTAAACAAATCTTTGAAGATAGCAAGACATTAAGAATACTGTTAAAATGCTATTCAAGATTCTTGGAATTATAAATAGAAACAGAGCATAAAAAGGGTGGCAACCAGAGGATATTGGATACAAGGAAGATGCACAGAAAACAAAATTTGTGATGTGTATTCTTGTGTTTTGAAATGCATTGCATCGAAGGCTGGTGGAAACGTAATATCTTTCCAAAGCGAATTGAATAAAATTTTGAAAGAGGACATTTTGCAGGTTATGGGGAATGTGCGGGGCTGTGGAACTACCCAGAAAGCTTTTGCAAATGACACACATGCCATCTTTTTGAGCTATATCATTCTATGATTCTGTCCTTCTATGGTTCTAATCTAAGTGACTTAGAAAATGCTTGTAATAGAAGCCTGAGAATCTTTGACTTGAAACATTAACTGTGTTTTGCAGCTGATCTGAGAGTTTCCAGCATTTTCTATTTTTACTTTTAGCTGGAACACTTCACCAACTTTAACAGTGCTTTGGCAAAACAGTTGTTTATTTAGTTCCTAACTTTCTGCTTCAGATCCTGCCCTTGATCACGGCACAAATTTATTTAATGCCACCTGGGAATATCAAACTGCAGCTCACACTGGTAAAATTCATTTACTGGGCTTTAAGGCACATAGACAGAAGAGGGACACAGGTAAGTGGAGAGAGATTTTTCTTCCTTCAACAGCTATGCTGCTTGCTAGATATTCAGAGTGGAATCCAATAATGTTTATTTTAAAACTTTGGTTGTGGTCAGAAAGTATTTTTTTTCACAGGATGAATACCTTTAACCACACAGTGGCACAGTAATGTTATGATCGGAATGCCAATTTAAATATTACTCTTCAATTTAATATTCATTCACAAGATAGTGTGCTAAGAGAGAGCCTGGTTCCATGCATGTAAAATAACCAATGGTTAAGCCATTGAGCATCTTGGACAAATGCTGTCAGTCCAAACAACATAGCTTCTGAACATCTTTATGAGAAGCCAGCATCTTCACACTCAGTTGCTTCCTTCGGTTAATTGTATGTATTTCAGTTAGTTGTCCATAATTTCAACTGTATTAGATGTTTTAGAAAGATATTCTGAATACTCAAGACCCAAGAATAAGTCATCAAAGTTGTTACTACTTTAGCTCCTCTATTAGTTTAGTTAGTCAGTAACACCTATTAGATCAAGCCATCAGCAGGTAGATCCATACCTTGTGTTGAACTAACCGTTTATTTGAGTAGCAAGCAAGATAAGATCTGTTTTAGCAACAGTTTGTGTTTAACACCTTCAATTGAAAATCTACTACTTAAAAACAAAAGTCAATTTTATGTACATGGTGACAAATCTGGTAAATTATTGGCCAACCAATGGAAAGCTACTATATCTAAACGTAAGATTAATAAAATTCGTAAACCGGATGTGTTCTTATTTACTGTTCATTCAAGTGGATATAGGTTGAGGAAAGATGGAGTTACACAACCTGTCTGTACTCATTGCTAACATAACCATGTCCAAGCATAATCTATTTATCAGAAGGCTGAGATATGGATTGAACTGTAATTAGTGAGGAATCTTGAGGGGAGAAAATAATCCATTTCAAAAGTAGAAATTTTCTTTGCATCTAGTCTTCATGGCTAATCCAAAAAAACAAATTTTATTAATATCCATTATTGTTAATGCTATTCACTGATTTGTTACTTTTTAAGTAAGGAAGAGGCTTGGAACTGTTGAGGAATTTTAGAATATGAATTATATTACAAACCATTAGAACAAATATATATTTGTAATACAAATGAACTGCTTTTGTTCTGATGTTACAAAAGTGTTTGCTAATTGAAAGTAGTTGTGGTTGAACACTTAATAGGTATTGCTGTGTCATTTATTATTTAATAAATCATAGAGCCATTTGGTCCATTAAGTCCTTACTGGCTTCATGCAAGACCAATCCAGTTAGACCCATTCCCTTGCCTTCTTCCCAAAGCCCTGCTAATTCTTTCAAGTATTTATCTAGCTCCAATTTGAACACCACAATTAAATCTGTCTCCACTGCAATCTCCAATTCCAGACCCCAGCCTCTTTTGCAAATCGTTTTTGTATTATGTTCTTCTGTTCTTTGTCCTTCTGCCATTGAGCATAGTTTATCTACTCTGGCTGGACACTTCATGGTTTTTAATATCTGTATCAGTTCACATTTCAACCTCCTTTATTCCAGTCCGTCCATGTAACTAAAGTCCCTCGTTCCTGGAATTATTCTAATAGTTCTATACTGTACCTCTACAAAGCCTTCTAAAACACCTTCTTGAACACCCTTTAATTTGCTTATTACAATTTTAAAAAGTTGGTAAAAATTTAGTTACTGATAATGGATTGTTGAATATTTCATGTTTGTAACAGTGAAATGTAATAATTTGAACATTAGCAGACTGTGATTACTTCAACCATGCGGCGACTAGGAGAAGAACTGTTCCAAGGAACTATGAGCCGAACAGTGCAGGATAGCCCTTCAGAGTCTGTTGCAGAAGCCAAACCAAAAGCATCTGCTTTCTTCAGGAGCTCTAATCTTAATGTTCGATTTTTATCAGCTCTTAGTATCCTCAAAACAATAACACAAGGTGAGGAGATATTCATTTAATTTTATAACCAGGTAAGAGACCTACAAAACAGCACAGATCTGGCCTTGTTTCAGGTGGAATTGGAAGATTCTTACTCCAGAGACTAATCTGGGAAGCTTGGGGTCTCGCTTATTTTCTGCACGCAAGACTTGATAATAGCCTAAGTGAAATATTTAGAAAATGTTAGAAAAGATTTTCACAGTGCCCTAAATGTTTATACTTTAAAAGAGGACTAAACTGCATTCCTTCTGTGCTAGAGCTTTGCTTGACCAAGTCAATACTAATCACTACACTCATCTTCTCCCCCATAAGCTAGCTTATTCCCTCTGTTTCAAGAAGAATTTTTTCTTAAAGGTTTATTGGTTTCTGCAAAACTAATCCCAAGCTTAATGATGTCAACAACATGCTGTATATCTATATTTTTCCCAGCCTCTTTCCTCAGTAATAATTTTAAAACATCTTTCTGACCAACCCTTCCCCCATCCCACCAAAGGAATAGGAATTCTATTGCATAGTGCAAAGTTTTGTGCACCATTCATTGAAAATGATTGGGGGTTATTTGCACTATTCACAAAGTTTGTATAATTGTGTTGGAGCATCTGTGTGTATGATGCACTAACGCCTTGAGGTGCCTGAACATATGCAATCACATGCAAGCATGTTTCGGATGCCACTTCCATGAAACTAAATTGGTGTATGTGACCTCTGGACATCACTGGATCACAATCATGGATCAGAAGGAGGCTTTCACGTCAAAATGTGTGGCCAGCTTCATCAAAACTTAATGGGAGCCTGCCTGAGCAGGTCCAATGTTAGTGTTTGATGTTTAGCACCCACTATAGATCAGTCCTCTAAGTACTTATGTACTTGCTGCTGCCCTTTGCTGTGGCCCTCAAGATTGCCACCAGATCCTGGCACAATTTAGACCCTGACTCTCCCACCTTGCAACCAATTACAGCGCACCCCCCCCCCCCCCCCCCCCCACTTCCATCTCATCTGATGCCATGACTCAACCCTTGAGGTTTCACTTTGATTCATTCTCCACCTATTGCCCTTTGACTTCTGTTCATTGCCACTCCCCAACCTCTAACCTCCTGAAAGGAATGTGAATATTCATTGCACAATGCCAGTTGTGCATGGCCCCTTGGATTTTGCACTAACAGACCCTCACATAAAACCACCATGCAATGTTGGCATAATGTTCCATTCCTGATATGGGATAATTTCTAGGCCACAGTCTTTTTGCATTTACAATAATAAAACATTTGATAATTTTTAAATCCACTGCTCTATCCTGATAAATGTACATCAGATTTACTTCAAGGCTATAATGTTTTTTTTATTCAATGGGATATACAAAAGTGGCTGAACAAACATTTTACAGTGGTTTGATGTCTTTATTCTTGTCCTCTGCATCCATTAATGAACCCAAAATGTTGTAGGCCTTTTATTTAATGGCTTTATCTATCTGCATTCCCATCTTCAACATTATAATTACCTGCATAAATATAGCTCACTTAAGTTAATTAAATACCTCAAACTACCTGGACTCCTTACCTAAAAAAGGATATACTTGCAGCGACTTACTATTTGATTTCTGGAATGCATTTTTGTCCTATGTGGAAATTCAACAGACTGGGCCTGCATTCTAGAGTTATGAATGAGGTCATCACCCTGAAACATACAAAATTCCTGCAGGTCTTGACAGGGTTGATGCAGGAATGAGGTTTGTCCTGGCTGCGATGTCTAGCACTAGACAGTATCAGACGGGTAGGCGTTTTGGGACTGAGATGATAAGAAACTTATTCACCCTGAGGGCTGTGAATCTTTGGAATTCATTATCCAACAGAAGTGTGGAGGCTCAGTCACCCAGTATATGCAAGACAGAGATTGATAGATTTTGTGCATATTTTATAGAAAATCTTAAGGGGAGCATGAGATACAATCATAGAGAGGTGATGACCTCGCACATAATGATGGGAAATTGTGAGAGAGTACTATTGCGGATAGTGTGACTAAACACCTTGAAAATTGAGTTTGATCAAGCATGAACTTTTACATCCCTAATAACCTAAATGACTTTTTGTTTTGAAGAGGTCATTAAAGTCGTGGATGTTCCCTTGCCTATTAATGTTCTTTTATGGATTTCCAGAAGGAATTGTACTGACCCTCACATGAGACTATTAGCCAAAGTTGAAGCTGATGGGATTGAAGGCAATTTATTAACATGGCTGGAAAATCAGCTAAGTAGCAGGAGACAATTAATTTGGAAGCTTAAGAGGGAAGTAGGAACAAAGAGTAGATGGAAAGAAGCTATTTTCAGTGGCCAAGGAATTTAGAACTTGACAATGTTTTAAAAAAAATTTAATCAGACTTTTCAGGATTCCATTTAGAAAACACTTCTACATGAAGAAGACAGTAGACATTTGGAATACTCCTGCATATAACCTTTGATGCAGTTTGTTATTTCTGAAACTGAATCTGAACATTTTGTAAACTAGAGTTATGAAGAGATTGGAGAAAAACTTGTTTGGAATCATAACATCATTAAAGCATAGGAGGAGATCACTTGGTTCAACGAGTCTACACTGGCTCCATGTACAACGTTCCAGCTAATCCTATTTCCTTGCAGACATGCAAGTTATTTTCCCTCGAATGCTGATCCATTTCTCTCGTGTGATCCTAATTTTTTCTGATTCTGTTTCGATCACTCCTGCTAGTAGTGAGTTCTAGATCATAACTTCTCTATTAACAAAAAAAAACAAATCCATTTCTGTGAATATTTTGCCCATCACGTTAACTCTGCAACCCTATGTCCTTCAACCAACCATTAAAGTCGATGGCATCTTTCTCTTTATCCCAGCTTAAACATGTCATGATCTTCTAAACATTTGTTAGATTGCCTCTCAATTTTAGTGGCTCCAAGGAGAACCAACTCCATCTTTTGTGCCACCTTGTAGGTGAACTCGTAATTCAGAGGTGAAAATGCTACAAACTGGGCCAAACTAAGGAACTTTTGGTATATTGTTTTGCTTGTCTTTATTTCTTACAATGAACGTGATACTAAGACTTTTATCTCATTGGCTTCTCATTAACAGTGGATTATTTGGCTCAAGTTTTCGACATCCTTCTTGCTGACCTGAACACAGATGAAGGCAAGGCTTTATTCTTGGAGTATCAGGCTCTGCAGGTTATTCTATGTTACCTGAAACCCTCAAGTAAAAATCTACTGTGCAGTGCTGTTGACATTATTCTGCAAATGACAATGGAATCAAGTAAGTATCTTTGTACATTAGAACTTCACGGATAAAAGAATCTGAACATTAATCCATTAATTAACAGTGAATGAGTTTCAGCTGAAATTTTTTTTGGCTGAATTTTACCTAAAGTGCAAAGTATCCAGGATTTTGTTTTAGTGATACATGAATATGGAAATGTGGCATAATTTGGTATATAAAACACATTCTTTTTAAATAACCTTTTAAAATATCTGGAATTAGTAAGTTCTTGTAGTAAATATTGTCCATGTGCATGTGTCCGTGATCCTATTGTCTAATTCTTAAGCGTGAAATTAGGAGTTCAAAATGTTAATTTTTTAAATTTGATGCTTTATTAATCAGTAAAGTTTACATAATGTGTTCATGAACTAAATTTAGATTTGAATATGATTAAGAGAAAACCATTATTCAATTCTAGCTGGTTAGCCAAATACCTTTGATAGAGTACCATGTAATTTTTTTACTACCAATTTAAAGTCAATGTGATTAAGGGGACAGTTGCAGCTTTGATGTGTAGATTGCAAGTATAGAATACGTATACTATAAGCAGGAAATGCTGGAAACACTCAGCAGCATCTGTTAAAGAGAAACGGTTTGAGGGTTGAAAATTCTTTGCTGGATGGTTTGAACGTATCTGATCTTGGATGGATCTGAATTGAGAAGGATGGAATTTCATTTGGGTTCCATGTAAGATGAATTGGACCCATAGACATTTGCTGAGGAAGGACGTGGTTGTGGATACAAGTTTTGTTCATCACCTTATCGAAGACTAGAAGGTAAACTCAGGGTAAACAAAAGATATGAGATGAATGCAAATCACATCAAATAGAGAAGTTAAGCTTCTTCATGGTTAACATTTCTAGAAGTGGCAGTGAATTGAATAGTAGTTGAAAATCAAACTGCTGATACTGGAAATCTGAAATAAAAATAGAAAATCCTGGAAACACTCAGCAGGTCAGGCTGCATCTTTGGAAAGAGAAATTGAATTAACATTTTATGTTAAAGTATTGACACATAATTGGGTAAGGGACATATGGTAGGGAGTCGTAGTTGTCATGGTGGCCTTAGTAACAGCACTGAAGTTCTGGTTTAGGAGTTAAAATCTGGCATGGCTGTGTGAATGTTGTCATATTCTGGAGAATATTTAATTTACAGTTTGTGCACTGTGTATGATCAAAGACTTGCACAGATATGGTTGGGAGTCATCAAGCGTGTTGTGAGATAAATGCCAGGGAATTTCTGCATTAAATCTAATGCAATATGTTGAATTGGCACTCACCATGTACTGTTTGTTTTTTGGGCTTTACAAGGATTGACACCATATTGTTAATTTTAACAAGATTTAGTGTGAATCTAGAAGGATTTGTGGGACTTTAGATGATGGTGAAGGGCAATGTTGAGGTCTTGGTGAATGTTTTTCTTAAATGGTTGGACTTCTCTTAGGGTTGCTGTTTTAAGCGTGTTGGGTTGATATGTGATGGTGCAAGTAGCCAAGGTGTTAGAGCTTACTTGAGAGTTCCAGTGATCAGTTGGGTGTCAAAAGTCAAGTCTAACTTTTTCCATTCCAGTACTCATCTATTAGCAGACTCGGCAACATAGTATGCAGGAGCTAACATTAATGTCAGGATTGATGCTGAACTTGGCTATATTTTTGCAACATATGTTTATATATGGCGCACACCTTGGAAATATGATACTTCGAGGAGATTGTAGACACAACTGCCACTATACCTGATCCTAATCAAGTATAAAATTCAGGACTCCCTTGGTTAAGTACACTTACTCACTGAGCTGTTCAGCTTTAGTAAAGTTGATTGCTGTTCCAAATTGTTTTATATTATTTGTACTAGAATTCTCGTAAGAAAAAAGCATGCTGCGGAACCTGTTTCCTTCCATTAAATCATAATTTTAGAGTTTTGAAAATATTATTTTGAATCCCTATTTAATGTGGTATGAATAAACAACAGAAAAACACAAGTGATAGCACTGTAGGCATTCAGCTCATCATGTCTGCTCTGTCTTTGACGGCGATCATGGCTGACCCCTTACTTTGAGACTCTGACCACTGGTTATAGACACCTGGTCAGGAGAAACATTATCTCTGCATTTGCCCTTTCAAGCCTGTAGGAACTTTATACATATCAATGAGATCACTGCTCGTTTTTCTAAACTTTGTTCATCGAACAGAGCCCCCCATCCCAGAAATCCAAGCGTTCAATGAGGGGACACTTAGCAAGGTAAAGAGATGGATGGATGCATCCTTACTCATACTCAACACTCCTACCAATGAAGGCAAGCATTCCATATGCTGCCTTTATCACCTTATGCACTTGCGTAGCCACTTTCAGTGAACTATGGTCTTGGACCCCAAGATCCCTCTGTACTTCAATGCGATTAAGGGGCCAACCATTAACTGTATACTTTCTCCTTTTATTTGACCTCCCAAACTGCAACGCCTCACACTTGCCCAGATTAAACTCCATCTGCCACTTCTTTGCCCATATCTGTAACTGATCTATATCCCGCTGTATTCTTTGATAGTCCTTTTATACTGTCCACAACTCCACCAATCTCGGTGTCATCTGGAAACTTGCTAATGCACCCATCTACATTTTCATCTAAGTCATTGATCTATATCCACAAACAAGAGGTCCCAGTACCGATCCTTGCAGAACACCACTGGTCACAGACCCCCAGCCAGAATAACAGCCTTCCACCCCTACTCTGTCTTCTATGGGCAAGCTAGTTCCAAATGCAAACTTGTAATTCACTCTGGATCCCATGCATCTTTATCTTCTAAATCAACCTACCATGAGGGACCTTATCAAATGCCTTACTAAAGTCCATGTAGATAACATCCACTACCTTATCCTCCTCAAGCACCTTTTGTCACCTGCTCAAAAAGAAACAATCAAGTTGTAAGGCATGACCTGCCCCGCACAAAGCCATGCTAACTCTCCCTAAGCAGACCACTCCTTTCCAAGTGCGTATAAATCCTATCCCTAAGCACCCTCTCCATTATCTTAAAACTTAATGAGTTGTGGTCACTATTCCCAAAGTGTTCACCCACTATCTGGTCTGTCACCTGACCTGGCTCATTTCTCACAACCAGGTCCAATATGTTTTCTCCTCTAGTTGGACTCTCCACATACTGTTTCGAGAACCCCTATTGGATGCACTGAAGAAATTCTACCCCATCTAAGCTTCTTGTATTGAGAAAGTTCCAGTCAATACTGGGGAAGTTAAAGTCCCCCACAATGACAATCCTGTTGTTTCTGTACCTTTCCATAATCTGTCTACATATCTGTTCCTCACCTCTTAGTGGCTATTCGGGGGCATAATCCCATCAGTGTAATTGCACCTTTCTTATTTTTTGAGCTCCACCCAAATTGCCTCTGTATGAGCCCTCTGAGTGCTGCTGTGAAATTCTCCCTTATCAGTAGTGCAACCCTCCACCTCTTTTTACCCCTCTCTCTATAACATCTAAAACAATGAAACCCAGGAATGTTGAGCTGCCAGTCCTGTCCCTCACGCAACTCGGTCTCTGTAATGGCAACAACATCATAATTCCATGTGCTGATCCAGGCTCTAAGTTCATCCTCCTTACCCTTAATAGTCCTAGTGTTGAAATAAACACATTTCAGCCCATCAGTCCCACCATAGTTATTAGCCTGTCCCTTGCTGTCTTTCCTTTCAGTCTTCCTTGTCATACTATCTTTCTTGCCCTCAACCCTATGACCTGTTGCTGTGCTGCTGTGGTTCCCATCCCCCTACCACTCTAGTATATAATCTCCCTGCCACTCTGTACATTCATATTAATTTTCTAGATCTTCATATACAAGGACATACCAGACCTTCTGGAGACCAACTGTTTCTAATCTTTGATCATTTTAGAGACCATTTGCTTTTCTATTTCTTTTCAAAGTGGATTGCTCACATTTTTCCATATTCCATCTGCCATATCCTTGCCAATTCACTTAGCCCATATATAACCTGTTGTAGCCTTTATGCATCCTCCACACAACTGGCATTGCCACCCAACTTCATCATTAGTGAATTTGAATGTATTACTGTTGTTCTTTGCATCCAATTCACATTAACTCAATTATTTACTGTATCATTAAATAGAATAACATTTTGCTTTGTGTTAAATGATCAACTTTATAAAAGGTGCAAAGTACAAAACATTTTGCAGAGTTACACAGTAGAAAATCTGCATATCTTGTAAAGTTCAGAATTATTGCTTTCTAAAAGTGTAGAATGAAATAAGCATGCCATGTTACTGTGTGCCATGTTTTGTTCCTATTTTTGTGCAGGATATTTACAGAATTTCCTCGAGGCATGCAGCAATGAGTCTTGGTTTCGTACTTGTTCCATGCTCCTGAAAAGCTCTAAACTGGAGATACAAATACTAGAGAAACTCAGCATCATCCTACAGAAACTTTCTAAAATAAAGTATGAAAAGTTGTATCACGCTGAAGTAACTGAAATGTCGATGTTGTACAAGTATAGTTTCAAATTTTAATATGTAATTTTAGCTATTATTTTAGATGGATTTTGTTCATAATTGTAGTTGCCATATTTCTGATTCCCTGGCACTATTAAAATTATATCCTGGAAGGTGGATTTTATCTTGGAGGTCCTCCCTCACATACATGCCTACATACACTATGTTGAAATATTTAGGTACATTGTGCACTAAATTTGCTAGCCCTGAAAGAGAATTTCCATGCAAACTTAATATGTGCATATTGAAAGGAATGTAGATAATGCTTAATGCTGCTTGCTCACTTCCAGCATTGCAGTGTCCAGTCTGTGCTAACTGGCTGGATGGAACAGCAGGAAATTGATTTCATGAGTGGTGAGCACTTGTTAAAGCTATTTTGCTCTGCTTACAGCTAGATCACACCTCTACAGAGATATCTTACGGTTGGAACAGCTGCTGTTAGACACTTTTCAAATTAAGCTGCTTTGTGAATGTGAAGTATTGGACAATGTGAGAGAGACAAAGTGTCAAAGTTTTCAGATGTTGGGCAGTGGGAGTGGATAACCCTGGAGTTTAATGCCTTGAATATGGGAGCAGAGGAGTGTGTGTATATTAAGCATGAGCCCTGCCTGAGAGAGATTACAGGTAGGTGAATAATGGTGATGCAAAGGATGGTCTCTGGAAATTATTTGTGCAGTTAGTTGGATATTTAATTAGAAGATGCATATTCAGTGTCCTTGACCACTCATGAGAATATTGAACACCTTACCTTAAAGTTCAATTTAAGTTATCTAAACTCTCAGCAATAAAGTGTAATATGGGTGAACAGAGAAACTAACTTAAATGTTTGCTTTTTCTTTACAGGAATAATAAGAAATTATTTGAACTGTTTGCAATCCACATCCTGGTTCAAGAGTTGCACAGGACAATGGATCCAGAGCACGCATTTCTGACTCAAAATCTTCAGTCTATTTTGTTTAACCTGGGCATAACTAAAGGCACTGCATAGCCAGCAGTCTGGGCAACAGCCATTCAGATCAGTGAACATCAAACCATATAGACTAAGAAACTCGGTACTATTATTTGTACTGTTATCATCACTGGTAAGCTTTCTGTTTACTTGAGATATAGTAATGTGTCATATTTTAACAGAATATGTTTGTGTGCATATTTTTAATGAAACCCAAATAAATTGGGGGGACAAAATACTTACTTCCATGTAATTGAGATTTTTACCTCTAAGGAATTGAGACAGAGTTCCTATAAAAAGGTTGTTAATATTCATAATCTCTTATTTAGAAGATTGTGGCTCTGCTTCTCATCAGGACTGACACCCTGTAGAAAATTGAGAGAAGTTGCAATCTTTTTAATGGGACGTTAGTACTTTCTGTCAGTTCACTCTTTCTGCATATTTTCAAATGCCTCTCCCTTAACAAATACCACCAAAAAGGATATAGCACCATGCTTTTGTTCTTCATGCAATCCAATTTAAAAGAAAAATAGAACAAAATTGAATACAGCGGCCTTGCACAAAATTCACTTTTTATTTCAGGTCATCAGTATGTCTCCACATGCTAACATGCTAAAGAGCCTGCACATGCAGAGAGACAGCTAGTGCATGCCTTGATGGCATACTTAATTGTCACTCGTATTTGCATGGCTCACACAGTCCATGGGCCACTCATGCAAAAGCAGACTTTGAAAGCACCTGAGAAGCCTGTTTTGTGTCCTTACCTGATCAGGTCTCAGGCCTTTGCTGGGAACTCAGTCCAATACCTTATAGATTTTCTTTCAGGTAGGTATTTGGCTGAGTGTCTGTGGACAAACCTCTCCCTTCCACCCCAGTCCATCCCCAACCACTAGGAACACCCTCCCCCCCCCCCCCCCCCCAAGCTTGCACCCACACCCCATACATTGATCTCGTGCATGGACTACTAACCACCTATTCTTTTACATGCTCCACAAGGCCCCAGACCACCACTGTCATTACTACTCCTACCCAGGGCAAGTCCCCAGCAGCTTACTTCCCCCAATCCCTCTACCCATCAAGTGGCCCTGACTACTCCAATCCATTGTACTGCTGACTTTGGTTGTGCTGGATTTGCAGATTTTCTGAACAGTTGGATATCACTTGTATTACCCCAATACTTGGGGTAATGTTACTCATATGAACCCCATGTTGGGGTAATGTGAGCAACTTCATTCTGTTTCTATAAGTTACACTGTTATGGAATCATTTTTCCAGTGAACCCAGTGATGTCCAATTTGTAAGTAAGTTTCAGCGTGTCCACACTCTGGGCCCACTTTCATCCACACACCCACATGCATTCCAGACCCCAGCTCCAGCCACAAACCAACTCCTGTTCCTGACCCTGGTATTCCCAATCGTGATCCCGGATCTGGCCATATATCTCGTGAGTATGTCCAAACAGTCAGATACTGGATTATTAGAATTTTACTTGTCTTCACTTATATCTACCACAAGCTAATAGTTAACCAAATAACTCCAATATTGTGGAAAATAAAATCCTATTTGTGTTGGGCTACTCTAAACTACTGTACCAAAACATTGCTTAGAATTTAACAAGATTAGGAGCAAAAGATGAAATCAGAGCAATACTTGTATGGGTTTTGTAAAACAATCTACAGGGCTATATTTTATTGAAGGTTTCTGTGAATGTAATAGTAAGGCCACCTTCATCATTAGGGTGCTTATCAATGTTTGTGTGGCTGCTGAATCAAACAACTGAGTGTTTAACTCTACACTCTGTCTTAATTATCCAGTGACTTATTATCCATGGATTTGCGTACTCATGAGGTTGGCCTAGGTGTCACTTCATATTTTTTTCCGAAGCACCAGAAGTCTAGAATGTATACCTCCTACTTGCAAGATTGTGGGCTGGAGCTGAGGTCCAGAAAGTGAGTGGGGCATGTGGTCAGAGCTGGCATTTGAAATGCTAGTATGTTTGGCTTGATTTGACAAACTGAAACTTACTTGCATAGAAGTTGTTATACTACACAGGGGTCATTGCCTTCAGCCTTAATGGTATCCACATTTTATTTGTTATATGTAGGAAGTCTGTGCCCCTATCCCTCATGAATAACAAAGACTCAGTAACAAGGAGCTTGGTAACTGTACAGAGGTAGATGGATAGTGCAAGTCAATCCTTCATGACTAGATATTCAGTTCCTTTCTTCTTAAGTTAAAGCACTGAATTTTGGAATCATCTTTGCCATTGGCAGTTTGTACAGTACCTGTAGATCACTGTCTTTTGAAGAAAGGTACTGCTCAGAACTTGTCACAGTATTTTAAATATAGGTTAGTCAATTAGCTGTTGGACTAAAAACTAGTTTTAACTATTTCTTCAGATTCACTGGCCCCTGCCACCCCATCTTCATTATGGATGTCCAGTCTTTAGACACCTCCACCTGGCTCCATTTGCCTTTTGTCCTTGTCTGCTTCCACCTGCCTGTCTCCCAACTACACTCCTCCCTCTCCCTCACTTGGCTTCATCTGCCCATCATCCTTCACCCCTCCTCAGTCCACCTACCACCCAACAGATCCCTGTCTCACCCCTCCCTCTCCTCTTTATACCGGCTCTCTACTGAAAGACCTGATGCAGGTTCACATTCTGAAGCATCAACAAATCTATTTTTGCTAATATCCTCACATTGACCTGAAGCCAAGAATACTAGGCAATCATCACTGGGAAGGATATTAAGGCTCAGCCATTATTTTCAAATCTCTTGATCACTACAAGAATCTTCCTATGCTGTGCTGTAACTAAAGTACATTTTGAACATTGAGAGAGTTTATTTTTAAAAAATAACATTACTACCATTATAAGAACTTCATTGACATTAGCATTTTTGTGCACCATGTCATTGCATGGATTTTATTGGCTATGTCAGTTTGGATCATAAACAGTCAATAAATTGAATTTGCATTGTAATTTTTGTTTCATGGTACAAATTGTGAATAAATTATACATAGTTTATTTCTAGATAAACATGAAACCACTCTTGAGAATACCTGTTTACATGGTTTATTGGAGACCAGCACAGCAGCTTTTCAAAGCTTGTGTTTTTTTTCCAATTTCAAAAAGCAATTGGTGATAAGTAGGGGGAAAATATCTGATTGAATCTTAATGACCAAAACAAAAACAATAGAAATTGCCATCATGTTCTTAAATATATATATATTTATCTTTAATACTAGATTAGTTAAGTCTTCTATTTATTTTAAAAATAGCCTTATAATTGTCTAAATGTTTTGGCTTTAAAATTAACCAAGATTTATGGGTTTGTCATACTCATTTTTAATTAAAATTTTCTCTGCTAACGGTTCAGTTAGTGGGGTGTGTCATAATATTTCAGACTGTGTGGTCCACCAAGAGTTAACAATAGTGGATCTAACGATTTTAAACAAGGTCTTAATATGTTGATACTGCATGAAAATCTACATTATTAAATGTTTATCATAAAGTTGCATTATAGGTTAGTGCTTTCACCCTGATGCCAGCTTGTTGGATTTGGTCAATACAAATATAAAATTGTATTACAGCAATGTACTGCTAAATATTTAAGATATTTTAATAAAGGGTAATGCAAAGTATTATTAAACAGCATATTCCTAAGGGCTTTCCTCGCAGTGATGTAAGGTAACAATTTATTTACATGTACAAGGGTAATAACACTTAGCAAATTGTATTTAGTAATCTCACATCAGAGATGGAATTTATGCCATTTTAATTGAGATTTTCATTGTCAATATTATGCTAAAGAAAACTTAATGTAATATTTTGGTAATCATTAACACAAACTGAATTTTAAAGTAATTTAGAAAACTTCAGAAGGGTAGATGTAAATAAATAAGTATGATTCCAACAGCTGTTTCACAAGTTGACCATATTGCTATAATCAGGAAGTCCTGGATCAAGTCTTATTATTTAGTCCTTTCCCAACATTGCATCAGCTTCCGCTTTACTGGCAGGGAAATATCATTAGAAAGAAAGTCATGGTTAACAGATCATTGAAGATGATGTTTTTGGAGCAATTTAGCTAAGTGTCATTTCCATTCTTCTTTTGGCATTTCATGGTTTCACTTAATTTTCCTTTCATTTGGTGCACTATAAAAAGAACAATTGAATCTGTACTTTTTGATACTCTACAGCATTGTTTTCAAATTGCATTTGACCTAAAATTAATTCCCTAATGAGATGTCTCATGAGAACACCATCAGCAAGAACATAAGTCAGGCTCCTGAATAAGAATTAAATTTAAATAGAAAACTTTGTGTAGAATTTTGTTTTGCTGGTCCTAGGACTCCTGGTAGAATGTAACAAATGATGTATTTTTGGTTTACACATAATATTTCATGTTATTTATGCCACTGTCTACAAAATTTGGACATTTGGGTGAGATAGCAGGATTGGTGATTGGGTCTACCTTGTGTATACTCTAGAACATCCACACACAAGGCTTCCACAGCATCCATCCTTTCAATATGCACAAGTCTTGTCAACAGATCGGGGATGCTGTAACCTGCTGTGCTTATACGATCAAAGAGTTGCATTCCATCTGTCATTCCACCTATTTCATCCCTTTTCAGTCCAAAGCTCTCTGCCAGATGGCGCCATGTCTTTACAATAGCTTTATCTGTACTATAGGTAGAACTCAACATTCTGCTGGTTTTCTCAAGGCAGTCAAATGGCAGTTCTGTAGGGCTGAGTCCTGTAAATATAAATTAAAATAATTCAAACCAAAATAACCTACTGGAAAACTTCCAAAACTAAGATGTACAGTAATGTTCCATCATCTGCTGCTCCATCTGAAACCACCGTCTTCTGGTATCTTTTAGATTAGTAATAATGTGTCAGACCATCTAAAGTTATCTAATGTTCCACAAAATTAAATAGCAAAATTCTTATGTACTTATGTTTTGTGTGAGGTTTTCAGGAATAAATTCCCTACATACTGCACCCAAGAAATGTTCTTAATTGTAACGAGGACCAACGAGTTTGCACTTCTCAACAAGGATCTAGCAAAATTTGCATTGGATGACCAATGAAGCATCCACAATATTGACTGTGAATTTACATAATATAAAGTGCCACAAATTTAATGAGAAAATGAAATGCTATTTTTTTCTGTTATCGTAAATCCCTGAATGATAAAATAAAACAAATTGCAAATATGGAGCATTTAAAATAGCATATATCTGTACATTGTGATATCAGAGGTTATGATTACCTGTTTCTCTTAATTAATGTTAACAAGATTCAACTGTGTTGCATTTTAAGTGATTTTTTTGGGGTAATTAAATGAAATAAAGTCTGTGCTTTAATATTCTATTATATGGTAGCATTGAGTTGAAAAAAAAGTCTACAAAATTCAAGATAATTTCTGCCTTAAAGTTCTGCAAATATATTTCAGATATTACCTTCTGTGAAACTGCACACTTTCTTGCATAATTCAAGTATCTTTTCCCTCCGTGACTGCATCTGGAAAAATAAAGCCCATTTACAATTGAAAGAATCCACATTTGGGGAAAATAAAACACATAATGAGAGAGTGGATCGCTGTATAGATTTACCATCAGTCTTGAGAGATGAATAAAAAGCAATATAATATGAAGTTTGTCCTGCAGAGTTTGTAATGCATTTAGTGACATCTGCATTCCTTTTGTATATGTGATCTTGGGTAGAATATACACTAACAATGTATGACAGTGGTGCAAAGGAGGAAACCAGATGTATATATGGTATTCTTTACATGACAAAAGACTGTAATGGAAGTTTTGAAGATCCTTGGAGGAAGAGGTAAATTGAATGATATGTTGGAGATGATCAGAAACTCTCAAGCTGAGACAGACTTGAGCTATAAAACATTGCGTACAGTTAATTACTGACAAACTGGCTATTTTTAGATGAAACTACTTTATGCAGAGTATGGTGAGCATAGTACCTTGAAGTTATTAAAAATTCTATATTAAAACTTTTTTACTCAGTGAATAGATTTCTGAAGTTATATCATCTTCCTGTTTATACACACATGAATAATGAATCTTTAACTAGTGCACCTTCATAAATATTCTGATTTTTAAGACTCTTAGAAAATGCCTTACGTTTGGAAAGCATCTTATTGTACTACAAAAGTGTGAAACAATGACTAATTAATTAGGTCAAAAAAACCAAAATTAGATAGAGTAATTGATTTGTTTTTGTGACTTTAGTTGATAGACATTGCCCAGAATATCAGGAGAACTTTTACTGTAACAACTGCAATAGATCAAGTTGATGGCCCCATGAACATTTATACAAGTAAATAGGTACAGGTGATAATAAAATTCTGTTCACATGATCCCAGGATGTGGGCAAAGTTTATGTTTAAGAAAAAATAACCAGTCAAACTGAATTCTTTGACCATAGGATATTTGAAATCTGCCTGAATTGGCAGAAAATTCTTTGACTTGTAACTCCCACCTGCAGGACGACACTTCTGATAACATCAGAACTGCTTGAAATTGACAATATGGCAAGAAACATATAGCTGACTTTATCACTAAACAATATACTAATAGAACAGAGCTGACAATAATTAACTGCCAAACAGGCAACAAACAAAATATGGAATTGCAACAGTATGGTAACCTAGTATTTGTGTTGGTGGGTTTGTAATCAGAGGCCTGGGTTTTTAATCCAATAATCTAGGAGAATGAGAGTTCAGATGGCAGTCTGAGAATTTTGATTCAATTTAAAGTTAATTTTTTTCTTCTTTTTAAATTGTTAAAGCTGCCATAAACGTGCAACTACTTTATTTATTACACCTCTGGAATGGAAGCCAGCTGCTTTACCCAGTCTGAGCCATCGGTCTCTTTCATCCCACAGTGTAGTTGGCCTCTTTGGTAGAGCAAGCCACATAGTTGTATCGAATTGCTATTACAAGGAATGTGAGGAATTATCTACTTTGCCTGTATTGCTGGGAGTTTTTACATCTACCTGGGAGAGCAGATGTGGCCATAATTCTTTGCTTCGTCCAAATGACTGCCTTGTAGTGCTGAAAAGTCGGGTTGGATTTGTGTGCACAAATCACATTTATTTCCTCAGGATGTAGAAAGCCACACAGCCAACTAAGTTAGATTCAGATTAGTTTATCATCATGCACATCAGGGTGCTTGTGTGAAGCTCCCAGAGTAAACAGTATACATGGCATAATAAAAACAATAAATAGTGATGAACACAAAACCACAGAATGGTGCAAAGGTAGTAGTGTAATCAGTAGTGCAAAAAGAAATGCTAAAGTGACAATAATAGGAAAACCAACAGTGGTAGAAATGCCTGTTTGCAGGGCAATCCCGTCAATTCCATTCCCTTACTTTTAACCCTTTTTTTCCCACATAAACACACAGTTCCCCCCTCTCACTCAGATTCTTCTACCACCCACCTAAACTAGGGGAGAGTTACATAGTCAATTCACCCACTAATATGTACATCTTTGGAACGTGGGAGGAAACCAGAACACCCAGACGAAACCTGTGCAGTCACATGGAGAACATGGTAGCTGCACTGAAGATCAGAATCAGACCCAGCTCACACCTTTTTAGGATCAGCAGGAGCAGGATCAATGCTATTTCTGATAGTGGGTGTAGTTAAGGTAAGACCAGTAGCCTGACTGCTATAATCTTAGGATCTGAGAATATTATGCACTAGTTTAGAGACCTATCACTTTTTAATTTGAGTTGAAAGTCTTACCCCAGTTGCTTTGTTGTTTGTTGATTTATCTCTAGTTAAAGGAACCAATGACAGGAGGCATAAATCAGACATCCCCCGCTTATCTAATGCAGCCTCTTCATCGCTATCCATACTCCGACTCAAAAGTTGCTCATTTTCTGAGGAAGCATCATTTTCACTGAGGATAAAAACATCTCATCAACATGAATACATCAGGAATTTACATGCAAAAACTAATTTACATTAAGATTTATTACTCTAAAATATCTTGTCATTCTGCAATTCCATGGAGAAGTTAAACACTAAAACACAATTATCTGAATCTAACCAGCCCTGATATTTACCCAAGTGCTAATAAAAGTAGTGTAGTCAAGACTAAAATATCAGAATTCTTCAAAGTAGAATCAAATGTGATGATGAGTTATTGCACCAGAGGACCAAGTTTAAATTTGCCAAATGAACTTTTCTTATCATTTACTCATTTTATCAGTTTGCTTCTAAGGAAATCAGAAATAGGTTCCACTCCCATAATTTTCAATCTCTCTCATGTTGAGCACTCTCTGTAAAGTGAACATCAGTTCTGGTCCCTCTGTACCTATTTCATAGGAATATGTAATACAATAAAATATTCAAAACACTTATAAAATGATAATGGTTGCTTCAACTACAACTCGATAATGCAGGCTGGGTACTTCCTGTGATCAAGAGTCATTGACACTTTGTCTGGCTAAACATTAATAAACTGATTTCTCTGATTAAAAGGGAATTGATAATACTTGCACAATTTACTTTGTAGGATTTGTACTGCACTTCATCTGCCAGAAACACTATTTGGATGTTGGCAGCCAGTAAGTAAAAGTTCAGTGGGTGACCATTGTGAATGGACTGCTCTTCTTGTACAGGGGCCCAGGAAGAAAGCTGGAGAAGTACCCAAATCTTTGTTTCAGTTTGGAATTGGAGACCTGCACTATACTGTACTCTGGAAACGAGTACAACTGAAAAGGGGATAAAACATTTCACATGAAAATTATGAGCACTACAGCTTTTCAATTTTAATCTAAGTAGTATTGAGAATATGATCTCACATTTCAAGTCATTGCCAATTCAGGGAAATACAAAACTCTGGTTAGAACACACTTAGGGTACTGTGCCCAGTTCTGGTCGCCTCATTATAGGAAGGATGTGGAAGCATCGGAAAGGGTGCAGAGGAGATTTACCAGGATGCTGTCTGGTTTGGAGAGTATGCATTATGAGGAGAGACTAAGGGAGCTAAGGCTTTACTCTTTGGAGAGGAGGAGGATGAGGGGAGACATGACAGAGGTATACAAAATATTAAGAGGAATAGATAGAGTGAACAGCCAGCGCCTCTTTCCCAGGGCACCAATGCTCAATACAAGAGGGCATGGCTTTAAAGTAATGGGTGGGAAGTTCAAGGGAGATATCAGGGAGGTTTTTTTTTACACAGAGAGTGGTTGGTGCATGGAATGCGCTGCCTGGGGTGGTGGTGGAGGCAGGTACATTGGTCAAGTTCAAGAGATTGTTAGATAAGCATATGGAGGAATTTAAAATAGGGGGATATGTGGGAGGAAGGGATTAGATAGTTTTAGGCATGGTTTAAAGGTTGGCGCAACATGGTGGACCGAAGGGCCTGTATTGTTCTATGGTTTTAAAATTGTTTTCTACTTCCATGTTTTTTTAATCATGACAAATAGAAACAGGTATATGTCATTCAGCCCTTCACTTCTACTCCGTCAATCTTCTATTGCAGCACCACTCTTCTGTATTCCCTTGATTCCCTTCATAGCCAAAAATCTATTGATCTCTGTTTTGTCAGTATATTTGGTGACAGGGCCTTCACAGCCCCCTAGTGTACAGAATTTCTTGTGGGTGAAGAAGTTTCTTCCTGTTTCAATCCTGAATGGCCAGCCCTCATGTTGAGACTGTGAGCCCTGGTTTTAAACCATCCTTACTATCCAAACTATCAAGCCCTACATAAAAATCTGCATCTTTCAATAAGATCACCTCTCTTCTAAACTCTAGAGTATGGACCCACTTTGCTTAATTTCATGTCAGAACATTTCCTCCAAGTGAGAAATCAATTTTGTCAGCACTGTTACACTCCTATTGCAAAGTGCACTCTTCCTTAATTAGAGAGACCAGATCTTGACTCTTGTACTTGTATCCTTTTGCAATAAAGTGCAGCATTCGCCTTCCCAATTGCTTGCTGTACCTGGACTTTAATTTTGTGATCTATGTACAAGGACACCAATGTCCTTCTCAATAACTCATTGTAATTCACACTTAAAATAAAAAATCTGCTTTTCTACCAAAGTGGATCACTTGCTATTTTTCCAAATTATATTCTATTTGCCTTGTCCTTAACAATTCACGTAACCTATTTGTATTCCCCTAAAGGTTCTCTGCATCCTCCTCACAGCAACTTTGTATCATCAGCAAATATGGATATATTACACTCGGTGCCCTCATCTAAATCACTGATAGAGATTGTGAACAGCTGGGGTCCCAGAACCGATCCCTAGTCACAGCAAAAAAATAACCTATTTAATCCTGCTCTTGATATTCTGTCTGTCAACTAACCCTCATGTCCATACCAAATTGTTCCCAATCCCTTGTGCTCTAATTTTGTTTAATAACTTGTACAGCACTTTATCAATGGCCTGCTGGAAGTCCAAATACACCCAATTCTCTGGTTCCCCCCTTTCTGTTCTACTGTTACAACCTCAGAAACACTTTGTAAATGATCCTACTATTATTTTCTAGTGTCCTATTACCACTTCCTTAATAATAGATTCTAGTATTTTTACTACTAGTGATGTTACAAGTCGGTAGTTCCCTGTTTTCTTTCAGTGTCCAAATCTTGGACTCCACTCAAGGTTCTGAGTCAAAGTACTGTTATGAGCCAGGTTGCTACTTGATGAGTGTCCCTTTGAGGCACCTGGACAGGAGTGTAGTAGTGTGTGTGGGGTAATCTGATGACTGCAAGACTACAACTGGAACGTACTGGCTGTTACACAGAGAGACGGAGCGGAGAGGGCGAGGGCGAGGGGGCGGAGAGGGCGAGAGAGAGAGATGGGGCGGGGGGGGAGAGAGAGAGAGAGAGAGAGAGACGGGGCGGGGGGGGGGGAGAGAGAGAGAGAGAGAGAGAGGGGGCGGGGGGGGAGGGGGGGAGAGAGAGAGAGGGGGCGGGGGGGGAGGGGGGGAGAGAGAGAGAGGGGGCGGGGGGGGAGAGAGAGAGAGAGAGACGGGGCGGGGGGGGGAGAGAGAGAGAGACGGGGCGGGGGGGAGAGAGAGAGAGAGAGAGAGACGGGGCGGGGGGGGGAGAGAGAGAGAGAGAGACGGGGCGGGGGGGGAGAGAGAGAGAGAGAGAGGGGGCGGGGGGGAGAGAGAGAGAGAGAGAGAGAGACGGGGCGGGGGGGAGGGGAGGAGAGAGAGAGAGAGACGGGGCGGGGGGGGAGGGGGGGAGAGAGAGAGAGAGACGGGGCGGGGGGGAGAGAGAGAGAGACGGGGCGGGGGGGGGAGAGAGAGAGAGACGGGGCGGGGGGGGGAGAGAGAGAGACGGGGCGGGGGGGGAGAGAGAGAGACGGGGCGGGGGGGGAGAGAGAGACGGGGCGGGGGGGGAGAGAGAGAGACGGGGCGGGGGGGAGAGAGAGAGACGGGGCGGGGGGGAGGAGAGAGAGAGACGGGGCGGGGGGGAGAGAGAGAGACGGGGCGGGGGGAGAGAGAGAGACGGGGCGGGGGGGGAGAGAGAGAGACGGGGCGGGGGGGGGAGAGAGAGAGACGGGGCGGGGGGGGAGAGAGAGAGACGGGGCGGGGGGGGAGAGAGAGAGACGGGGCGGGGGGGGAGAGAGAGAGACGGGGCGGGGGGGGGAGAGAGAGAGAGACGGGGCGGGGGGGGGAGAGAGAGAGAGGACGGGGCGGGGGGGGAGGAGAGAGAGAGACGGGGCGGGGGGGGAGAGAGAGAGAGGACGGGGCGGGGGGGAGAGAGAGAGAGAAGACGGGGCTAGAAGGGGGGGAGAGAGAGGAGAGACGGGGCGGGGGGGAGAGAGAGAGAGACGGGGCGGGGGGGAGAGAGAGAGAGACGGGGCGGGGGGGAGAGAGAGAGAGACGGGGCGGGGGGGAGAGAGAGAGAGACGGGGCGGGGGGGAGAGAGAGAGAGACGGGGCGGGGGGTGGAGAGAGAGAGAGCGGGGAGGGGGGGGAGAGAGAGAGAGAGGGGCGGGGGCAGAGAGAGAGAGAGACGGGGCGGGGGGGGAGAGAGAGAGAGACGGGGCGGGGGGGAGAGAGGAGAGAGACGGGGCGAGGGGGGATGAGACGAGAGAGACGGGGGGGGGGGGAGAGAGGAGAGAGAGACGGGGCGGGGGGGAGAGAGAGAGAGACCTTCAGGGGAACACGGGGGGAGAGAGAGAGAGAGACGGGGCGGGGGGGAGAGAGAGAGAGACGGGGCGGGGGGGAGAGAGAGAGAGACGGGGCGGGGGGGAGAGAGAGAGAGACGGGGCGGGGGGGAGAGAGAGAGAGACGGGGCGGGGGGGAGAGAGAGAGAGGACGGGGCGGGGGGGAGAGAGAGAGAGACGGGGCGGGGGGGAGAGAGAGAGAGACGGGGCGGGGGGGAGAGAGAGAGAGACGGGGCGGGGGGGGAGAGAGAGAGAGACGGGGCGGGGGGGAGAGAGAGAGAGACGGGGCGGGGGGGAGAGAGAGAGAGACGGGGCGGGGGGGGAGAGAGAGAGAGACGGGGCGGGGGGGGAGAGAGAGAGAGACGGGGCGGGGGGCGGAGAGAGAGAGAGACGGGGCGGGGGGAGAGAGAGAGAGGACGGGGCGGGGGGGGAGAGAGAGAGAGACGGGGCGGGGGGGAGAGAGAGAGAGACGGGGCGGGGGGGAGAGAGAGAGAGACGGGGCGGGGGGGAGAGAGAGAGGACGGGGCGGGGACGGGGCGGGGGGAGAGAGAGAGAGACGGGGCGGGGGGGAGAGAGAGAGAGACGGGGCGGGGGGGAGAGATGAGAGAGACGGGGCGGGGGGGAGAGAGAGAGAGACGGGGCGGGGGGGAGAGAGAGATGAGACGGGGCGGGGGGGAGAGAGAGAGAGACGGGGCGGGGGGGAGAGAGAGAGAGACGGGGCGGGGGGGGAGAGAGAGAGAGACGGGGCGGGGGGGAGAGAGAGAGAGACGGGGCGGGGGGGGAGAGAGAGAGAGACGGGGCGGGGGGGGAGAGAGAGAGAGACGGGGCGGGGGAGAGAGAGAGAGAGACGGGGCGGGGGGGGAGAGAGAGAGAGACGGGGGCGGGGGGCGAGAGAGAGAGAGACGGGGCGGGGGGGAGAGAGAGAGAGACGGGGCGGGGGGGAGAGAGAGAGAGACGGGGCGGGGGGGAGAGAGAGAGAGCCGGGGCGGGGGGGGGGAGAGAGAGAGAGAGACGGGGCGGGGGGGAGAGAGAGAGACGGGAGCGGGGGGGAGGAGAGAGAGACGGGGCGGGGGGGGGGAGAGAGAGAGAGACGGGGCGGGGGGGAGAGAGAGAGAGTGCGGGGCGGGGGGGGGAGAGAGAGAGAGACGGGGCGGGGGGGGAGAGAGAGAGAGACGGGGCGGGGGGGGAGAGAGAGAGAGACGGGGCGGGGGGGGAGAGAGAAGAGACGGGGCGGGGGGGGGAGAGAGAGAGAGACGGGGCGGGGGGGGAGAGAGAGAGAGACGGGGCGGGGGGGGGAGAGAGAGAGAGGACGGGGCGGGGGGGGAGAGAGAGAGAGACGGGGCGGGGGGGGGGAGAGAGAGAGAGACGGGGCGGGGGGGGGAGAGAGAGAGAGGGACGGGGCGGGGGGGGAGAGAGAGAGAGACGGGGCGGGGGGGGAGAGAGAGAGAGACGGGGCGGGGGGGGAGAGAGAGAGAGACGGGGCGGGGGGGGAGAGAGAGAGAGACGGGGCGGGGGGGAGAGATGAGAGAGACGGGGCGGGGGGGGGAGAGAGAGAGAGACGGAGTGTGTGAGAGACTGGGGGAGAGAGAGAGAGACGGGGCGGGGGGGGGGAGAGAGAGAGAGACGGGGCGGGGGGGGGAGAGAGAGAGAGACGGGGCGGGGGGGGGAGAGAGAGAGAGACGGGGCGGGGGGGGAGAGAGAGAGAGACGGGGCGGGGGGGGAGAGAGAGAGAGACGGGGCGGGGGGGGAGAGAGAGAGAGACGGGGCGGGGGGGAGAGAGAGAGAGACGGGGCTGGGGGGGGGAGAGAGAGAGAGACGGGGCGGGGGCGGAGAGAGAGAGAGACGGGGCGGGGGCGGAGAGAGAGAGAGACGGGGCGGGGGCGGAGAGAGAGAGAGACGGGGCGGGGGGCGGAGAGAGAGAGAGACGGGGCGCGAGACAGAGAGAGAGAGAGACGGGGCGCGAGACAGAGAGAGAGAGAGACGGGGCGCGAGACGGAGAGAGAGAGCGACGGGGCGGGGGGGGGGAGAGAGAGAGAGACGGGGCGGGGGGGGAGAGAGAGAGAGACGGGGCGGGGGGGGGGAGAGAGAGAGAGACGGGGCGGGGGGGGGAGAGAGGGAGAGAGAGAGACGGGGCGGGGGGGGAGAGAGAGAGAGACGGGGCGGGGAGAGAGAGAGAGACGGGGCGGGGGAGAGAGAGAGAGAGACGGGGCGGGGGTGAGAGAGAGAGAGAGAGAGAGAGAGAGAGAGAGAGAGAGAGACGGGGTGGGGGGGAGAGAGAGAGAGAGAGAGACGGGGCGGGGGGGAGAGAGAGAGAGAGACGGGGCGGGGGGGAGAGAGAGAGAGAGACGGGGCGGGGGGGGCGAGAGAGAGAGATGGGGCGGGGGGGGAGAGAGAGAGAGAGAGAGACGGGGCGGGGGGAGAGAGAGAGAGAGAGAGACGGGGCGGGGGGGAGAGAGAGAGAGATACTGGAGAGAAAGAGAGAGAGAGAGAGAGAGAGACTGAGACACTGACTGCTGGTCTCTGTATGTATGGATGAAGAACAATAGCTGTTACTATACAATCCATGTATGGATTTTTGGAGCAATCTGTGGAGTCCACTGTGTCCTTAACCTTTACTGGAAAGCAGGTATATCTGTGGGCGGCCACGAATCGAGTACCCTCGGTGTGGCAGATACTTTGGAACAAAGCAATGGAGATCATCGGTGACTGAGGTGTCATATGGGTTCCATCATGGAACTTATGGATTTCTTAAATTTACTCCCAACATTCTCTCTACAATCTGCTGTAGTTTTCAAAGGCCTTTACTCATCGTTCAACGTGTTGACTTGCTGAACTGAACTTTGAGAACTATTCCTAGACTTAGGGTTTGGGAATTTGCCACACACACACACACTTTGAGTTTATTTTTGTGGTCAATGTTTAATATCTAATGTTTTTATTTCTCTTATTATCACAAGTAGTTATGAATAAATAGATTCTAACACTTATACATGGCTCGTTGTGTTTCTATTGTTGCTGGTACGTAACAGTACCTTGAGTTGCAGACACTTACTGTAGATGTAGCTACCATAGATCCCAGTAGTTTCCATAAGTTTCCACACACCTTCTGTCCTTAGTTATTGTATATTATTTAATTCTTTAGGTATAAATCTCCGTCCTTGCTAGTGCCTCACCAATGTCACTTGGTCACTAAAGTCCACACTTCATAGACATGGCACTCAATGGGCACTGCAGCCTTGCTCAAACACACTTTACTTTATCAGAACCCATTCCCAGGCACCATAAATTCTGAAGCAGCTGACTAACTTAATCAGTTCCACCTAGTTCTCATTTATTGAAAACCGCCAGGCCACTTTTTGCCACTTGCAAATGTACAGCTACAAACTAATACCATGTGCTAACAGCGTTCATTGTTAAGTTTATATCATTCGCTATAGTTGTACACTTACTGCTAATATTGAAACAAGTTAATAATAAACATACAAATTACAGAAATCAATGCAATGACTTACTTTTTCTCTGTCTTAGGTGGAACTGCCTTCAGTTTATTATCAAATTCATCTTTCTCAGAGAATATTACAATATTTTCTGTAAAATAAAAATAAAAATTAGCTCAAGGTCTAAAAGATGACCAGAATGGATGCAAATGGTTTATTGACCTTTATATGTTAGTATTTCTGGTGATTTGTGTATTTTTTACTCTGTGATCCCTGTGTTCCTCTACAATTGTTTAAAGATCCTTAAAAGTGTAATATCTTAGTTACTTTTAGCTTCTTTTTGTCTTCCTACTTGTGTTTTTTTTTTACTTCTCTCTAATGTTTTCAATTTCTGCTTTAGCTTGCTGATCGCTGGTGTCCATGTGCTAAGTGTCTGCCATTTTCCTCATCTTCAATGGCAGCCCCCCCCCCCGCCCTTATATATTTATGCATCATTGGCGCCTCACTAGTATTCAGTTTAAGGTTCATTTTAGTGGAATATATGTTTTCCAGGACTCTTATTAACACTGTATCGATCAAAACATTAAATGCTGGATATGCTTAGCAGATCAGGCAACACCCATGGAGAGAAAAGCATTAACTCTCTCCACAGATGCTACCTGACCTGCTAGACATTTCTAGTGTTTTTTGTTTTTATTTCAGCTCTGCAGCTTTTTGATTTTGGAATATCTCTTCCCATGTTGAACTTTTTACAAGTTGGGTTAAAAAAGAACTCTGTCCGTATTGTAGGAACTCAATTCCCTTATTCCTTTGATTATTTCTTCTGGCCAAGTAATTTCAGGACACTCGAATTCCCCTGTGATTATTAATTTTTCAAAAATTTTTTTTAATTAACAGTGTGGTAACAGGCTCTTCTGGCCTAACGAGTCCGCACCGCCCATTTTAAACCCAAATTGACTGCTTTTCACTCATCTCCCTAACTTTATTTTTTCCACTACATTCTCTGCAATATTGAATGGTCTATAGGCCACTCCTAATTGATTATTAGCAGTGGTCTACAGACCATTTAAGAAAATATTTAGATCCTTTATTGTTTTATCTGTTTCCACACAAGATTTGATAATATCTCACTGATTGCCGTCACTTTTTTTGCTCTTATTTTATTATTCTAATGTTACCCCAACTTATTTTAATTTCGTATGTTGAACTGCCCATCCTGATTCTATAGCCATGTCTCAGTAATCCTGCTAAATCTGGTTACTCGCAATGTATTCTTGTCTCGATGCCCATGTTATGCACACATTGTACACTGACGTGCAGACAGTTTTTTCTTATTAATTAGCAGTTGTCCATTTAAGTTTAATCATTATATTTCAATTATTTTCTACACCATAATTATTTCCTGTCCATTTATTTTCTCTCATTTTAATCAGCACTGTGTTCTCTTTTTAAAAAATTAATATTTAGGCTCATTTCATTTTTGTAGCTCCCTCTCCACCTCTCCATATATATAGTTAGAAGTATTTCCCAATTCTCTATTTTAGCTACCATTAGGAGTACAGTGCAGTGTACAGAATATCATAATTTCTGACAACACCAGAGTGGAAATATTGGCAAAGAATAAAGATTTCAAAGAGAACATAAAAAAAACTAGAGATACTGTAAATCTGAAACAAAACAGAAAATGTTGAAAACACTCAGCATCCATGGAAAGAGAAACAGTTAATGTTTGAGGTCTGAGAACCACTGTCAAAACTGGGATTGAAAGAAAAAAGTGTTTGTTTTATGTTGTAGAGAAGGTGGATAAGACAAAAGGAATATCTGATAGTAGGTCAGGTTTGTAAGAGACCTCAAGGAGAGACAAGTGTGGTGGAGCCCACTGTTTAATGTGAATAATTGTGAGGTCAATTCATTTTGAAATGGAAAGAGCATGGAATGAAAGTATGAAGTTCGTAGTGTGGATGAATAGGGAAGCTTTAGAATAAAAAAAATAGAATTTTCTCAGTAAAGGACTTAAACCTCCAGTTGCTTTCTTATGACAAAGGCTGGAAGGATGCATATTTGCATTCAAAATGTGACAGATGGGGAATCCCTAACTTTCCTATTCTCAACTGTAGCACCAGAGGGAGGCACTGAGACATTGCAGCAGAGGAAGAAAATGGAGGGCAGTTATACCAATTCACCTTGATAACTTACAAGTTAGGGAACAGACAGATCATCTGCCTACCCTAACAGCTGGCAGGTGTAGGGGAATCCAAAGTAAGAGGTAAAACATTACAGATGAAAACGTAAGTTATACTTTAAAACCAGCACTTGTCTGCCTTTAAATAGTTTCAGCAAGTCAAAAACCCAGAAAACTTCCATTTTTGCAAATATTCCAAGAACAGAAACATCAAAACATTTCTAGGAAATCAACACTGCCCAGAATTTTTCCATTCTCAACATCACAATCATTTTCAATTATCATAACTCAATATTTATTATTTCACAGGGTATTAGATCTAGAAATGGATGTATGTATTGAGATGATAAAACATATTTTTGATAAGCTTGGATCATTCTGGGAAAAGCTATAATGTAGAGAAGAAAATTGGAAATATGAAGTCCCAGATTTTTGTGCACCACATGGTTAAATTTCTTAAAATGCAATTGTAGTGGAAAATTGGGGACTTAATGCGAATTGCATAAAGCCAATGATTTTCCTTCCAGGTCCTCCGTATATGCAGAGAGCAGCATGAACATGTGTAATAGCTTACGAAGCCTGGAACCTACTTCAGTCATTTTCAATCTTGCTTGCACGTGCCTCAGTATCACATTCAGAGGCAGGCCTGCACAACAAGGCTCCTCACTCCCCATACCTCACTATTAATTTGGCACAGTGACCCTCGCCTTAACCCCACTCCCACCATTTGCCGACACCACCCTTTCTGCCAGCCTGACTCGCTATTATTCATCCATTATTTCCCCCACTTACATCCTCAAACCTCCAAACCTCTCCCCTCCCTTGTTCACCCACACTCACAATCTGTAACCCCTCTGATTACCAAATACTGACTGCTGCCACCTCTAGCCTTGATTAGCAACTTCCAACCATCAATCTCGCCTGATTCCAAGCACTAGGTGCTGACCCCTCACCCATCCCAAGCAAACTGATTCCTGATACCCAACAGTCAACCTGACACCCTTGCAGCACTATTCCCTGTCTACTGATACCCACCCACCCCATCCATACCTCATCCTCTGATTTCCAATCACCAACTCCTCTACCAGACTCCACATCTCCCACAACTAACACCTTCTCCCCACCCCTCCCTCACTCTCTCTCTCTCTCACCTAATTCTCTCCTCTCACATGACTTATACCTGCCTGCCTTCTTTACTGCAGTGACAGTTTTAGAAAAGAAAGGGTCTTGTTTGGTACAAGGTCTGTTTAGTAGTGCATGAGGCAAAATAAATTTTGCAGCAACAAGTCCAGAAAGCACCCATCGGCCTGCCACACACTAACACTTTAATGTGATTTTACCAACAACATTCAATTTCGAGGCAGAAGATTTATTTTACCCTGTACTTCCTTCTTGTCCTCTTGGTTGTCAAGCTGAGCTTCAATGTTTTTCACCGAATGGCCACGGCAACAAGCTTTAATACAAGAATGTTGTGCTTAGCTTTTAGTTCAACTTAAAGTTATTTTAAAAACATGTCACGAGTTGTGTACAGCAACACGACCATACTTACCCTGGGTAGAAGACTTTGTCTTCAAAATGTAGAAAATAACAATTAAAACGATGGTGATGGCCATTATAAATATGGTGGACATGGCAATTATTAAAGCAGTTCCAAGGTGTCCCTGTCCCACCTGATCTACTGAGCAAAGAGAGAATTGGAGAGAAATAACTAAATAACGGAATTATAAAAATAAATAAGCTGTGACTCCAAGTCCTGTCCTGGTAATACAATGAGTTTGAAAATTGCAACTTCTGTTACAATTGGAACACAAATATAATTATTTTTGGATAGTTTTTTTAAAATTAAGTTTAAAATAATTCGCATACTCCAATTTACATTTTTTATTGAACATACTGCTGTGACACTTTGATAGCCCCTCAAACCAATAGTGGCGGTTGAAGTTTCCATTAGAGATGTTAGGGGACCTTTTGTTAGTTCTGCAATACAACCCGGGGCATCAGCTATTAGAAGCTGCATCATGGCTGTACCACAAGGGATATTAGTGGAGTGCCCATCCTTCCAAAAATGATGGGCAAGCTCCACACAAACCTCTCTATTTGGTTGGTGGTGGACTCCTTCATGCTCCTTGACATTTCACACAGACACTTTGACAAGTACCAGGGACTTCACTGTATGTAGCTATCGTCCCAGTAAAGTCCTCAAATGAGTTTTCTGGATTAGAACTCGTCCCATGGGGAGCAGATTTAGGGACTACACTTTTCCTGCCTTAGCTGGAGGTTACTTGTGCCCAAAGACTCATCAGGCACAGAAATGTCCCCAAACCTAACTCTAACCACCCAGCATCAACTGTCTGTGCGAATGGCTGGGAATGCTAAAGCAAGTGTTAATGTGTCTTTGGCCCCCCCGGCTCTTCTGGGTCTTGAACCACTGCTCAACAGATTGCATAAGTGTTGATGAGGGAAGACAGTAAAGAAAGATTGTTCATGCTTCCACTATCTACAGCTTCTAATTAATAAAGCCTGAATTGTGATATCAGTAGGATTAGGTGTGAAAAAAGAACATCAGTTTCAGTGATTTCGGCCCACCACTAACTAACAGCGTTTCCAATGATGGACAATGCTGTCTCCTGCAGGGGCTGCAGACTCCCGTCTCCCACTGGTTAGCTGCTGCTGCAGTCATTTCATAGAATCATAGGAAGTACAGCACAATACAAGCCCTTCGGCCCACAATGTTGTGCCAACTTTTAAACCTTACCTAAGACTATCTAACCCCTTCCTCCCACATATCCTTCTATTTTAAATTCCTCCATAGCTGACAACTTTTCCTGAAAGAGAAAGTGTTTGAGTGTCATACAAAGTGTTTGGGTGTTGTGGGTGTCATGGTTAAATAGCTAATTGTGTGCAAGCTGTGAGATGTGGGTGTGAATACAGCAGCGGTAAGTGTAGAGATACAGTGTAACATTATTAGAGATTGTTGTTAAGTGAGTGGTTGAAGGGTGGTGCATTCAACAATGGAAGCAGTTGGTGAGAGAGGGCCTTTGAAGATGCATTCACTGACCTTAACCATGTACTGTATGTGTGAGGTCACTGAAGTTTGTACAACACTGCTTATAGGCCAGTTTATGACTTTGGGCACTCCAGAGTTATTTCCTTCCACTGTGTGACAGGAGGGCTTTTAGTTCTCGGTGGATTGCGTCCCTCTTCCTCTCCACTCCAGCAAGATATAGCGTAACATCAGTAAAGCGTGGAGCCCACTTTCTCCTACTATCTGCCTTTTCAAAAGTTACAGTCGCTTCTACACTCACTCTCACCAATTCCTTAAGCCAAAATGCACCTGACTTTAAGTAGTGGAAGCTGTCTTCAAATGGTAGGAGTCACTCCTAAAATTGGGCTCCTCCACTAATAAATTAATTGATTTAGTTGTACAGTTACCAATGGCTGGACACTACAAGCATATTAATAATTAGGCAGGAAGTTTGCATGCTTCTTGCAATAGGTTGTACTGGTGCGGATTAATTGCAGATCCTGATTCCTGTGCATGTTTATCTCTTCTGTCCAATTTATTTCAACAGCCCTTCAGAATGCTCAGACATTTCAAAACACTGGAAGCTAAAACTTGTTGGTAAATGGCATACGTAAACATTGTAATGGTAACACCTGTCATACCTTTGTGCGTTTCTTGTAAAATGGGAGAGTTTGCTTTGATGCCTATGGTACTGCCTGAAATGCTTGAAGACAAATTGATTCCCATGCCTATAAAACAATCAGAGTTAGTCAACTACTTTAATAGAAAATAAAGTCAGAATATGTAGTGGGCATGCATTTTGTAGCCATCATTGCCATTAAAATTGTTACATTAAATATATGTGGAAAGAAAATACAATATTACATAAATTAACTTTAAAGTTGGATATCTTTGGGTAAGAATTATATATTTTTTAATTGGTAGATTCCAGAATGTGTCTGAATAATATTATAATGCCAACTGAAAAAAAACTGAACACATCAAATAGTAGTTATGTTCATGAGGATATAATGAAAAGAATTAATGGTAGACTAGTCTCATTTTTCAGAATCTAAAGTTGGGGTATTCTTGAACATTCACATCGTTTTCTTAGGCATTCTCTTAGGATCAGGGATGACTTGCTTCTACTCCAGTTTTGAGAGTCCTCAGGTGACTGAAGAGGCCCATGCAGGAACAGCAGGCTCTTCCACAAATGGGCAGGGGCAGATAAGTAGGTAATGTGTGAGGTGATCTGCTACTTCTGCCAGTTAGGCAGGGCTCCTAATGAATGGATTTGAGGCTCTCAATACCTGAAAGCTCCTTCTCCACTTTGAACTGTCATGGGCCAGGAATTCCAGGGGGGTTGTTTCAGCATATACTTAAATCTTCTGTAATCTCCAGAAATATGCAATTCACCTTCGGGAAAGACATGTGATCCATAATCACCTGCACACTAAGGAAATGGAAACTTTTCAGCCTCACCAAAAGGTCTGGGTTATTATGGGAAGCCCTCATGGGCATCTGAGTGCAGTCAATGGCTGTCTGCACTCATGTGAAGCCAACAATAATGGCAAATCCCAGTGCCTACCCTGCCACATCCTCCTCACTAAAATTGAGGTTGATGAATTCATTTCTTCACAAACAGAGTTTTTGGCTAAAATGACATCTCTGATGCAGCAAATTGAGAAACATGTCAGAGGTTTGTTGTGGGGCCTGGAGTGACACTGCAGTAAGGAAGTTGAAAGTCAAGTGAGCTTAACCTCCACAGAGAGAGCAGTCCAGGCACAACAGTATGGCTGAAGGTCTTCCTGCAAAACATCACGTATCTAAGTCAGAGCCTTGTTTACCAGAAAGGTCCAGGTAGAATATGGCGAGTCTGAAGACTCTCCTAGTAGGCAGCTCACTGATGGGCTTGTCTTTGATTCACGTCCTAAGTCATGGCATGAAACAGTGCCTTCAGAAATGGAGTGCTGTCCGTAGTATCAGCACTGAATCACCACAGAAGCATATCAGCAACTAAAGGCTACTGAAACACTCCCTGTTGTAGCGTACTCTGAAGAATTTGAAAGGTTGCCTAAGCAGCCTGCAGTCGGTCTGAAACAATCCAGGCAGGTCTCATGATGTCCGCAGAATGACCCTTTAAATAGCAAGAAAAGTAACAAGCTAGTGCAACGTGTTCCTAGTTCTACTTCGACCATTCCACAACACCTGAGGAGCAGAACATTGAGCTCCAAATTACATAGATACGGGACAAAATGGTGTTATGTGAGTAACATTATCCTAAGGTGAGTGCCTGGAACTCACCCAAGGGGAAGTTCAGCCACACTAACATGGGTTACACCAATCTAATTTTGCAGCTGCTGCGATTTCACCCTGAACTTTCACTAGAGCAGACTACTCCAGGTAAAATTAAATTTTGCGCTATTAGTGTCTAAAAATGGGCACTGCAAGATACAAATTCTAGGGAGCAGGCTTCTAGTCCCTCACAGACATAGCTGGCATCCTATAATTGCCCCAGAGAAAGGAGTGGTAAGCACTTGACATGTTACAGTCCTTTGTGGTGAAGGTACTTCACAGTTCTGTTAGATAAGGAATCCCAGAATTTTCACTAAATGGTGAAGGAGGAACAGTGATATATTTACAGTGTGTGTCCTGCATTTCAAAGTACTTGCTGCTTTTGCCTTTCTAGCTGGTTGAGGCTGCTTGTTTAGTCAAATAATCTGTGTAATTGTGTTTTAGCAACAATTACAATGAAGTAGAGAAATTTAAAAAAAATATCTGTATGCTCGAGAGATGACTCACATTCCTTGGTGTTTGGAGGTGCCAGTGCACAGGAATGGCAAACCTTTGTGTAGGTGTTTCTTGACCTGTTATCCAGTATGTAGTAGCTGTAAGTACATCCAGAAGAAAATTTATAAATTTATATTGCAGAATACTGGGAAAATTATAGATTATGCTAATAGGGAGAAAAATCTTGTGTCACTGCATGCCAATCACCAATAAACCTAACTACACTATTCAGGCATTTTGAATTCAGCAGGCTCCACTATTTAAATAGTGATGTTCTTTGTAGCTTTAAAAATAACAATTGATAATAATAAAACTAAGTCTGATGATGTGGCTATTACAGTTGTCAAAGTCTTTTTCTGTTGGTTCATTGGCTGTGCTTATCCTGGTCCATCCACTGAGAATATGATGTGACACAATGCCCTGACATCATACCAGGCATATCATATCATTGGGAAGTGGAATGACACGTAACATCAATTTGAGATTGCCAGAGGTGAATAAACTCACATTTACAACCCCCCCACCCCCCACAGGTTAGAGATGAGCTTGGGTAAGAATGTGGAAAGAAAGAACATCAGTGATGGGACCAGGAGATGGTCAAATGATCCCTCAAGTCTACTCCATCATTCACTAAGATCAGGGTTGCTCCGATCTTGGCCTTAATTCCACTCTTCTGCCCAATCCCTACGCTCTTCGCTCCTCTCTAGTCTAAGGATTTGTCTGTGCTGCCTTAGAGTACATTCAGTGACTGAGCCTCCACAGCTTTCTGGTGCAGAGACTGCCACTGATTCACACACTGAGAAGAAATTATGTACAATTCCATTTTTGATCAGAGCTCATTTGTGGGTTACTCTATTTGCAGTCTTTTTGGATATGCATCAGAATGCTTATGGAATCCTTCCCATGACATCCATATTTATGAAAATGAAATTTATCAATCATATTTGTTGTTCTTTTACTATTAACTTCCTTAAACAAAAGTAATTTGTCAGTCCTTTGATCTTTCCTGAATAATGACGATATTGTTACTGGGACAATGTCCAATTAGATACATTCAATACTTCTAGTATAGTGAGAAGCAGAGGTGGGATAGTGGAATTGTTTTGGATTAAGATGTTTTTGTTTGATCCAATATGTAGCAATTTAGTTTCTGCGGTTCTAACAAGTGATTATCCACACACGGAGATAATATCTGATTTGAACATTTCCAAGAACAGAAGGCTTTAATCAACAGAACTACTGCAATCTTGTACTGGAGGCAATATTGTAAGGCTGATTTTTTTTTCCTGAGGTGAACTATTTTATCAGTGACAAGTCAGACATCCTTGATGAAAACATGTTCACTAACAATCAAATTTGATTGTCAGGAGATTCAAAACCAGGTCTCTCTGGTGCAATGTATTTTTCTGCCAACTCTCCAAAGAAGCAGGATCAACGTACATGACTGAAATAAGAACCACAGGAGTCCTTTGTGGTTGGTGGTATTGGAGCTGATGCCAGACCACAAATGTGTGCATGGCCAGAGTCCATGGTGTCAGTTTTCTGCACCACACAGCAATTTATAAACAGTCTCCTGTTCATGATTACTGTCCTAATCACCATTGTGAGACAGCCAAGTCAAAACTCAGAAAACTGAGAATTCACAAGAAATGAGCTACTGAATGTGGCCTTGTTACAATGTATTGCACAAGTGTAATGTAGAAACAATGTCAGCTCAAACAGAGATTTTTTTTTACGCATGGAATATCAGAATTTCCACAAGCATTTAGTGTTCGAAGATAATTCTGGAAAACATTGGGCGCGGTGCTGAAATCTGAAAAGATCAGATGTAATGTAACTAGAGGGATTGTAGGAAGGAGGACAGAAAATCCAAGCAAAGATAGAGCCAATGCAAAGATATTAATTAAAAATATTAGAGAACTGGGCAGAAATGTCAGGAAGAGAAATAAACAAACAAACAGATTGAGCTATAAACTACATTTGCCTAGAATAATGTTTAGGCATTTGTGACAGTCACCAAAATCATTGGCTAATACAAGTCATGTTAGAACTTGTATCATGATTGACTACTTTATGTACCCAAAAAGTACTTCCGTAAATTGCAACACAGTCCTCTGTGCACATGATGTTCATGTGTGGTAAGGCTGTTGGGTATGTACAGTGATGAAATTCAGTGTACACCACATGATTCAGATTACTTGCAGTTATTTTACCACTCATATGCAACATGAGAGCAATACAGGTCCCGACTGTTAATTAGGCCTAAACTGGAAGCATAATATCTAGTGTTACAGACTGGGTTACTATTGGTGAATGTCCCTTTAAGATAGAGCAGTGTGTGTGTGTGTGTGTGTGTGTGTGTGTGTGTGTGGGCGGGGGGGGCATGGTTATGACAACAGGACGTAATGAAGTTTTTGAAGCAGTCAGTCAGAGGGGGGAGGGGGACAGATCAGCCTGCTAGTCTCTATCGATGGATGAAAAACAGTAACTGTGTCTGTCACTACAATCCACGTATGGATTTTTGGAGTAATCCGGTGGAGTCCACTTTGCCGTTAACCTATAGTGGGAAACAGGTGTTTGTGTGGATAGCCATGATTCGGATGCTTTTCGAGGTGGCAGATACTTTGGAACAAAGCAGTGGAGTTCACTTTGTTGTTGACCTGTAGAAGGGAACAGGTATTTGTGTGGACGGCCACAATTCGAGAGCCTTTCAGGGTGAGGAAGATGCGGTGGAGTGGTCACTGCTGAGTAGACACTGGGTGTCGTATGGGTTCCATCATGGAACATTTGGATTTCATAATTACTCTATTTCCTCTCTACATCTACGTCTTATCTTCAGTCAACGGTGGTTTTGAAGAAGCCTTTGCTCACGTTTCACCTTATGGCTTGCAGAACTGAACTTTGAGAATTATTCCTGGACTTGGAGTTTGGGAATTTGCCACACACACACACTTCGAGTTTAGTTTTTGGGGTTAATGTTTAAGATTTAACATTTTTACTTCTAACATTTTTACTTTTATTTTTCTTATTATCATAAGTAGTTTTCAACACTTATACATGACTCTGTGTGTTTCTTTTGTTGCTGGTTCGTAACAACAGTGACGAAATTCAGTGTACAACACGTGATTCAGATTACTTGCAGTTATTTTACTACTCATATGCAACATGAGAGCAATGCAGGTCCTGACTGTTAATCAGGCCTAACCTGGAAGCCTAATATCTAGTCCTCCATCAATTAAAGGGCATTCTCCAATTTAGGTCACAGCTAGGGATTCCAGCAGTGAAGATAGCTCTTGAATGGGTCAATCTTTCTTCAGGCAAGTTCCTGTTTTAAAAATCTCAGTGACATCCACCTCTAGAAACAAATTCAGAGAGAGAGGGAGAGGGGTCTGGGGAAGAGATCAGAGCAGACTGGCGAGAAGAATGGTGTGGGAAAGATGATCAGGGAGAGAGCCCAAGGTGAAGTCCATGCAAGGATGAAGAGTGGAAGATCTGCACACTTAAATACACTGAATCTAGTCTTCACTCCTGATAGAAATGAATATAAATAACATCAATGTTCTCAATCTCTCAGTTTTCTGTTATTTCAACAACAAAAACAAATAGCATATTTGGACATGAATCTGAGAGAAAAGAACCCTTTGGTTTATCTATCAAGTATTCCAGGCAGTTCCTTTTTCTCTATCCTTTTGCTTAAGTTCATGTAAAGAATAATTCATGGCTGACATGAAACTTCTTAAGTACTCTTAAATAACATGTACTATACACCCTTACGTATTACTCCACAGTCACTATATTGACTCATAGCCTAATGCACATTTCCTATTACACTTCAGGAAGCTGAAACTTGATCATTTCTTACAACTAACCAGACTACTATTTCATGCTTATGTGAAAATTAGATTAATAATTCTGTTGTATATAGCATTTATATTCTGACATATACAGTAGAAATTTTAATTTAGAAATCCACAGTTCAAAAACATCCCAAATCTGATTCAAATTAACCCTTCAAAAAATTTATGGAAAAATCTAATAAATAAATGATTTTGTAAGCTTATTTTTAAAAACAGATTCTTAATATTTATACACTTATAAATCTTATTGAATGCTGGAGTAGGCACAAAAAACTGAATGGCCTATTCTTTCTCGTGTTCTCACCTTAATGAGAAGTACACAAAGAAACCATTAATCTACATTATGAATTTATCTGTAATCTGAAAATTACTTGGTCCCAAGGAATTCAGACTAGTCATATCCTAGTGTGCTATAAAATCCTGTGTTTAATAAAAGAAATGAAATTCTTTATAACGATTTGAAGCAGATAATTTAACCATTTATTGCAGAGTCACCAGGTATGGCTTTCAGAAGTTGTTTTATTCCATAATGAAACTCAGTTTAGTACAATGACAATATCTTTCTGGTTTGGACTGAGATTCCTAGAAAGAACAGCAAACTTTGATCAAACAAACTTACCCTCGGATACACGGCCCACATTCTGCATCAGTCTCTGCAGTGCCTGGTGTCAAGACAGTAGCTCGAAAAAAGCCCTCACAATCTTTGTGCCTTCTGCAGATCTGATATACACCCTTCGAGAATTTGCCATTCTGGCAAGGATGGCAGCCATACGACTCATCCTTAACACCATATCCACAGTTCTAAAACAAAGATTGTACAAGTTGAGAAATTTAAGGGTCTAAATGATTTGTATTTAAAAATCTGTCTGAAAAATCTAAATTTTACATTGCACTAGTTATCAGATTTACCAGTATAGACTACGTTCATTGTGTAGATGTTTGGAAAACTAAATCAGATATTACTTTCCATATAACAGAGTTGCTAAGGGAGATGTATTTTGGATGCTGTTTGAAATATCTATTTAACCTCCTGTTCATTTTTAATTTTAATCAATGTAGGTATGTTCTTTATTAACTTAGACATATTTCTGGTATTCTGTCTCGATACTGCATTGGATTATTTAAGCTTCAAGTAACCAAGGCTTGTCTACTTCTTCATCCAAAAGTAAATGTGAATTCAGGAGTTGACCTTAAAAACCTGAAGAATAAATCAAGGCCAACATAATGTCCAGCCTTTTAAGGGGTTGAGACAATTTATAATAGAGATGTCTCAATCCAGAGCCTGTGCTAGGGTGAGGTTCAGGGCACACAAGGGAGAGAATTAAAATTATTGCCTAAATTACACATTATTGGATCATAATAATTACCCAATTCAGATCATTTCACGTTGTTTCCAATTATTGTTGTTCAAAAGCATAATTAACAGATCACTACAATTGATACCAAGAAATTTATTTTGCCTGCTCTGTACCAAATAAAACTATGACAATATTTTGCAGTCAAGGTGACAACAGTGCTTTTAGTGTGAATGGAACACCAAGTTAGACAAGGGGCAGGGATAGATGTGAAGATTTAAAAGTTACTGTATGTGTTGTGCTACTCTGTCAATGGATTTGTGAAAGAGCATCTCACTGCTTGTCTCCTCATCCTCATACACTGAATAGCAGAATTTGCTGTACTTGCACTGTGGTCTTGAACCAAATCTACTGCAGCTTTTTTTTTAGGGAAGGTAATTACAAGCATAAATATTTGATGATATGATATATGCTAATGACTGTTAATTAACTTTTCTGGACTTGAAAGATATTTGTTACAAGAATGGAATCTGGTTCCCCAAGGCTGTGAATTGTTTAGGAGATTTAATAAGATGCAACTTTATAATTAATTTTTTTTCTTACCAGTCTTTTTTTTTCTCTTATGCTGCCAATATTTCCAACAAAAGTACTCAATAAAATGTTGTCAAATTCTGAACTTCTTGCCTATTGTAGTAACTTAAAAGGTGAAAACTGCAACACACAATGTCAAGTGGAAAAACAGCCAGCAATTCTCAATTAATACTGGCACAATGTGCTGTTCAAAGGCTTGCATTAAAATGTGTTGTCAGGACTTTAAAACAAATGCTGCTTTGTTTTTAACTTTGGAATTTAATATAGTCCAGATCTTCATAATTACAAATTGTAAATCTGACCCTGAATTTTTATCTGAGGTGCCAGAATTGAATTGTGAAATGAAAAGAGTCACATTTTATTGTACATATTTAATTCAATTTAACTAAGATTCTAAATTTGTGAGACTTCAACATCATTTTGACTTGATGGGAGTACAGATTAGATAACCAAAGACTGGAAATATCAGGAGGAAAACAAATCAGATGTTGAACCCCCGCAATGGACTCTAATTCACATGGCTCAAGACCAGAGTGAATCTTGCAATTTCAAGACCAACACTATTGCTCAGTTTTCATGTTATTGCCCAATTTTTCCATGAAGGTCAGTCTATGAGGTTTTTTATGTCATAAAAAAGACATTTTTTTCTAAATGCAACTTACCGAAATAGGTTCTTCACCTGACCCACATTGTGGACAGGCATGGCAAGCCCCAAGGGTCTGATTAAAATACTCATTTTCTCCACAATGGGAGGAGTAATCCGCAGTTATGGAAGAGATGAAGACGACCTAATGTTCAAGAATGGATCATTAATAGATTGCTGAATGTTCCAGGACCAAAATTTTAACATTTATAAGCATTTATTTCCACCAGGAGGTAGACTTTGAAAAATAAAAGTAATCCCCCTTCATGTGTATTAATACTTATTCCTGTGGTAGATTATTGATAATGCCAGTTATTTGTCTCCACTTCAGGAGGCACAAAGCACATTGTCTTCAAGTACAAATTAACTCTAAACTGCATACCAGCAAGACTTTGATGAAACACTTGCCTCAGAGGATATACGTGAATTGTCAGAGGCTCAGTTCACACTGTTAATTGTTCATTTGTACAACTATAATCCTAGCTACAAAAGACCTGCTGAAATCTATGTTCTATGTTATAGATGCTGCCTGACCTGCTGGATTCCTCCAGCTCCTTTACTCACCTATCACCCACTAGCTCTTGCTCCACCCCTTCCCCCTCATCTTTTTATACTGGCTATTTCCCCACTTTGCAGTCCAGATGAAGGGTCTCGATCCCCCATAGATGCTGCGTGACCCATTGAGTTCCTCCAGCTCATTTGTGTGTTGCTACAGATTTCCACCACCTTCAATCTCTTGTGTCTCTGAAATCTGTTGTAATTTCTCTTGTAAATCTCTCCTGATGACTAAATGTAGAATGTAAGAGGTCTTGAGAGTCACCCATTTGAGATATTATTAGTTTTGTTTTAAAAGGGATTAAAACTATGCTAATTGATATTGTATTTATATTTCTTATGACGATCATGAGACCTGGCACTGTTTTCTCACGGCAACATTGGTTTTCACTTGAATTTATATGGTGCCTCTAACAGAAGAAAACATTCTTATGAAATATCAGATCAAATAACATCTCACAGATCTGCAAAGTCTGGAAAAACATAAACATCTTCCTTTCATGAAAGATGATTTGCCAAATGCACAGTTATTTTTAATGGGTGGTCTTCCGTGTTGGGCAACCACAAAGTCACCTTTTCTCAATTAAAACTATCTAAATAAAAGTTATGGAATATAAGTTATAATATATTCTATTTATACCACATTTCATTTTTGTATGTTTTTTTTTAAAGTTTTGTGTTTATTAAAAAATATTGTTTTGCTATAACAGATTGGTACAATTATATGAAACAGTTCCAGCTCAGTAAAGTCTGGAAAGTTGCCAACTGACAATGGCAGTGCCTGGAGAGATCCAGATGAGTTTTCATTTGATATCACTTATTATGATCTTCAAATTGCAAGAGGCACTGATAGCAGTGACAAAAGTGGGTAGAGAAGAAATGGAAAAGAATCTGGGTTTTTCCAAACTTACTTTCTCAACATTTAACTTTGCTGTCAGGAAATTTTCATGGGGAATCCTGGCACAGATGTGGCAGAATTTTGCATCCATTCAGGACCATAGATCTCCATGCCCAAATGGTAGGTGCAAAGCTGCAGTACAGATGTGAAGTTGTAATATTTTACTGATGATGCTTTGAGAGATAGACCGAATTCTGAAACCAAAGTAGCCTAACTTGAGCCAAACTGCAAATAAATACATTTTGTAAACTTTCCAGTCACTTTCTTCACCAGTAGCATGAAACTGACTCAGAGTGGATTACTGACCTATTTTATGTCATATTCAAGTTCTTTCTAAAATAACTTAAATAGTAAAGGAAACTGAATGTGTTGAAAAATAGTTGCTGATCAATTATGATCCTGTTTCACGTTGCAGGCAAAGACTCTGTTCAGGATCATTTCTCTCTTATAAGAATGAGCATAAAATGGGAAAAAGTGGATAATTTTGGTGGTTATTTCTGAACATATATTTTTCAATCTATATAACTAGACAAAGTATTATTGAAGCTTGGAGACTTTCTTACAAACCAGCTGCACAAAATAGAGGTTTGCTTTTAGTGTTTAAATGTGTGAATTTGAGCTGTTCAAGGCTTAAAGTACAAAGAAATTCAGTTTTCTATTTTTGAACAATAGGTGCAACACTAAAGACAAAATGTGATGCGAGATGGGATGTTACTGTTAGTCCAAAGATACACTTTACAAATACCCACTTTCAGTATGGAGCACTAAAAGGAAACTAAAAGCAAATGGAAATTGTGAAAAATATATTTCCCACAAATGAACATCACATTCAATGCAGTTTTTTTTCCATTGCCTGCTGCAGATTAGGAATTAAAGGTATCTCAATGCATTATGATGCTCCAGCTTACACATCTATAAAATATTGATAAATGGTGGTAGATTATGCAGACCTTTCTAAAGCATGAAAGATAATCATTTCTCAAACCTTCCAACAATACTGTGCGTTAATGAGGAAGCACTGAATTGTTCAGATATCATCAAATTCCAACTCACAACTAAAAAAATAATCCTCCTCATGCCCCAGCCAACAATTATTTCCCCATAATTCCTTTAAAACAAGTTAACATTCATCTATTTACACTTTGTCACATCTTTGTATAGACATATCAACATCATTTTTTGCCTACAAAATAGCAACGACTATACTTCAAAAGTAAATTGGCTGCTAATTTATATAAATAGGCATTTTTCCTTTCCCTTGCCTGTTTTAGGTCTCTACTATTATGGTGCTGTTCATAGATATTCTGTGTACCATAGCTCTTATTACAATCATGTCCTATATGTCCTATAACGTGTCCTATATTTTAGTACATTCATGCATTTCATGAATGCTACGCTTCTTAATGATAATGGCAAATGTAGGCTTCACAGATAATGTTGGCAATACTATTTAGACAACGTGGTTATGACAAAAGTACTTTTTATTTATGTCCCTTCAGCAATTACTTCCATTGTTGATATTACTTGGAGGAGGTTCTTTTGCTGTGCCTCTTGTGGCAGGCTGAGAGAGGTGGTAACTTAACTTCGTTAGCAAGGAAATGAAATTAACTTAACTATCAGATCTCCCATTTTTTCAGGATTCCAGCTAGGTTCCCCAAATGGGTGCAGAGACAGAAAAATGGAGCAGGAATAGACCACTTCAGCATTTCATGCCTGCTCCACTGTTCGGTACTCTTATTCCTACATTCTCCCCAGGCCCCTTGATCCCTTTAGCATGAAGAAATATATCTATCATCTTTTTAAATATACTTAGTGAGTTGGGCTCCACTGTATTCTGTGGTAGAAATTTCCACAGGTTCATGACCCTCTGGATGAAGAAATTTCTCCTGACTTTGGTCCTAAATGACATACCCTGTACCCAGAGGATATGATCTCAGGCTCTGGACTATCCAGCCATCAGGAACATCCTCCCTCAAACAAATGAATGTGATCAGCTTGCCATCTGAAAAGAATGGATTCTGAACCACTGAGATCTAGAATTCCTAGCCTTACTATTCCTCAAGGTCAGGACTGTAAAGCAACCATACTACAAACTAGTTAAATACCATTCTCACTCTAACAAAATTTAACTTTCACACTTACCAACACAAGAAGAAAAAACTTGCCCAGCTGCAACATCTTTCTATTCATTCATAAAAATATATAAATAAAGGAGCCTCTTCAATCCCCTTATATCTGAAAAATATAAAAATATTCTTTTATTTATATAATGAACAAATTGCCTCTATCATATGTATTGAAGAAGGAAAAATGGCTAGACAACTGTATGATTTTTGTTTCGCTACCTATCAGTACATGATTTTTTTAAAAAAAGCATTACTTTTTTAATCTTAATTTTTACAAGTGTGAGAAGATGCACCTGTAAAATATGCTCTCTCAAGGTAAAGTGTATGTTTTCAGTCTAGAGTTTAGTTATACTGCAAAATTCAGAGTCAAATGATGATGAGAGTGCTTGATTTTCCATTTCTTTTCTATAGTCAGAGCAGATTGGCAACAATGAATTCAAGATTACCCAATTTAAAAAAAAACAATGCTGTTGACCAAGGATAAAAATTCTGAAGTGTTATGAATGTTCTCATAATAACTACCTCCCCACTACATAGTCTAATAAGCATTTTAAAAGTAAATTAAGTTATTTAGTGGTACCTCCAGCCACTTTTTTAGAACCTGGTTTTCCTGAAGTCATCTGTGCTTGCGTTGACTGCATTCAGTGTAGCCTAATTCTACATTTCACTGGAGGCCTAAAACAGGTGTAGTTTCCTGATCTGTAAATCTAGTTACCTGATGGCTGTTTCAGGTGTAGATGGGCAGGCACGGTAGTGTAGTGGTCAGCATAATGCTTTACAGCGCCAGCGAACTGGGTTCATTTCCGGCCACTGTCTGTAAGGAGCTTGTACGTTCTCCCCATGTCTGAGTTGGTTTCTTCCGGGTGTTCCTATACAGGTTAGGAAGTTGTGGGCATGCTATGTTGGTGCTGGAAGCATGGTGACACTTGCGGGCTGCCCCAAGAATACTACACAAAAAGATGCATTTCACTGTGTGTTTTGATATACATGTGGACTAATAAAGATAGCTCATCCCATGCTGAATGCCTCTTTGTCTGCATTTACCAATATGATGGGCAGTATGGAATGAAATCATGGCCCTGCTACCACATTGGAAGTTCAGGCATCAATTCTATGCTTGAGAACAGGTTGCAAGTGCATTCACTTACCATACCAGAAAATCAGAAAACCTGTGTTCTCAACAGTAAATTATCAGCAGCACAGAGCACATCATTATCCTCACAGCAGTAAATGCTGATTACAAACAATTGAAAATGTTTTCCATGTTGTTATTGTGCACAGGAAGGTAATGACAGGACCTGCCAACAAAATCTATTTTAACTGAACTAATTCCATTTGATGAATGCTACCACAATTCCCCAATAATAAGCAGACAGACAGACACATACTTAACATACCAGTATTACCAACATACTGACTGTCTCAATTTTCTTGTACAATCATGCAACTTCTAAATATTATAAAAAAATTGGCAGCAAACCAGATTAAGTACATATGAACAGATAATTACAATTAGTTTTAGAGAATTATACAATACAATCCCCTGGTTAAAACACTTCTGCAGCCAGGTTCCTAACGCTTGTCGGTGGCAGTGTGAATAAACATGTCAAAGTATCATTTGCACTTCCCATTAATGACTGTATTCTCCATGATCTATTAGATGGAGAATATCTGGGTTTGCAGCGTAATAAACCACATTTATTGCAGAAACTAACTTCCACAAATATAACATAGTTCACTAAGAATTCACATTTTAAAAGCAAACTCTTTTATATTTTCTATATTTAAACAGATATGCAGAAGAACTCAATGTAAGCTCAATCTGTGTATTTTTGTGAATTTAAAGTCTTTCAAAATTAAAAATTCAACAGAAGACCACAATTGTTTATCTCTGCTAAATTTTCCCAAAATGTTTCAAATTGACTATTTCTTTGTAGCATTAAAATACTACATAAAACTCAGAGCTAACTGCTTCAGCGACATAAAATTACAATCACATTTTCAAATGGGCCTCCAATACTTTTGTTAGTTTTAATTTTGCAATTTTTATTTTAGCAAATATCTTAAAGAATGATTGTTATTAATACAAAATAGAAAAAAATGATTCTTGCTACATGCTGCACTATTTCTCAGAATGCTATACCAGTAAAAAAATACTCCAGATGATCCTTGCCAGAGAATTTTTTCATTAAACTTTAATTAATGCAAATAAAGGGATTTACTCCATCCCAGCCCATTGGCCTGTGAGGGTGGGCTTTTTGCTGAACTTGTTAAATTCTTTGTTCCTTGCAGCTGGTTAGATCAAGCTTCCTGTGCTCCAGGTAACCAAGTCATCAGCCACCGCAACTTCCTGATGTGGATAATTAAAGTCATCTTATTTAACCAGCTGCAAAAGACAAGCTGGCTGCCAGCTAACCAGTTTTGGCAAGTAGCCCATCTCAACTGAGACAAAAGCAATTACGAATATCTCACTGCCAAAAATGCAAAACAGGAAGCTCTACAATGGTGAATGTGATGAGTCTAACTTGAGAATCAGACAGATGCAGTGAGGCGTGAAAAATATAGGAAATCAAACAGGTGAGCAACAGACAGTCACATAAACTGGGTGTACATCAAAATTCAGAGAGCTTTAGATTTACACCCTAAAGATCTGACTAAATTTGTTTCTTGAATGAATTTTCTCTAATTTTCACTTTGTAATGGGAAATAGTACAGCCTTTATTCAACATTTCCCCATTGTGAAGAGACTGGATTTTAAGATCAAGCACAAGGATTAAACCTATGTCCAACTCTATGTTCCAAAGAATGTTCAACTGCCAAGGTGCTGTGGCATGTTTTTTATAAAAAGGCAAAGGGGTTGATCATCACTCTTTGAACCTGGTGTAAATGGCTTTAAAGTAAGGTTGTAGCCTCACTGCTGATTAACCCTAGCAAAGCAGCCAGTGGCATTTTAAAATGGCTGCATTGTACTGACTGCATTGCCTGCTTGGTTGCAGTAAGGACCTTTTTAATGCAATGATGTAAATGGGTTCCAGATTTTATTTTGAGAGGTATAAATTGGCTGCTGATTCACTGTCACCTTTCATATTATTCCAGAATTCAAAGTATCTCCATTATGTTTATTTATTAACAGGTGCATTTACTCTTTAGCATTCGAAAATAGTCTTAACTCAATGGTCCAAAAAAAAACAACTTTGCTCAGCAAGATAACTGTACCCCTCTGCACTGCATGGAACTTTGGTCTTGAAATACCAATTTTAATTGCAAACGTGATGCTAAGAAAAGGACAGTGCTTTTGTACTTCTGTTTCATTCACAAAATCTAGTCATCACCACTTCAAACAGTGGCTTTTATTAGGCATCCAGCATACTTGTCGAATTAGTGGCTGTCTAATTAAGCATGCTAATTGTTTTAGAAGTCAAATGCCCTTTTTCCTAGGCGCAACACTTTATTCACTCATCCCAACACAGTTACAGAGGTCATAGGCAGGACCCAGAAAGCACACTTCCAAAGATATTTGACGGAATTGGGTCAGATCTTGAGTAAAGTACTGTGTGTGTGTATGGTTATTTAGATTTTGGGGAATAGTGCTCTTGAGGACACTTATCTCTTGGAACCGGCTAGTAATTGTTTTGCTGGTAGTTTGATAAATGAGCAGAGATTTTAGAGAAAACTGGTTTCTGTGAGAGGAATAGATTACAGGGAAATGGGGGTGGGAATGGGATTGTTCTGAGAGCCAGAAAGACTGATAGCTGAATGCCCCCTTCTATGTTGTAAGGAAATATGAGAAAATAATATGAAATTAATCTATTTTGGTACCATTTATCCTTGCACCTCGATGGTGGCTGAAGAAGGTGGGGAGCGGGCAAGAGTCAGAGAGCTACAGGGAGAAGTGAATGAATGAGGCCAGCTTAGAGGATGGCTCACCTACTGAGAATAGAGACCAGGACATCTTCCCACTGCTTGCCAAGGGGCCATCTGTGAGGAGGCTTTGATATCTGATACAGCACCAAATTTTCTTGTTCTCATATATTCTTAAATCTGCTGAATCCACAAATTCAAAGTAAGAAAGTAGGAAAGGAAGTTGTAGAGAGGACACAAGGAGGCTACGGAAAGATTTAGATGGGTTCCCTGAGTGGGCAAAGACCAGGCATTGGATGATAATGTGGGAAAATAAGAAATATTTCCTATTTGGCAGGAAAAATAAAAAGAAATGATCTAAATGGTGAGATATACCCTAGTGGATGATTTACAAAGGCTAGAATGGAGGTACTGCAAGTAGGAAATATTAACATTTATTCTGAAGAGATCCGAATACAAAAGTGAGAGGTTGTATTTCACTTATACAGTACTTTGGTGAGATCATATCTGAAGTACTATCTGTAATATTGGTCTCCCCATTTAAGAAAGAATGCAAAACTCTGGAAGCACATCAAAGGAAGTTTACTGGACTACTACCTGAAATGGGTGGGTTGTCTTAAGAGGAAAGTTTAGACAGGGTAGGCTTGTATCAACTAGATTTTAAAAGGGTGAGAGGAGGCTTTATTGAAAGGTACAAGATCCTGAGGGGGAAACAAGAGACTACAAATGCTGGAATTTTGAGCAAGAGACAAACTGCTGGAGGAATTCAGTGGTCAGGCAGCATTTGTGTAGACAAAGGGATAGTAAATGCTTTAAGCCGAGACCCTACATCAGGATTCCAAACTTTTCCTCATCTCCCCTCCTAATCCTTCCACCAATTATTTTAAATTTATGCTCCCAGTTTTTTTTTCCACCCTCTCTTGCTAAAGTAGATGTGTTATTCCTATTTACCATAGCTAAGCTCCTCATAATTTAATACTTCTTTTCTTTTACAATATTTTTATTAAATCCACGAAAAAAAGAGTACATGCATCAAAAAGAGGATAAAAATACTACTGAATACATTGTGTTAAATCATACTTAAGATCACAATACTCTAAATTAATAATCACATGTAATAGTTAGTTAATAAAGAAAAAAAATTAGAATATTTTTATTATAAAAAAAATCTACCCCCACTACCAAAACCGAAGCTGTTTGATAAAAGAAAAGACGAGGAAAAACCCTTGAAACCTAACAATATCAGCCAATGTCTGTATTTTAGTCACCAAATCAAAGGTTTTGAAAATAATTCAAAAAAGGTCCCCACAGGGTTTGGAAGTCTAAGTTCGATTCAAGAATTGAACAACGGATCTTCTCTAGATTCAAGTATGACATAACATCCTGTAACCATTGAGCATGAGTAGGCGGAGTAACTTCCTTCCATTTAAGTAACACAGCCCTCCTGGCTATAAGAGAAATAAAAGCCAGAATGTGTAGATCAGAAGACTTCAAAGTTATATCTTTTTCTCCAACTGTCACGAACCAGCAACAAAAGAAACACACTGAGCATGATTCAGTGTTAAAAACTATTTTATTAATCACTACTTATGATAATACGTAAAATAAAAGTAAAAATGTTAGTATGTTAGAATTCAAGAATGTTAAACCTCGAACGTTAACCCCAAAACTAAACTCTTCGTGTGTGTGTGTGACAAAGTCCAAAACTCCCAGTTCCTGAATGGTTCTTAAAGTTCAGTTCCGCAAGCCATAAGGTGAAACGTGAGCAAGGGCTTCTTCAACAACCACCGTTGTCTGAAGATAAGATGTAGATGTAGAAAAACATAGAGAGAGTACATACGAAATCCAAATGTTCCACGATGGAACCCAACGACACTTCAGTGTTTACTCGGTAGTGACTTGCTCACCCCGAAAAGCATCCGAACCGTGGTCGTCCACACACCAAATACCTGTTTCCTTCTACAGGTCAGCAACAAAGTGAACTCCACCGGATAACTTCCAACTTCCATACATGGATTTCAGTGGCAAACACGCTTATTGTTTCTCATCCATCGATAGAGAAAAACAAGCAGGCTGGTGTCTCTCTCCCTTCTCTCTCTCTCTTTCTTCTTCTAACTTCTTCAACAACGTCATTACGTCCTTTATCTTCTATTGACGTAAGCACGCCCCACACACACATACACACACACTCTCTATCTTAAAGGGACTTTCACTGAGTCCGTAACACCTCCCACCTAAAAAAAAATTTTTCCAAGAAAATTTTAACCGCGCATAGTTAGTAATTTTAATAATTATCATGCTACACAACTACAGACTATCAGATTAGTACAGATACATGTTTCCCATTTAACATCGGGAAAGACAATCAGCAATCACATTATCTTTGCCTTTAATGTGAGTTATCATGAGATCAAACTCTTGCAAAATTAAACTCCAGTTTAACAGCCTTCTGTTCTTGTTTTTGACTCGGCTCAGAAACACCAATGGGTTATGATCTGTATACACAGTCAATGGTTTCTGAGCGGTGCAAACATATACACTGAAATGTTGCAAGGCTAAAACAAGCGACAGTAATTCTTTCTCTATGGTGGAATAATTCTTTTGATGCTCATTAAATTTCTTTGAAAAGTAAGCTACAGGATGGTCAATATCATCAAGGTCACCCTTCTGCAACAACACAGCTCCTGCAGCTTCATCACTGGCATCTACTGCTAATGAAAATGGCTTTTCAAAGTCAGGTGTTCTGAGCACAGGATGGTAGCATAAAATGGCTTTCAGCTTCTCAAATGCTTCTTGACAAGAATCTGTCCAAACAAACTTTACTCCCTTCTTCTGAAGATTAGTTAGGGGAAGAGCAATATCAGCAAAATTCTTACAAAATTTTCGATAATATCCAACCATTCCCAAAAATCTTCTAACAGTCCTCGTACCTGTGGGAATAGGGAACTCAGATATTGCTTGAACTTTTGCCTGAACAGGAGCTTGCTTGCCTTGACCTACAACATAACCAAGATACGTCACAGTGGCATGGCCAAATTCACTTTTAGCCAAGTTAACTGTAAGGTTAGCCTTGGAAAGTCTTTCAAACAACCTTTCTAACGCAGAGATGTGATCTTCCCAAGTATCATTCCCAGTCACTAAGTCGTCAATGTAGGCATCTGTATGTTTTAACCCATGAATCACTGAATTAATCATTCTTTGAAATGTTGCCGGAGCATTTTTCATTCCAAATGGCAAAACATTGTATTCATACAATCCAGAAGGGGTTACAAAGGCTGAAATTTCCCTTCCTCTATCTGTTAATGGAACACACCAGTACCCTTTTAATAGGTCAATCTTTGTAAGAAATTTTGCCTTTCCCACTCTATCTATGCAATCATCCACCCTAGGAATAGGGTAAGCATCTGACTTTGTTACAGCATTCACTTTCCTGTAATCTGTGCAAAATCTAACAGTTCCATCAGGTTTAGGTACAATAACACAGGGCGAACTCCAATTTGAAGTAGAATGTCTAATAATATCATTTTCCAACATGTATTTGATTTCCTGATCAACAAGTTTACTTTTTTCCACATTCATTCGATATGGGTGTTGTTTGATTGGTTTTGCATCCCCAACATCAACATCATGGGTAATTATCGATGTTCTGTTTGGAACATCTGGGAACAGATTTTTAAATTTTAAAATTAATTCTCTCATCTGTTGTTTTTGTGAAACTTGTAAATGGTCCAACTTCGTTTCAAGGTTCTCCAGGATATTTTGGTTTTTTCAGTTTCGATGGAACAATATTTGGTCTAAATTGGCCTTCCTCAACATCAACATCAGGCATTCTAGAAACAACCTTTTCACCATCCACCAAGGCCACAACTGAATCCCTCTCATAATAAGGTTTTAGCATGTTTACATGACAGAGTTGTGTTTTCTTGCGTCTATCTGGTGTTTTGATTATATATGTTAGATCAGTCACTCGAGATTCAATAACATAGGGTCCAGAAAAACGAGCTTGCAAGGGATTATTTTGGCTAGGGAAAAATACCAACACCTTTTGCCCCACTGCGAATGTCCTAGGCCGAGCATGTCTATCAAAATATGTCTTCATTCTTATCTGGCTTGTTTTCAGATTCTCTCTCGCTAGCTGGCAGACTCTCTCCAACCGAGTTTTAAATTTTTGGACATAGTCCAACAGACTCAAGTGAACTTCCTCATTAACCCATTGCTCTCTCAACAACTCCAAAGGTCCTCTCACCCGATGTCCAAACACAAGCTCAAACGGACTAAATCCTATTGACTCCTGGATCGATTCTCTAACGGCAAACAAAAGTAAATGGATACCTTCGTCCCAATCCTTGGTGTTTTCAAAGCAATAAGTCTTCAGCATATTTTTGAGAGTAGAATGAAATCTCTCCAGAGCTCCTTGAGATTCTGGGTGATATGCAGATGATACAATCTGCTTTGCTCCCAGCTCATAGACTATTTGTTGAAAAATTTTTGACATAAAATTACTACCTTGATCAGATTGGATTTCTTTTGGCAAACCAAACAAGGTAAAAAATTTTACAAGAGCCTTTGACACCGTCTTGGCCTTAATATTTCTAAGGGGTATTGCCTCTGGAAATCTAGAAGTGGCACACATGATGGTTAACAAATACTGATTTCCAGTCTTAGACTTTGGTAAGGGGCCAACACAGTCCACAATCACCTTCGAAAAGGGTTCATCAAAAGCAGGAATTGGTTTCAAAGGAGCCACAGGGGGTTTTTGATTTGGTTTACCTACCATCTGACATGTGTGGCAGGTTCGACAAAACATCACCACATCTTTTCTCAAACCAGGCCAATAGAATTGTTTCAAGATCTTCCCTACAGTTTTATTCACACCAAAATGACCACCCAAAGGCATACTATGGGCCAGGTTTAAAATCTCATCCCTATAAACTTTTGGAACAACAACCTGATGAATAACTTCCCAATCCTCATTAACAGGAACATGAGGAGGTCTCCATTTCCTCATTAACACTCCATTTTTGACATAGTATCCAGTTGGCACCTTTTCAATCTCCTCACATGAGAGTGCTTTTTCTTTCAATTCTGTCAATTCAGGGTCCTTTGTCTGTTCCACCATAAAATCCTTCCTCGACAAAGACAAATCTTTAAATTCAGGCTCACTGTAAGGATGTTGATCCTCCAGTGAAGACAGAAAAGTCTCAGATAAGGCATCAAAATTTTCTTCCTGTTTAGGACTGTCACAAGGAACTACATCAGACTGCACCGGACTGTCTGTCTTGGCTAATTCTTTAGCTCTAGCTCGAGTCACCGCACATGATGGGTAAACATCTGAATCATCCTCAGACTCATCAATCCTTGGTTTGGTTGTTAACCGTACCACAGGATCACTTTCTCCATTTGCAAGGTCATTTCCCAATAACAAAGAAACTCCTTCCACTGGCAAACTAGGTCTTATCCCTATCTCGACTGGTCCTTCTACGAACTTTGACTTTAAAATCACCCTGTGAAAAGGGACAGACATGGTCTCACCTGTAACGCCTCGCACTAGATTTACTTCACCAGTGTCACTTTCTTCACCAAAATTTAAAACACTGTCCAGCAAGAGAGATTGACTAGCCCCAGTATCTCTAAGAATTTTCACTGGCACCTGGGGTGACTCATCATTCAGTGAAACAAAACCCTCTGATACATACGAACGGAATTCCTTTCTCACCTCCTCCAACTTTTCCGCTTTTCCCTCTTGCAAGGACTGATCTTTAACAGCATCTCCTAAACCTTTTTGATTTTTAATTGCCTGAAAGCAAGCATTGGGCCCAGCTTCCTTCTTTTTCTTCAAAAGGGCACAATTAGATATCACGTGGCCAGGTTTCCTACAGTAATAACAAGTACGCTCAACAGATTTCTCCAGCCCTGGCTTCTTTTCATCTTTTCCTTTTTGATTACCTCCCAATTTAATCTCTGGTTTACCTGGATTGTCTTTGTAACTCTTTTGAAAGGTTTTAGGTTGTCCCCATTTGGATTTATGGGTTAAAGCATAATCATCTGCCAACCTAGCAGTTTCTTGTAAAGTTTCCACTGCCTTTTCATTTAAATATGTTGTTAATTCAGCTGGAACACATCTTTTAAAGTCTTCCACCAGTATCAATTCTGTCAATTTATCATAATCCCCATCTACATTTTTAGCCAGGCACCATCGTTCAAAACATATTCTCTTTCCATTGGCAAATTCCATATAAGTCTGATCTGCAGATTTCCTCAAGTCTCTGAATTTTTGTCTATAAGCCTCAGGGACCAATTCATAGGCCTTCAAAATAGCTTGTTTTACCTTGGTATAATCAGCTGCATCCTCAACAGACAAAGCAGAATAAGCTTTTTGAGCTTTACCTTTAATCACACTCTGTACCATAAGAGCCCATCCTTTCCTTGGCCAGTTTGAACTCACAGCAACCTTTTCAAAATGTTGGAAATACTGATCAACCTGATCTTCTTCAAACGGAGGGACTAATCGAACCTCCCTGCTGGCTGAAAAACCATCATCAGAATCAGATTCCGAACTCCTACGCTTCATTTGTAACTCATGCTGCCTCTTTTTCTCCTCGTTATCCAGCTCCATCTGCTTCATTGCTAGATCAGCTTCTATCTTCATCTGAGTTATCTTTTGTTCGGCCTCTAATTTCTTTTGTTCTCGTTCAGCCTCTATCTTTAACTGGGTTTGTTCTCGTTCAGCCTCTATCTTTAACTGGGTTTGCTCTCGTTCAGCCTCTAATCTCTTTTGTTCTCGTTCAGCTTCTAATTTATTTTGCTCTCGTTCAGCCTCTATCTTTGCCAGCTGCACCTGTGCCTCAGAAATTGCTATTTCACTGCCAGGAAACTGTTTTAACACTTCCTTCTCAAACACTTTCTTTTCCACATAATGGCCAGCTATCAGTCTCTGAATATCTGCCTTTCTCATAGACTGCTTTACTTCTGTAAGGTTTAGCCTTGTAGCAATCTTTATCAAATCATCCTTTTTCGCCACCTCCAATCCCTTTTGGGTTGGTGACTCCAAAAATGCCTTAATATCCATTGCTGCTGGTTTCCACACACACAAGCCAATTAAAAAGAATTTATCAGACCTCCCTCAAAAATCTTTGGATTGAATCTCGAACAAATTTCGTCAATCTGGGGTACAATCCCAGACGACACTCGTTAACCTTGGGAACTATCCCGGACGAGCCCCCAATTTTGTCACGAACCAGCAACAAAAGAAACACACTGAGCATGATTCAGTGTTAAAAACTATTTTATTAATCACTACTTATGATAATACGTAAAATAAAAGTAAAAATGTTAGTATGTTAGAATTCAAGAATGTTAAACCTCGAACGTTAACCCCAAAACTAAACTCTTCGTGTGTGTGTGTGACAAAGTCCAAAACTCCCAGTTCCTGAATGGTTCTTAAAGTTCAGTTCCGCAAGCCATAAGGTGAAACGTGAGCAAGGGCTTCTTCAACAACCACCGTTGTCTGAAGATAAGATGTAGATGTAGAAAAACATAGAGAGAGTACATACGAAATCCAAATGTTCCACGATGGAACCCAAACGACACTTCAGTGTTTACTCGGTAGTGACTTGCTCACCCCGAAAAGCATCCGAACCGTGGTCGTCCACACACAAATACCTGTTTCCTTCTACAGGTCAGCAACAAAGTGAACTCCACCGGATTACTTCCAACTTCCATACATGGATTTCAGTGGCAAACACAGTTATTGTTTCTCATCCATCGATAGAGAAAAACAAGCAGGCTGGTGTCTCTCTCCCTTCTCTCTCTCTCTTTCTTCTTCTAACTTCTTCAACAACGTCATTACGTCCTTTATCTTCTATTGACGTAAGCACGCCCCACACACACATACACACACACTCTCTATCTTAAAGGGACTTTCACTGAGTCCGTAACACAACAATCCCAAATAATGCAGTCAAAGGACTAAGTTTAAAATTTATTTTAAAAAGCACAGAAAAAGTTTGAAACACCTCTGTCCAGTATTTTTTTAAGACTCTGACATGTCCAGAACTTGTGAATTAAAGAAGCCTCTCTGTTATTGCATTTGTCACAGTAAGGAAGTATATCGGAATAAACACGGGATAGTTTGTCTTTGGACAAGTGAGCTCTATGGACCACTTTAAATTGAAGGAGAGAATCACAGGCGCATAGTGACGAAGTATTAACCAATTTAAAAATTTCATTCCAAGTTTCTTCAGAAATCGACATCCGCAAATCTTGTTCCCAAGCATTTTTAATTTTATCTAGTGGAAACTTACTTATTCCTAATAACCTTCCCTCCTGTTTTAAGAAGACCACTATCATCCTGGTACCAAAGAAAAGCAAGGTAACATGCCTCAATGACTACCAACCAGTGGCTCTGACATCCACCATCATGAAGTGCTTTGAGAGGTTGGTCATGGCATGCATCAACTCCAGTCTACCAGACAACCTGGACCCATTGCAATTCGCCTATCGGCGAAACAGGTCTACAACAGATGCCATCTCCCTGGCCCTACACTCAGCTCTGGGGCACCTGGACAGTAAAGACACATACGTTAGACTATTGTTTATTGACTACAGCTCTGCCTTCAATACAATAATTCTAAGCAAGCTTGTCACCAAACTCCGAGACCTAGGACTCAACACCTCCCTCTGTAACTGGATCCTTGACTTTCTAACGCAATCAGTGAGGATAGGCAGCAATACCTCCGGCACGATTATTCTCAACACTGGTGCCCTGTAAGGCTGCATCCTCAGCCCTCTACTCTACTCCATATACACTCATGGCTGTGTGGCCAGATTCTGCTCTAACTCCATCTACAAGTTTGCAGATGTTACCACTGTTGTAGGCCATATCTCAAACAGCGATGAGCCGGAGTACAGGAAGAGAGCTTAGTGGAATGGTGTTATTGACAACAACCTTTCCCTCAAAGTCAACAAAACAAAAGAGCTGGTCATTGACTTCAGGAAAGGGGGCGGTGTACATGCACCTGTCTACATCAATGGTGCCGAGGTTGAGAGCTTCAAGTTCCTGGGAGTGAACATCACCAACAGCCTGTCCTGGTCAAATCACGTAGATGCCATGGCCAAGAAAGCTCACCAGCCCCTCCACTTCCTCAGGAGGCTAAAGAAATTTGGTTTGTCCCCTTTGACTCTCACCAACTTTTACTGATGCACCATAGAAAGCATCCTATCTGGATCTATCACGGCTTGGTACAGCAACTGCTCTGCCCAGGACTGCAAGAAGCTGCAGAGAGTTGTGGACACAGCCCAGCGCATCACAGACACCAGCCTCCCCTCCTTGGACTCTGTCTTTACCTCTCGTTGTTTTGGTGTAGCAGCCAACATAATCAAAGACCCCACTCACCCAGGACATTCTCTCTTCTCTCCTCTTCAATGAGGTAGAAGATACAGGTGCCTGAGGGCATGTACCACCGGACTTAAGGACAGCTTCTACCCCATTGTGATAAGACTATTGAACAGTTCCTTTATACAATGAGATGGACTACGACCTCACGATCTACCTTGTTGTGACCTTGCACCTTATTGCACTGCACTTTCTCTGTAGCTGTGACACTTTACTTTGTACTGTTACTCCTTTTACCCGTACTGCATCAATGCACTTTGTACTAACTCAATGTAACTGCACTGTGTAATGAACTGACCTGTACGATCAGTTTGTAAGACAAGCTTTTCACTGTACCTCGGTACAAGTGACAATAATAATAAACCAATACCAATAAAACCAATAAATATTAGATATTGAGCCATTGTGAAAAGGCTTCAAATTAAAAATTACATCTAATAAATTTTTAATAGGACTCATAGGAAAAGAATGTAATTGAGATCGAAGAAAGTCTCTAATTTGTAAATATCGGAAAAAATGAGTTTTTGGTAAATTATACTTGGAAGACAATTGTTCGAACGAAGAAAGGTTTCCTCCAACAAACAGATCCTGAAAACAAGTAATACGCGATTTGTCCCACTCTAAAAACTACATCAGTCACAGAAGGTTTAAAAAAATAATTAGAAAAAAATGGGACTGGTGTTACGGACTAGGTTAATATTGGTGAATATCCCTTTAAGATAGAGCATAGTGGTGTGTGTGTGTGTGTGTGTGTGTGTGTGTGTGTGTGTGTGTGTGTGTGTGTATATATATATATGTGTGTGTATGTATTGGCGTGGTTACGACAACAGAAGATAAAAGACATAATGACGTTTTTGAAGCAGTCAGTCAGAATCAATTGGAGGAGAGAGAGGGAGAGAGAGACACCAGCCTGCTAGTTTCTCTATCTATAGATGAGAAATAATAACTGTGTCTGTCACTACAATCCACGTATGGATTTTTGGAGTAATCCGGTGGAGTCCACTTTGTTGTTAACCTGAAGAAGGAAACAGGTATTTGTGTGGACGGCCATGTCTCAGATGCTTTTCGGGGTGGCAGATACTTTGGAACAAAGCAGTGGAACTCACTTTGTTGTTGACCTGTAGAAGGAAACAGTTATTTGTGTGGACGGCCACGATTTGAGAGCCTTTCGGGGTGAGGAAGATGCGGTGGAGTAGTCACTGCTGAGTAGACACTGAGGTGTCGTATGGGTTCCATCGTGGAACATTTGGATTTCATAATTACTCTCTATTTTCTCTCTACGTTTTGTCTTCAGTCAACAGTGCTTATTGAAGAAGCCTTTGCTCACGTTTCACCTTATGGCTTGCTGAACTGAACTTTAAGAATTATTCCTGGACTTGGAGTTTGGGAGTTTGCCACACACACACACTGAGTTTAGTTTTTGGGGTTAATGTTTACGATTTAACATTTTTACTTCTAACATTTTTACTTTTATTTTTCTTATTATCATAAGTAGTTATTAATAAAGTAGTTTTTAACACTTATATATGACTTGGTGTGTTTCTTTTGTTGCTGGTTTGTAAAACTGGACAAAGAAAAACTCAATAAACCAAAATATTTTCTAAATTGTAACCAAATCCTCAAAGCATGTTTAACTACCAAATTATCTGTTTATTTAATGATAAAGGAAGTGAAGCACCAAGCAGAGAAATAATACAATTTTTTTTTAAACAGAGTTAGCTTCCTAAGAAACCCATACTGGACAAGCCTCTTGATTAATGTAATGTAACCAAAATGTAAGATTTCATATATTGACTGCCCAGTAATAAAACCTAAAATTAGGTAAGGCTAAACCTTCGTTCTTTTTAACCTTCTGAAGGTGAACTTTATTTAGTCTAGGATGTTTGTTATCCTACATGTAGGAAGATATAATTGAATGAAGAGAGTCAAAGGAAGACTTAGGAATAAAAACAGGTAAATCCTGAAATAGATATACGAATTTAGGTAAAATATTCATTTTAATATAATTAATTCAGCCAATCAATGATATAGAGAGGGGTGACCAACTTGATAAAACCCTTTTCACATAATACAGTAAGGTGAGAAAATTTTCTTTATATAAATGTTTATAATTTTTAGTAATTGATATCCCCCAGATAGGTAAAATGATTTCTTACAATTTTAGAAGGAATGTTAATATCGTGATACCAGGTTATTCAAAGGAAAAAGTTCGCTCGTGTAAGTTCAATTTGTATCCTGAAAACTGACTAAAACAAGATAGTAAAAAAAGCATAGGAGGTAACGAGGCTTCAACATTACATATAGAAAGTAATAAATCATCAGCATATAACTAAACTTTATGGTTAATACCTCTTCTGGAGATACCAACGATATCTCTAGATTCTCGGAGAGAAATAGCCAAAGGTTCTAAGGCCAAATCAAAGAGCAAAGGGCTCAAAGGACATCCCTGTCTGGTTCCATGTTGAAGTTTAAAAGATTTGGAACTCGAGCAGAAGGGGATAAATAAAGTAATTTAATCCATTGGATAAAATTGGGCCCAAAATTAAATTTCTCTAAAGTTTTAAATAAGTAATTCCATTCAATCTGATCAAAGGCCTTCTCAGCATCCAGAGATATCACACATTCTGATATTTCCTTAGAGGGAAAATAGATAAATATTCATTGTTTATTGAGAAGTAAGTGAGAATATCGTTCTTTAATAAAACCAGTCTGATCGTCGGATATAATTGAAGGTAAAATGTTTTCCAGTTTACGAGCCAGAACTTTAGATAAAATTTTAACTTCTACATTAAGTAATGAAATTGGTCTGTATGAAGTACATTCCGTTGGGTTCCTATTTTTCTTAAGAATGAGTGAAATAGAGGCTTCATAAAAAGATTGTGGTAATCTACCCAATTTAAAAGATTCCAAAAAAAAAGCACATAAATGAGGTACAAACAAAGAGGAAGAGGCCTTATAAAATTCTCCAGGAAATCCATCAGGACCCGGAGTCTTTCCAGAGTGTAAAGATCGCAAGACCTTGGCGATTTCCTCATATGTAATAGATTGATCCAACTGTTTTCGGTTATCAGTAGAAAGTATAGGAACGTTTAATTGGTCAAAGAAATTATTCATTACAGTATCATCTTTAGGAAAATTAGAACTATAAAGTTTAAAATAAAATTCCCTAAAAGTATCATTTATTTCTAAAAGATCAGTTGTCCTCTCACCATTGGCTTTACAAATTTCTTTAATTTGCCATCTAGCTCTGGAGAATTTTAATTGATTAGCCAGTAATTTACCTGTTTTATCTCCATGAATATAAAATTGACTTTTATCTTTTAAAAGTTGACTTTCAATTGGATATGTTAAAAGAAGATCATATTTAGCTTTAATTTCAACTTGCCTTTTATATAAAGCTGGATCTGGATCCAAAATGTATTTTGGATCTAATAGTTTCAGCTGATTAACTAGATCAGCTCTCTCTCTCTCTGTTTTTTTTTCCCTAATGCTTGCCGTATAAAAAATAACTTGTTCTCCAATAAAGGCTTTAAAAGCGTCCCATATGATAAGACTAGAAATCTCTTCCGACATATTTTCTTTAAAGAAAAGAGTAATTTGTTTCTCCATAAATTTTAAAAAGTCTTTATCAGATGGCAAAGTTAGGTTAAAATGCCAAAATCTGTTTGTCTGAGGGAGCCCAGTGAGATTTAAAGATAGAAGCACAGGAGCATCATCTGAAAGAGCAACCTCTTTTTAGTCACAGGATCGAACTGATGGAATTATTTGATTATCAATAAAAAGTCAATCCTGGTATATGTATGGTGAACATGAGAGAAAAAAAAAATATTCCTTATCTTCTGGATGTAAAAAGCGCCAGGCGTCAATGACACCAGTTTTCATTAAAAACGATTGAAGAAATAAAGCTGATTTATTAGGAGCAGCTAATTTAGTAGATGACCTATCCAGTTTTGGATCTAACCAGCAATTAAAGTCTCCTAACACCAGAGAGTAAAGATTCAAATCTGGTAGAAGTGAAAAAAAACTTTCAAAAAATCCTGGGTCATCCGTATTTGGAGCATAAATATTGGCCAATACCATTGGTGTATTATTTATTTTCCCTGATACTATAACAAAATGACCATTAGTATCAGTTATTACCTTATGTTGATCAAATGAAACTGTCTTATCTATAAAAATTGAAAGCCCCCCTAGATTTAGCTTGAAAAGAAGAATGAAATTGGAGAGCATTCCATCAATTAAAAAACATGAAATATCACGGTTATGAATATGAGTTTCTTGTAAAAAGATAGAGGCTTTGAGTTTTTTTAAATATATAGGCAAAAATCTTATTTCGCTTCATAGGGTGATTTAAGCCTTTCACATTGAAACTAAGTAAATTAATAACTCGATCCATTATAATACTGTTTAAATGCAGGTTAAAAAAAAGTAATGAATAAACCATACTGGAATGTACCATCAAAATGTACTCCAGTGGAGTACCAGATAAGGTAACTAAGCAACGGCTTTGGCTGACAGCCCAAAATAGCTTCCCAAGAAGAAACCCACCCCCCCCCCCCACCACCCAAAGACAACAAGCCAGCAAAGAGACAGCTGGCACCTACCTAAAGACAGATTAACCCAAACTCTCTCTGCTCAATAACTTTCAAGGTTAGTAAAATTCCAACCCAGTCATAACAATGAGTTAAAAAAGCCATGGTTACAAATGTAAAAAACAGGTGTCCTTGTTTCAAAATGTATTTGAAAAAACGATTCAAAAAAAGATTGGAAAAAAAATCAAAAAACATGAGCATCCAAAGTATTAATAAGTGGTTACCAAAATAATAAAAAACAGAAAATGTTCATAGAGAGGAGTATGAAATCATTCAGTGGGAGTTTCCAGAAAAAACTGGGCTTCTCAGGGCAACTGAAACCATTTCTGCAAACCATTTTTCAGTATAATTCTGAGTCTTGCAGAGTAATGAAGAGACAGATTGTAACCTTTCTGATACAGATCCCACATGACCTTTTTAAATTTAACCCAGTCCTTCATAACCTCGGGTGACTAATCTTCAACTATTCTGATCTGACAATCTTGATAGTTAATCATTCCTCTTCGACGAGCTTCACGAATTAAAAGCTCCTTAGTTTGAAAGTCATGGAGAGAGATGATGATTGATCTGGGTTTGACTTGTGTAGGGAGTTTAAAAGGGGGTGATCTGTGTGCTTGATCAACCTTTGGCAAAGATTCTAGAATATCAGGGAATAACTGAGTCAAAAGCTTTGCAAATAATTCTGTAGGTTGATTACCTTCAGACTTTTCTGTTAAGCCGAGAATTCGGAGATTGCATCTTCTACTCCTGTTTTCTAAGTCAGTAACCTTCTGCTTTAATTTTTCATTATCTTTGGCTTGCTTTTTACAAAGGTTCTGTAAGTCATCAATTTTCCACATCCAAAACTGAAAGAGAGGCTTCATTCACTTTAATTTGTCCTTCATGATCTTCCAGGATTCTTTGAATAGAGTTGAACTTGGAATTGAGCTGTTGAAGCTGCTCAAAAATAGCTTCCAGAGTCGTAGGAGAAACATCTTCCTTAGTGGTTTTCATAGCCTTAGCACCCCTTGTATTCATAATGAGATAAAATCACATTTAAATTTGCTACTGAGGATGAAAGAAGGATTTCAAACTGGGTTGAAGAAGTTAAAATATAGTGAGAGCAGCAGCAAATAGCTTTTACTCCATTAACGGCCAGCAGAGACTCCCAATACTTATCATTTAAGACTCCCTTCAGACTCCTTTAACAACCCTAATTTATCCAATCTTTCCTCCTTTGCAGTTTACAAATCAATGAAATCCTCAAATCTTCACACCCTCTCCAGCATAATCACATCTTTCTTATATAAAAGTCAACATATCTCTCCCTTTAAACACATTAATACAGACTATGTGACTGCAGAAGCAACATTTGCACTGCTTAGATATGTCTGCAGTACAAATCCAAGGAGTATCTAGCAAGATCATCATCTGCTCCATGTTGAGCATTGCGATTTTGAGAGCCCAACCCATCAAGCCAGCTAAGGAGGATGTGGGGAAGAAGATAAAGAATGTGTAGAAACTGAGAATCATCAGGAAGGAAAGTGCCCAACTATCCAGCAGGCTGCAAGAGCTCTCCAATGACATCTCACTTAACAACACTTCATCTGAAAACTCCCTTGCCCTGCACCAACAATCCCTCCTCACATCAGTCCCTGTCCTTTTCCATCCTTGAGATTCGCACAGCCAAAAAAAAAGCAAGGGGCTTTCTGACAAGAACACTGTAAAGTCATGCAATATTTGCCTGCCAAACACGATTCAATAGAATTATTTGAAAAACAATTTTATCGTCATTTTTATGCCTGTCATGATGCATTCATCAGTGCTGGTCTTAAGTAGTCTTCTATGTTCCAACATAGCAGGTAGATTCTCAAATAATCACAAACCAGGCTATAGAAATGCATCGGGCCTTCGATAATGCTACAGAAAATTGCTACAGAAAATATTTATGAACAAAAAAATTTAATTAGAACAAAAAACAAGGATGAGTAGACCATGCATCCCCATGTACACAGTCTATCATTCAATAAGACCTTGGCTTGATCTTTTATCTCAACATCACTTTCCTGCACTAACCCCATATCCCTCGATTCCTTTAACATCTAAAAGACCATCTCTGTCTTGAAAATACTTGGTAATTGAACCTCTACGATCTTTTTGGGTATAGAATTCCAAAGATTCACTGTACTCTGGGGAAAGAAATTTCTTCTCATCTCTGTTCTGAAAGACCAATGGCTTATTCTGAGACTGTGACCCCTGGTTCTAGTCTCCATCAATTCCTCATCTACCCTTATAATCCTCTTAAAAATATTGTATGTTTCAGGATATCATCCTCATTCAGGGAACTATAGACTGGTGAGTCTCACATCAGTTGTAGGGAAATTGCTGGAGAAAATTCTTAGAGATATAATATATGAGCATGTGGAATCCAATAGCTTGATTAGGGGAAGCCAGCATGGCTTTGTATGGGGCAAGTCGTGTCTTATTAACCTGCTTGAGTTTTTTGACAAAGTGACGAGAGAGATTGATGAAGGTAGAGCTGTGGATGTCATCTGTATGGACTTCAGCAAGGCACTTGACAAGGTCCCACATAATTGGTTAATCAAGAAAGTTTGGATGCATGGGGTCAGTGAAGAATTAGCTATGTGGGTCCAGAACCGGCTTGCCTGTAGAAGACAAGGGCGGTGGTTGAAGGGACTTAATTCAGGCTGGAGGCCTGTGAGTAGTGGTGTTCCGCAGGGATCTGTACTGGGACGTCTGCTGTTTGTGATGTACATAAATGACCTGGATGAGTATGTTGATGGATGGGTTTGTAAGTTTGCAGATGATACCAAGATCGGTGGAGTTGTGAATAACGTAGAAGACTGGTGATGGATACAGCGTGATGTAGATCAGCTGCAGATGTGGGCAGAGAAATGGCAGATGGAATTTAACCCAGATACAGTAAATGTGAGGTGTTGCACCTTGGTAGGACTAATGTCAAGAGGCAGTACACACTTCAGGGCAAGACTCTTAACAGTGTTGAAGAGCAGAGAGACCTTGGGGTGCCAGTCCATGACTCATTGAAAATGGCTACACAGGTAGATGGGTTGGTTAAGAAGGCTTATGGAATGCTTGCATTTATTAATCAAGGTATTAAGTATAGGAGTCAAGAAGTTACGATGCATCTCTATAGAACTCTGGTTAGGCCGCATTTAGAGTATTGCGTGCAATTCTGGTCACCTCACTATTGGAAGGATGTCTAGGCTTTAGAGAGGGTGCAGTACTAGGATGCTGCCTGGATTAGAGGGCATGTGCTATGAGGAGAGGCTGGACAAACTTGGGCTCTTTTCTCTGGAGTGGCGGAGGCGGAGGGGTGATCTGTTGGAAGCGTATAAAATTATGAGGGGTATAGATAGGGTGGACAAGCAATATCTTTTTCCCATTATTTGAGCGATCCAATACCAGAGGGCATGCATTTAAGGTGAGAGGGGGTAGGTTCAGAACAGACATGAGGGATATGCTTATTACTGAGAGAATGGTGGATGCCTGGAACACGTTGCCTGATAGGGTGGTGGAGGCAAATTCATTGGGGGCTTTTAAGAGGGGCTTGGATGGGCACATGAATGAGAGGAAAATAGAGGGATATGGGCATCCTGTAGGTAGGAAGGATTAGCTATGTCAGCACAACATTGTGGGCCGAAGAGCCTGTTCTGTGCTATACTGTTCTATGTTCTTCTAGAAAGGAATACCAACATATTATCCTTAATCTCTCCTCATATGACAAACTCCCCCCATTCACAGGAATCCAAATGGTGACCCTTCATTACACTTCCTCCATTGCAAGTATATGCTTCCTCAAATAGGCAGACATTCCAGAATAAAATCACAAAATGCTAGAAATATTCAGCAGGTCAGGTAGTATCTGCAAAAAAAAGTTAACGTCTCAAATTCGAGATCCTTTGTCAGAAGTGTTGAAGGGTGTTGAACAGGTCTGATGAAGGATTTTGAACTTGAACCACTCACTCTATTTCTCTTTCCAGAGATGCTGATTGACCTTCTTAATGTTGCCAACATTTTCTTCTTTAACTTCAAATATCAGGATTTGCAGTTAATTTTTGATTTTCACAATATTCCAGATATGGTCTCACCAGGCCCCTATGTAGATGGAGCAGGACACCTCGAATTGCACATATTCTCTTGCAGTTCTCTGTGGCTGACAACCTTGAAGCTATTGGGCTTCAGAAGTCTTGGTTGCAGAACACAGTACCAAAGACAACTCAGCTGCTATTGATGCACCTTGCTGTGTGTGGGACTTTTAACCTAGCCACAACAGTCAATCATTGTAGTTCTCTCTCCACTAGTTCCAGACTGGAGGAAAAACTGCAAAAACTGATACCTTCAGCCACTGAACTATACTTCCTAGCCTTCCTATCATCTTCCCCCCCCCCCCCATCTGCTGAAAATCCTTCTCCTCCTCTCTTCCTTCATTAACCTTCCAGAGCTTTATTCAAAATTCATTGTTATCCCAATGAACTTTTTCTGTCTTCCAGGACTGGCTCGGGTCAGCTTTACATCAGGCATTGCATCTCCACTCTTAAGAGATGCAGGGCATCTAGAACTGACATTGGCCCACCCTTTACATTTCACACTCACTTTGGGGGCAGGTTGAAAGTTTATCCAATGTTGTTTGCCATTTTACCCTTGCAAAGAATTGAGCTACTTAAGCAAAATTCAAAGAGAAATTTGCTTGCAAATATTTGGCACAAACATCAGGAAAATTGGGTCCCATTCTGTCCATTGTTTTCCATTACAGGAAGTGAATGCTAATGACAGTATTTTGCAACAAAATATAATATCGATGTAATAAAAACTGAATTCTAAACATGTCATTACAATTTTAATGAGCTACCTAA